>NC_054848.1:60828518-61485601 GCF_018345385.1 Vulpes lagopus | reverse complement strand
AAAAAACAAAACAAACCACAAGGGATAAAAAGAGAAACAGAAAAAAAAAAAAAACAAGGAGTGTATCCTCTGATTCTTTTTACTGTAAATCCCTTGATTTCCCCTGGAGCTTGCCAGCGCTGCTCTGTCGAGAAGTTTCTCTTCCCCTGCCCTTACAGCTGGTCTTCTGGGGGAGGGGCCTGCTGTGTTGATTCTCAGCTATGTGCACCTGGGGGAGCTACCCTGCCCTCTGCTAAGTGCAAGGCTCAGTGGGAGCTGTTTATCCTGTGATGCCTCTGTTCCCTGGCCACCCTGATGCTCCCAGGCATTGAGTGACACCAGAAGGAACAACAATGGTGGTGGACAGCTCTCCAGCCCTGGAGTCAGCTCTGGCAGTAACTACGAGAGTCTCCCATTCTGCACTGGCCTGGATGCTCTGGGGTTGGAGGGCGCTGATCTGCACAGCTTGGGCACGCCCGGCGGCAGGAGTGTCCTTGCTGTCCTGTGTCCTCCCATCCTCTGCCTGACCATGGGGAAGAGAAGTAAACTGGTCTGTGTCCCCCGGCACCCTGGGATCTGGTACCTGTGCTGTTGGAATTGTGCTCCCAGGGCACACAGCTCCCTCCACCCGGAACTGTCGTCTGAGCTGCTCCTGAGGCCCCACCAGGCATGTGCTCCAGCCCTTTATCGAGATTCACCCACAGTCTGTGGTACGGTCTCCCCCAGGGTACACCTCCTCTCTTAGTGACTCCGGGGAACCTGGAAGCTCCACTGCCCCTCCTGGGATCTGGCCTGAATTCCCTGCGAGTGGCTTTCCTTCCGGGAAGATTTTTAATGTTCTTGCTTCTCTGGGATTGAGCTTTCCTGTCCTGGAGGCTCTCGCCGCACGGCCTTAGCCTGGCTCCTCACGGGAGCCCCTACCCCACTGGATTATTATTTTTTATTTATTTTTTTCTGCTGTCCTACTTTGTTAGAAGCACGAACTCCTTTCTGTAGCATTCCAGGTGTTCTCTCTTTAAGTCTCAGTTTGAATTCATAGGTTTTCAGGATGATTTCAAAGTTACCTAGATAAGTAGGTGGTGACAGTTGACTTGGGGACCCTACTCTCTGCCATCTTGCCCTGCCCTTCCATCCTGGCCTTTTAATTTTGTGAGCAAGCTATTTCCTACTTCAAAATCTATGCAAGGGGCGTGGGGCAATATGGCGGAAGATTAGGGTCCCCAAGTCACCTGTCCCCACCAAATTACCTAGACAAACTTCAAATCATCCTGAAAATATACGATTTCGGCCTGAGATTTAAAGAGAGAACAGCTGGAATGCTACAGTGAGAAGAGTTCATGCTTCTATCAAAGTAGGAAGATGGGGAAAAAAGAAATAAAGAAACAAAAGGCATCCAAGGGGGAGGGGTCCTGTGAGGAGCTGGGCTAAGGCCGGGGCAAGTGCCCCCAGGATGGGAAAGCCCCATCCCGGAGAAGCAGGAGCTGCACCAATCTTCCCGGCGGAAAGGGGCTCACAGGGAGTTAGAGCAGGACCCCAGGAGGGCGGGGATGCCCTCAGGCTCCCAGGGACACTAACAGAGCACCTGTACCCTGGGGACAGCATGCCACACCCTGCGGCCAAGCTCCCTAAAGGGCTGCAGTGCACGGCTGGACCCGGGAACAGCTAGGAGGCGGCTTTGGTAGTGGTTCCCCACAGAGGGGGCTACATAGCCCCGGGAGCAGCTCGGAAAGGGCTCTGGCAGAGGCTCTGCGGAGGGGGTTGCGCGGCCCCGGGAGCAGCTAAGGGGCGGCCCGGCAGAGGCTCTGTGGAAGGGGCTGCGGAGCTGGGAGCGGGAATCCAGCAGAGTAGGAACGGGAGCACAGGGCGCCGGGAACACAGCCCAAGATCCGGCGCTCCCCCTGGGACATGCAGAAGCCAGGAGGGCACAGGACAGCAAGGACACTCCTGCCCCAAGCTGAGCATATCAGTGGCCTCACCCCGGAGCATCCAGGCCCCTGCAGCCAGAGAGCTCCGTAGTTACTGCAGAAGCTGAATCCAGGACTCCAGAGCTGGCCGCCACTGTTATTCCTCCTGGGGCTTCACAGGATAAAAAACCCCCAATGAACCTCACAGTGACCTCACCGGATAAACACCTTAAACATCTTTCAATGAGTCCTGCACGAGGCAGGGGGTTGAGCAGCTCCCCCAAGTGCTAAAACCTGAAAATAAGCACAGCAGGTAACTCCCCCAGAAGACCAGCTAGAACGACAGGGGAAAAACACATTATTGACCAAGCAGCACTGGAAAGTTTCAGGTGAAGTCCAGGGATTTACAGTATAAAGAAAAAGAGGATACTCCCCCTTGTTTTTTTGTTTTTTGATTACTGTTTGCTTCCACCTCTTTTTCTTTTTTCTTTTCTTCTATTTTTTTCTTTTTTCTTTTTTTCTTTTTCTTTTCTTCTTTCTCTTCTCTCTTTTTCTCCTTTCCCAAGTACAACGTGTTTCTGGCAACTCTGCACTGAACAAAATGACAAGAAGGAAAACCTCACCTCAAAAGAAAGAATCAGAAACAGTCCTCTCTCCCACAGAGTTACAAAATTTGGATTACAATTCAATGTCAGAAAGCCAATTCAGAAGCACTATTATAAAGCTACTGGTGGCTCTAGAAAAAAAACATAAAGGACTCAAGAGACTTCATGACTGCAGAATTTAGATCTAATCAGGCAGAAATTAAAAATCAATTAAATGAGATGTAATCCAAACTACAGGTCCTAATGACGTGAGTTAACGAGGTGGAAGAACGAGTGAGGGCATAGAAGACAAGTTGATGGCAAAGAGGGAAACTGAGGAAGAAAGAGACAAACAAAAGATCATGAGGATAGATTAAGGTAAATAAGTGACAGTCTGAGGAAGAAAAATCTAATTTTAATTAGGGTTCCCAAGGGCGCCGAAGGGACAGAGGTCCAGAATATGTATTTGAACAAATCATAGCTGAAAACTTTCCTAATCTGGGAAGAGAAACAGGCATTCAGAACCAGGAAATAGAGATATCACCCCCTAAAATCAATAAAAACCGTTCAACACCTCGACATTTAATAGTGAAGCTTGCAAATTCCAAAAAAAAAAAAAAAAGAGAGAGAGAGAGAGAAGATCCTTAAAGCAGCAAGAGACAAGAGATCCCTAACTTATATGGAGAGAAATATCAGATTAACAGCAGACCTATCCACAGAGACCTGGAAGGCCAGAAAGGGATGGCAGGATATATTCAGGGTCCTAAATGAGAAGAACCTTCAGCCAAGAATACTTTATCCAGCAAGGCTCTCATTCAGAATGGAAGGAGAGATAAAGAGCTTCCAAGACAGGCAGGAACCGAAAGAATATGTGACCTCCAAACCAGCTCTGCAAGAAATTTTAAGGGGGACTCTTAAAATTCCCCTTTAAGAAAAAGTCCAATGGAACAATTCACAAAAACAGGGACTGAATAGATATCATGATGACACTAGACTCATATCTTTCAATAGTAACTCTGAACGTGAATGGGCTTCACGTTTATACGAAGACTGTAGTGAGAGATAAAGAGGTACACTATATCATACTTAAAGGATGTATCCAACAAGAGGACTTAACAATCCTCAATATATATGCCCCAAATGTGGGAGCTGCCAAATATATCAATCAATTAATAACCAAAATTAAGACATACTTAGATAATAATACACTTACATTTGGTGACTTCAATGTAGCACTTTCTATACTCGATGGGTTTTCTAAGCACAAGATCTGTAAAGAAAGGATAGCTTTAAATGATACACTGGACGAGATGGATTTCACGGATATCCACAGAACTTTACATCCAAATGGAACTGAATACACATTCTTCTCAAGTGCACATGGAACTTTCTCCAGAATAGACCGCATACTGGGTACAAATCAGGTCTGAACCGATTCCAAGATTGGGATCGTCCCCTGCGTATTCTCAGAAGATAATGCTTTGAAATTAGAACTAATTTACAACAAGAAGATTGGATTTCAAACACGTGGAGGTTAAGGACCATACTGCTAAAAGATGAAAGGGTCATCCAGGAAATTTAGGAAGAAATAAAAAGATTCATGGAAACTAATGAGAATGAAAATAGAACAATTGAAAATTTGGGGATACAGCAAAAGGAGTCCTGAGGGGGAAATACATCGCAATACAAGCATCCATCCAAAAACTGGAAAGAACTCAAATACAAAAGCTAACCTTACACCTAAAGGAGCTAGAGAAAAAACAGAAAGTAGAACCTACACCCAGCAGAAGAAGAGAGTTAATAAACGTTCAAGCAGAACTCAATGCAGTCAAGACCAGAAGAACTGTGGAACAGATCAACAAAACCAGGAGTTGGTTCTTTGAAAGAATTAATAAGATAGATAAACCATTAGCCAGCCTTATTAAAAAGAAGAGAGAGAAGACTCAAATTAATAAAATCATGAATGAGAAAGGAGATATCACTACCAACACCAAGGAAATACAAACAATTTTAAAAACGTATTATGAGCAGCTATACGCCAATAAATTAAGCAATCTAGAAGAAATGGACACATTTCTGGAAAGCCACAAACTACCAAAACTGGAACAGGAAGAAATAGAAAACCTGAACAGGCCAATAACCAGGGAGGAAATTGAAGCAGTCATCCCAAACCTCCCAAGACACAAAAGTCCAGGGCTAGATGCCTTCCCTGGGGAATTCTATCAAACGTTTAAAGAAGAAATCATACCTATTTTACTAAAGCTGTTTGGAAAGATAGAAAGAGATGGAGTACTTCCAAACTCGTTCTATGAGGCCAGCATCAACTTAATTCCCAAACCAGACAAAGACTCCACCAAAAAGAATTATAGACCAATATCCCTGATGAACATGGATGCAAAAATTCTCAACAAGATACTAGCCAACGGGATACAACAATACATTAAGAAGACTATTCACCATGACCAAGTAGGATTTATCCCCAGGATGCAAGACTGGTTCAACACTTGTAAAACAATCAATGTGAGATTATATCAACAAGAGAAAAAACAAGAGGCATTTGATCCTCTCAATAGATGCAGAGAAAGCATTTGACCAAATACAGCATCCATTCCTGATCAAAACTGTTCAGAGTGTAGGGTTAGAGGGAACATTCTTCAGCATCTTAAAAGCCATGTATGAGAAGCCCACAGCAAATATCATTCTCAATGGGGAAACACTGGGAGCCTTTCCCCTAAGATCAGAAACATGAGAGGGATGTCCACTCTCACCACTGCTATTCACCATAGTACTAGAAGTCCTAGCCTCAGTAATCAGGCACCAAAAAAAAATAAATAAATAAAAGGCATTCAAATTGGCAAAGAAGAAGTCAAACTCTCCCTCTTTGCAGATGACATGATAATGTACATAGAAAACCCAAAAGACTACCCCCCCAAGACTGCTAGATCTCATACAGGAATTCAGCAATGTGGCACAATATAAAATCAATGCACAGAAATCAGTGGCATTTCTATACATTAACAATGAGACTGATGAAAGAGAAATTAAGAAGGCAATCCCATTTACAATTGCACCCAAAAGCATAAAATACCTAGTAATAAGTCTATCCAAAGAGATAAAGAATCTATACCCTCGAAACTACAGAACACTTCTGAAAGAAATTGAGGAAGACACAAAGAGATGGAAAAATATTCCATGCTCATGGATTGGAAGAATCAATATTGTCAAAATTTCAATGCTACCCAGGGAAACTTACACATGTAATGCAATCCCTATCAAAATGCCATGGACTTCCTTCAGAGAGTTGGAACAAATCATCTTAAGATTTGTGTGGAATCAGAAAATACCTCGAATAACCAGGGGATAATGAAAAAGAAACCCAGAGACAGGAGCATCACAATGCAGATTTTAAGTTTTTCTATAAAGTTGGGATCATCAAGACAGTGTGGTACTGGCACAAAAACAGATACAGACATCAATTAAACAGAATATATAATCCAGAAATGGGCCTTCAACTCTATGGTCAACTAATATTCGACAAAGCAGGAAAGACTATCCACTGGAAAAAGGACAGTGTCTTCAATAAATGGTGCTGGGAAAATTGGACAGCCACGTGCAGAAGAATCAAGTAGACCATTCTCTTACACCATACAGCAAGATGACCTAAAAATGGATGAAAGATCTAAATGTGAGACAAGATTCCATCAAAATCCTAGAGGAGAACCAAGATAACAACCTTTCTGAACTTGGTCACAGCAACTTCTTGCAAGATACATCCATGCAGGCAAGGGAAACAAAAGCAAAAATGAACTATTGGGACGTCATCAAGATAAAAAGCTTCTGCACAGCAGAAGAAACACTGGACAAAACTAAAAGACAACCTACAGAATGGGAGAAGATATTTGCAAATGACGTATCAGATAAAGGGCTAGTTTCCAAGATCTATAAAGAACTTATTCAACTCAACAGCAAAGAAACAAACAATCAAATCATGACTTGGGCAAAAGACATGAACAGACATTTCACCAAAGAAGACATAGACATGGTCAACAAGCACATGATAAAATGCTCCACATTATTTGTCATCAGGGAATTTGAAATGAAAACCACAATGAGATAGCACCTCACACCCATGAGAGTGGTGAAAATTAACAATACAGGAAACAATAAATGCTGTGGAGGGTGTGGAGAAAGGGGAACCCTCTTGCACTGTTGGTGGGAATGTGAACTGCTACAACCACTCTGGAAAACTGTGCATAGGTTCCTCAAAGAGTTAAAATAGAACTACCCTATGACCCAGCAATTACATTGCTGAGGATTTACCACAAAGATACAGATGGAGTGAATCGGCAGGACACCTGCACCCCAGTGTTTATAGCAGTAATGTCCACAATAGCCAAACTGTGGAAGGAGCCTCAGTGTCTATTGAAAGATGAATAGCTAAAGAAGTGTTGAATATATACAATGGCGTATTACTTAGCCATTAGAAAGAAGAAATACCCACTATCTACTTCAAGGTGAATAGAACTGGAGGAGATGGACAAACATTATATGGTCTCATTCAATTGGGGATATAAAGATATTGAAAGGGATTAAAGGGGAAAAGAGAGAAAATGAGTGGGAAATATCAGTGAGGGTGATAGAACATGAGAGACTCCTAACTGGGAAACGAACAAGGGCCGTGGGCGGGGTTTGGGGTGACTGGGTGATGGGCACTGAGGGGGGCACTTGACAGGATGATCACTGGGTGTTATGCTATATGTTGGCAAATCGAACTCCAATAAAAAATAAAAGTTAAAGTCATACCTAATAAAATAAACAAAATTTTAAAAATTAATTAAAAGGGGAATACATTTTGTAGGTCCTGGAGCTTCAAGAAGTGTTCCCGGTGTATGCTCTGCTCTCTGCTGTTGCATTTTCACTGATATTCTCCACTGTTCAGTCCTCTGCAGTATTCCTCTCCTTGCAGTGAGGAGTGTTTGCACATAACTAGTTGTGGTTTGATTTGTTTCTTAAAATAATACTGGAAAAAAAGAAAGAGAAAAAAAAGAAAGTCTGATTCAAAAGAAAAGAGAAAAAGAAGATGAATAAAGAAAATAAATTGCACTGCTGGGGATTTACCCCAAAGATACAGATGCAATGAAACGCCAGGACACCTGCACCCTGATGTTTATAGCAGCAATGTCCACAATAGCCAAACTGTGGAAGGAGCCTCGGTGCCGATCGAAAGATGAATGGATAAAGAAGATGTGGTTTATGTATACAATGGAATATTACTCAGCCATTAGAAACGACAAATATCCACCATTTGCTTCGACGTGGATCGAACTGGAGGGTATTTTGCTGAGTGAAATAAGTCAATCGGAGAAGGGCAAACATTATATGGTCTCATTCATTTGGGGAATATAAAAATTAGTGAAAGGGAATAAAGGGGAAAGGAGAAAAAATAAGTGGGAAATATCGGAAAGCGAGACAGAACATGAAAGACTTCTAACTCTGGGAAACGAACTAGGGGTGGTGGAAGGGGAGGAGGGCAGGGGTTGGGAGTGACTGGGTGGCAGGCACTGAGGTGGGCCCTTGACGGGATGAGCACTGGGTGTTATTCTGTTTGTTGACTAATTGAACACCAATAAAAAATAAATTTATTTAATAAAAAAAAATCCCAGACATTCAGAAAATTATAAGCCTGATTTCAAAGGAAAAAAAAAAAAACACACGCAGAAGAAAAAAATTAGAAAAAATCCTGAGAGAGAGAGAGAGAGAATGAAAAAAAGAAAACTTAACAAACAAAAGCTGTAATTCTGATTTCAAAAGTGAAAAGAAAGAATACAAAAAGTATACAGCCTGGTCCTATTTCCACCAGAACTGAAGGTGTTTCTGCTCTGATTTTTATTGTTTCACTACTTCTGCTTGGTTTAGGCTTTATTTTCTGTTTTTTTTTTTTAATCCAGCTCTTTTTAGTGTAATGGTAGCTTGTGCATTTGAGACTTTCCTAGATTCTTGAAAAATGCTTGTATTTCTATGTAATTTTCACTTAGGTCTGCCTTTGCTGCATCTCAAAGGTTTTGAACATTTGTATTTTCATTTTCACTTGTTTCCATGAGTATCTTAAATTCTGCTATAATTTACTAGTTGGTCCATTTGTTCTTTAGTAGGATGCTCTTAACCTCCAAATATTTGAGTTCCTTCCAAATTTCTTCTTGTGATTGAGTTCAAAGTATTGTGGTCTGAAAATATGCAAAGTATAATCCCAATCTTTTGATACTATTTGAGAACTGATTTCTGACCTAGTATGTGATCTATTCTGGAGAATGCTTCATGTGAATGTGAGAAGAATGTGTATTCTGTTGCTTTAGGATTGAATGCTATGAAGTCCATCTGGTCCAGTGTGTTATTCAAAGCACTTGTTACCTTGTTGATCTTCTGCTTAGATGATCTATCCATTGTTGTGAGTGGGGTGCTAAAGTCCCCTACTCTCATTGTATTATTATCAATGTGTTTCTTTAATTTGGTTATTAATTGGTTGATATAATTGGCTGTTCCCAATTTAGGAGCATAAGTTAGATCTTCTTGTTGAAAATACCCTTTAAGTATGATATAGTGGCCCTCTTAATCCCTTACTATGGTCTTTGGTTTAAAAATCTATTTTTTTTCTGATATAACGATTGCTACCCCAACTTTCTTTTGATGTCCATCAGCATGATAAATGGTTCTCTACCCCTCACTTTCGATCTGGATTCATCTTTGGATCTAAAATGAGTCTGTTGTAGACAGTATATAGCCAGGTCTTGCTTTTTCTCCCAATCTGATACCCTGTGTCTTTTGATTGAGGCATTTAGTGTTTACACTAGGAGAAACTGTTGAAAGACATAAATTTAGTGCCATTTTATTATCTGTAAAGTCACTCTTTCTGTATATTGTCTCTTCATTTCTGGTCTGTTACTTTTGGGCTCTCTCTTAGCTTACAGGGTCCCCCTTAATAGTTCTTTCAAGGCTAGTTTAGTGATCACAAATTCTTTTAGTTTCTGTTTGTCCTGGAAGCTCTTTATCTCTCCTTCTATTCTGAATGACAGCCTCAGTAGATAAAGTATTCTTGGCTGCATGTTTTTTACATTTAGTACCCTGAATGTGTCATGCAAGTCCATTTTAGCCTGCTATATCTCTGTGGATAGATCTGATATCAGTATAATGTCCCTGCCCTTTCTATAATTCCTGCTGCTTTTTGTATTTTCTCTTTATCTTTACATTTGCAAGCTTCACTATTACACGACAGGGTGTTGATCTATATTTATTGATTTTGGGAGGAGTCTTCTTTACTTTTGGATTTGAATGCCTGTTTCATTCCCCAGATTAGAGAAGTTATCAGATATGATTTGCTGAACTATACCTCTGGTTCTCTCTCTTTCTTTTCCCTTGGGAAACCCAATAATTCTAATATTGTTTTGTTTTATGGCATTGCTGTTTAGTTGAACCCCTCCTCATGGTCCATTTGTTATTTTTCCTCTCTTTTCCTCAGCTTCGTTCCATTCTATCAACTTGTCTTCTGTGTTACTTACTTTCTCTTTTGCTTCATTTAACCTAGTTGTCAGAGCATCACATTTATGCTATATCTCAATTAGAGAATTTTTAATTCTGACCTGATTATATTTCATTGCTGCACTAAAAGATTCTAGAGTGCCTTTTATGCTTTTTTTAAAATCCCAGCTAGTTACTTCATAATTGTCATCCTGAATTCCATCTCTGACATCTTATTTTATACATATCCATTAGATCTGTGGCAGAGAGTACTACCTCTGGTTTTTCTTTTGTTGTGAATTCCTCCTTCTAGTCATTTTGCCCAGAGAAGAATGGATGATCAAGTTAACAAAATAAAAAATATATCAAACCTGACTCTAGCAAAATAAACAATAGGCAAATCCAAAGAGGTTAATAACAAAAGAAAAAGAAGGTAAAGAAAGAAAAGAAAATTAAAAGATTAAAAGAGGTGCAGAAGAGAGAATATAATCTCCTAGGTGGATAAGACAGGGTGATCCACTTTGTTATGAGTGTATTTTGGTCTCTGTGTTGGAAGACACTAAATGCCAAAAGCAAAAGCAAATCAAAATTTATACATATACAGAAATAAAATTGTATAAAGTTAAAGGAAGCCAAAAATAAAGAATATATCTATGAAATGTAAATATGAAAGTTAAAAAAATACTTAAAAACAAAGAGTTCATAAAGTAAGAAACTATTTGAAAAGAGAAACAAAAACCAGAACATTTTTAACTGAAATAATAAACAAATGATGAGAAACATCCTTGAATTCTATATACTCTTTTCCCCTAGAGCTGGAGTTCTTTTTTCTGTTTTTGTTTAAAAAAAAATATATATATATATATATATATATATATATATATATATATATATGTTAGTAAATTCGATTTACAGTATAACATCAAGTTATAGTATAACATCAAGTGCTCCTCTCATCAATTGCCCCCTCAGTGCCCATCACCCCATTCCCACACCCACCTCCCCTTCAACTACCACTTGTTCATTTCCCAGCTTTACGAGTCTCTCATGGTTTGTCTCCCTCTCTAATTTTTCCCACTCATTTTCTCTCCATTCTTCTATAATCCCTTTCACTAACTTTTATATTCCCCATATAAGTGAAGCCATATAATGATGATTCTTCTCCAATTGACTTACTTCACTCAGCATAATACTCTGCAGTTCCATCCACGTTGAAGCAAATGGTAGGCATTCATCATTTCTAATGGCGGAGTAATATTCCGTTGCATATATATACTACATCTTCTTTATCCATCCATCTCTTGATGGACACTGAGGCTCCTTCCACGGTTTGGCTATTGTGGACATTGCTGCTATAAACATCAGGGTGCAGGTGTCTTGGTTTTTCATTTCATCTGTATCCTTTGGGTAAATGCCCAGTAGTGTAATTGCTGGGTCATAGGACAGTTCTATTTTTAACTCTTTGATGAACTTCCACACAGTTTTCCAGAGGCGCTGTACCCTAGAGCTGGAGTTCTGCAGTGCTGTGTGCTTTGTAAATCTGGTGTTCCCTCTTCTTCTAGCTGCTCTTTTGTGGGGAGGGTCCTGCTGCGTTGATTCTCAGATTTCTTTTTCTGGGCAGAATTACACAATCATTTGCCAGGGAATTAACTTAAGTTGTTTCTGGCTTATCTATGTGGCTTTTCTTTCCTGAAGGTCTGTGTCTCTTTAGGGGATGAGAATAAAAATGGCTGAGCCCCACCCAATCTCTAGCCTTGGAGCTGAATGATCGGGGTCTCTTTCCTTCAGTAAACCCTCAGGGATAAGTGATCTTCACTCTTTGTGTGCCATGTTATGCAGACTCCTGACTTGGACCCACATACCAGTCCTCCGATAGGAAGGCTGAGGGTCTCAGGTCTCTGTCCTTTGCAGGGACTCTGCCTATAGAGTAGTTGCCCCATGTGCATGTGCCCATGTGGCTCCTCCTGTGAGAAGACAGAGGTTTGCCATGTTTATGTCCTTTTTGGACCCCCAAGGAGAGTGGTCAACTGGTCATGCATGATCTCACATTGCCCCCCCCTTTGCTAGTGGAGGGCTGCCAGGTTTTGTCCTTTGCAAGGCCACCCCCCCCATACTGAGCGCTGTTACCAGATCATACAGTATTTTGAGAAAGCCCCCTCTGGAACTCACAGATCATAACCGGTTTCCCTGTTGCAATGCTTGAAAACTCTACCAGTTCGGGCACCCTTATCATCTCTGTGACACCAGGGATCCTGAGACCACACCCCCACCTAGGATTCTGCCCCACTTTACCACTGAGCACCTTTCAGGTAGGCATGTATCTCACTGGAGTAGATTTCCAAAGTTTCCTATTTTGCACTCGGATTATATCACTTTCTGGTAGATGGCTTTTGGAGGCTCCCTCCCTCTGCAGTTTATCTCCCAATATATCCACTCAGTTTCACTTCTCTACACTCCTACTTTGTAAAACGTGGTCGCTTTTCTATTTGTAGAATTCCAGAAATTATTTTCTTATATCTCAGATTGAATTCATAGGTGTTCAGAGAGATTTGATAGTTACCTAAATTCAGGGGACCAGAGGCAATGAGGTCCTCTACTCTTCCACCATATTGCCTCCTTCCTAAAAGTGATTGTCTTTTGTATACCAACTTTGAATACTGAATCTTCAAAATAACTGCTTATAAGTTTTAGATTTTGGTTCAGTTTTTTTTCTTTCTTTTTAATTTTCCACATGGTTGACTGTCATAGGCCAACAAAAACAGTTTTATTTCTCCATTCCAAATCTGTATAACTTTCATTTATTTCTCTTCTCCAATTTCATTTACTAAAATGCCCAGTATGATGTTGGAAATTATGAATAAAATATGTAAAATGTGGTAACTTACACATAAAACATAAAGAAGGGAGTAATAAAGGAAGACAAGAAGAAAAGAAAAAGAAAGAAGATTTTATTCTTTTTCTATTTTTTAATGACCATCAGATTAATATAGATAGATAATTTAATTCAGATATCATATATGAACCTCTCAAAATCAATGATAGATGCACAAAAAAAGAGAGAAAAATCAAACACAATGCTACAGAAACTCATGAATCATGAAAAGAGATAGCAGGAGAAAAAAAAATGAACTGAAAAAAACTACAGGAACAACCAGAAAACAACTAATAAAATGGCAGTAAGTATACACCCTCAATAATTACTTTAAATGTAAATGGCTTAAATGCTCTAATAAACAGAGATTAGAATGATGAATATCCACCATTTGCTTCGACGTGAATGGAACTGGAGGGCATTATGCTGACTAAAGTAAGTCAGTCGGAGAAGGGCAAACATTATATGGTTTCACTCATATGGGCAGTATAAAAAATAGTGAAAGAGATTATAGAGAAAGGAGAGAAAATGAGGAGGGAAAACCAGAGAGGGTGACAGAACATGAGAGACCACTTACTCTGGGAAACATACAAGGGGTAGTGGAAGGGGAGATGGGTTCAAGGATGAGGTGACTGGGTGATGGGAACTGAGGGGGGCACTGGATGGGATGAGCACTGGGGGTTATACTATATGTTGCAAATCAAACTCCAATAAAAATATACAAAAATATAAAATAAACATAGATAGGGTGGTAAAATGGAAAATAAAGAAGTCTCATCTATATGCTGCTGACGAGATTCACCTGAGACCGAAAACTACATTCAGATTGCAAGGAAGGGGATGGAAAAATATTCACCATGCACATGGAAGCAGGAAAATAAAGCTGAGATAACAATACTAACATATATAAAAAATATATATATATATTATATATATGTTAAAATAGGACTGAAAACAATAAAACAAGACTAGCAGGAGTGGATGGGCATTACATAATGATAAATGATTCAATCATTTATTTTATTTTTTATTTTATTTTTTTATTGGAGTTCAACTTGCCAACATATAGCAAAACACCCAGTGCTCATCCCATCAAGTGTCCCCCTCAGGGCCCATCACACAGTCACCCCAGCTTGGCTTAAGCTCTATTTGTTGTTCTTTTTGCAGCTCCTTTAGGTATAAAGTTAACTTGTGTATTTAAGACTTTTTAGTTTCTTGGGAAAGGCTTGTATTGCTATGTACTTCCCTCCTTTTTTAAATTTTTATTTATTTATGATAATCATCACAGAGAGAGAGAGAGAGAGAGAGAGAGGCAGAGACATAGGCAGAGGGAGAAGCAGGCTCCTGCAGGGAGCCTGACGTGGGATTTGATCCCAGGTCTCCAGGATCACGCACTGGGCCAAAGGCAGGCGCCAAACTGCTGCGCCACCCAGGGATCCCCTATGTACTTCCCTCTTATGACTGACTGCTGTATCTCAAAGCTATTTATTTATTTATTCATTTATTTACTTATTTTTTGGAGTTCAATTTGCCAATATATAGCATAACACCCAGTGCTCATCCCATCAAGTGCCCCCTTCAGTGCCCGTCACCCAGTCACCACCACACCTCGCCCACCTGCCCTTCTACTACCCCTCATTCATTTCCCAGAGTTAGGTGTCTCTCATGTTTTGTCACCCTCACTGATATTTTCACTCATTTTCTCTCCTTTCCTTTATTCCCTTTCAATAATTTTTATATTCCCTGTATGAGTGAAACCATATGTTTGTCCTTCTCTGATTGAGTTATAATACCCTCCAGTTCCATCCACGTTGAAGAAAATGGTGGGTATTTGTCGTTTCTAATGGCTAATATTCCACTGTATACATAGACCACATCTTCTTTATCCATTCATCTTTCGATGGACACCGAGGCTCCTTCCACAGTTTGGCTATTGTGGACATTGCTGCTAGAAACATCGGGGTGCAGGTGTTCCAGCATTTCACTGCGTCTGTATCTTTGGGGTAAATCCCCAGCAGTGCAATTGCTGGGTCATAGGGCAGATCTATTTTTAACTCTTTGATGAACCTCCACACAGTTTTCCAGAGTGGCTGCACGAGTTCACATTCCCACCAACAGTGTAAGAGGGTTCCCCTTTCTCCACATCTTCTTCAACATTTGTTGTTTCCTGCCTTGTTAATTTTCCCCATTCTCACTGGTGTGAGGTGGTATCTCATTGTGGTTTCGATTTGTATTTCCCTGATGGCCAGTGATGCAAAGCATTTTCTCATGTGCTTGTTGGCCGAGTCTATGTCTTCCTCTGTGAGATTTCTCTTCATGTATTTTGCCCATTTCATGATTGGATTGTTTGTTTCTTTGCTGTTGAGTTTAATAAGTTCTTTATAGATCTTGGAAACTAGCCCTTTATCTGATAGGTCATTTGCAAATATCTTCTCCCATTCTGTAGGTTGACTTTTAGTTTTGTCGACTGTTTCTTTTGCTGTCCAGAAGCTTCTTATCTTGATGAAGTCCCAATAGTTCATTTTTTATTTTGTTTCTCTTGCCTTCATGGATGTATCTTGCAAGAAGTTGCTGTGGCTAAGTTCAAAAAGGGTGTTGCCTTCATTCTCCTCTAGGATTTTGATGGAATCTTGTCTCACATTTAGATCTTTCATCCATTTTGAGTATTTCTTTGTGTATGGTGTAAGGGAATGGTCTAGTTTCATTCTCCTGCATTTGGATGTCCAATTATCCCAGCACCATTTATTTAAGAGACTGTCTTTTTTTCCAGTGGATAGTCTTTCCTGTTTGTTGAGATTCAATCATTTTTAAAGATTCTTTTTTTACTCTAAACAACAACACAGACAAAATGACATATAAACACAGAGGGAATGGGATGGTAAAGAGAGGCTGGCTGAATTTGGATCTGAGAATCATAAGGAATATAGTCCAAATTCTGGGGAAAATGCAGGGGAAAGGATGCCAGCTGGAAGCTAACTGTAGTTCTAAATATTATGAAGCATTCTAACATCTGCAAACAAAGGAATCAGTTCCTGGTAGCTCACTGAAGTATAAAAGTTTATAATTTTGCAGCATTTGAATTAAGAAATCAATATAAAAACAAAACCAAGTTTTACATAACAATTAAAATACAAAAGACTGAAGGAAAAAACCATGTATGAAAAACCAGGTAATTCAGTGAGCCAAGAACTGTGTTTCAGTAGTAGAAATGGAAAATGCCACCATCCAACCCTCCCTAGGTGACTAGTAATTGTATAGAGCAAAGTTATTTTTCAAAAATGTTGTAAACAAGTTTTTGCCAAGCCAATACCTTCCTCCTTATGCTGCCACAAGGTCACCACTAATGAAGGTGTTAAATTCTTGGCTTATGCTCAAGCCCTCTTCTCATAATTCAGTCTGTTTTGGCAGTAAATCCTGTAGTTCTCTGTTTGAACTGGGTCTTGGGTATTTGGTTCATTTAGAAGTTCCTGTATTTTTAACAGGACATGCTTAATTGTAATGACTGGACTCCAGGATATTTCCTGAAGGATGAGCAGGCACATGCTGCCCTATGGGTACACATTGGGGAGAAACAGCAATGGTTCAAATTTGGATTTTGAGGGTGAGGATGGATGATAATCTTTGAAAATCATCTATAGTTTAAACTATTCTCTTTCCCATGGAATTCTTTTCTTTCATGGACTCCTGTACTGCTAATTCATCAGGTTCATCACACCATTGGGATATTATTGTTGGGACAGGCATGAAGCCAAACAGGTGGTCCTTTATATAGGCTTTCCTATCCTGGGTGAGTCTGCTGAAGGTGAAATACAGTATATTCAAAGTCCCTTGGGTGGAAAATATTTGGTGAGGAAGATGGATGAGTTGATAGCAATGCTCTCTTTGTCACTTAAGACTGTACTCCTAAGCCCACTCTGTGGCTGAGGGATCAATTTTACAAGAGGATATCACAATTTTAAATATCTGCACACCTAACACTGAAGTGCCTAAATAGAGAAAGCAAATATTAATGAATATGAAGAGAGAAATTAATAGCAATGCAATACGAATAGAGGACTTTAACATCCCACTTATATCAATGGATAGATAATTCAGACAGAAAATCAACAAGGAAACAATGTCTTTGATAGATGCATTGGATCACAGGAAACATAACAGATCCCATCCAAGAAACACAGTATGCACATACTTTTCAAGCACATTTGCTACATTTTCCAGAATACAGCACATAATAGGCCATAAAACAGGCCTCAATAAATTTCAGAAGATTGAAATCATACATGCATCTTCTCAGATTACAACGGTATGAAGCTGGAGATAAATCATAAGAAAAAGACTGAGAAAAACATGTGGAGACTAAAGAAAATGATAGTAAAAAAAAATAAAATGACAGTAAATAACCAATGGATCAAAAAAGAAATAAAAAATAAAAATACATGGATACAAATGAAAATGAAAACAAAATGGTCCAAAATCTTTGGAACATAGTAAAAGCTGTTCAAACAGGAAAGTATATAGCAATACAGGCCTACCTCAGGAAACAAGAAGCTCAAGTAAACAATCTAGCATTATACCTAAAAGAACTAGAAAAAGAAGAAGAATATAAGTCCAAGGTGCATAGGAAAGAGGAAATAATAAAAGTCAGAGCATAAGTAAATGTCACAGAGACATAAAAAACAGAAAAAAAAACAATTAAATCAGAAGCTGGTCCTTTAAACAAAATTGAAAAACACTTATCTAGCTTCATCAAGAAAAAAAAAAAGGAAAGATAAAACTAAAGAAAACCAGAAATGAGGGAAGTAACAAATGATGCCACAGAATTATAAAGGATTATAAGTCTATACTGCAAGAAATTATATGCCAAAAACCTGGAAAACCTAGAAGAAATTGTTAAATATTTAGAAACATGCAATCTTCCAAAACGGAATCAGAAGGAAATAGATAATCTGAACAGACAGCTCACAAGTAATAATATTAAATCTATCAAGAAATAAAAGTCTGGGAGCATATGGACTCACAGGTAAATTCTACCAGATATTTAAAGAAGATGTAATGCCTATTTTCTTTAATATTTTAATTTTTTTAAATTTTTATTTATTTATGATAGTCCCAGAGACAGAGAGAGAGAGAGAGGCAGAGACACAGGCAGAGGGAGAAGCAGGCTCCATGCACCGGGAGCCCGATGTGGGACTTAATCCCGGGTCTCCAGGATCGCGCCCTGAGCCAAAGGCAGGTGCCAAACCGCTGCGCCACCCAGGGATCCCCGTAATGCCTATTTTCAAAGTATTCCAAAAAATAGAAGAGAAGGGAAAACTTCCAAATGCATTCTATAAGGCCCCCATCACCCTGCTAACAAAATCAGACAAAGATATCACAAAAATAGAAAGAAAAAAGAAAAGTACAGGCTGATATCCCTGATGAACATAGATGCAAAAGTCCTCAATAGAATATTAGCAAATAATATACAATAATACACTAAAAAGATCATTCACCACAATCAGGTGGGATTTACCCTAGACATAAAATCATGGTTCAATATTTGCAAATCAATCAACAGCATGCAATAGATAAAACACAAATTATAAAAATCATATGATCTTTTCAATAGATGATGAAATAGCATTGGAAAAAATTCAACATTTGTAATTAGAGAAATTCTAACTAAAGTAAGGTTAGAGGAAACATACTTCAACATAATAAAGGCCATATGTGAAGATCTCACAGGAAATTTCACACTCAAAAGTGAAAAACTGAGGGCTTTCCTTCAGGATCAGGAACAAAACAAAGATGTCTACTCGCTACACTTTTTTTCAACACAGTATTGTAAGTCCTAGCTACAGCAATATGACAAGAAAAAGAACTGAGTCATCCGTATTAGCAAAAAGAAGTTAAACTATCACTATTTGCAGATGACATGATACTATACATAGAAAATCCTTAAGACTCTACCAAAAATTACTAGAAGTAATAAATTACTTCAGTAACATTTCAAGATATGTCATTAATAACTAAACATTGTTAGAATTTCTACACACTAATAATAAGTATTATAGAGAGAAGTGTAATAAAATCACTGGGATGTCTGTGTGGCTCAGTCACCTCTGAGTGACTGACTCTTGGTGTTGACCTCTGACTCTTGGTGTGACCTCTGACTCTTGGTGTTGGCTCAGGTCATGATTTCAGGGTTGTGAGACCATGCCCCAATTTGGGGCATGACTCCACACTCACTCAGCATGGAGTATGCTTAAGATTCTTTCCCTCTCCCTCTGTTACCCACCCCCACTCATGTATATTCTTTCTCTCTAAAATAATATATATATATTTTTTAAATTAAGACTTTATTTATTCATGAGTGACAGAGAGAGAGAGAGAGACATGCAGAGACACAGGCAGAGGGAGAAGCAGGCTCCATGCAGGGAGTCTGACACAGGACTGGATCCTGGGACTCCAGGATCACACCCTGGGCCGAAGGCAGGTGCTCAACCACTGAGCCACCTGAGCATCCCTAAAATAAAATATTTCAAAAAATAAAAATAATAAAAAACACAGTATTTACAATTGCACCAAAAAGAATAAAATACCTAGAAATAAACTTAACTAAAAAGTGAAAAGTGTATACTTTCAAAACTATGAAATACTGATGAGAGAGATCGAAGATGACAGAAACAAATGGAAAGATATTCCATGCTCACGGATTAGAAGAATTAATATTGTGAAAATGTCCATATTACCCAAAGCAATCCACA
Organism: Vulpes lagopus; assembly: GCF_018345385.1. NCBI lineage: Eukaryota > Metazoa > Chordata > Mammalia > Carnivora > Canidae > Vulpes > Vulpes lagopus. The sequence continues at coordinate 61,466,004 of NC_054848.1, read as the reverse complement.
GATTCAATGCAGTCTCTTTTAAAACACCGATACCTTCTTCAAATTTGAATGAAGCTACAGAAGATCCCAAATAACCAAAGTAATCCTGAGAAAGAATAAAGCTGGAGGAATCAACCAGATTTCAAGATATATTATAAAGCGGTAGTAATAAAACAGTACAGTACTGGCACACACAAAGACACATAGATCAATAGAACAGAATAGAAACTCCAGAAATTAATCCACATTTGTATGGTTAATTTACCTATGACGAAGGAGGCAAGAATAAACAATGAGGGAAAGACCATATCTTCACTAAATTGTGCTTGGAAAACTGGACAGCTATACATAAAAGAATGAAACTGGATCACTTTCTTAAAATGTATATGAAATTAAACTAAAAATGGATAGAGATACTCACCTAGATGTGAGTTGGGAAAATATAAAAAAAAATCCAGAAAAGAACATGAATAGTAATTTACCTGACATTGGTCACAGCAACTTTTTCTAGATATGTCTCCTAAGGAAGGAAAGCAAAAGCAAGAATTAACTATTGTGACTATCTCAAAATAAAAGGTTTTTGCAAAGCAAAACAAACCATCAAAAAAAGAGAACCTGCTGAATGAGAGAAGATATTTGAAAATAATAAATCCAATATGGCCTTAATATTGAAAATATACACAAAATTTATACAGCTCAACAACAACAACAAAACAATCTGACTTTAAAAATTGGCAGAAGATTGAATTGACATTTTTTTCCAAGAAGACATACAAATGGCCACCAGACACATGAAAGGTTTCTCAACATCAGTAATCATCAGGAAATGCAAATCAAATCCACAATGAGATAGCAAATTATACCAGTTAGAATAGCTTAAATCAAAATGTCAAGAAATAGCAAGTATTTACAAAAATGTGAAGAAAAAGGAACTGTCATGACCTATTGGTGGGTATATAAATTGGAATAGCCACTATGGAGACTGTAGTAGAAACATTCCTAAAATATATATAAATAGCATATGATCCAATAATTATACTATTGAATATCTATGCAAAGAAAATAAAATCACTAATTCAAAAAGGTATATGCACCTCTATGTTTACTGCAGCATTATTTATAATAGTCAAGATATGGAAGTAACTCAAGTGTTCATCAATAGATAACTAGATAAAGAAGATACGATACACACATACATGCATACATACATATATATACAGTTGAAATTTGCACAGCCATAAAAAAGATAACATTGTGTCATTTGAGACAAAATTGATAAACCTAGAGGATATTATGCTAAGTGAAATAAATCAGACTTCAAAAGACAAATGTCATATAATTCCACTCACAATTGGAATCTAAAAAATGAATAAACAAAAAACAAAGTATAAAGTGTAAATACAAACAGACTAATGGTAGCCAGAAAGAAAGAGATTGGGGGATTGGGGTTAATGGGCAAAGAGGAGAGGGAGATACAGGGTTCTGGTTATGGAAGGGATAAGTCGAGGGAATAAAGGCACAGCATAAGAAATATAGTCAGTATTATTGTAATAGTGATGTAATGAAATAGATGGCATCTTCACTTGTGGTGAGCATAGCATAATGCATAAATTTGCCAAATCCCTATGCTTTGCACCTGAAACTCATGTAACATTGTGTGCCAACTCTTGTTAAAAACTTTTTAAAAGTTCAAAAATAAAGCTAAAATAAATAATTGAATAAACAAAATAAAATACAAGAAAAACTGATGTTTTAAAGATATTCAACTCTGATTAAAAGATGAATAAATAATGAAATGATGGAAAAATATATTTCATCCTAATAGCAAGCAAAATAGAGCTAAGATATCTATTCTAATATCAGAAAAACTAGAATTTCAGTAAGTCAGGAAATTTTATAAGACAAAAATGATATTATATATTGATAGAAGGGTCAAATCTTCAATAATATAAAACAATTATAAGCATGTTTGCAACTAACAACAGTACTACACCATATATGAAATAAAAATGGAAATAACTGAATAAAGAAATATATAGATAATAACAGTAGGAGCCAACAGTACTATCTTTCAGTTATGACTATAACAGCAAGATAGATCAATAACAAAAAAAGAGTACATGAAAAACAGATCAATAAGAAAACAGAGTAATTATGGTTAACAAATATATACAGAACACAAATATTGTACATTAAATATGCCCATAGATCACATCTTAGGCTACACAACAAAACTCAATAAATTTAAAAGGTTATGCTGTACACAGTATTTTCTCTGACCAAAATGCAATGAAACTAGAAATCAATTTTAAAAATGGAAAAGTACAAAGTTTACAAATATGTGGAAATTACACAAATGAGTCTTAAATAACCAGGAAGTCAAAGAAGAAATGAAAAAGGAAATTAGAAACATTTACAACATATAAAAATAAAAGACTATACCAAAACCTATTTGACACAGTGGAACCATTTCTGAGAGGGAATGTACAAACTGTAAATGCTTACAGTAAAGAAAAAAATTCCAAATCACTAACCCAACTAATCTAATTGTACAACATCTGGAACTAGAAAAAAAAAACCTAGCCAAACTTAAAGCTAGTGGAATGATGAAAGTAATAAGAATCAGAGGAGAGATTAATGAAATGAAAGCAACATTAAGAATTAATAAATTTAAAATGTTTCATTGAAAGTAATTGACCAAATTGGTAAACTTTTTTAAAAGATTTTATTTATGTATTCATGACATATACAGAGAGAGAAGCAGAGACAAAGATAGAGGGAGAAGCAGGCTCCATGCAGGGAGCCCAATATATATTATAAAATATTAATATAAACAATTTTATGCCAACAAGTTATATAACCTTTATAAATAGACAATTTCCAAGTATCACATAGACTGACATTATTGAGTAGATATAATAGAAAATCTGAAAAAATACAATATATATAGGAATTGAGTCAATAATCAAATACTCTAAAACAAGAAAAGCCATAATTCATATAGATTCACTAAGTTCTACCAAACATTTTAAAGAAGAATTAACACCAAACTTTTCCAAAATATTCCAAAAATTGAAAAAGGATGAAACACTTTCTAACTTATTCTTTGAGACCTGGATACCAGAAAAATACATCAGAATTAAATAAAACTATAACGCAAATTTCCCTATGAACATAAATACAAAATCTTCAGGAAAATACTAACAGATGAAGTACAGTATCATATTAGATGGTATGTCATGACTAAGTGGATTTTATTCCAGAATCCAATAGTAATTCAACATGCAAAAAATTAATTTATTTAATATATTACTATAGCTTAGTGAAGGAGAAAAGTCATAAAATCATCTCAATAGATGCAGAAAAGCCCATTTTTCTATTAAAATGATGCATATTTTATAAGTTATTTTCACTATGGTATGATTTAGAGAAAATAAAATACACTCATTTTTGGCATACAGTTTCATGAGTCTCGAAAAAATACATGTAGTTGTATAACCACCACAACAATCAAGATATGCAAGAGTTCCTTCTTGACCCAAAATTCCCCTGCTTCCTTTTTGGTCACCCACTCTCCCCATCCCAACCCTGACAAGAAACTGTTTTCTGATTCTGAAATGTTGTTAGCTGTAGGTTTGCCTTTTTTATTTTCATTTATTTTTTGTTCTATATATGTTTGATTTTTCCTGAGACATCCTCTTTGGTCCAAGAATTAGATAAGTGTTATTTAGTTTCCAATTTCTTGGAGATTTTCCCGTATTTCTATTATTGTTTTCTACAGTTTTATTTCATTATTTTCAAATAACACATTCTGTTTGGTTTCAATACTTAAAATTGTTAAAGTTTGAATTTTTTTGAGATTTAAATTTTTGATATAAATTTATTTTTTATTGGTGTTCAATTTCTCAACATATAGAATAACCCCCAGTACTCATCCCATCAAGTGCCCACCTCAGTACCTGTCACCCAGTCACCCCAACGCCCTGTCCACCTCCCCTTCCACCATTCCTAGTTCGCTTCCCAGAGTTAGGAGTCTCTCATGTTCTGTCTCCCTTTCTGATATTTCCCACTCATTTTTCTCCGTTCCCCTTATTCCCTTTCACTATTTTTTATATTCCCCAAATGAATGAGATTATATAATATTTTTCCTTCTCTGATTGACTTATTTGACTCAGCATAATAATACCCTCCAGTTCCATCCACGTTGAAGCAAATGGTGGGTATTTGTCACTTCTAATGGCTGAGTAATATTCCATTGTATACAAAGACCACATATTCTTTATCCATTCAACTTTCGATGGACACCAAGGCTCCCTCCACAGTTTGGCTATGGTGGACATTACTACTATAAACATCGGGGTGCAGGTGTCCCGGCGTTTCATTGCATCTCTACCTTTGGGGTAAATCCCCAGCAGTGCAATTGCTGGGTCGTAGGGCAGATCGATTTTTAACTCTTTGAGGAACCTCTACACAGTTTTCCAGAGTGGCTGCACCAGTTCACATTCCCACCAACTGTGCAGGAGCATTCCCCTTTGTCCACATCCTCTCCAATATTTGTGGTTTCCTGCCTTGTTAATTTTCCCCATTCTCACTGGTGTGAGGTGGTATCTCATTGTGTTTGATTTGTATTAACCTGATGGCAAGTGATGCGGAGCATTTTCTCATGTGCGTATTGGCCATGTCTATGTCTTCCTCTGTGAGATTTCTCTTCATGTCTTTTGCCCATTTCATGATTGGATTGTTTGTTTCTTTGCTGTTGAGTTTAAGAAGTTCTTTATAGATATTGGATACTAGCCCTTTATCTGATACGTCATGTGCAAATATCTTTTCCCATTCTGTAGGTTGTCTTTTAGTTTTCTTGACTGTTTCTTTTGCTTGGCAAAAGCTTCTGATCTTGATGAAGTCCCAATAGTTCATTTTTGCTTTTTTTTCTCTTGCCTTCATGGATGTATCTTACAAGAAGTTGCTGTGGCCAAGTTCAAAAAGGGTGTTGCCTGTGTTCTCCTCTAGGATTTAAATGGAATCTTGTCTCACTTGAAGATCTTTCATCCATTTTGAGTTTATTTTTGTGTATGGTGCAAGAGAGTGATCTAGTTTCATTCTTCTACATGTGGATGTCCAATTATCCCAGCACCATTGATTGAAGAGACTGTCTTTTTTCCAGTGGATAGTCTTTCCTGCTTTGTCGAATATTAGTTCACCATAAAGTTGAGGGTCCACTTCTGGATTCTCTATTCTGTTCCATTGATCTCTGTGTCTGTTTTTGTGCCAGTACCGCACTGTCTTGATGACCAGAGCTTTGTAATACAACCTGATATCTAGCATTGTGATACCCCAACTATCGTTTTCTTTTTTAATATTCCCCTGGCTATTCGCGATCTTTTCTAATTCCACACAAATATTAAAATAATTTGTTCCAAATCTCTGAAGAAAGTCCATGGTATTTTGATAGGGATTGAATTAAACGTGTAAATTGCCCTGGGTAACATTAACATTTTCACAATATTACTTCTCTGAACGTGAATGGGCTTAACGACCCCATCAAAAGCCACATAGTTTCAGACTGGATAAAAAAGCAGGACCCATCTATTTGCTATCTACAAAAGACTCATTTTAGACAGAAGGACACCTACAGCCTGAAAATAAAAGGTTGGAAAACCATTTACCTTTCAAATGGTCCTCAAAAGAAAGCAGGGGTAGCCATCCATATATCAGATAAACTAAAGTTTATCCCGAAGACTATAGTGAGAGATGAAGAGGGACACAGTATCATACTCAAAGGATCTATCCAAGAAGAGGAGTTAACAATCATCAATATATATGCCCCATATGTGGGAGCTTCCAAATATATCAATTGATTAATAAACAAAGTCAAGATATATTTAGATAACAATACACTTATACTTGGTGATTTCAATGTAGTGCTTTCTATAATGAATCGGCCTTCTAAGTACAACATCTACAAAGAAACGAGAGCTTTTTTTTTTTTTTTTTTTTTTTTGAAACGAGAGCTTTAAATGATACACTGGACCAGATGGATTTCACAGATATCTACAGAGCTTTCCATCCAAATGCAACTGAATACACATTCTTCTCAAGTGCACATGGAAGTTTCTCTAGAATAGACCATATACTGCGTCACAAATCAGGTCATCACCAATATCAAAAGATTGGGATCGTCCCCTACATATTCTCAGACCATAATGTTTTGAAATTAAAACTAAATCACAAGAAGAAGTTTGGAAGGATTTCAAACACGTGGAGGTTCAGGACCATCCTGTTAAAAGATGAAAGGTTCAACCAGGAAAATAAGGAAGAATTAAAAAGATTCATGGAAACTAATGAGAATGAAGATACAACCATTCAGAGTCTTTGGGATACAGCAAAAGCAGTCCTGAGGGGGAAATACAGCGCAATACAAGCATCCCTCAAAAAACTGGAAAGGACTCAAATACACAAGCTCACCCTGCACCTAAAGGAACTGGAGGAAGAACAGCAAATAAAACCTACAGCCAGCAGAAGAGAGTTAATAAAGATTAGAGCAGAACTCAATGAAATAGAGACTAGAAGAACTGTGGAACAGATCAACAACACAAGGAGTTGGTTCTTTGAAAGAACTAATAAGATAGTTAAACCATTAGCCAGCCTTATTATAAACAAAAGAGGAAAGACCCAAATTAATAAAATGACGAGTGAAAAAGAAGGGGTCACCAAAAACCAAAGGAAATATAAATGATTTTAAAAAGGTATTATGAGCAGCTATGCACCAATAAATTAGGCAATCTAGAAGAAATGTACACATGTCTGGAAAACCAAAAACTACCAAAACTGGATCAGAAAGAAATGGAAAACTTGAACAGGCCAATACTCACGAAGGAAATTGAAGCAGTCATCAAAAACCACGCAAGACACAAAAGTCCAAGGCCAGATGGTTTCCCAGGGGATTCTATTAAATGTTTAAAGAAGAAACCATACCTATTCCACTTAAGCTCCTTCGAAAGATAGAAAGGGATGGGGTACTTCCAAACTCATTTTATGAGGCCAGAATCATCTTAATTCCAAAACCAGCCAAAGACCCCACCAAAAAGGAGAATTATAGACTAATATCCCTGATGAACACAGATGTAAAAATTATCAACAAGATACTAGCCAATAGGATCCAATAGTACATTAAGAAGATTATTCACCATGACCAAGTGGGATTTATCCCCGGGATGCAAGGATGGTTCAACCCTTGTAAAGGAATCGACATGATAGATCATATCAACATGAGAAAAAACAAGAACCATATGGTCCTCTCAATAGATTAAGAGAAAGCATTTGACCAAATACAGCATCCATTCCTGATCAAAACTGTTCAGAGTGTAGGGATAGAGAGAACATTACTCAGCATCTTAAAATCCATATACGAAAAGCCCATTGCAAATATCATTCTCAATGGGGAAACACTGGGAGCCTTTCCCCTAAGATCAGGATCATGATAGGGATGTCCTCTGTCATCACGGCTATTCAACATAGTATAAGAAGTCCGATGTGATGCCTGGTTAGCTCAGTGTTCGAGCACCTGCCTTCACCCTGGGGTATGATACTGGGATCAAGTTCCACATCGGGCTTCCTGCAGGGAGCCTACTCTTCCTTCTGCCTGTGTCTCTGTCTCTGTCTCTGCCTCTGTGTGTGTGTGTGTCTTCCATACGTATATAAATAAAATCTTTAAAAAAGTCCTATCCTCAACAATCAGAGAACAAAAAGAAATAATAGGCATCCAAATTGGCAAGGTAGAAGTACAACTCACACTTTTTGCAGATGACATGATACTGTACCTAGAAAACCCAAAAGACTCCACCCCAAGATTGCTAGAACTCATACAGTAATTCAGCAGTGTGGCAGGATACAAAGTCAATGCCCAAAAATCAGTGGCATTTCTAAATACTATCAATGAAACTGAAGAAAGACAAATTAAGGAATCAATCCTATTTACACTTGTACCCAATAGCACAAATTTCCAAGGAATAAACCTAACCAAAGAGGTAAAGGATATATACCCTAAAAACTATAGAAAACTCCTGAAAAAAAAAACTGAGGAAGACACAAAGAGATGGAAAAATATTCTATGCTCATAGATTGGAAGAATTAATATTGTGAAAATGTCAATCCTACCCAGGGCAACTTACATATTTAATGCAATCCCTATCAAAATACCATGGACTCTCTTCAGAGAGTTGGATCGAATCATCTTAAGATTTGTGTGGAATCAGAAAAGACACTGAATTCCCAGGGGAATATTAAAAAAGAAAACCGGAGCCGGGGGCATCATAATGCCAGATTTCAGGTTGTACTACAAAGCTGTGGTCATCAAGAGAGTGTGGTACTGCCACAAAAACAGACACATAGATCAATGGAAAAATATAGAGAATCCAGAAATGGGCCCTCAACTCTATGGTCAACTTGTTGGACAAAGTAGGAAAGACTTTCCAGTGGATAAAGGACAGTCACTTTAATAAATGGTGCTGGGAAAATTGAACAGCCACGTGCAGAAGAAGGGAACTGGAGTATTCTCTTACAGCAGACACAAAGATATACTCAAAATGGATGAAAGATATAAATGTGAAACAAGATACCATCAAAATCCTAGAGGAGAACACAGGCAAAACCCTTTTTGAACTTGGTCACAGCAACTTCTTGCAAGATACATCTATGAAGACAAGGGAAACAAAGGCAGACATGAATTATTCGGATGTCCTCAAGATAAAAAGCTCCTGCACAGCAAAAGAAACAGTCAACAAAACTAAAAGACAACCTACACAATGGGAGAAGATATTTGCAAATGACCAATCAGAAAAAGGGCTAGTATCCAAGATCTATAAAGAACTTCTTAAACTCAACACCCAAGGAACAAACAACCCAATCATGAGATGGGCAAAAGACATGAACAGAAATTTCAGAGGAAGACATAGACTTGGCCAACAAGCACGTGAGAAAATGCTCCGCATTACTGGTCATCAGGGAAATACAAATCAAAACCACAATGAGATACCACCTCACACCAGTGAGAATAGTTAAAATTAACATCACAGGAAACTTCAAATATGGAGACAATTTGGAGAAAGGGGAACCCTCTTACACTGTTGGTGGGAATATGAACTGGTGCAGCCACTCTGGAAAACCGTGTGGAGGTTTCTCAAAGAGATAAAAACCGCAGTGCCCTATGACCCAGCAATTATACTACTGGGGATTTACCCCAAGGATACAGATGCAGTGAATAGGCAGGGCTCCTGCACCCCAACATTTATAGCAGCTATGTCCACAATAGCCAAACTGTGGAAGGAGCATCAGTTTTCATCGAAAGATGAATGGATAAAGAAGATATGGTCTATATATACAATGGAATATTACTCAGCCAATAGAAATGATGAACACACACCATTTGCTTCGACGTGTATGGAAGCGTATGGCATTATGGTATTATGCTGAGTGAAGTAAGTCAATCAGAGAAGGACAATCATTATATGTTCGCACTCATATGGGGAATATGAAAAATAGTGAAAGGGTATAAAAGGTAAAGGAGACCAAACAAGTGGGAAACATCAGTGAGGGTGACAGAACATGAGAGACTCCTAACTCTGGGAAACGAACAAAGGGTAGTGTAATGTGAGGTGGCCGGGGGATGAGGTCACTGTGTTACGGGCACTGAGAGGGGCACTGACAGGATGAGCACTGGGCGTTATGCTATATGTTGGCAAATCAAACTCATAATAAAAACATAAAAAAATAAAATCTACTAATCAATCAATCAGGGTTCCACAAGATTGGTCCAAGAATGAAGTTTAAACACATACAAAGCAACTTACATTACAGTAAACAACAAATATTTGTTTCTTCCTTCCTTTTTTAGGCATGCACCATGATTTGAATGTGCTAATAGTCATATGTCTTGGCTTACATTAAGGCAATGCTGCCAGATGACCAGTATTGTAAGGAAGATGGATAAGCCTGTTTGCTTTCAGTTCCATTCATAGACATTAATGTTCTGTGTATCACAATAGTCTGTAAGACTGAAAACTTTTAAACATACTTCTTGACAGATGGTTTCTAGTTAGTTTGCCAGTGGGCATCATTTACAGAGAAGACGCAGGCAGGAGGAAAAAAAAGTATTTTTCCCTTATTTAAGTAGTACTTCCAGCAATGGCAGCATTAGCAGTTATTGACTTAGGGCCCTAGAGATGATATAAGGTCATTGAGCTTCTAGAAATAGCAATGGTAGGTTCTAGAAGTAGCATCATCTTCTCAGTGTAATCTCATTAGCACTGCAATTCCAATGGAAGCAATGGCACCTATAGCACTTCCAATACATCAATGTCAAGGGTGGGCTTTTATGAGTTTCAGCCCGTGCATTGTAATTGATTATTAATTTCTTGGAATAATCTTCTGGATTCTGAAGAATCCACTTCAACACATTTCTTTTGCTCCTCCATCCTTTAAAATTACTTTGTAATCAATTACTTGCATAGAAGTCCTCCCTATTTGAGTTATCTAGTATATTTTTATTTCTCTAACTGAACGCTAATACATTATACTTAACAAGGAAAACAACTCTATACAAAAAAGGCATAATTAATACAATTTTATTTATATTACATATTTATAAGTGTTCTACAGTTTTCCAATCACAGATGTTTTACCTCTCTGATTAGATTCATTCCTAGGTTATAGTTTTTGGTGCAATTGTAAATGGGATCAATTCCTTGATTTCTCTATCTGCTGCTTCATTATTGGTGTATAAAAATACAACAAAATTCTGTACATTGATTTTGTATCCTGCAACTTTACTAAATTCACTATTAGTTCTAGCAACTTTCTGGTGGAGTCTTTAGGTATCCCTACATAGTTGTCCGCAGATAGTAAAAGTTTGACTTCTTCCTTGCCAATTTAGATGCATTTTATTTCTTTTTGTTTTCTGATTACTGGGGCTAGGAATTTTGGTACTATGTTAAATAACAGTGGTGAGAGTGAACATCCCTGTCTTATTCCTGACCTTAAAGGAAAAACTCTCTGGATTATTTTAGCTGTGGGTCTTTTGTAAATGGCCTATATAATGTTGATATATGATCCCTCTATCCCTATGCTATTGAGGACCTTTATCAAGAGTGGGTGTTATAATTGGCCAGATGCCTTTTCTGCATCTATTGTGAGGAATACATGGTTCTTTTTAATTTTTTAAAATTTATTTTATTAATGAGGTGCACATGTTGAATGATTTCTGAATAATGAATCACCTTTGCAGCCCAGGAATAAATCCCACTTGTGTGTGGTGAACAATTATTTTAATGTACTGTTGGATTCAATATGCTAGTAGTCATTTGAAGTTTTTTTTGCTTCCATGTTCATCAGGGATATTGGACTGTACTTCTCTTTTTTAGTAGGGCCTTTGTCTGGTTATGGTATCAAGCTAATGTTGGACTCATACAATGGGTTTGAAAGTTTTCTTTCCATTCCTATTTTTGGGAACAATTAGAAAAGAGAGGTTTTAATTCTTTTTGAATGTTTAGTTGAATTCCGCTGGAAAGGTATCTGGCTCCAGGCTTTTGTTTCTTGGGAGATTTTTGATTACTGATTCAATTTCTTTGCTGGCTATTGGTATATTAAAGTTTTCTATTTCCTCCTATTTCAGTTTTGGTATTTATATGTTTCTAGGAATATATCCATTTTTTCTGGGTTGTTCAATTTTTTGGCAGATTTTTTTCATATTATTCTCATAATTGCATGCATTTCTCTGGTGTTGATTGTGATTTCTCCATTCTCATTTGTGATTTTATTTATTTGTGTCCTTTCTATTTTATTTTTGATAAATCTGGCTTTGGTTTATTAATTTTATAAATTCTTTCAAAAACCAGCTCCTGGTTTCATTGCTCTATGCAGTGTGGTTTTCTTGTTTGTTTGTTTTCTTTTGTATCATTTATTTCTGATATAATCTTTATTATTTTAATTCTTATGCCAGTTTTAGGCTTCATTTGGTGTTCTTTTGCTAGCTCCTTGAAGTATAAGGTTAGGTGTTTTTATTTGAGGTATTTGTTTCTTCTTGAAGTAGGGCTTTATTGCTATATGCTTCCTTCTTATGACTGCTTTTGCTGCATCACAAAGATTTTGGACTGTTGAGTTTTCATTATCATTTGTTTCTATGTATTTTTTAAATTTCTTCTTCAATTTCCTGGTTGACTCATTCACTCTTTAATAGGATGTTCTTTAATCTCACTGTACTTAAGTTCTTTCCATTTTTTTTTCTTGTGGTTGACTTCAAATTTCATAGCACTGTGGTTGGAAAGTATGCATGTATAATCTCATTTTTTTTGTACTTGTTGAGGGTTGACCTGTGACCCAGTATGTGACCTATTCTGGAGAATGTTCCATGTGCACTCAAAAAGAATGTGTATTCTGCTGCTTTAGAATGAAATATTCTTAATATTTCTGTTAAGTCCATTTGGTTTAGTGTGTCATTCACAGACATGATTTTTTGTTGATTTTCTGCTAGGATGATCTATCCATTGCTTAAAGTGAGGTGTTAAAGCCACCTACTATTATTGTTTTATCTATGATTTTCTTTATATTTGTTATTTACTGTTTTATACATTTGAGTGCCCCCAAGTTGGAGGCTTAAATATTTATAATTGTTAGATCTTCTCATTGATAGGCCCCTTTATTATGATATAGTGCCCTTCTTCATCTCTTGTTGCAGTCTTTGTTTTAAAATCTAGTTTGACTGATACGAGTATGGCTACCCCAGCTTTCCTTTGACATTCATTGGCATGATAAATGGTTATCCATCCCCTCACTTTCAATCTGTTAGTGTCTTAAGGTCTAAAATTGGTGTCTTATGGACAGCATATAGATCACTCTTTTTAAAAGCGTTCTGATACTCTGTCTATTGATTGGAGCATTTAGCTCATTAATAATCAGAGTGATCATCAATAGATGTGAATATACTGTCATTTTATTACTTGTTGAGTCACTGTTTCTGGAGATTTTCTGTTCATTTCTAGTATTTATTGCTTTTGAGATTTCACACCTAGAGTCCCTTTTAATAACTCTTGTAGGACTGATTTAGTGGACACAAATTTCTTTAGTTGTTGTTGGGTTTGGTGTTGGAAACTCTGTATCTCTCCCTTATTCTGAATGACACCTTGAATAAAATATATTTGGCTGCATATTTTCCTCAGTCAGTACATTGAATATATCATGCCATTGTCTTCTAGCCTACCAAATTTCTGTGGAGAGATCTACTGTTGGCCTTATTTGTCTTCCCTTGTAATTAAGTTATGGATTCCTTTTATTTTGCTGCTCTTAGGTTTTTTTGTCTTATGTCTATATTTTGCAAGTTTAATTACAATATGTCTTGGTATTGGTCTGCTTTTGTTAATTTTGATGGGAGTTCCCTCTGCCTCCTGGGTTTGGTGTCTATTTCCTTCCCCAGATTAGGGTTCAGCTATAATTTGCTTATGTAAACTTTCTGGTCTTTTTGGCTCTCTTCTTCTTCTGGAACTCTTAAGATACAAATGTTATTATGCTTTATGAAATCACCTAGTTCCCTAAGACTATATTCATGATCCAATATTTTTCTTTCCTTCTCCTTTCAGCTTCGTTTTTATCCATAATTTTATCTTCTATGTCCCTGCTTCTTCTATCCTGGTGATCATTACATCCAGTCTGTGTTGCATCTTGGTTATACCATTCTTTATTTATTTCTTAGGACCTTTATCTCCGTAGTGAGACTTCTTAGTGTCTTCTATGCTTTTCTCAAGCCTAGCTAGTATCTTTATTGTTGTTACTTTAAATTCTGTATCAAGCATATTACTGATATCTGTTTGAATCAGATCCTTAGCTGTGACCTTTTCTTCCTCTTTCTTTTGGATGAATTTCTCTGTCTTAGCATTTTATCTAGGTTTCTGTCCTCTTCGTTGGGTTAGGAAAGCCTGTTATGTTTCCTGCATCTGAGAAAAGGACATATATTGTCCAAAGTCTGACACTTTAGGAAGTGTCTTTGATATGTGCTATGTGAACTCAGCTGCTGTGTTTTGGCCGCTGTTTTCCTCAGATAAGTCCTCTGCACATTTCTCCTTGCCTGCAGTAGGGAGAATTGGGATCTTGGCCAAAGTGTGGCAAGGTTTAACTAGGTGTGCTCTGGTCTGCTTGTTAAAAGATACCTGATCCTATTTCCAAGAGCTAAAGATTTGCAGAACTCTATGGTCAGTAGATCTGATGCATGTGGCAGACATGTTATGGTCTTCTGGGTGATAGGGGACTGTGCTGATTCTCAGGAAACAAGAAAAGTCTCAAAAATCAGAAGCTAACTTTATATGTAAAGGACAGCAATAAAGCCTAAATCCAGCAAAAGAAAAGAAATAATGAAAATTAGACCACAAATCAAAAAGAGGAAATAAAAGACATAGTAGAATGGCTCAACCCAAATAGGAGATGGTTCTTTGAAGAATTATTATAATTTTTACTGCCTGCTTTTTATTATTTATTTATTTTTTAAAAATTTTTTTGGAGTTCAATTTGCCAACATTTAGCATAACACCCAGTGCTCATCCTGCCAGGTGCCCCCCTCAGTGCTCACCACCCAGTCACTCCAAACCCCCACCCACCACCCTTTCCACTACCCCTTGTTTGTTTCCCAGAGTTAGGTATCTCTCATCTTTGTCACCCTTACTGATATTTTCACTCATTTTCTCTCTTTCCTTTTATTCCCTTTCACTAATTTTTATGTTCCCCAAATGAATGATATCATATGTTTGCCCTTCTCCAATTGACTTATTTCATTCAGCATAATACCCACCACTTCCATCCGCGTCGAAGCAAATGGTATTTGACGTTTCTAATGGCTGAGTAGTATTTCATTCATATATATACCACATCATCTTTGTCCATTCATCTATCGATGGACACCGAGGCTCCTTCCACAGTTTGGCTACTGTGGACATAAATTTGTGCTGCTATAAACTTTGTGGTGTAGGTGTACTGGCATTTCACGGCATCTGTATCTTTGGGGTAAATCCGCAGCAGTACAACTGCTGGGTCATACGGGAGTTCTATTATGAACTCTTTGAAGAACGTCCACAGAGTTTTCCAGAATGGCTGTACCAGTTCATATTCCCACCAAGAGTGCAAGAGGGTTGCGCTTTCTCCACATTCTCTCCAACATTTGTTTGGAGACAGTTGTTTCCTGTCTTTTTTTTATAATAAATTTATTTTTTTTGGTGTTCAATTTGCCAACATACAGAATAACACCCAGTGCTCATCCTGTCAAGTGCCCCCCTCAGTGCCCGTCACCCACTCAACGTCACCCCTGCCCTCCTCCACATCCACCACCCCTAGTACATTTCCCAGAGTTAGGAATCTTTATGTTCTGTCTCCCTTTCTGATATTTCCACACATTTCTTCTCCCTTCCCTTATATTCCCATTAACTATTATTTATATTCCCGAAATGATGAGAACATATAATGTTTGTCCTTCTCCAACTGACTTACTTCACTCAGCATAATATCCTCCAGTTTCATCCACGTTGAAGCAAATGGTGTGTACTTGTCGTTTCTAATGGCTGAGTAAAATTCCATTTTATACATAAACCACATCTTCTTTATCCACCAAGGCTACTTCCAAAGTGTGGCTATTATGAACATTGCTGCTATAAACATCGGGGTGCAGGTGTCCCAGCATTTCATTGCATCTGAATCTTTGGGGTAAAGCACCAACAGTGCAATTTGGGTCGTAGGGCAGGTCTATTTTTAACTCTTTGAGGAACCTCCACACAGTTTTCCAGAGTGGCTGCACCAGTTCATATTCCCACCAACAGTGTAAGAGGGTTCCCTTTTCTCCGCATCCTCACCAACATTTGTGGTTTCCTGCCTTGTTAATTTTCCCCATTCTCACTGGTGTGAGGTGGTATCTCATTGTGGTTTTGATTTGTATTTCCCTAATGGGAAGTGATGTAGAGCATTTTCTCATGTGTATATTGGCCATGTCTATGTCTTCCTCTGTGAGATTTCTCTTCATGTCTTTTGCCCATTTCATGATTGGATTCTTTGTTTCATTGGTGTTGAGTTTAATCAGTTCTTTATAGATCTTGGAAACTAGCCGTTTATCTGATATGCCATTTGCAAATATCTTCTCCCATTCTGTAGGTTGTCTTTTGGTTTTGTTGACTGTATCCTTTGCTGGGCAAAAGTTTCTCATCTTGATGAAGTCCTAATAGTTCATTTTTGTTTTTGTTCTTTTGCCTTCGTGGATATATCTTGCAAGAAGCTACTGTGGCTAAGTTCAAAAAGGGTGTTGCCTGTGTTCTCCTCTAGGATTTGGATGGAATCTTGTCTCACATTTAGATCTCTCATCCATTTTGAGTTTATCTTTGTGTATGGTGAAAGAGAGTGGTCTAGTTTCATTCTTCTGCATGTGGATTTCCAATTTTCCCAGCACCATTTATTGAAGAGACTGTCTTTCTTCCAGTGGATAGTCTTTCCTCCTTTATCGAATATTAGTTGACCATAAAGTTGAGGGTCCACTTCTGGATTCTCTATTCTGTTCCATTGATCTATGTGTCTGTTTTTGTGCCAGTACCACACTGTCTTGATGACCACAGCTTTGTAGTACAACCTAAAATCTGGCATTGTGATGCCCCCAGCTATGGTTTTCTTTTTTAAAATTCCCTTGGCTATTCGGGGCCTATTCTGATTCCATGCAAATCTTAAAATAATTTGTTCTAACTCTCTGAAGAAAGTCCATGGTATTTTGATAGGGATTGCATTAAACGTGTAAATTGCCCTGGGTAACATTGACATTTTCACAATATTAATTATTCCAATTCAGGAGAATGGAATATTTTTCCATCTCTTTGTGTCTTCCTCAATTTATTTCAGAACTGTTGTATACTTTTTAGGGTATAAATCCCTTACCCCTTTGGTTAGGTTTATTCCTAGGTATCTTATGCTTTTGGGTGCAATTGTAAATGGGATGGACACCTTAATTTCTCTTTCTTCAGGAACATTGTTAGTATGTAGAAATGCCACTGATTTCTGGGCATTGATTTTTGTCTCCTGCCAAGCTACCATGTGCTGAATGAGTTCTAGCAATCTTGGGGTGGAGGCTTTTGGGTTTTCTAGGTAGAATATCATGTCATCGGCGAAGAGGGAGAGTTTGACTTCTTTGCCAAATTGAATGCTTTTAATGTCTTTTTGTTGGCTGATTGCTGAGGCGAGGACTTCCAGTACTATGATGAATAGCAGTGGTGAGAGTGGACATCCCTGTCTTGTTCCTGATCTTAGGGGAAAGGCTCCCAGTGCTTTCCCTTGAGAATGGTCTGCTGTGGGCTGTTCGTAGATGGCTTTTAAGATGACGAGGAATATTCCCAGTAACCCTACACTCTGAAGGGTTTTGATCAGGAATGGATGCTGTATTTTGACAAATGCTTTCTCTGCATCTAATGAGAGGATCATATCGTTCTTGGTTTCTCTCTTGCTGATATGATGAATCACATTGATTGTTTTATGAGTGTTGAACCAGTTTTGAGTCCCGGGGATAAATCCTACTTGGTCATGGTGAATAATTTTCTTAATATACTCTTGGATCCTATTGGCTAGTATCTTGTTGAGAATTTTTGCATCCATATTCATCAGGGATATTGGTCTGTAATTCTCCTTTTTGGTGGGGTCTTTGTCTAGTTTTGGAATTAAGGTGATGCTGGCCTCATAGAACGAATTTGGAAGTACTCCTTCTCTTTCTATCTTTCCAAACAGCTTTAGTAGAATAGGTACGGTTTCCTCTTTCAACATTTGTAGACTTCCCCTGGGAAGCCATCTGGCCCTGGACTTTTGTGTCCTCCTTTTGGGAGGTTTTTGATGACTGCTTCAATTTCCTCCGTGGTTATTGGCCTGTTCAGGTTTTCTGTTTCTTCCTGTTCCAGTTTTGGTAGTTTGTGGCTTTCCAGGAATGCGTTCATTTCTTCCAGATTGCCTAATTTATTGGCATAAAGCTGTTAATAATATGTTTTTAAAATCGTTTGTATTTCCTTGGTGTTGGTAGTGATCTCTCCTCTCTCATTCATAATTTTATTAATTTGAGTCTTCTCTCTCTTCTTTTTAATAAGGCGGGATAATGGTTTATCTATCTTATTAATTCT
This sequence comes from Vulpes lagopus, assembly GCF_018345385.1. Taxonomy (NCBI): domain Eukaryota; kingdom Metazoa; phylum Chordata; class Mammalia; order Carnivora; family Canidae; genus Vulpes; species Vulpes lagopus. The sequence goes on along the minus strand of NC_054848.1, from coordinate 61,447,858 downwards.
TTCAAAGAACCAACTCCTGGTTTTGTTGATATGTTCCACAGTTCTTCTGGTCTCAATTTCGTTGAGTTCTGCTCGAATCTTAATTAATTCTCTTCTTCTGCTGGGTGTAGGATCTATCTGTTGTTTTTTTCTCTAGCTCCTTTATGTGTAAAGTTAGCTTTTGTATTTGAGTTCTTCCTCGTTTTTGAATGGATGCTTGTATTGCGATGTATTTCCCCCTCAGGACTGCTTTTGCTGCATCCCAAAGATTTTGAACGGTTGTATCTTCATTCTCATTAGTTTCCATGAATCTTTTTAATTCTTCCTTAATTTCCTGGTTGACCCTTTCATCTTTTAGCAGGATGGCCCTTAACCTCCACGTGTTTGAGGTCCTTCCAAACTTCTTGTGATTTAGTTCTAATTTCAACGCATTATGGTCTGAGAATATACAGGGGACGATCCCAATCTTTTGCTATTAGTTAAGACCTGATTTGTGACCCAGCTTGTGGTCTATTCTGGAGAAAGTTCCATGTGCACCTGAGAAGAATGTGTATTCACTTGAGTTTGGATGTAAAGTTCTATAGATATCTGTGCAATCCATCTGGTCCAGTGCATCATTTAAAGCTCTCGTTTCTGTGTAGATGTTGTGCTTAGAAGACCTATCTAGTATAGAAAGAGCTAGATTGAAGTCACCAAGTATAAGTGTATTATTATTTAACTGTTTCTTCACTTTGGTTATTAATTGATTTATATATTTGGCAGCTCCCACATTCAGGGCATATATATTGAGGATTGTTAAGCACTCTTGTTGGATAGATCCTTTAAGTATGATATGGTGTCCCTCTTCATCTCTCACTACAGTCTTCCGGGTAAATTTTAGTTTATCTGATATAAGGATGGCTACACCTGCTTTCTTTTGAGGACCATTTGAATGGTAAATGGTTCTCCAACCTTTTATTTTCAGGCTGTAGGTGTCCTTCTGTCTAAAATGAGTCTCTTGGGATCCCTGGGTGGCGCAGCGGTTTGGCGCCTGCCTTTGGCCCAGGGCGTGATCCTGGAGACCCGGGATCGAATCCCACGTCAGGCTCCCGGTGCATGGAGCCTGCTTCTCCCTCCGCCTGTGTCTCTGCCTCTCTCTCTCTCTCTCTGTGTGACTATCATAAATAAATAAAAAAAAAAAGAAAAGAAACAAAATACTTATTAAAAAATAAATAAATAAATAAAATGAGTCTCTTGTAGACAGCAAATAGATGGGTCCTGCTTTTTTATCCAGTCTGAAACCCTGCACTTTTTGATGGGGTCATTAAGCCCATTCATGTTCAGAGTTACTGTTGAAAGATATGAGTTTAGTGTCATCATATCTATTCAGTCCTTGTTTTTGTGGATTGTTCCACTGGACTTCTTCTTAAAGGGGAATTTGAAGAGTCCCCCTTAAAATTTCTTGCAGAGCTGGTTTGGAGGTCACATATTCTTTCAGTTCCTGCCTGTCTTGGAAGCTCTTTATCTCTCCTTCCATTTTGAATGAAAGCCTTGCTGGATAAAGTATTCTTGGTTGCATGTTATTCTCATTTATGACCCTGAATAATATCCTGCCAGCTCTTTCTGGCCTGCCAAGTCTCTGTGGAGAGGTCAGCTGTTACCCAAATACTCCTCCCCATAAAGGTCAAGGGTTTCTTGTCTCTTGCTGCTTTAAGGATCTTCTCTTTATCTTTGGAAGTTGCAAGGTTAACTATTAGGTATCGAGGTGTTGAATGTTTTTTTTTTTTTTATTTTAGGGGGCGATCTCTTTATTTCCTGGATCTGAATGCCTGTTTCTCTTCACAGATTAGGAAAGTTTTCAGCTAGGATTTGTTCAAATACATATTCTGGCCCTCTGGCCCTTTCAGCGCCCTTGGGAACCCCAATTAAACGTAGGTTTTTCTTCCTCAGGCTGTCGTTTATTTCCCTTAATCTATCCTCATGGTATTTTAACTGTTTGACTCTTTTTTCCTCAGTTTCCCACTTTTCCATCAACTTGTCTTGTACCTCACTCACTCGTTCTTCCACCTCGTTAACCCTCGTCGTTAGCACTTCTTGTTTGGATTGCATCTCATTCAATTGATTTTTAATTTCTGCCTGTTTAGATCTAAATTCTGCAGCCATGAAGTCTCTCGAATCCTTTATGCTTTTTTCTAGAGCCAGCAGTAGCTGTGTAATAGTGCTTCTGAATTGGCTTTCTGACATTGAATTGTAATCCAGATTTTGTAACTCTGTGGGAGAGACGACTGTTTCTGATTCTTTCTTTTGAGGTGAGGTTTTCCTTCTAGTCATTTTGCTCAGTGCAGAGTGGTCAAAAACAAGTTGTATTGGGAAAGGGAGAAAAAGAGAGGAGAGAAAGAAGGAAATAAAAGAGAAAAAGAAAAAAAGGAAGAAAAAAGAAAAAAGAGAAGAAAAAGAGAAAGAAAAAGAAAGAAAGAAAAAAGGATGGGCGAAGCAAACAGAAATAAAAAAGGAAACAAACAAACAAACAAACACGGGGGACTATCTTCCGTTTCTGTATACTTTAAGTCCCTTGACTGCTCCTGGAACTGGTCTGTCTAGCTGGTCTTCTTGGGGAGGGGCCTGTTGTGCTGATTTTCAGGTGTTAGTACTTGGGTGAGCTGCTCTGCCCCCTGCCTGGTGCAGGGCTCAGTGGGAGTTGTTTACCCCCTGAGGCCCCAGGAGGAACAACCCGAGTGGCGGGGCCAGCTCTGGAGCCCTGGCTTCAGCCCCTGCAGGAACTATGGAGCTCTTGGTCTGCAGAGGCCTGGATGATCTGGGGGCGGGGCCGCTGATCTGCTCAGCTCGGGGCAGGAGCATCCTTGCTGTCCTGGGCCCTCCCGACCTCTGCCTTTCCAGTGGGAGGTCAGATCCTGGGCTGTGTCCCCGGCGCCCTGTGCTCCGGGGCCTGCACTGTTGGATTCACACTCCCGGCCACACAGCCCCCTCCGCAGAGCCGCCACTGGAGCCCCCCCACCCCAGCTTCTCCGGGTCCAGCCGAGCGTGCTGCAGCCCTTTAGGGAACTCTGCACACTCTCCTGGGCGCGCAGGTGTCTGTTACTGTCCCAGGGAGCCCGAGGGCATCCCCGTCCTCCTGGGTCCTGCTCTAACTCCCTGCAAGCCCCTTTCCGCCCGGGAAGGTTGGTCAATCTCCTGCTTCTCCGGTAGGGAGCTTTCCTGTCCTGGGGACACTCGCCCCGGCCTTAGCCCGGCTCTTTGCGGGGCCCTTCCCCCTTGGATGCCTTTTGTTTCTTTTTTTCTTTTTCCCCGTCTTCATACCTTGATAGAAGCGCGAACTCTTCTCTGCTAGTTGTTTCCTGTCTTGTTAATTTTCACCATTTTTCACAGGTGTTAGGTGCTATCTCATTGTGGTTTTGATTTGTGTTTCCCTGATGGCCAGTGATGTGGAACATTTTCTCATTTGCTTGTAGGCCATGTCTATGTCTTCTGAAATTTCTGTTCATGTCTTTTGCCCATCTCATGATTGGATTGTTTTTCTTTCCTGTTGAAATAAGTTCTTTATAGATCTTGGAAGCTAGCCCTTTATCTGATACATCATTTGCAAATATCTTCTCCCATTCTGTAGGTTGACTTTTAGATTTGTTGACTGTTTCTATTGCTGTGCTGAAGCTTTTTATCTTGATGAAGTCCCAACAATTCATTTTTTTATTTTGTTTCTCTTGCCTTCATAGATGTATCTTGCAAGAAGTTGCTGTGGCCATGTTCAAAAAGGGTGTCCCCTATGTTCTCTTCTAGGATTGTTATGGGACCTTGTATCACATTTAGATCTTTCATCCATTTTGAGTTTATCTTTGTGTCTGGTGTAAGAGAATGGTCTAGTTTCATTCTTCTGCATGTGGATGTCCAATTTTCCCAGCACCATTTATTGAAGAAACTGTCTTTTTTTCCCAGTGGATAGTCTTTCCTAGTTTGTCAAATATTAGTTAACCATAGAGTTGAGGGCCCATTTGTGGATCCTCTATTCTGTTCCATTGATCTATGGGTCTGTTTTTATGCCACACTGTCTTGATGACCACAGCTTTGTAGTACAACCTGAAATCTGGCATTGTGATGCCTCCAGCTATGGTTTTCTGTTTTAATATTCCCCTAGCTATTTGGGTTCTTTGCAGATTCCACACAAATCTTAAGATGATTTGTTCCAACTCTCTGAAGAAAGTCCATGGTAATTTCATCGAGATTGCATTAAATGCATAAATTGCCCTGGGTAACATTTACATTTTCACAATATTAATTCTTCCAATCCATGAGCATGGAATATTTTTCCATCTCTTTGTGTCTTCCTCAATTTCTTTCAGAAGTGTTCTGTATTTTTTAGGGTATAGGATCTCTTTGGTTAGGTTTATTCCTAGGTATCTGATGCTATTGGATGCAATTGGAAATGGGATTGACTACTTAATTTCTCTTCCTTCAGTTCCATTGTTAGGGTATAAAAATGCCACTGATTTATGGGCATTTATCCTGTAGGCCTCTTCTCCCTGGCTGCCCCTCTCTGTCCCAGGCACAAGGTAACACCAGGAGGAACAACAGTGGCAGCGGCCAGCTCTCCAGCCCTGGAGTCAGCTCCTGCAGTAACTTCTGCAGTCTCCCAATCCGAAGGGTCCTGTATCCTCCAGGGGCTGGGGCACTGTTCTGTACAGCTCAGGTCTGCCTGGCTGCAGGAGCGTCCCTGCTGTCCTGTGTCCTCCTGGCCTCTGCCTGTCCCAAGGAGAGCTCCGGAAACTGGGGTGTGTCTCCTGTCGCCTTCGGCTCCAGGGTCTGTGCCACTGGAATCAGGATCCCAGCGCCACGCAGCCCCTCCATGCGGAGCTGCCACCTGAGCTACTCCCAGGACTGCGCAGCCCCATCCGTGCAGAGCTGCTGCCTGGGTTGCTCCCGGCGCCCTGCTGGGCATATGTTCCAGCCCTTTATGGAGCTTGGCCCGTGGTGTGTGGTGGGCTCTCCCCCAGGGCGCAGTTCCTCTGTTAGTGACCCCGGGAACCTGGGGGCTCAACTGCTCCTCCTGGGATTCTGCCCGAGTTCCCTGTGAGTGCCTTTCTGTCAGACAATATTGGTGAAGTTCCTGCTGCTCCGGGACTGGTCTTTCCTATCCTGGAGGCCCTCACCGCCCAGCCTTAGCCTGGGTCTCTGCGTGGGCCTCTTCCCCACTGGATGTGTTTTTATTTATTTTTTTTCTGTCTTCTTATCTTGATAGAATCATGAACTCTTCTCAGTGTAGCCTTCCGGCTGTTCTCTCTTTAAATCTCAGGCCGAATTCATAGGTTTTCAGGATGATTTGAAAGTTATCTATGTAAGTTGGTGGGGACAAGTGACTTGGGGATCCTGCTCTTCTACCATCTTGCCCCACCCAGAAGCTCTCTTTGAAGAATTAATAAGATTGATGAACCCCTAGGCAGACTTATCAAAAAGAAAATAGAAAGGACTGAAATACATACAATCATGAATGTAAGAAGAGAGATCACAAACACCAATGAAATGCAAACAATTACAATAAAACATTATGAGTAGTTATATGCCAACAAATTAGGAAGCTAGAAGAAATGGATACATTCCTAGAAACATATAAACTACCAAAAATGAGACATGAAGAAATAGAAAACCTGAATGAGGAATGCTTGGGTGGCTCTGTGGTTGAGCCTCAGCCTTTGGATCGTGTCTTGATCCCAGGGTCCTGAGCTTGAGTTCCACATCAGGCTCCCCATTGGGAGCCGGCATGTCCCTCTGCCTTTGTCTCTGCCCCATCTGTGTGTCTCTCATAAATAGGTAAAATCTTAAAAAAAGAAAATAGGAAACCTGAAAGGACACATAACCAGCAAGGAAATTGAACCACACTTCAAAAATCTTCCAACAAACAAGAGTCCAGGGCCAGATGGCCTCCCAGAGGAATTCTCCCAAATATTTATTTATTTTTTTCTACCAAATATTTAAAGAGGAATTATTACCTATTCTGAAACTGCTCCAAAAAAATAGAAATGGAAAGAAAACCTCCAATCGCATTCTATGAGGCCGGAATTACTTTGATCCCAAAACCAGGCAATGACCCCACCAAAAAGGAGAATTACAGACCAATATCCCTGATGAACGTGGATGTCAAAATCCTCACTAATATACTAGTTAAAAGGATCCAACAGCACATTAAAAGAATTATTCACCAGAACAAAGTGGGATTTATTCCTGGGCTGCAAGCATGGTCCAACAACCTTCAATCAATCAATGTGATACATCACATTAATAAAAGAAAGGGCAATAACCATATGATCCTCTCAATAAATGCAGAAAAAAAGTATTTGACAAAATACAGCATCATTTTGATTAAAACTCTTCAAAGTGTCGGGATAGAAGGAACATCCCTCAATATCATAAAGATATATGTGTAAAGCCAACAGTGAATATCATTCTCAATAGAGGAAAAAAGAGAAGTTTTTCTTTAAGGTCAAGAATAAGAAAGAGATGTCCACTGTCACCACTGTTATTCAGCATAGTACTGGAATTCTTGGCCTCAGCAATCAGACAAAAAATGAAAGTTGTATAAATTGGCAAATTAATCAAATAAGCACTCTTTACAGATGACATGACACTCTATGTAGAGAACCCAAAAGAGTCCACCAAGAAATTACTAGAAGTTATACAGGAATTCAATAATGTAGCACAATATAAAACCAATACACAGAAGTCAGTTGCAATTCTATACACTAACAACGAGGTGGAAGAAAGAGAAATCAAGGAATCAATTCCATTTACAATGGCTCCAAAACCTATAATATAATCCTAACCAAAGAGGCAAAGTATCTGTACTATTAAAATTACAGAACTCCTAGGAAAGAAATTGAGGAGGCACAAAAAAATGGAGAAATATTCCATGCTCACAGGGTATAAGAACAAATATTATTAAAATATTTATGGTAACCAAAGAAATCTACACATTCAATGTAAATTCCTATCAAAATACCACCAGTATTTTTCATAGAGCTGGAACAAACTATCCTAAAGTTGGTACAGGATCAGAAAACACTGTGAATACCCAAAGGAATGTTGAAAAAGAAAACCAAAGCTGGAGGCATAGCATACGATTTCCAGAATTCAAGCTGTATTACAAAGCTGTAATCATCACGACAGTATGGAACCAACACATACACACACACACACACGACATGTAGATCAATGGAACAGAATAGAAAACCCAGAAATGCACCAACTCTAATCAACTAATCTTCAACAAAGCAGGAAAGAATATCCAGTGGGAAAAAGATAGTATCCACAACAAATGGCATTGGGAAAATTGCACAGCCACATGCAGAAAAATGAAACTGGACACCTTTCTTACACCATATACAACATAAACTCAAAATGGATGAAAAATCTAAATGAGAGAGAGCAATACATCAAATTCTTAGAAGAGAACACAGGAAGCAGCCTCTTTGACCTCTTTTGCAGCAATTTCTTGCTAGACACGTCTCCAAAAGCAAGGGAAACAAAAAAGGAAAAATTGAGACTTAAGATAAAAAGATTTCCACAGTAAAGGAAACGATCAACAAAACTAAAAGGCAAACTATGGTTTGGGAGAAGATAATTTAGAAGTCTTATCAGATAAAGGGCTAGTATCCAAAATCTATAAATAACTTATTAAACTCAACACCTCCTCCCAAAAATAACAACAAAAAATCCAATCAAGAAATGGACAGAAGACAATGAACAGTCATTTCTCCAAAGAAGATCTACAAATGGCCAAAAGAAACATGAAAAAATGCTCAACATCACTTGGCATCAGGAAAATCTATATCAAAACCATAATTCAATACTAAGTCATACTAGTCAGATGACTAAAATGAACAACTCCTGAAACAATAGATGTTGTTGAGGATGTGGAGAAAAGGGAATCCTCTTACACTGTTAATGGGAATGAAAAGAGGTGCAGCCACTCTGGAAAACAGTATGGAGTTTCCACAAAAAGTTAAAAATAGAGCTAAGATGGGCTGCCTTGCTTCTCTCTCTTCCTCAGCCTCTCACCCCACTTGTGCTCTCTTTCTCTCTCTTTGCTCTATATCTCAAACAAAAGCTTAAGAAAAAAATAGAGCTATCCTACAATCCAGTAATTGCACTACTAGCTATTTCTCCAAAGGATACAAACATAGTGATTCAAAGGGGCACGTGCACCCCAAAGTTCATAGCAGCAATATCCATCATAGCCAAAATATGAAAAGAGTCCAGATGTCCTTTTATAGACGAATGGAATTTTATTCAGCCATTAAAAGTGTGAAATCTTGCCATTTGTAATGATACAGATGGAGCTAGAGGGTATTACTCTAATTGAAATAAGTCATAGAAATATAAATAGTATATGACTTTACTTGTATGTGGAATTATGAAACAAAGTAGATGAACATAAGGGAAAAGAAGGAAAAATACAATAAGATGAAAATTGAGAGGAGGCAAACCATAAAAGACACTGATCTCTATGAAACAAATCGAGGGTTACTGGAGGGGAGGTGGGTGGTTGGAAGGGATAATTGGGTGAGGAGCATTTAGGAGGGCGCTTGATATCATGAGCACAGAGTGCTATATGCAAGTGATCAGATACTAAATTTTACCTTTGAAACAAATAAAAAAGGAAAAAAAAAGATGACTGGCTGACAGAAAACATATGTTCTGCTCTGTTACTCCATGCACTAAGTTTTAAAAGACTGCTCCCACAGAAAATGCCTGTGCTTGACGAATAATGCCTGCCCCTAAATTGGTAAGTATATCTAAATTGTGGTTCATAATTAAGAGACTGTTAATTGTAACTGTAACTCTATATTTCATCTCTCATCTACCTTTCCCATGGAAGTCCAGTTCATGTAACATCTCCTCTGTGAACTATTTTTATCCAGTAATCTTTTCCTCTTCTTAACTCTTACAGGATTTATTTTTGTTTAAACTTGCTTTTGTCCTTAATCATATGCTGTCTTATATCATTTGTTCAGCTATTAAATATTAATTGAGTAAATGCTGCAGAATACACAACATAGAGATATATAAGAGACAGACACTGCCTTGAAAAAAACAGAAAATGTAATGAGGAAATATAAAGTAGAAATAAAAGAATGACATAAAAGGCACTACAAATAGGAAAATTCAAAATAAGGATGGTTCAGTTGGTGGGGAGTATTTGGGAAGGTCAACAAAGACATAATAATTTGAGCATATTATTTGAGGACATATGAAATTTTCAGTTGAAAATGGGAGGTGGTAATTATGAGACCTGAGGACAGAGTAGCCAGAAAACTAGATAAGCTGTTGGAGATGGTGTATACAATAAAATGAGGGTATACAATATGGTATTGTTAGTCATAATCATGGTGCTTTATATTAGATCTCCAGAATTATTAATCCTGTAACTCCAAGTTTGTACCACCCTATGACCCAGCAATTGCACTGCTGGGGATTTACCCCAAAGATAAAGATGCAGTGAAACGCTGGGACACCTGCACCCCGATGTTTATAGCAGCAATGTCCACAATAGCCAAACTGTGGAAGGAGCCTCGGTGTCCATTGAAAGATGAATAGATAAAGAAGATGTGATATATGTATACAATGAAATATTACTCAGTCATTAGAAACGACAAATACCCACCATATGCTTCGACGTGGATGGAATTGATCTACCTCTCCTTATTTCCTCTACTGCCCATCCCCTTGCAACCACCATTCTACACTCTGTTTCTATTTGTTTAGCTTTTTAATATTGTATAATTACTTTTTCATTTATCACAGCCACTCAGTGAAGTAGGCAGATAATACAATTTTAAATAGGAGGAATTTCAAGATGTAATCTATTTCATGATCTGCCTATTTTCATATAATTCGCAACAAGTGTTAGGACTCTAAACAAAGTTTTTTTGACTACAAACCCTGTAGGATTGTTTATTACCCTATTCTAAGATCTATAGTAAATAGTATTTTTAAATCTAAAGAAAATCGATTTAAAATTAAATATTATTATGTTGAGCATAATTTCTTCTTTCTATAAATATTCAAAAGTGCAAGATTTTTCAGTATCCTGTCATTTATCAGGCTCTGTCACTTCAACTCCTTAAATATCTTTTTAATTAATCTTATGTTCATCTCCACTACTTGCTACTGCTCAAATTAAGGCCTCAGACTATTACAATTACCTCCTAACTAATACACAGTAATCCAGTATCATACTCCAATATTTTCTCCACACAGCTATCAGAGTGTTCTCATGTGATTATATTCCTTCTCTGGTTATGATTCTCTATCACCTATCAATACAAAATGCACTTCTTGGTAAAACGTGAAATATTCTTCAACATCTCACCTTTGTTTACATCATTATTCTTTCCTTCCAATATTCGTGATTACACATCCTGTGTCTTAGACATATTCAGTTACTTGGGGGTACACTGAATACATGATATACTTTAAACCTCTATGTCCTTGTATATGAAGTATTTCTTCTTATCTATCTGACTAATTCTTTTCTTTTTAATTAAAAAATATCTGGCTAATTCTTATTTCACACTCTTTTTGAATAGCACATCATTATGGAGCCACCAGAGAACATTTCTTTGAGGTCTCATAGGTTCTTCTATATACCTTTATTATGTTATATTCAAATGCATCATAATTCATTTTGTTTATAATTCTGTTTCCCCCACAGTACTTTGAAATTTTTTGAGAACAGATTTTTGACATATTTGTCTTTATATCTCTAGAACCCACTGAAATATCTGACATATAGGAGACCTCATGGTAGAATTAGAATGGAATCTATAGTATAGGACCTAGAATTTTCTGGTATTAAAATATCGCTAGGATTTTGATAATACAATACATAGACTTGCATTTTGGAACCACTAAAGTATAGGGCATTGCTAAACGTTTCGGACACACCATTGTGGAAAGAACACTAGTCCGGCACTTGGATATTTATAGTTTTAGGGATACGTCTTAAAAAAACATCACAAAATCCTGTGTCAACTTTTCTAAAACTAACATGCAAATATATGCTTAAATGTACAGTAGATTTACCAAACACCACAATGTTTAAGATATTTTTTTCTTGTGATGTGGGACATGGGCCAAAGGAAATGTATTTAAAAACACAATTCTTAGCTACTAGAAGCTTATAATCAATGTGAGAAGTCAAGACATTCAACTCAGAGAAACTTACCTGACAATATGAGGTAGTATATGCTAAACAGCCAAGTTAATATTGCAGACTAAAGTCAATATAGAAGCTTAGAGGAAGAAAAGTACACTGAGGAGTAGGAAAATTGGGGGATACTTCACAAAGGAAGTTGGTCTTTAAAGACCAATCAGAACAAGTGCATCAAATTCAGGTTGGTAAATTAGCTTTCAACTTGACAAGCAAAAAATTGAATACATTCTTGCTTCTGTAAGAGATATGAAAAATTGTCTGAATCACAGTATCCAAGTTTTTAAAAATTAACTTTTAAAATATATTTGTTTTCTGATAAAGAAATTGAAGGATCTATCACTTTTTCTCTACTTTCCATTCTGTCCACTTTATTATAAAAATATATCTCATGTAACAATGAATTTAAAGTGTCACAAACTGAACTGTTTCTCTATTTTAAAATCTGATAATTTTAAATGTTTATTCATGGCTATTTAAAAATATGTATGTATGTATGTATGTATATGTATGTATGTATGTGTGTATGTATGTATTTGAGAAAGAGACAGCAGGGGGAGGGGCAGAGGGAGAGTTAGATAATCTAGAGCAGACTCCCCATTGAACGCAGAGCCAGAGGCAGAGCTCCATATCAGAACCCTGAAAAAAAAAGAACCCTGAGATCATGCCTTGAACTGAAACCAAGAGTCTAATGCTCAACCTACTGAGTGATCCAGACACCCTTCATTCATGGCATTTTAAAAAAAGTTATTATAATATAATGGAAGAGACTGTGATAACAGGGCTGGTGTAAGAAAGGAATATTTTTTAAATACAAAAAGATGTCTTTTTTCTGAGCTTCAGTCTTCTAAGTTGGATTCATTGATTTGTTGATTTATTATTTATCTTTTGTGTAATATGAGAAGAAAAAAAGGAGAGGAGATAATGGCGAGAGCAAGTTTGGCAGACAAATAAAAGCAGCTGAACTACTAAGTCAGTGATAAAGATTAGATGAATTTATTTAAAAAGGAAATAAATAATTGTTAAAAACAAAAATGGCATTAGATTAAAAAAGTCTGACAAAAGAAAATAAAAAAATAATAACCCTTTATCATTTGTTCTCAGGGATTTTGTTTATAGCTCCTTGGGAAATAAAACCACAAGATTTCTTCTACTGAATTTCTTTTAGAACCATGATATAGATGGATTTCAATACCATGAAATAAATCACATACTTCATTATTTTTTAACCTAATGATGACAAAGTGACACCACCTGTCAACTGAATAATCTCCAAACTGTAAAAGATGTTCCTTTCTAATGCTGCTCTTGGTGATAGTAGTAGTATCTGTAACCTTGTCTGTCTGCAATCTATGCATAGAACATTGGGCACTTTCAGGCTGAGTCCTCTATACAAGCATTTAATTTTTGTTCTAATTCCATTGCTCTCCTGTCATGGGGGAACTCTTATGTTCTTTTTAAGTACTTGTTTTCTTTATAGAATTATTATAATAAGAAACATGATCTTGGGAAAAAATCCCTTTGATCAGCCAAATATGCTTATTTTTTAAGAGAGAACAACTGTAATCAGCTTGATGCGTAGCCTTCTGTGATGGCTAATTTTACATCAATTTGGCTAGGCTAGTCTGTCAGTTATTTGTTCAAATATCAGTCTAGATATTTTTGTGAAGGTATTTTATAAATCTGATTAACAATACAATCAGTTGGCTTTAATAAAGGAAATCACTCTCAATAATGCGGTGGAACAACTGATCAACTGAAGGTCTTACAGGCAAAAATTGAGGCTTCCTGGAGAAGCTTCTGCCTATGACTGTAACACAGAAATCTTTTCAAAAATATTTTATTTATTTATTTATTTATTTATGATGGAGAGAGAGAGAGAGAGGCAGAGACACAGGCAGAGGGAGAAGCAGGCTCCAATGCAGGGAGCCTGATGTGGGACTCCATTCTGGGACTCCAGGATCATGCCCCTGGCCAAAGGCAGGCTCCAAACCACTGAGCAATCCAGGGATCCCTGTAACACAGAAATATTACCTGAGTTTCCAGGCTGCCATGCTACCCTATGAATTTTGGACTCGCCAGCCTCATCTGTAATTGTGTGAGTATATTCCTGAAAATCAATCTTCCTCTCTGTCTCTGTCTCCACCTCTCTCTTCTCCCTTTCTCCTTCTTTCTCAATCTTTCCATATTTTATCTATCTATCTATCTATCTATCTATCTATCTATCTATCTATCTATCATCATCTACCTATCATCTATCATCTACGTATTTTGGTTCTGTTCCGTTGGAGAACACTGACTTCACATCGTCCATAGAATTTGTATGTATTTCAAAATACACACACACACACACACACACACACACATTCTTAAAAGGAGAAGTAAAACATGTACATGTAAATGATAACTGTAATAATTTTTGAAACAAATGCTATATATTTTTTTACATAAATTGTATACTATAATATGCATTATTATGGAATTTGCTTTTATCATTTAACAAAATTACATGCAGATATATCCATACATTCAAATATAGATCTCTTTCATTTGTTTTAATGGGCACAGAGACTCCATATTATATGTGTACCTTAGTTCAGCCATGATCCATTCATGGGCATTTAAGTTGTTCTCATATTTTCATCATTATAGCTATAACTGTACATAATACTCCTTCTGCTATGAATTTCTTTATGAGAGATCTTGAAAACTAGAATTAGAATATGTTGATATTTGCAATTTTTAGTTTTTATAATAATCCCTAATTGTCTTTTTGAGGGATTTTACCAATTTTTTTCACTGTCACCAAGAAGCATATGAGATTTCTTACTTATAAACATGCATCCTTATAAATCCCTGATATTAATATGTCATTATTAACAATTTGATGGGTAGAAATTACATAATTTAAGTATACACTTTTCTAATAACTAGTGAGTTTGAACATTTTTTTGTTTAATACTATTAATATTTCTTACTCTTTTTTTTTTATTTATTTATGATAGTCACAGAGAGAGAGAGAGGCAGAGACACAGGCAGAGGGAGAAGCAGGCTCCATGCACCGGGAGCCCGACGTGGGATTCGATCCCGGGTCTCCAGGATCGCGCCCTGGGCCAAAGGCAGGCGCCAAACCGCTGCGCCACCCAGGGATCCCTATTTCTTACTCTTTGAAAGATCTTTTTATTTATTATCTTTGCTAATTTACAGAGGGAGGTTTTTTGTGTTCTTGTTTTTGTTTCTTTTTTCTTTACTACTCTGTAGATATTTTTTACATATTCTGGATAAGAATCTAGATCACCCTGTGTTTTTCTTTTCAAATATAATAACCCAATTCTGATATACTTAAACAAAATTTTAATTTATTGGAAACATATCATGAACAACAATCTATTGGAAGACCAGGACTTGAAATTAGACTGAAATCAAAGGAACACTGGAGGCTCTGTCACCAGTAATCAGAGCAAAGGTTTTCTCCCCTTTTAACCTTTAGTATGAAATATTTTATCATACATGTTTTTGATGTTGACATTCTCAAATGAAAAAAAAATTAACGTTTGTCTTTTCCTTTGTTTTCTTTTGTATCTGGTTTATGAAGCCTTCCCTATTTCAAGGCCATAAACATATCTATGGGATATTTAAGATACTTATAATTTTTATGATTTATATTAAATTGTTATGTACTATATCCCTTAATATGCACTCATGTTACTTTAAATTATTTTATGGATAGAATCATGCAGAAGTTATATTAAAAGTATTTAAAATTGCTTTTTAAAATTCCTCTTCCATTTCACTTCTCTTCCTAAACAATTAAGTCCTTTTTTTTTAAATTAATTTTTATTGGTGTTCAATTTACCAACATACAGAAAAACACCCAGTGCTCATCCCGTCAAGTGTCCACCTCAGTGCCTATCACCCATTCCCCTCCAACACCCGCCCTCCTCCCCTTCTACCACCCCTAGTTCGTTTCCCAGAGTTAGGAGTCTTTATGTTCTGTCTCCCTTCCTGATATTTCCCAACATTTCTTTTCCCTTCCCTTATATTCCCTTTCACTATTATTCATATTCCCCAAATGAATGAGAACATACACTGTTTGTCCTTCTCCGATTGACTTATTTCACTCAGCATAATACCCTCCAGTTCCATCCACGTTGAAGCAAATGGTGGGTATTTGTCGTTTCTAATTGCTGAGTAATATTCCATTGTATACATAAACCACATCTTCTTTATCCATTCATCTTTTGATGGACACCGAGGCTCCTTCCACAGTTTGGCTATTGTGGCCATTGCTGATAGAAACATCGGGGTGCAGGTGTCCCGACGTTTCATTGCATCTGAATCTTTGGGGTAAATCCCCAACAGTGCAATTGCTGGGTCCTAGGGCAGGTCTATTTTTAACTCTTTGAGGAACCTCCACACAGTTTTCCAGAGTGGCTGCACCAGTTCACATTCCCACCAACAGTGTAAGAGGGTTCCCTTTTCTCCGCATCCTCTCCAACATTTATTGTTTCATGCCTTGTTAATTTTCCCCATTCTCACTGGTGTGAGGTGGTATCTCATTGTGGTTTTCATTTGTATTTCCCTGATGGCAAGTGATGCGGAGCATTTTCTCATGTGCATGTTGGCCATGTCCATGTCTTCCTCTGTGAGATTTCTCTTCATGTCTTTTGCCCATTTCATGATTGGATTGTTTGTTTCTTTGGTGTTGAGTTTAATAAGTTCTTTATAGATTTTGGAAACTAGCCCTTTATCTGATATGTCATTTGCAAATATCTTCTCCCATTCTGTAGGTTGTCTTTTAGTTTTGTTGACTGTATCCTTTGCTGTGCAAAAGCTTCTTATCTTGATGAAGTCCCAATAGTTCATTTTTGCTTTTGTTTCTTTTGCCTTTGTGGATGTATCTTGCAAGAAGTTACTGTGGCCGAGTTCAAAGAGGGTGTTGCCTGTGTTCTCTTCTATGATTTTGATGGACTCTTGTCTCACATTTAGATCTCTCATCCATTTTGAGTTTATCTTTGTGTATGGTGAAAGAGAGTGGTCCAGTTTCATTCTTCTGCATGTGGATGTCCAATTTTCCCAGCACCATTTGTTGAAGAGACTGTCTTTCTTCCAATGGATAGTCTTTCCTCCTTTATCGAATATTAGATGACCATACATTTCAGGATCCACTTCTGGGTTCTCTATTCTGTTCCATTGATCTATGTGTCTGTTTTTGTGCCAGTACCACACTGTCTTGATGACCACAGCTTTGTAGTACAACCTGAAATCTGGCATTGTGATGCCCCCAGCTATGGTTTTCTTTTTTAAAATTCCCCTGGCTATTCGGGGTCTTTTCTGATTCCACACAAATCTTAAAATAATTTGTTCTAACTCTCTGAAGAAAGTCCATGGTATTTTGATAGGGATTGCATTAAACGTGTAAATTGCCCTGGGTAATATTGACATTTTTACAATATTAATTCTGCCAATCCCTATAACGTATACCTGAGCATAGAGAAAGTAGTGACAGCAAAGTCAGACTGATTACATACGGAAAGACTGATCAAATAAGTAAATATTTTACATACAGAAAGACTGATCAAACAAGTAAATATTTTAAACATAATGAGAATAGGTTTCTTGCTATTAAAGAAATTACAAATATGGAAACAGATAAAACTACAATAACCCTGTGTTGTTGGGCTAGAATTGTAGGTTATCAATGTAAGCTAATACCTTTAAAGATGATATGTGGTAGATAGATGATAGGTAGATAAATGATGATGATGATGATGATAGATAGATAGATAGATAGACAGTTGTGTATATGTATATACATACATATATTAACAATTCTGTCTCCTGAGGGCCTAAAAGATGTTACACCCGAACCAATAGCATACCTTGTACTCAAATATAGTTTCTAAATATTATTGTACAATAAAAGGTACCTAGCCTTCTTGGAGAAGTAGTTAACTCCAGAGTTGGAACATCAAAAATGCAAGATGAACCTGGAACATCTTGCAGTGCCATAAAACAAAACAAAAAAAAAATGATCAAAGGAGAGTTAGGACAAGTCAAAAGAACAATGAAATCAGCCTTAATGAGCACCCACTAGCCATATTAAAAATATTTTGAGCATAAAATAAATATTAATAGTAATAGATTATAATATGTTAAATAAAATTAGTACATATTTATATAAATAATTGTATAGATAAATTGAAGGCTTGTTGAGAAATAGGTATTTACATAGTCTCAAAACCATCTCCTCACAAAATAACTTTATGATTGATAAGCATGGCACATAAAACCTTAAGTGATTAAATGAACATTATCAGTCACAGCCAATTTGAATCAGGCACCCCTGATTGGATGAGTTGAAAATATAACATATTTCTGTCATAGTCCTACAAAAGATCAATAAACTCAATCTCATCATGAATACATGTCAGACAAAGCCAAATTAAGGGCTTTGTGTCTACAAAACACAACTCGGCAATAGTGAAAGGGATTATAAGGAAAAGGAAGGAAAATGAAAGGGGAAAATTAGAGAGGAAGACAAACCATGAGAGACTCCTAACTCTGGAAAACAAACAAAGGGTTGTGGAAGGGAAGGTGGGTGGGGGGATGGGGTAACTAGATGAGGAGCACTAAGGAGGGCATTGATGGGATGAGCACTGGGTGTTATACTATATGTTGGCAAATTTCTTTCTTCCTTCCTTCCTTCCTTCCTTTCTTTCTTTTTCTTTCTTTTTTTTTTTTTTTTTTAACTTTTATTGGTGTTTAATTTACCAACATACAGAAAAACACCCAGTGCTCATCCCGTCAAGTGTCCACCTCAGTGCCCGTCACCCATTCCCCTCCAATACCCGCCCTCCTCCCCTTCCACCACCCCTAGTTCGTTTCCCCGAGTTAGGAGTCTTTATGTTCTGTCTCCCTTCCTGATATTTCCCAACATTTCTTTTCCCTTCCTTTATATTCCCTTTCACTATTATTCATATTCCCCAAATGAATGAGAACATACACTGTTTGTCCTTCTCCGATTGACTTTCTTTCTTTCTTTCTTTCTTTCTTTCTTTCTTTCTTTTCTTTCTTTCTTCTTTCTTTCTTTCTTTCTTTCTTTCTTTCTTTCTTTCTTTCTTTCTTTCTTTCTTCTTATTTTTAAAGATACTATTTATTTATTCATGAGAGACACACACACACACACAGAGAAAGGCAGAGACGTAGGCAGAGAGAGAATCATGCTCCCAGTGGGGAGCCTGATGCAGGACCGGATCCTGGACCTCCAGATAACACCCTGAGCCAAAGGTAGCTGCTCAACCGCTGAGCCATCCAGACATCCCAGCAAATTGAATTTAAATTTAAAAAAATTTTAAAAAAAAACACAACTTGGCCTTACCTTTTTGAACATTTTAATTCCAGTATAGCTAGCATACGGTGTTATATATATTAGTTTCAAGTATACAATACAGTCATTCAATAGCTCCATATATTATTCAGTTATCAAGATAAGTGTACTCTCACTCTCCTTGACTAATTTTCCCATTCCCACACCCACTTTCTCTCTGATAACCATCTGTTTATTCTCTATATTTAAGTGTTTTGGGGGTTGTCTTTTCTTTTTGTTTTCCCTTTGTGAATTTGTTTTGTTTCTTAAATTCCACATTTGAGTGAAATCATATGGTATTTGTCTTTCTCTGACTGACTTATTTTTCTTGGCATCATAATCTCTATAATCTGTAATCCATGTTGTTGCAAATAGCAATATTTTATTCTTTTTTATGGCTAATATTCCATTGTGTGGAATACACACTCACATATCACATATTCTTTAACCATTAGTCTATTGATGGACACCTGAGATACTTCCATATTCTGTCTATTTTAAATAATGCTACAATGAAGTTTGGGTTCATACATCTCTTTGCATTAGTGTTTTTGTAGTCTTTGGGTAAATACCCAAGAGTGTGATTGCTGTATCACAGCATAGCTCTATTTTTTGTATCATTCAAAACTATTGTTTTATTATTTATTTTCTGTTTGGATGTTCTGTCTTTTGATGTATGTGTGTGGTGTTAAATTTCCCTACTATTATTGTACTATTATGATTAGTTTTTTTATGTTTGCTAACCATTTTATGTATTTGGATTGTCCCATGTTGGGCACAAAAAATATTCTAATTCTTATGTCTTCTTGCCAGACCACCTTCTTTATTACTATATATTGTCCCTCTTTGTCTCTTGTTATAGTCTTTGTATTCAAGTCTATGTGGTCCCATATAAGTGTACTATCCAAGCTTTCTTTTGGCATCCATATGTGTGAGACACGTTTTTAAACCCTTCACTTTTAATTTGTGTATGTCTTTAGGTCTGAAATGCATCTCTTGTAGGTAGCATATAGTTGAGCCATTCTTTTTTATTATTATGGATTCTATCACCCTGTGTCTTTTCATTGGATCATTTAGTACATGTACATTCAAAGTAATTATTGAAAAATATCTATTTATTGCCATTTTGTTACTTGTTTTGTGGTTGGTTTTATAGTTCTTGATATTTTCTTCTCTATTTCATGGTTTGCTGCCTTTCTTTAGTGATATATTTTTGGCATATCTATTGCTATTTTTTGATTTGTGGTTATAATTGGGTTAGTATATAACATCTTCTGCATATGGCAGTCTATATTAAGTTGATGGTTGCTTAAGTTTGCACCAATTCTTTACTTCTCTCCTCCCTGTGTTTTAGGTTTATGTTTTCATACTTCACACCCTTTTATTTTGTGAGTCTCTTGGCTGATTTTTACAGATATACTTATTTTACTGCTTAGTGCTTCCAACTTTACTTACCCTTACTTATGGTCTTTCCACTCAGAGTCCCCTTTGACATTTCCTGAAGCCTGGTTTAGTTGTCATGAACTCCACTTCCTTTTTGTTTATCTGGGAAACTCTATCTCTCCTTCTATTCTGAATGATATCCTTTCTGGATAGAATATTCGTGGCTGTATATTTGTTACTTTCAACACTTTGTTTGTCTTTAAGATTTTATTTATTCATGAGAGACACACAGAGAGAGAGAGAGAGGCAGAGACACAGGCAGTGGGAGAAACAGGCAGAGGGAGAAGCAGGCTCCATTCAGGGAGCCCAATGTGGGACTCGATCCTGGGACTCCAGGATCATGCCCTGGACCAAAGGCAGGCACTAAACTGCTGAGCCAGAGATCCCTACTTTCAACACCTTGAATATATCATGCCACTTTCTTTTGGTCTGTAGAGTTTGAACTGAATAATCTTCCAATAGCCTTAAAAGGGTTTGCCTTGTATGTAACTGTCCTCTTCTCTTGCTGTTATAAAAATTATCTTTTTGCCATTTTAATTACTGTGTGACTTTGTGTGGGCCTCCTTGGGTTGATTTTGGGAGATCTTTTCTCCTCTTGGATCTGGATATCTGTTTCCTTCTCCATATTAGGGAAGTTTTCAGCTATTATTTCTTCATATATATTTTCTCCCTCCTTTTCTCTCTTCTTATGGGATTCCTAAAATGTGAATGCTATTACATTTGATTAAGTCTCTGAGTTCAGTAAGTTTATTCTCATTTTACATATTTTTTCTCTCATTTGTTCACCTTGATTATGCTCCATTCCTCTGTCTTCCGGGTCACCAATTCCTTCTTCCATTTTCTCTAGTCTGATATTTATTCCTTCTAGTGTATTTTTAATTTCATTTATTGTGTTTTTCATCTCTGATTGGTTCTTTTTTTATATCTTCCTTAAGGGTCTCACTGATGTCCTCCACTCTTCCCAAGTCCAGAGAGTATCTTTATAATTATTACTTTAAATTTTATATCTGGCATATTACTTATATGTTTCACTTAGGTCTCTTGCTGTGGTTTTGTCCTGTTCTTCCATTTGGTATATACTCATCTATCTCCTAATTTTACCTAACTCTCCGTGTCTGTTTCTGTGTGTTAGGAATGTTATCTATGTCTCTTACTCTTGAAGATAATGGCTTTATCAAGAAGAGATTCTGTAGTGCTCTGCAGTGCAGTATGCCCTGTTCACTTAAACCCAATATTTTAGGGATGTCACCCATATGTTTTGTGTGTATGCACCTTTTGCATCTTGACTGCATTTTCCATTTGACTAGTCATATGCAGGGATTCCCTTTGCCTGTTGTGAGCTGTGTTTGGTTTCTGTTGTGTTAGTGGACCAGTCTAGAGCCACCTTGGGCTTGAATTTAGCAGACCAGGCATTTGCTAGAGATGCATTAGCACCAAACTGCTGAGTGGTTTCCCTATGTTGTACCTTGAGAAACTTTCATTGGTGGGTGGGGCAGATAATCAGTCTGCCCCAGCCCACTGATGAAGCTGCCTTCTAACTGGTATGTGTGGTTATCTTCCACTCACCCCAGGGCAGGAGTCACTTTGGAGTGGTGCTGGCCTCTGTCAGTGATACTTGCACAATGCCAGGCTTATGGCCCATTCTAATGGGGTCTGCGCAAGAAAGTATTAGAAGGGTTGTGCTGCTGCCACTGCTAGGACTGGACTTGCTGAGGAGGAACTTACAGTTTGAACAAGATGTGGTCAGCTTGCAATATAGGACCTTCTGCTACTGCTGCATGGACCAATGCCAGGTGGGGGTGTATCCACAAAGCATGTGACTGGGGTGCACAATTTTAACTAGGCACGTGTAGGTCATCTGCAGGCCCAGGACTGCCACCATTGGAGATGCTGTGTTGTAAGATTTGTGCCAGTTTTCTGGGAGAAGGGAGCTGCAGCATTGAGACTAAGGCAAGGGTAACTGGGAAGAGTGGATCTGCCAAAACCCAGGGAGCAGGTCTTGGTGTAAGCAGGTTAGATAGTTAATGTTGGTGCTGTGCTGGTTCCCTAAGATGGTTGTGTGCACAGCAGGGGAGGGAAATGCCTGCTAGTTCCTTTGTTCCTGGAGAAATCCCTCAAGGAATGCTGCCCCTGAAGAACACATTCTGAGATTAGTAAATAACTCTCCCTCCCATATGATCCAGGCGTTTTTTCAAATTGCTGCTTTTATACTGTAACTTCTTGGGCTATTAGTCCTGCTTTCTCTTTAAGGGTGAGGATAGCTTCCTATAGCCCTATGGGCTCTCCCAGAGCTGAGCCCACTGACTTTTAAAATTCTGGGCTTTAAGTCACATTGATATCAAGAACTCATCAAATTAGACCTATCTGGTTTTCAAAGAAAAATTTATAGGAATTCATCTTCTTTGCACAAGCTTCCTGGTATAAGGATCTGTTTCTCTTCCCACTCTACAACCATACTACCTTCCCTTTCTTGGCTGGCCCACAGTCCCTTTTTGGTCTATACTACATCTTTGCCCTTCCTACCCTTTTGAATGTGGCCTCTTCTCTAACTTCAGATATGGAATTTGTTCTGTTAGTCTTCAGGTCATTTTCTGGGTTATTTACACCGATGTGAGTACTATCTAGTTGTGTCCATGGCACAAGGTGAGCGTAGGGTCCTCCTGCTGTGCCATATTCATGAGGGCTCTGGCTTTCACTCTTCAAAATCATCAAGATATAAATAAAAGCCAAAGAAAGATTGAAGGTTTTTTTGTTTGTTTGTTTGTTTTAGTTTAAAAGAATATAAAGAAGTACAACTTAAAACAACATGTGGGCATAACCTGAATGGAGAGGCTTTAATATATAAGTTGTTTTCCCGATTTTCGTTGTTTTACTATAGTTATGTTAGAGAATGCCCTTGTTTTACAGAAGTAATCAAGAATTTGAGGATGTGGAAGCATTATATAAGTAAAACACTAAAACTTTTATGGGGGAAAAGTTATTTGAACTGTACTTAAAACTACTGTAAGTTTGACATAGCTTTAAGATTTTCAAAATTAACAATTTTTAAACAATATGGTTCACACACAGTGTTACATTAGTTTCAGGTGTACTACATAATGATGCTATGCTCATCACAAGTGTATGTAAAATGTCATTTTTAGTAAGTATTAAATGTTTATATATAGGCTTCTTTTTATCCACAGATGTATTTGTTCATTCCTACAACAAGCTTTGTGATCTAGTATCCTGCTTTAATTACTGTGTTTTTACACAATATGTTGCTGTTTGGTTGGGCAAGTCTTCCATCAATTCCTGCTTATTAAAATTATCTACACTATTTTTAATAACTATTTCATATACATTTAAAAATCAGTGTTCAAGGTACATGAAAAATCCTACAGGTATTACTTTGAAAATCACATATGTTATAAATATTGGGATCCAGGTGTCCTGGCATTTCACTGCATCTGCATCTTTGGAGTAAATCCCCAGCAGTGCAATTGCTGGGTCATATGGCAGATCTATTTTTAACTCTTTGAATAACCTCCACACAGTTTTCCAGAGTGGCTGTACCAGTTCACATTACCACCAACAGTGCAAGAGGGCTCCCCTTTCTCCACATGCTCTCCATTTGTTGTTTCCTGTCTTGTTAATTTTCACCATTCTCACTGGTGTGAGGTTGTATCTCATTGTAGTTTTGATTTGTATTTCCCTGATGGCCAGTGATGCGGAACACTTTCTCATGTGCTTGTTGGTCTGTCTATGTCTTCCTCTGTGAAATTTCTGTTCATGTCTCTTGCCCATTTCATGATTGGATAGTTTGTTTCTGTTTATAGCAGCAATGTCCACAATAGCCACACTGTAGAAGGAGCCTCGGTGTCCATCAAAAGATGAATGGATAAGGAAGATGTGGTATACGTATACAATGGAATATTACTCAGCCATCAGAAACGACAAATACCCACCTTTTGCTTCAACGTGGGTGAACCTGGAGGGTATTATGCTGAGTGAAATAAGTCAATCGGTAAAGGACAAATATTATATGGTCTCATTCATTTGGGGAATATAAAAATTAGTGCAAAGGAATAAAGGGAAAGGAGAGAAAATGAGTGAAAATAACAGTGAGGGTGACAAAACATGAGAGAGAACTAACTCTGGGAAATGAACAAGGGGTAGTGGTAGGGGAGGTGGGCGGGGGTTTGGGGTGACTGGGTGATGGGCACTGAGGGGGGCATTAGGCGGGATGAGCACTGGGTGTTATGCTATATGTTGGCAAATTGAACCCCAATAAAAAATAATAATTAAAAAAGAAAATCACTTATGTTGTATTACTTTGAAAGTCACATATGTTGATCCAAATTTATTTATTTATTTTTTTAATAAATTAATTTTTATTGGTGTTCAATTTACCAACATACAGAATAACACCCAGTACTCATCCCGTCAAGTGTCCCCCTCAGAGCCCGTCACCCATTCCCCCCCACCCCCTGCCCTCCTCCCCTTCAACCACCCCTAGTTCATTTTCCAGAGTTAGGAGTCTTTGTGTTCTGTCTCCCTTTCTGATATTTCCCACACATTTCTTCCCCTTCCTTTATATTCCCTTTCACTATTATTTATATTCCCCAAATGAATGAGAACATACACTGTTTGTCCTTCTCCGATTGATTCACTCAGCATAATACCCTCCACTTCCATCCACGTTGAAGCAAATGGTGGGTATTTGTCATTTCTAACGGCTGAGTAATATTCCATTGTATACATAAACCACATCTTCTTTATTCATTTATCTTTCGATGGACACTGAGGCTCCTTCCACAGTTTGGCTATTGTGGACATTGCTGCTAGAAACATTGGGGTGCAGGTGTCCCGGCGTTTCATTGCATCTGAATCTTTGGGGTAAATCCCCAGCAGTGCAATTGCTGGGTCGTAGGGCAGGTCTATTTCTAACTCTTTGAGGAACCTCCACACAGTTTTCCAGAGTGGCTGCACCCGTTCCCATTCCCACCAACAGTGTAAGAGGGTTCCCTTTTCTCTGCATCCTCTGCAACATTTGTGGTTTCCTGCCTTGTTAATTTTCCCCATTCTCACTGGTGTGAGGTGGTATCTCATTGTGGTTTTGATTCGTATTTCCCTGATGGCAAGTGATGCAGAGCATTTTCTCATCTGCATGTTGGCCATGTCTATGTCTTCCTCTGTGAGATTTCTCTTCATGTCTTTTGCCCATTTCATGATTGGATTGTTTGCTTCTTTGGTGTTGAGTTTAATAAGTTCTTTATAGATTTTGGAAACTAGCCCTTTATATGATATGCCATTTGCAAATATCTTCTCCCATTCTGTAGGTTGTCTTTTAGTTTTGTTGACTGTATCCTTGGCTGTACAAAAGCTTCTTATCTTGACAAAGTCCCAGTAGTTCATTTTTGCTTTTGTTTCTTTTGCCTTTGTGGATGTATCTTGCAAGAAGTTACTGTGGCCAAGTTTAAAAAGGGTGTTGCCTGTATTCTCCTCTAGGATTTGGATGGAATCTTGTCTCACATTTAGATATCTCATCCATTTTGATATCTTTGTGTATGGTGAAAGAGAGTGGTCCAGTTTCATTCTTCTGCATGTGGATGTCCAATTTTCCCAACACCATTTATTGAAGAGACTGTCTTTCTTCCAATGGATAGTCTTTCCTCCTTTATCGAATATGAGTTGACCATACAGTTCAGGGTCCACTTCTGGGTTCTCTATTCTGTTCCACTGATCCATGTGCCTGTTTTTGTGCCAGTACCACACTGTCTTGATGACCACAGCTTTGTAGTACAACCTGAAATCTGGCATTGTGATGCCCCCAGCTAAGGTTTTCTTTTTTAAAATCCCCCTGGCTATTCGGGGTCTTTTCTGATTCCAGACAAATCTTAAAATAATTTGTTCTAACTCTCTGAAGAAAATCCATGGTATTTTGATAGGGATTGCATTAAACGTGTAAATTGTCCTGGGTAACATTGACATTTTTACAATATTAATTCTGCCAATCCATGAGCATGGAATATTTTTCCATCTCTTTGTGTCTTCCTCAATTTCTTTCAGAAGTGTTCTATAGTTTTTAGGGTATCGATCCTTTACCTCTTTGGTTAGCTTTATTCCTAGGTATCTTATGCTTTTGGGTGCAATTGTAAATGGGATTGACTCCTTAATTTCTCTTTCTTCAGTCTCATTGTTACTGTATAGAAATGCCATTGATTTCTGGGCATTGATTTTGTATCCTGCCATGCTACCAAATTGCTGTATGAGTTCTAGCAATCTTGGGGTGGAGGCTTTTGCGTTTTCTATGTAGAGTATCATGTCATTGGCGAAGAGGGAGAGTTTGACTTCTTCTTTGCCAATTTGAATGCCTTTAATGTCTTTTTGTTGTCTGACTGCTGAGGCGAGGACTTCCAGTACTATGTTGAATAGCAGTGGTGAGAGTGGACATCCCTGTCGTGTTCTTGATCTTAGGGGAAAGGCTCCCAGTGTTTCCCCATTGAGAATGATATTTGCTGTGGGCTTTTCGTAGATGGCTTTTAAGATGCTGAGGAATGATCCCTCAATCCCTACACTCTGAAGAGTTTTGATCAGGAATCAATGCTGTATTTTGTCAAATGCTTTCTCTGCATCTATTGAGAGGATCATATGGTTCATGTTTTTTTCTCTTGTTGATATAATCTAACACATTGATTGCTTTACCAGTGTTGAACCAGCCTTTCATCCCAGGGATAAATCCCACTTGTTCATGGTGAATAATCTTCTTAAGGTACTGTTGAATCCTATTGGCTAGTATCTTGTTGAGAATTTTTGCATCTGTGTTCATCAGCGATATTGGTCTATAATTCTCCTTTTGGTGGGGTTTTGGTCTGCTTTTGGAATTAAGGTGACACTGACCTCATAGAACGAGTTTGGAAATATTCCAACTCTTTCTATCTTTCTGAACAGCTTTCATAAAATAGGTATGGTTTCTTCTTTAAACGTTTCATAGAATTGCCCTGGGAAGCCATCTGTTCTTGTACTTTTGTGTCTTGGGAGTTTTTTGATGACTGCTTCAATTTTCTCCCTGTTAGCTTGTTCAGGTTTTCTATTTCTTCCTGTTCTAGTTTTGGTAGTTTGTGCTTTTCCAGAAATGCATCCATTTATTTTAGAGTGCCTAATTTATTGGTGTACAGCTGCTCATAATAGGTTTTAAAATGGTTTTTATTTCCTTGTTATTTGTGGTGATCTCTAGTTTTTCATTCATGATTTTATTAATTTGAGTCATTTCTTCTTTTTAATAAGGCTGGCTAATGGTTTGTTTATCTTATTAATTGTTTCAAAGAACCATCTCCTGGTTTTGTTGATCTGTTCCACAGTTCTTCTGGTCTGTATTTGATTGAGTTCTCAAATCTTTATTAACTATCTTCTTCTGCTGGGTGAAGGTTATTTGCTGTTCTTTCTCTAGCTCCTTTAGGTGCAAGGTTAGCTTTTGTATTTGAGTTCTTTCCAGTTTTTCGATGGCAGCTTGTATTGCGATGTATTTCCCCCTCAGGACTGCTTTTGCTGCATCCCAAAGATTTTGAATGGTTGTATCTTCATTCTCATTAGTTTCCAGGAATCTTTTTAATTCTTCCTTAATTTCCTCACTGACCCTTTCATCTTTTAGCAGGATGGTCCTTAACCTCCATGAGCTTGAAATCCTTCCAAATTTCTTCTTGTGATTTAGTTCTAATTTCAAAGCATTATGATCAGAAAATATGCAGGGAATGATCACAATCTTCTGGTATCAGTTAAGACCTGATTTGTGACCCAGAATGTAGTCTATTCTGGAGAAAGTTCCATGTGCACTTGAGAAGAATGTGTATTCAGTTGCCTTTGGATGTTAAGTTCTGTAAATATCAGTGAAATCCGTCTGATCCACTGTATCATTTAAGCTTTTTTTTTTCTCTGGAGATGTGCTTAGAAGATCTATCAATTGTAGAAAGCGCTGTATTCAAGTCTCCAAGTATAAGTGTATGTCTTAACTTTGGTTATTAATTGATATACTTAGCAGCTCCTGCATTCGGGGCATAAATATTCATGAGTGTTAGATCCTCTTGTTGGATAGATCCTTTAAGTATGATATAGTGTCCCTCTTCATCTCTTACTACAGTATTTGGGATAACCTTTAATTTATCTGATATGAGGATGGCTACCCATGCTTTCCTTTGAGGGCCATTTGAATGGTAAATGGTTCTCCAACCTTTTATTTTCAGGCTGTAGGTGTCCTTATGTCTAAAATGTGTCTCCTATAGACAGCAAATAGATGGGTCATGCTTTTTTTATCCAGTCTTCAACCTTGTGCCTTTTGATGGGATCATTAAGCCCTTTCATGTTCTGAGTTACTATTGATAGATATAAATTCAGCGTCATCCTAATACATATGCAGCCCCTGTTTTTGTTTATTGTTCCCTTGGACTTCCTCTTTCTTTTACAGAGTCCCCCTTAATTTTTCTTGCAGAGCTCGTTTGGTGGTCACATATTCTTTCAGTTTCTGCCTATCTTGGAAGCTCTTTATCTCTCCTTCTATTCTGAATGAGAGCCTTGCTGGATAAAGGATTCTTGACTGCAGGTTATTCTCATTTAGGACCCTCAATATATCCTGCCAGTACTTTCTGGCCTGTCAGATCTCTGTGGAGAGGTCTGTTGTTAACTTAATACTTATCCCCATAATGGTTAGGGATTTCTTGTCTCTTGCTGATTTAAGGATCTTCTCTTTATCTTTGGAGTTTGTAAGTTTCACTATTAATATCGGGGTGTTGATCGGTTTTTATTAATTTTCGGGGTGGGTAATCTCTCCATCTCCTGGATGTTAATGGCTGTTTCCCTCCCCAAGTTAGTGAAGTTCTCAGCTATGATTTGTTCAAATAGACTTTCTGGTCTTTTGTTCCTTTCAGTTCTCTCTGGAACCCCAATAAACATAGATTTTTCCTTCTGAGGCTGTCTTTTATTTCCCTTAACCTATCCTCATGATCTTTTAATTGTTTTTCTCTTTTTTCCTCAGCTTCCTTCCTTGCCATCAACTTGTCTTCTATATCACTCACTTGTTCTTCTATCTCTTTAACCCTTGTCGTTAGAACCTCCAGTTGGATTGCATCTCATTTAATCGATTTTTAATTTTGGCCTGATTAGATCTAAATTCTGCAGTTATAAAGTCTCTTGAATTCTTATGCTTTTTTTCTAGAGCCACCAGTAGCTTTATAATTTTGCTTCTGAATTGGCTTTCTGACATTGAATTGTAATCCAAATTCTGTAACTCTGTGGGAGTGAGTACTGTTTCTCATTATTTCTTTTGTGGTGAGTTCTTCCTTCTAGTCAGTTTGCTCAGTTCAGATTGCCTAAAAACAAATTATACCAGGAAAAGGAGAAAAAGAGAAAAAGAAAGGGGGGGGGGAACAAACAACAAAAAACAAGGAGGGGTATCCTATGATTCTATATACTGTAAGTCCCTGGAGTTCCTCTGGAACTTTCCAGTGCTGCTTGGTCAAGAACTTGGTCTTCCCCTGTCCTTCCAGCTGGTCTTCTGGGGGAGGGGCCTTCTGTGCTGATTCTCCAGTGCCCCATTTGGCAGGCGGCGTGGCAGCTCCCCCATGTGCAGGGCTCAGTGTGTGCTGTTTATCCTGTCAGGCCCCTGCTGCCTGGTGGCCCTGCTCAGTCACAGGGACAAGGTGACACCAGGAGGAATAACAACCATGGTAGTGGCCAGCTCTCCAGCCCTGAAGTCAGCTCCCCCAGTAACTACCACAGTCTCCCAGTCTGCAGGGGCCTGGATACTCTGGGGGTGGGGGGGCAGTGGCGCTGACCTTCACAGCTAAGGGCCGCCCAGTGGCAGGAGTGTCCTTGCTACCCTTTGTGCTCCCGGCCTCCACCTTTCTGGAGGGAGCAGCGGATCTTGGGCTGTATCCCCAGCGTCCTGGGCTCCGGGGCCTGCACCGCTGGAATTGTGCTCTTGGGCTGTGCAGGCCCCTCCTCATGGAGCCGCCACCTGAGCTGCCGCCTGAGCTGCTCTCGAGGTCCTGCCGGGTGCGTGCTCCAGCCCTTTAGGGTGCTTGGCCTGAGGTGTGTGGCACGCTCTCCCCTGGGGCACACTTCCTCTGTTAGTGTCCCTGGGAGCCTGAGGGCATCACTGTCTCTCCTGGGATCCTGCCGGAGTTCCCTGTGAGTGCCTTTTGGTCCACGAAGATTGGTAAAGTTCCTGTTTCTCAGGGACTGGGCTTTCCTGTCCTGAAGGCTCTCCCGCCGGCCTTAGCTGGGCTCCTCGCCGGGGCCCTTCCCCCTTGGGTGCTTTTTCATTTATTTTTTTCTGTCTTCCTACCTTGATAGAAGCGCCAACTCTTTTCACTGTAGCATTCCAGCTGTTTTCTCTTTAAATCTCAGGCCGAATTCATAGGTTTTCAGGATAATTTGAAAGCTATCTAGGTAAGTTGGTGGAGACAGGTGACTTGGGGAATCCTACTCTTCCGCCATCTTGCCCCGCCTCCGTGATATATGGTATTCAAAGGAAGACAAATATATTAAAATAAGATGTTTTTACTTTTAACACTTATATTAGAAAAAAAAATAAAAACATGAAATCTGACTTTGGAAAGTATCAGAAAACCTTTCTCTATATGTACAGATGAAACATTTCAAGATTATTTGTGGCAATGAGTTTCAAATTAGTTGCATAAAGTATCATTTGCACTTGCTTGATGAAAAAAATGTAGCATTACAGAATTTCAATGTTTTTTTTTTTCTTCACCATCTTCGGGAAATCTCTAATTTTTATCAGAATAAGCAGGTTCTGATCCTTTTCCATAATCATGTCACCAATGAATCCCTATGAATGTCTTAACACTCTGGGGTGGCCCCAAATTGAAAAAAGCAAAAAGCAAGAGGAATTTGACAGCATTAGAGATTTGATTATTTTTTAAAAAACTGATGATTTAGAGATGATATAGGCATAGCAATAACAAAATATGAGACATCAAGCTTTAGCATTACAATATTATACAAAGGATTGACTTATAAATCCTACCACGTCATCATTAAACATGAAGTATGTAGTACTGCTCAAATAGATATGGTAGTATATTATTGTGAAAGGCACACTGGATAAGGAATCAGGAAGCCTAGGTTTTACTTTTAGTTTCTTCACTAGATTGAGTTTAATAATACTCCATAATCTGAGCTTCTACTTCTTCTTCAATCTAATGGGGTAATATGATGGGTTTTTTTTTTCATGTCCCACAAGTTTAAGAAGATTGAATGAAGTAATGTATTGATCTTTTTTTAAGTTTATCTTACTCAGAGTTCATTGAGATTCTTAAATTTTGTAGATCAACATGTTTCATTGAATTTTGGGAGATTTAGACCATCAATTCTTTAAATATTCTTTTCACGCAATTTTCTGGTTTCTTCTGGGACTTCCATTGTGTATGCTGATAATCTTGATGGTATCTCACAGGCCTCTGTTACTCTTAATTTTTCTTTATTTTTTCTTTCTATTCCTCAAACTAGATACTCTCAAGTGGCCAATTTTTAAGTTTGCTGACACCTTCTACTGCTTGCTCAAATCTGTGGCTGAACTACTGTCATGAATTTTTCTTTTAAGGTATTTTATTTTAAACTCCAAAATTATGTGTGGTTTCTTTATTAATTTCTATTTTTATTGATGTTTTTCTACTTGGTGGAACATTGTTCTTATACTTGCCTTCAGTTCTTTAGACATGGTTTCTTTTACCCCTTTGAAAGTATTTAAAATAATTGATTTAAAGTTTTCCTGGAACATACAACATCTGAGTTTCCTTGGGGGGTGGTTATTACTTACTTTTTCCCTGTGTATGGGTTACTCTATCTATGTGTATCTCTCGTATTTTTTAACCTGTGGATTTCAGTTAATATATGCAGTAACTCTGGAAATCAAATTCTCACTCTTCCCCCCCCCCAGGTTTGTGATCATAATTTTTGTTGTTTGCTTAGTATTTTTTCTGAACTAAATAATTATGCAAACTATATATTCTCTGTCAAGTTTGGCACCTAAGGTCTCTGTCTCTGTTCACTTAGTGTCAACTAATGATTGGTAAGATATTTCCCTAAATACCTGAAAAAAATAAACCCTCCAGTCTTTGCTAAGTACTCTGTGTGCTTCTTAGGACATACATTAACCGTCTGCTGAGCACATCACAATTCTGCTTTAGTCTTTCCTTCTCGCCCTACATAGCTTCAAAGTCAGCCAGAATTGAGAGGTTAGGGACTTCTCAGATTTTTCCTGAGCATGCACACAGCCTTAAGCATACATGTGGGGATCTTGACTCTCTAAGGTATGTTAAAGTTTTTCAATGCTTCTATGAGCATCTCATCCTGATATTTTCCTATAAAACTTTTTGGCCTATCTATTGTTTTACCTTTTCCATCACCTAAGGAAGCTGTGATGTTAAGATGTTCAATAAATGCCCTGTACAGAGAGGCTTTTAGGACTTGGTCACTGGATAAGTTAGAATGAGATCAAATATAGGCATGCCTTTGAAAGGGTCACCCAGAGAACCACCAGATAGGTCAAATAATGACTACTGTTTGAAAATTATGCCTTAGAAATACTCCAGCTCCATTTTGTGATCTCCAGTGTTGGGAATGTTGGGTATTATTTTCCAAGGTTACCACTGAGCTTGTAAGTGGAGGATGAGACTATAATAAATATAAATACCATAAAAATCATAATTTTTGCTGAAATTTAGATGTATATTTTCTTTTACTAAATGCTTTTAAATGTCAGGTTGCTGCAAGCCTTTGGTTAATTTCCAGAGTTCTGAAAATGTTAATTCTAATAATCTGTCCCTTTTTTCATTGCTTTTATGGAATGGTGAATTTTTGCTGATGACATTCCTACTTTTCATTCCTTCTTTTTTTGTTAGAAAATTAATTTTTAGTTGTGCCACTTTCAAATTATACTGAATTTTACATTTCTAAAGATGTAGAAACTCAACTAATAGAAAATATACATGACCATTCTGTCTACATAGATAACAGAGTCTATGAATCTTGAAACTAAGTACATCAATTTCAAAAAGTATTGGTCATTTATACAGAATTAACAATTCAGATTGACAAGAATTGTTCAAATTAATTTACCTGTAGATTCTGAGCCTTGTTTTTATTAAAGTCAGATCTATTCCTAAATACAAAATATTTTGAAGATTTATTAAAACTGAATATTACAATGCAAGGTAAATTAAGACTAAAGGCACATAAACTTTGGTCCTACCTGGTTGTCAGTTTTAGAAAACTGCCACAAAATTAATCTTCCTGTAAATTTTCACAGTACACTTTCTTTCTTTGAAAAATACACGTACCAGTTCCTGAACTAGCTAGACCAGTCTGCACATGCTCAGAAATCCACAACCATATTCCAAATCTTAATTACAAACTAAGGATCGCAATATATATTTAAATACATGTAAGTCCTGTCAACTTCAAAAACGTCTATGAAAAATATTCAGCCACAAACAAGACATTACTTAGTGCTGACATTTATATGATACGTCCCACAAGAGTGTATAAAAAAAGGTTAAGATTCCACAATGCTTCCCACATAGGGCTCAAACTTACAGAAATCACATTGTTGTCTTAAGAAATTCATACTCCGCATCTTGTTAATTTTAACTCATGCCTACATTCATAACTGAATCGAGACAAGAATTGTGAGATACAAAAGGCCAATGTTTTTTTAAAGCAATAAAGCCTAAGGTAGTAAAAACTAAAAAAATGTCGCTTTAATTCTTTCAGTATCATGCATCTTATTTGATTAAATAGAAAGAAATGTGAGAATCCAATAATTCAAAATAAGTTCCAAGCAGGAGAAACAAAAACTTCAGCTTTTTACACACCCCTGCCTAAACATATTGTAATCCCCTTATAACAATGTACCCTAGACAACCAATTCCTTTTTCCTAGTAAATGCACAATAGCAACACTAGTTTTCCTTTTTAAGGCACGTATGTCAACTAAGTTGAAAAATGAAAGTATAATTAAACTAAAATTATAAACAGACAATAAAAATGACACAAATAATTTTACCATACATTTTCTGTCCATTAAGATGATTCATGGCAAGTTTGATTGGTTTCCATCAGCCATCTGTATCAGAGCACTGTCTTTCTTATTGTACAAAATCTTCACACACTGCACATCTCCATAAACACCTCTTCATTTAAATTGCTAACCAATAGGACTGTATTGCCACCAGCTGAGACAGGCATACCCACTCCAAATGCAGCAGCATTTGGAATAGCCAAAGGACTCAGAGCTCCTGGAACAGCTAAGAGGGAGGTCTCCTTGGCAAATGCTGCAGCAAAAGCTGGGTCCAATGCAGGTTGTCCATCCCCAGATGGAAGATCAGGATGAGTATAATCTCTACTT
The DNA here is from genome assembly GCF_018345385.1 of Vulpes lagopus. NCBI lineage: Eukaryota > Metazoa > Chordata > Mammalia > Carnivora > Canidae > Vulpes > Vulpes lagopus. The sequence continues at coordinate 61,413,467 of NC_054848.1, read as the reverse complement.
TTATTATTGTTGCATTTTACATTCAAATTCACAAGTTTGGAAAAATCAATCCTTAGGGTACAGCAAGCATTATAAATATTCTGACCACCTAGGACTAGTTTTGCTTGTTGAGCATTTACTGGATCACCATACTGGAGAAGAGCTTGAAACTGGTTATTTTTGTAAATGTTATTATCTTCAATACAGCACCAAACTTAGAAAATATTTGGTGAAGAACATCAAGTGTTATAGGGTAGTACATATTGCCAACAATTATTCTAAGCCCTGGACTCTGGGCTGAAGTCACTGCACTCTCACTAACTGTGGTGCCAGTAGGAAGAGTATTTGCTGTCTGGACAGCTGTCACAGCTTGAAGAACTGCTTGAGCACGTTGGTTTAATGTATTATCTGTTTTTAGTTCTTTGTGATTGGAGTAAGTGGATATAAATTGGTTGGTTACAGAGATGGGGTGTCAAAGCAGAATAGTAATCAACCATAGTAATAGCTGTTTCCTCTGTTGCTAGTTCCAAAAAAGCCTGATTTTTTCCTTTCAGCATAAGGATGTTGGTCACCGTACCAAAAGGTAAACCTAAAGCAATAACTTCTGTTTCTGTCACTTCACCAGGTAATTTTCGAATATGAAGTACACGAGAAGGAGCACCATCCATTTTATCTTCTCCTTTAAAGTTTTTGCTCTCATTACCATTGGCTATAATCACCATGCTGCTCATATTAGAGTTTGGACTACTGAGAACACTGCCTGAGAGTAGTTCGTCCGATCCTCTCTTCACGCCAACTGCAACCTCAGTGACAATTCCATCCATTGCCGAACCAGACAAAGCTTCGCTCACCCTTTTCATTCCTTCTTGCACTGCTATTTTATTTTTGACTAAACTACTCTTAGTTTACTATTATCTATTAAGTTTTTATTTGATTATTGTAATTTTCAGATATAGAATTTTCAGGGTTTTTTTCCCTTAAATCTGCAATGTTATTTTTATACTTTCTAGTTCCTTACTGAAATTTATATATTTTTATCTCCACGAATACGGAAATTGTCACATAATTCCAGTATCTGGTATACCTGTAAGTCTGTTCCTATTGTCTTGTGTTTGTGACGATGCTTATTTATGCCATTTTATTTTTTCATGTATCTGATTTTATTTTGCTCGTGTGTTAGACATTGTATTTAAACAAATATTTCTAGAAATAATTTAATGCCTAAGATAATATCTTTCTCTAAAGTAGACTTATATATACTTCTTTCTAGTGCATAGGAACTAATAATCTAGAACCAATTTAAGATTTTTAGAATTTGAGATTTTCTGGACCATCAAGATAATTTGAAACTAGGCAACAATCCATGTGATTTTTGGATTACTTCAAGTTCTGGATTACTTCAAGGGTGTAGTTCTTCAAGTCCTCTCTTCTAATTGAAGAGTGATTTATGAGGGTCCTTAAGCCTGGCAGAAAATGGGCTTTAAGTTTTGTCCCAATAGCTCTGTTAAATGTCCTGCTCAGCCTCTCATGTGCCTCATTGCAAACAAAATAAGAAGTTCCAAAAACCAGGCTAATTTTTGTGGACTCTTCTCACATATCTTGGCCCAATAGCTCCTGTCTTGTGGCTTGATCCATTTAGAAATATGTTTTAAAAAGGAGACACCTCTCTTTGTGTGCTTTGATATACAAGAGTTTCAATCATGAGAGTTTAAATAGCACCCATCCTACAACATTGTTTATATTTCACTTAACACTGAATATTAACTATGAAAACTTGCTTAAAGCATGGACTTTGTCGTTAACATTTCAATCCACAAATCAGCACATTAAAAAAAAAAGATTTGCACTAGAGTCAATTACAATATAGCATGGCTTCTTTCAAAATCTATCAACCAAGGATATCTCGGTGACTCAGTGGTTGAGCCTTTGCCTTTGGCTCAGGTCGTGATCCCAGGGTCCTGGGATGGAGTCCCACATTGGGATCCCTGTGGGGAGTCTGCTTCTCCATCTGCCTATATCTCTGCTTCTCTCTGTCTCTCATGAATATATATCTATATCTATATGTTAAAATAGTGTATTTGTATCTTAGCAGAATGCTTTGAAAGGATATTGATGAAGATGACTAAATACATTCTAAGGAGAGTAACAAGGATGATGAAGGTACACAAAAATGCATCGTTTACTAATACCTGATCCTTGACTTGAGGAAAAAAATATATTTTTTAAAAATTTTCATTTATTTATGATAGTCACACAGAGAGGGAGAGAGAGGCAGAGACACAGGCAGAGGGAGAAGCAGGCTCCACGCACTGGGAGCCCGACGTGGGATTCGATCCTGGGTCTCCAGGATCATGCCCTGGGCCAAAGGCAGGCGCCCAACCACTGCGCCACCCAGGGATCCCAGAGGAAAAAAATATTTAGAAAGGAAATTATTGTGTGAAATGTCAAAATTGGAATAGAAGTAATAGATTTGATAAATGTGTTGCATCAATGTTAAATTTATTGAAGTTATAACTATACTGTGATAACATAAATGAATGTATTATCTCCTCATAAGTGTACAATGAGGTGCTAATGTATGCAACTTTCCACAAATAGCTCAGAAAAAATATACTGCATGCATATACATATGTGTGTAGTGTGACAGAAAATAACTAAAAAAACAAAGAAAAATGTTAAAAATTAGTGGAATTGAGTAAAGGATATATGGGTGTTTTTTGCAATATCATTGCAAATTAAGTCTGAAATGAATATTGCTGGACTGAATCAAAGGGTCAGCGGGGTCATATTCCACTGGAAGCTCAAAGGAAGAATCTATTCCTTGCCTCTCTTAGCTTCCAGCATTCATTTTTAATTCATTTTTAGGGGGGGGGACAGAAAAAAAAAGAGAGAGAGAGAATCTTAAGCAGATTCCAAGTTCCAACACTGAACGTGATGCAGGTTTGATCACAACCCTGAGATCATGACCTAAGCTGAAATCAAGAATTGGATTCCTAACTGACTGAGCCACACAGATGCCCCAGAATTCATTTAAAGGTTACATTTTAATGTCAACTTACAGAGCAAATCAAAGCTTACACCAAAACAACTGCTTTTCTAATTATACCCCTCCCAATTGATGTCCTGCTGTATCTTTTATACTCACAAAAGGAGGAAACGGGCAGCATAAGATGCTACTGAGAGCACTAAAGGAAATACTTACCTTGTAACATTTGTCCAAAAAGAATTAGAACTATTATGTAAAATCTCTTTTCATTTGGCAGGCTTTTATCAGGCTCAGTGGCAACCTTGTCAGGTTTTTAGGAGATAGCATGTTTGTTCACAGCATTCATAAGCCATTATAGCCAGGCCCTAAAACTATTCGAGGTAGTGATTGAGACAATTAGGAGCCAAATGCAGAACATGTCAGTATTCATGGGAATTGGAAGAATATAAGCTGTTGACTTGGTTACTTTTAGTTGTTTTTTAGTATATCCCATGCTTTGAGTATCCACAAGAAAAGTGATTTTCATTCTAAGAGTCAATCAGGGTGGTGGGAGTAATATGCTCAATCATATGTATTTATTTGCATGTGATTGTTATAACAGAGTTAAGACTACCTTAGACAAAAACACTATATAAAAATTATATTATTCATATTCCCCAAATGAATGAGAACATACACTGTTTGTCCTTCTCCGATTGACTTATTTCACTCAGCATAATACCATAGTGAAAGGGAATATAAAGGAAGGGAAAAGAAATGTTGGGAAATATCAGGAAGGGAGACAGAACATAAAGACTCCTAACTCGGGGAAACGAACTAGGGGTGGTGGAAGGGGAAGAGGGCGGGTGTTGGAGGGGAATGGGTGACGGGCACTGAGGTGGACACTTGACGGGATGAGCACTGGGTGTTTTTCTGTATGTTGGAAAATTAAACACCAATAAAAGTTAAAATAAAAAAAATTATATTGAACAAAAGTAGTAAAGTGGGGCAAATAGTTACTAGGAATCAGAAAATATTGGTTCTAATAACAACCTTGTCAATTACTAGTATTGTGATTTTAAGCAAGTCATTTCACTCTATAAATTTCAGTTTCCTCATCTGTAATATTAGAGACTCCTTTTAATTCCAGTATCATCTCGTCCTATTAATCTGATGACTTTCTGTATGTAAAATATCTACCAGGATTTTCTTATTTTAATTTTTTTTTAAATTTTTTATTTATTTATGATAGTCACAGAGAGAGAGAGAGAGAGGCAGAGACACAGGCGGAGGGAGAAGCAGGCTCCATGCACCGGGAGCCTGATGTGGGATTCGATCCCGGGTCTCCAGGATCACGCCCTGGGCCAAAGGCAGGCGCCAAACCGCTGCGCCACCCAGGGATCCCTCTTATTTTAATTTAGATGAGTATGTACACTGTACTAATACACTGTGGTTAAAATAACAAATTTCTTAGGTTCTAGTACCTGATCTGCCACTTTCTACCTGTATGACCATGGGCCAGATTATCATACATGTTTCAGTTACCTTATCTATAAAATGAAACTAATAATAATGACCTCATGAGAGTTAATGAGATAGTGCATATATGCATATGCACTAGTGCATATACTTTGTGCAGTGCCTAGGACATTGTAGATACTCAATAAAACTTAACTTTAAAAAGGGAAGAAGAACTTTCCTTCACTTGAGTACATATTGATCATAATTTTGTTCTGGAACCTGTTGGTACACAGGGATTTCAATGGTATTTTTTTCTTAATGCTTATTTACATGCTATTTGGTAACTGTTTCTAGGTCACTTTCATGGTTTTTTTTTGTGCCTTAAAGGTAGTAAAAGTGAAGAATTAAATTTTTCCTTGATATTCTTGGATAACAACATAAGGCTTTACCTGTAAAATTTATTTAGATATTTGATACTAAGAAAGTGTCAGACTAAATCTAGAATTCTGAGTGCTTAATCTATACTAACCTTTTCATAGAAGGAAGCCTGTGGCATATTTCTGAAGTATGCACTTAGTTATCTGAACCATTATTTACTAACAATTATTTACTAAACTGGTCACAACTTTAATCAGACTAAGGTTCTAAAATGGCTCTCTGGAGAGCAGTAAAAATTTTCAGTAGAAGAAATTGAGTTATATTTAATTGGGTAAGGTCATTCCTTGACAATGAAATAGTGATTATCTTAAGAGGAAAAAGAGTTTCTGTATTTAATGTAGTGGAGATTTTGGTGTGGCTGGCTGGCTCAGTCAGAAGATCATACAACTCTTGATCTCAGGGTCATGAGTTTAAGTCCCATGTTGGGTGTTGAGATTACTTAATTAAATACAAACTTCAAAAAAAAGTGGAGATTTTATTTTACTTTGGAGATTTTATTTTAGGAAGATTTATTTAATCTTTTTGAGGTGGATAGGTGAGTTTCTGTGTGTGTTTCTGTGTGTGTGTGTGTGTGTGTGTGTGTGTGTGTGTGTGTGTGTGAGTGTTGGAGGATTTTTATTAACAGAGAGAAAAATATTGTTTAGTAGTGATATATGATCATATAAACACTTACGCAGAGGAAAAAGAAAATCACTGCCAATGTTGGTGGGGATATTCTCTTCTTCAAGAAAGACATATAGGCAGATTTTTAGTTCAAGTTTTTATATGGACAGCTACTTCATTTTGAATATATTGTTACCATGTCCGCTAGCAGCAGCCTTTAGAGAACATAGAATACAACTCTCTCATTTTATAATTGAAGAAATTAAGGCTTAGTAGAAAGAAGGAACTTTCTAGAGAGATAGATAGTAAGTCAGAGAGATAGTAACAGAGTTATGCTACACAGATCTGTCATTCCATTTAAATTGCATTTACATTCCACTGATTTGTGTTCTCATATTGAAGTCTAGACTTCTATATTCCCTGTTACTTTCAAACAGAATAACTAGTTTTAAAAATATTCCTTTCACTCTTCACATATGATATAATATTCTATGTAGAAAACTCAAAGACTCCATCAAAAAAATTGCTAGAACTGACACAGTAATTCAGTAAAGTCACAGGATATAATACACAGAAGTCTATTGCTGCATTCCTATACACTAACAATGAAGCCAAAGAAAGAGAAATCAAGGAATCAATCGAATTTACAATTTCATCAAAAAACAAAAGATACCTAAGAATAAACCTAACCAAAGAGATAAAAGATTTGTACTCTGAAAACTATAAAACAATTATGAAAGAAATTTAGAAAGACAAAAAAAATGGAAAAACATTCCATGCTCATGGATTAGCAGAGCAAATATTGTTAAAATGTCTATGCTACCCAAAGCAATCTATAAGGATTATTAAAATAACCCCAACATTTTTCACAGAGCCGGAACAAACAATACTAAAATTTGTATGAAACAGAAAAGACCACAAATAAAGTAGTACTGAACAACAACAACAACAACAAAACCCAAAGCTGGTAGCATCACAATTCCAGACTTCAAACTGCATTACAAAATTCTAATCATCAAGAAAGTATTGGACTGGAATGAAAACAGACACATAGATCAGTGGAACAGAAATGAAAACCCAGAAATGGACACTCAACTCTATGGTCAACTAATCTTCAACAAAATAGGAAAGAATCTACACTGGAGAAGAGACATTCTCTTCAACAAATGCTGTTGGGAAAATGGTCAGAAATGTGCAAAAGAATGAAACTGGATTACTTTCTAATACCATACACAAAAAAATATACTCAAAATGGATGAAAGACTTAAATGTGAGACAGGAATCCATCAAAATCCTAGAGAAGAACATGGCTACCAACTTCTTTTACTTCAGCTGCAGCACCTTCTTGCTAGATCCATCTACAAAGGCAAGGGAAACAAAAGCAAAAATGAACTTTTGGGACTTCATCAGGATAAAAAGCTTTTGCACAGCAAAGGAAATAGTCAATAAAACTAGAAGACAACTCCTGAAATGGGACAAGATATTCACAAATTACATATCAGATAAAAGACTAGTATCCAAAATCTATAAAAAACATATCAAACTCAACACCTCCCAAAAAACACAAAAGAACCCAGTCAAAAGTGGGCAGAAGACATAAACAGACATTTCTCCAAAAAAGATCTAAAAATGACTAACAGACATATGAAAAACTCCTCAACATCACATGGCATCAGGGAAATACAAATAAAAAACCACAGTGAGATATCACTTCACAAAAGTCAGAATAGCTTAAATGAACAACTCAGGAACAGATGTTGTGGAGAAAGGAGAACCTTCTTACACTGTTGGTAGGAATGCAAAGTGGTGCAGCCACTGTGGAAAAGAGTATGGAGGTTTCCCAAAAAGTTAAGATTAGAACACTCTATGACCCAGCAATTGCACTACTAGGTATTTGTCCAAAGGATACAAATTTAGTGATTCAAAGGGGCACATGCACCCCATTGTTTATAGCAACAATGTCCACAATAGCCAAAATATGTAAAAAGTCCATATATCCATGGAAAGATGAATGGATAAAGGGTACTTGGTATGTATGTACAATGGAGTATTACTCAGCCATCAAAGGAATGAAATCTTGCCATTTGCAACGTGGATGCAACTAGAGGATATAAGGATAAGTGAAATAAGTTAGAGAAAGAGGAATACCATAAAATTTAACTCATGTGGAATTTAAGAAACAAAATAGATGAACATAGGGAAAGAGAAGGAAAAATAAAATAAGATAAAAACACAGAAGGAGGCAAACCACAAGAGTCTCTAAACTATAGGGTACAAACTGAGGGTTACTGGAGAAGAGGTGGGTAACAGTATTTGGGTAATGGACATTAGGAAAGGCAATTAATATAATGAGCACTGGATGTTATATACAACGGATAAATAAATAAATTATATCCCTGAAACTAATCATACACTATATGTTAACTAAATTCAATTTAAATTAAAAAAATTTTTAAACAAGACAAATATTCCATTGTATTTCTATCTATAGCCATTTCATCAACAGGTTGTAAACTAAGTCCTCATTTTTTACAATAAAATCAACAAGTATGAGTAAGTTTCACTCCAAATTTATGTGACACCTCATGTGGAAAAGAATCAGATAACAACAAGAAATAAAAAACTTTTCCATTCTTCTTACATAAGGAAAAAAACTTGTTTAATTTCAGCTTCTCTCACTTTATCTTTATTTTTTTGTATATTTTTATTGGAGTTTGATTTGCCAACATATACTATAACACCCAGTGTTCATCCTATCAAGTGCCCCCCTCAGGGCCCAACACCCAGTCACCCCATCCCCCCACCCACCTCCCATTCACTACCGCTTGGTCCTTTCCAAGAGTTAGGAGTCTCTCATATTTTGTCACCCTCCCTGATTTTTCCCACTCATTTTCTCTCCTTTCCCCTTTAATCTCTTTCAGTATTTTTTATATTCCCCAAATGAATGAAACCATATAATGTTTGTCCTTCCCCGATTGACTTACTATACTCAGCATAATACCATTCAGTTCTATGCACATTGAAGCTAATGGTGGGTATTCATCGTTTCTAATGGCTGAATAATATTCTATTGTGTGTGTGTGTACACACAAAACCACAGTGAGATATCACTTCACAAAAGTCAGATTAGCATAAATGAACAACTCAGGAAGAGATGCTGTGGAGAAGGGGAACCTTCTTACACTGTTGGTAGGAATGCAAAGTGGTGCAGCCACTGCGGAAAAGAGTATGGAGGTTTCCCAAAAAGTTAACATTAGAACACCCTATGACCCATCAATTGCACAAATAAGTATATATCCAAGGATACAAATTAAGTGATTCAAAGGGGCACATGCACCCCAGTGTTTATAGCAACAATGTCCACAATAGCCAAAATTTGTAAAAAGTCCAGATATCCATGGAAAGATGAATATATGAATATATAATATGTATATATAATATATATATCTGATTCATATATTCATATATTATTCACATATATATCAATATATTCAATTATATATATTATATATATCTCACATCTTCTTTATACATTCAAATTTTGAAGGACTCTGAGGCTCCATCCACAGTTTGGCTATTGTGGACATTGCTGCCATAAAAATCAGGGTGCAGGTGTTTTGGTTTTTCACTGCATCTGTATCTTTGGGGTAAATTCTGAGCAGGGCAATTGCCAGGTCAAAGGGTAGCTCTGTTTTCAACTCTTTGAGGAACCTCCACACAGTTTTCCAGAGTGGTTATACCAGTTCACATTACTACCAAGAGTGCAAGAAAGTTCCCCTTTCTCCACATCCTCTCCAACATTTGTGGTTTCCTGCCTTGTTAATTTTCCCCATTCTCACTGGTCTGAGGTGGTATCTCATTGTTGTTCTTATTTGTATTTCCCTGATGGCAAGTGATGCAGAGCATTTTCTCATGTGCTTGTTGCCCATGTATATGTCTTCCTCTGTGAGATTTCTCTTCATGTCTTTTGCCCATTTCATGATTGGATTGTTTGTTTCTTTGCTGTTGAGTTTCATAAGTTCTTTATAGATCTTGGAAACTAGCCCTTTATCTGATATGTCATTTGCAAATATCTTCTCCCATTCTGTAGGTTGTCTTTTAGTTTTGTTGACTGTAACCTTTGCTATGCAAAAGCTTCTTATCTTGATGAAGTCCCAATAGTTCATTTTTGCTTTTGTTTCTTTTGTCTTCCTGGATGTATCTTGCAAGAAGCTACTGTGGCCAAGTTCAAAAAGGGTGTTGCCTGTGTTCTCCTCTAGGATTTTGATGGAATCTCATCTCAAATTTAGATCTTTCATCCATTTTGAGTTTACCTCTGTGTATGGTGAAAGAGAGTGGTCTAGTTTCATTATTCAGCATGTGGATGTCCAATTTTCCCAGCACCATTTATTGAAGAGACTATCTTTCTTCCAGTGGATAGTCTTTCCTCCTTTAGCGAATATTAGTTGACCATAAAGTTGAGGGTCCAACTATTTTGTTCCACTGATCCATGTGTCTGTTTTTGTGCCAGTACCACACTGTCTTGATGACCACAGCTTTGTAGTACAACCTGAAATCTGGCATTGCGATGCCCCCAGATATGGTTTTCTTTTTTAATATTCCCCTGGCTATTCGGGGTGTTTTCTGATTCCACACAAATCTTAAATAGCTTGTTCTAACTCTCTGAAGAAGGTCCATGGTATTTTGATAGTGATTGCATTAAACACGTAAATTGCCCTGGGTAACATTGACATTTTCACAGTATTAATTCTGCCAATCCATGAGCATGGAATATTTTTCCATCTGTTTGTGTATTCCTCAATATCTTTCAGAAGTGTTCTATAGTTTTTAAGGCATAGATCCTTTATCTCTTTGGTTAGGTTTGTTCCTAGGTATCTTCTGCTTTTGGGTGCAATTGGAAATGGGATTGACTCCTTAATTTCTCTTTCTTCAGTCTCATTGATAGCATATAGAAATGCCACTGACTTCTGGGCATTCATTTTGTATCCTTGACACTGCAAAATTACTGTTTCAGTTCTAGCAATCTTAGGGTGGAGGCTTTTGGGATTTCTATGTAGAGTACCATTTCATTGGCGAAGAGTGAGAGTTTGACTTCTTCTTTGCCAATTTGAATGCCTTTAATGTCTTTTTGTTGTCTGATTGCTGAGGCTAGGACTTCTAGTACTCTGTTGAATAGCAGTGGTGAGAGTTGACATCCCTGTCTTGTTACTGATCTTAGGGGAAAGTCTCCCAGTGCTTCCCCATTGAGAATGATACTTGCTGTTGGTTTTTTATAGATGGCTTTTAAGATGTTGAGGAATGTTCCCTCTATCCCTACACTCTGAAGAGTTTTGATCAGGAATGGATGCTGTATTTTGTCAAATGCTTTCTCTGCACCTATTGAGAGTATCATATGGTTCTTGGTTTTTCTCTTGCTGATATGATGAATCACACTGATTGTTTTAGGAGTGTTGAACCAGCCTTGTGTCCCGGGGATAAATCCTACTTGGTCATGGTGAATAACTTTCTTAATGTATTGTTGCATCCTATTGGCTAGTATGTTGTTGAGAATTTTTGCATCCATGTTCATCAGGGATATTGGTCTATAATTCTCCTTTTTGGTGGGATCTTTGTCTAGTTTTGGAATTAAGGTGAAGCTGGCCTCAGAAAATGAATTAGGAAGTACTCCATCTCTTTCTATCTTTCCAAAGAGCTTTAGTAGAATAGGTATGGTTTCTTCTTTCAATGTTTCATAGAATTCACCAGGCAAGCCAACTGGCCCTGGAGTTTTGTGTCTTGGGAGGTTTTTATTGACTGCTTCAATTTCCTCCCTGGTGGTTGGCCTGTTCAGGTTGTCTATTTCTTCCTGTTCCAGTTTTGGTAGTGTGTGGCTTTCCAGGAATGAGTCCCTTTTCTCTACATTGCCTAATTTATTGGTGTATAGCTGTTCATAATATGTTTTTAAAATTGTTTGTATTTCCTTTGTGTTGGTAGTGATCTATCCTTTCTCATTCATGATTTTATTAATTTGAGTCTTCTCTCTCTTCTTTTTAATAAGGCTGGCTGATGGTTTATCTATCTTATTAATTCTTTCAAGGAACCAACTCCTGGTTTTCTTGATCTGTTCCACAGCTCTTCTGGTCTCGATTTCATTGAGTTCTGCTCAAATCTTTATTAACTCTCTTGTCCTGCTGAGTGTAGGATCTATTTGCTGTTTTTTCTCTAGCTCCTTTAGGTGTAAGGTTAGCTTTTGTATTTGAGTTCTCTCCAGTTTTTGAATGGATGCTTGTATTGCGATGTATTTCCTGCTCAGGACTGCATTTGGTGCATCCCAAAGATTTTGAACAGAGTATTTTCATTCTCATTAGTTTCCATGATTCATTTTAGGTATTTCTTAATTTCCTGGTTTACCCTTTCATCTTTTAGCAAGATGGTCCTTAACCTGCATGTGTTTGAAGTCCTTCCAAACTTCTTGTTGTGATTTAGTTCTAATTCAATGCATTATGGTCTGAGAATATGCAGGGGAGGAGCCCTATCTTTTGGTACCAGTTAAGACCTGATTTGCGACACAGAATGTGGTCTATTCTGGAGAAAGTTCCATGTGCACTTGAGATGAATGTGTATGCAGTTGCACTTTGATGTAAAGTTCTGTGGATATCTGTGAAATCCATCTGGTCCAGTGTATCATTTAAAGCTCTCGTTTCCTTGGAGATGTTGTGTTTAGAAAACCTATCGAGTGTAGAAAGCGCTAGATTGAAGTCACCAAGTATAAGTGTGTTATTATCTAATATGTCTTAACTTTGGTTATTAATTGATATATTTGGCAGCTCCAACATTCGGGGCATATCTATTGAGGATTGATAAGTCCTCTTTTGGATAGATCCTTGAAGTATGATATAGTGTCCCTCTTCATCTCTCACTACAGTCCTTGGGGTAAATTTTAGTTTATCTGATATAAGGATGGCTATCCCTGCTTTCTTTTGAGGACCATTTGAATGGTAAATGGTTCTCCAACCTTTTATTTTCATGCTGTAGGTGTCCTTCTCTCTAAAATGAGTCTCTTGTAGTCCTGCTTTTTTATCCACTCTGACACCCTGTGCCTTTTGATGGGGTCATTAAACCCATTCACGTTCAGAGTTACTATTGAAAGATATGAGTTTAGTGTCATCATGATATCTATTCAGTCCCTGTTTTTGTGGATTGTTCCATTGGACTTCTTCTTAAAGGGGAATTTTGAGAGTCCCCCTTAAAGTTTCTTGCAGAGCTGATTTGGATGTCACATATTCTTTCAGTTCCTGCCTGTCTTGGAAGCTCTTTACCTCTCCTTCCATTTTGAAGGAGAGCCTTGCTGGATAAAGTATTCTTGGTTGCATGTTCTTCTCATTTAGGACCCTGAATATATCCTGCCAGCCCTTTCTGGCCTGCCAGGTCTCTGTGGAGAGGTCTGCTGTTACCCTAATACTTCTCCCATAAAATCAGGGATTTCTTGTCTCTTACTGCTTTAAGGATCTTCTCTTTATCTTTGGTATTTTGCGAGCTTAACTATTAAATGTCGAGGTGTTGAATGGTTTTTATTGATTTTAGGGGGGGATTTCTCTATTTCCTGGATCTGAATGCCTGTTTTCCTTCCCAGATTAGGAAAGTTTTCAGCTAGGATTTGTTTAAATACATATTCTGGATCTCTGGACCTTTTGGTGCCCTCGGGAACCCCAATTAAACATAGATTTTTTCTTCCTCAGGCTGTCATTTATTTCCCTTAATCTATCCTCATGGTCTTTTAATTTTCCATCTCTTTTTTCTCAGTCTCCCTGTTTTCCATAAATTTGTCTTCTACGTCACTCACTCGTTCTTCCACCTCGTTTACCCTCATTATTAAGACTTCTAGTTTTGATTGCATCTCATTCAATTGATTTTTAATTTCTGCCTGATGAGATCTAAATTCTGCAGTCATAAAGTCTCCCGAGTCCTTTATGCTTTTTTCTTGAGCCACCAGTAGCTTTATAATAGTGCTTCTGAATTGGCTTTCTGACATTGAACTGTAATGCAAAATTTGTAACTCTGTGGGAGAGAGGACTGTTTCTGATTCTTTCTTTTGAGGTGAGGTTTTCCTTCTAGTCATTTTGCTCAGTGCAGAGTGGCCAAAATCAAGTTGTATTGGGAAAAGGAGAAAAAGAGAAAAGAGAAAGAAGGAAAGAAAAGAAAAAAAGAAGGAAAAAAAAGAGAAGAAAAAGAGACAAAAAGAAAGGGCAACAAGGGGTGTGGGAAGCAAACAGAAAGCAAAAAGAAAATAAAACCCAAAACAAACAAACAACAACAACAAAAAACAACGGGGAGTATCCTCTGCTTCTGTATACTGCAAGTCCCTTGACTTGCCCTGGAATTTTCCAGTGCTGCTTGGTCAATAATTTGTTTTTCCCGTGTCCATCTAGCTGGTCTTCTGGAGGAGGGGCCTCTTTTGCTGATTTTCAGGTGTTAGCACTTGGTGGAGCTGCTCAGCCCCCTGCCTGGTGCATGGCTCAGTGAGTGCTGTTTATCCTGTTTTTCCGGGGAGGCCACTGTGAGGCTCAGTGGGGGTTGTTTCCTCTGTGAGGTCCCAGGAGGAACAACCACAGTGGTGGCCAGCTCTGGATCCCTGGATTCAGCTCCCGCAGGAACTAAGGAGCTCTCCGTCTGCAGGGGCCTGGGTGCTCTGGGGGTGGGGCCGCTGATCTGCTCAGCTTGGCAAAGGAGCATCCTTGCTGTCCTGTGCTCTCCTGGCCTCTGCCTGTCCTGGGGAAAGGCGGGATCTGGGGCTGTGTCCTTGGCGCCCTGTGCTCCCAGGCCTCTGCTGTTGGATTTGCGCTCCCGGCCAGGCAGCCCCTTCCACACGGAGCCGCTGCCCGAGCCCCTCCGAGCTGCTCCCGCGTCCAGCCGTGCGCGTGCTGCAACCCTTTAGGGAGCTCGGTGCACTCTCCCCTGGGCGCAGGTGTCTTTAGTGTCCCAGGGAGCCTGAGGGCATCCCCGCCCTCCTGGGGTCCTGCTCAAACTCCCCGCAAGCGCCTTTCTGCCCGGGAAGATTGGTGAAGCTCCTGCTTCTCCGTGACGGGGTTTTCCTGTCCTGGGGGCACTCGCCCCAGTCTTAGCCTGGCTCTCGCGGGAGCCCTCCCCCTTGGATGCCTTTTGTTTCTTTATTTTTTTTTTTCCACGTCTTCCTACCTTGATAGAAGCGCGAACTCTTCTCACTGTAGCATTCCAGCTGTTCTCTCTTTTTTTTTTTTTTTTTTTTTTTTTTTTTAAGTTAATTTATTTATGATAGAGAGAGAGAGAGAGGCAGAGACACAGGCAGAGGGAGAAGCAGGCTCCATGCACCGGGAGCCTGACGTGGGACTCGATCCCGGGTCCCCAGGATCGCGCCCTGGGCCAAAGGCAGGCGCTAAACCGCTGCGCCACCCAGGGATCCCTGTTCTCTCTTTAAATCTCAGGCCGAATTTGTAGATTTTCAGGATGATTTGAAGGTTATCTAGGTAATTTGGTGGGGACAGGTGACTTGGAGACCCTACTGTTCCGCCACCTTGCTTCTCTATGGTTTTCTTTTTTGGTATTCCCCTGGGCATTCGAGGTCTTTTCTGATTCCACACAAATCTTAAGATGATTTGTTCCAACTCTCTGAAGAAAGTCCATGGTATTTTCATACGGATTGGACTAAATGTGTATAAATTTCCCTGGGTAGCATTGACATTTTCACAATGTTAATTCTTCCAATCCTTGAGCATGGAATATTTTTCCATCTCTTTGCGTCTTCCTCATTTTTTTTCAGAAGTGTTCCGTAATTTTTAGTATATTGATCCTTTACCTCTTTGGTTAGGTTTATTCCTAGGTATCTTATGCTTTTGGGTGCAATTGTCAATGGGATTGACTCCTTAATTTCTCTTTATTCAGTATCATTGTGAGTGTATAGAAATGCCACTGATTTCTGGGCATTGATTTTGTATCCTGCCACACTACCAAATTGCTGTATGAGTTCTAGCAATTTTGGGGTGGAGTCTTTTCGGTTTTCTATGTTCAGTATCATGCCATCTGCAAAGAGGAAGAGTTTGGATTCTTCTCTCCCAATGTGAATGCCTTTTATTTCTTTTTGTTGTGTGATATATGAGGCTAAGACTTCTAGTACTATGTTGAATAGCAGTGGTGAGAGTGGACATCCCTGTTGTCTTCCTGATCTTAGGGGAAGGAATACTTTCACTTCTTTCACTTTCAATGACTCATTTCAGTAGCTTTAGTAATACAGTGCAATCACAATATGACTAAAATTACTATATAAGCCCTAAGGAGGGTTGTAATTAATGATTTATTTTAGAATTTTGCTAGTCAAAGTATTTTCTGAGGTGCAGTAGTGTTGACATCAGCTGGGAATTTGTTACAAATGACAGAACATGAGAGACTCCTAACTCTAGAAAATGAACAAGGGGTAGTGGAAGGAGAGGTGGGCAGGGGAACGGGTGACTGGTGATGGGCACTGAGGGAGGCACTTGACAGGGTGAGCACTGGGTTTGGCGCCTGCCTTTGGCCCAGCGCGTGATCCTGGAGACCTGGGATCGAATCCCACATTGGGCTCCCGGTGCATGCTTCTCCCTCTGCCTATGTCTCTGCCTCTCTCTCTCTCTCTCTCTCTCTCTCTCTCTCTCTCTCTCTGACTATCATAAATAAATAAAAATTTAAAAAAATAAAAAATAAAACTGCCAGCCTGGGTGGCTCAGGTGATTAAGCCACCAACTTCTGGTTTAAAATTTTTTTTTTGTTTTTGTTTCTTTTTTATTTTTCTAATAAAGTCATGCCTCCGTCTCTTCTCCTCGCATGAGCTCTGTCCAAGCAGCCTTCCCCAGAGCTCCTGTCCACTGTCCTCAGAAAGCCAGAACCATCCCTCCTGTTTGCAGACAGGGCTGGCACCTCTTCATTCACACATGTACACACGCAGCCTGGGTGGTTTCGTCTGTCACTTTTAATGAAGACCTAAGTGAGTGAGTAGCCTCCACAGGCTGTAGTCCCAGGCCCCCCACCCACTCTGACCTTTGGTCAAGAAGCTTCTGCTTCATACTATATGTTGGAAAATTGAACTCCAATAAAAAATATACAAAAAATAATAAAATAAAATAAAATAAAATCTTTAAAAAATGCATAATTTTCGGTTCAACCCCAGAGCCATTAAATTAGAATTTTCACTTTAAATAAGAGCTTCCTCCAGAATATTTAGAAGAGTGCAGAGTTTAGGTGACTTTAATTTGCTCTAGTTACAATTCAGATGGAAAAATCAAAGAGCAAATTCTTTAGGAAAGAGATTTTAAAAATGTGTCTAGGTATTCCAAACATTGATATTTGTTTTCTGTGCTACTGTAACAAATTGTCACAAATTAGTGGCTTAAAAACCATAAATGTATTACCTTACTGTTTTGGAGATCATAAATCTAAAATGTGTTCACGGGGATTAAGGCTCTAGGGGAGAATTGTTTTATCTTTCTATTATGTAGTGGCCATTTACTTTACTTAGCTTGTGGCCCTTTCCTCTGTCTTTAAATCCCATAATCACAACAACTTATTTGCTGTGTTCCTCACTTCTGAGCACTTATCAACAGCATTAGCAACAATGTTTATGACTCAATTTGTATTATCTAAGATGGTATATATTACTTTCTATCATGCTATTCCTTTCTTTCTGAACTGTTCCAACATGGTCTTTAACATGTATATTTATACTAACAACAGTTTATTCAAAGAAACCTAGGCTTTTAAAAATTTGTTCCTCAAAAATTTTTCATTCTCTATCCATTACTCAATTCAAGAGCCACTTCCACGGTTTTAAGTATTTGTTACAACAAATAAAAATGACCTCTGAGGGATCCCTGGGTGGCGCAGCGGTTTGGCGCCTGCCTTTGGCCCGGGGCGCGATCCTGGAGACCCGGGATAGAATCCCACATCAGGCTCCCGGTGCATGGAGCCTGCTTCTCCCTCTGCCTATGTCTCTGCCTCTCTCTCTCTCTCTCTGTGACTATCATAAATAAATAAAAAATTAAAAAAAAATGACCTCTGACATTTGCAGTTAATTATCATGAGAATATCATGAACATTCAAATAAATAATTTTTATTGTTAGGATATTATTTTCTTGATAAAATATAGTAAATTAGGCATTTTGTAACACACTGAAAAATCATTGATAAACACTGAATGAGGTTTTTGAATTTAAATGCAACAGAAATCATTTGATTTCAAGAGGCAGAGAATCTATTTCTTCTGTCCCTAGATATATAGATCTTAGTTTCCAATTTTTAAAATACATTTATTTTTTGGGGATTGTTATAATGATTTGGTGACATAGTCAATGTAAAAATACCACAAAACACACCACAATTAGAAGATATTTCTATTTTGGCAAGAGAGTATCAGAAGACTTAGACCAATAAATTAAATGTAAAGTGATATTTTGTATTTAAAGCACAAAGAATTGGATTGAGAATTTTAGAAGCTGAACATTTCAATTTGAAACTGTTTTGCTTAGTTTCCTTGTCATTTAACATCTTAGTCCTTATTTGAATAAATATAAGCACAACTCCTACCAAATTTCTGATTGAAAAATACATCTCAGTAGTCATCATTTGTGTGGTAATGTATTGAAATAAAAAGAAATGATAGATTAGAAGGTACCTAGCTTCCAGCTGTAATCTGTTGCTAATTTAAATGCGTGTGTGTGTGTGTGTGCCAGCATGTGTGTATGTGTGTGCTCATATCTTCAAAGGCACGCTGAGTTATAGGCAGAAAGAAAGAGTCTCAATGAAGCCAATTTATCTGAAGTCATCTAAAGTAGAAATAAGCTAGAAACATGGGGTTAGTCAAGAATCAAATCACAATAATACCAGAATCTAATACATCTTGTTTCTATTTAAGGATTTGTTATTCTTTTAGCAGCTAGAAAATACAATATTTGAAAGAAGTTTGTAAGTCAATTCATTTATTTAATAACTATTTTTATTCCAAGAATCACTAAAAAGAGAGACTATAGACCAAATTTTTCCACCTACTTAAAGCTCCAGATGACTTTGATTTATGCTTTCCTCACAAGTGGAGTTTTCCTGCTCCCAGAATTGTTGCAGTGGTTGTGGTAGTCTCTGATAGCTAATTATTTGTGTAGACCTTCCTTACATCATCTATCTCCATAGTCCTCAGTTTCCTTATTGATAAAATTAGGGTATTGAATGAAATAATCTCTGAGGGCCCTTTCAGCCCATGTATTTTGTGATTTTATGTTTGTAAAATTATCGATCTATAAGCTTTTTCAAACTACTAGGAAAGATACATGGATAGATATAATATCATTTAAAATGGGAAGGATGAGCATTATGAAAGGAAAAATAGGCTTGAGTAATTGGTTTTCTCTTTTGTATAGAGCAACAAGTGATATTATCAAATTGAAGATGCTAATTTTTTCATATTATGAAATATAATAAAGTGCCATACAAAATACTGATTGAGAAATAGCACGTAAAATGTTGTAATAAAATGTAACTGAACATAGTTTCAAAAACAAAGTAGGTTTTGTTATTGAGGCTGTTTCATAGTGGTGAGATGGTACCTACAATTTCTTGGCACATTTTGCTGTCCACATCAATATGTAAGTATCTGTGTTTAAGCAATTTGAGTAAAAATTGTTGTGACATATGAGTAAACATCTAATCACATGTTGGCTATATATTAGCTTCATTCAGTCTTGTGTATGAAATAAGGAAGGCTTT
Source organism: Vulpes lagopus (assembly GCF_018345385.1). Classification (NCBI taxonomy): domain Eukaryota; kingdom Metazoa; phylum Chordata; class Mammalia; order Carnivora; family Canidae; genus Vulpes; species Vulpes lagopus. The sequence continues at coordinate 61,394,280 of NC_054848.1, read as the reverse complement.
ACTTACTGTTTTGCCCTCAAGCCCATTACTTGTTTGGCTTTACAGCTATTTTTTGTAATACTAGAAGTCCTAACCTCAGCAGTCAGACAACAAAAAGAAATAAAAGGCACCCAAATTGGCAAGAAAGAAGTCAAACTTTCCCTATTTGCATATGACATGATACTCTATGTAGAAAGCCCAAAGAGTCCACCAAAAAGTTGCTAGAACTTATATACTAATTCAGTTAAGTCACAAGATACAAAACCAGTGTACAGAAATCTTTTGCATTTTTATACACCAATAATGGAGGAACAGAAAGAGATATTAAGGAATCAATCCCATTTATAATTGTGTTTACAATCCTAATTACAAAAACTATAAGATACTCAGGAATAAATTTAGTCAAAGAAATGAAAGATGTGCACTCTGGAAAGTATAAACTATTGGTGAAAGAAATTGAAGATGACACCCCAAAATGGAAAAACGTTCCATACTCTTGGATTGGAAGAAAAAATATTGTTAAAATGTCTATACTACCTAAAGCAATTCACACATTTTATGCAATCTTTATCAAAATACCACCAGCATTTTTCACAGAGCTGGGACAAACAATCCTAAAATTTGTATGGAACCACAAAAGACCCTGAATAGCCAAAGCAATCTTGAAAAAGAAAAGCAAAACTACAGGCATCACAATTGCAGACTTCAAGTTATAATAGAAAGCTGTAGTGATCAAGACAGTATGGTATTGGAACTAAAACAGACACATAGATCAATGGAACAGGATAGAAAACATAGAAGTGAAACCCACAACTGTACAGGGCAATTAATCTTCAATAAAGAAGGAAAGAATATCCAATGGGGAAAAGACAGTCTCTTCAACATGGTGTTGTGAAAACTGGATAGCAACATGTAAAAGAAGGAAACTGGACCACTTTCTTACACAAAAATAAATTCAAAATGAATTAAAGAACTAAATCTGAGACAGTAAATCATCAAAATCCTAGAGAACACAGATAGTAACCTCTTTGACATTGACCTTAGCAACTTCATACTAGGTAAATCTCCTGAGTCAAGGGAAACAAAACTAAAAATAAGCTATGGAAACTTCATCAGGATAAAAAGCTTCTGTACAGTGAAGGAAACAATCAACAAAGCTAAAAGGCAACTTTCAGAATGGAAGAAGATATTGGCAAATGACATATCTGATAAAGGGTTAGTAGCCAAAGTCTGCAAAGAACTTATAAAACTCAACACCTAAAAAACAAATAATCCAATTAAAAATTGGGCAGAAGACATCAATAGACATTTTTCCAAAGAAGACAACAAGATGATTAACAGACACATGAAAAGATATTCAACATCACTCATCTGGGAAATTAAAAAAAAATGAAAACTACAATTAGATATCACCTCACACCTGTCAGAATGACTAAAATTAACCCAGGAAACAATAGGTTATGGTGAAGATGTGGAGAAAGGGAAACCCTCTTCCACTGTTGGTGGAATGCAAACTGGTGCAGCCACTCTGGAAAACAGTATAGAGTTTCCTGAGAAAGTGAAAAATAGAACTACCCTACGAGCCAGGAATTGCACTACTAACCATTTACCAAATAGAAAACAAAACAAAACAAAAACACTGATTCAAAGGGATACATACAACACATTGTTTATGGTAGCATAATCAGCAACAGCCAAATTATGAAATGAGCCTAAATGTCCATTAAATAATGAATGGGTAGAGAAGAAGTGGCAGATAGATAGATAGATAGATAGATAGATAATCCCCATAATGTTAATGGTCAAAAGTTATAGCTTATTTAGAGATTCCAGGGAAATATATATATATATATATATATATATATATATATATATATATATACACACACACACACATATATATATTTAATATATATTATATATAATTATAATTTAATATATATATATATTACTCAGCCATAAAAACTTGTTACTTTTGTTACTTACAATGACATGGATGGGGCTAGATAGTATTATGCTAAGCGAAATAAGTCTTTCAGAGTTAGAAAAATACCATATAATTTCACTCATATGTGGAATTTCAGAAACAAAACAATGAACACAGGGAAAAAAAAGAGAGGCAAGCCATAAAACTGTTAAATATAGAGAACAAACTGAGGGTTGCTGGGAGGTGGGTGGGGGTATGGGTTAAATGGGTGATGGATATTAGGAAGGACACTTGTAATGAGCACAGGGTGTTGTATGTAAGTGACAAATCACTTTAATTCTACACCTGAAACTAATATTAAACTGTATGTTAATTAACTGGAATTTAAATAAAAACTTGAAACTACAAAAATAAAAGATTTGGGGGGGGGCAATTATTGTCACCTGATCCTTCTACATCAGGTCTTTTCTGATTTTGCTGGAATATACCTGAAAATTTTGTTTGCTGACATTCATTCTAATTGGAAAGTGTATCTGTAGCAGGACTAGTTTTATGTTCAAACAATTTAAAAAAATATTAAAGAGTTCCATATTCTTATCTCTCCCCAATTTCATCTTTACTCTTTTCACCTGGCTTTGCCATGTTCTTCATTTTCTTTGCTATGCCCTTCACTTTCCTGGTATTGTCACTTTGTTTTAGTAACATTGCAAATGTTGGATAGATATCAACATACTTTAATTTTATGCCTTGATTGTCATTATTCTGTCATAAATGCTGCATTTTGTCTTTTTAAAAAATTATGTTTTTCAAGACTTTATTTATTTATGAGAGACAGAGAGAGATAGAGAGAGAGAGAGACAGACAGACAGACAGACACAGGCAGAGGGAGAAGCAGGAAGCAGGCTCTCCATGCAGGGATCCTGACATGGGACTCAATCCTGGGTCTCCAGGATCACGCCCTGAGCTGAAGGCGGTGCTAAACCGCTGAGCTACCCGGGCTGCCCTAAAAAAATTATTTAAATACAAGTTAGTTAACATATAGTGTATTATTAGTTTCAGGGTTAGAATTTTGTTATTTATCAGTTGCATATAACACCCAGTACTCATTACAGTAGTGTCCTCCTTTAAGACTATCACCCAACTACCACATTCCTCCACCCACCGCCCCTCCACAGCCCTCAGTTTGCTTCCTATAGTTAAGAGTTTCTTATTGTTTGCCCCCTCTTTGTTTTTATCTTATTTTGTTTTGAGGTTTTTGATAAGTATCTTATTTCCCGTTTGAATTGAAAAGAAATTAGAAGAGTCCATTCAATAGTCCTTGCCACAGGAAAGGACTTCCCATGAAACACTTCTTGTACTCTACCTCATTACTATCACCAAAGAAAACAATTTTCTGGCAACAACAATGGGACACATTTCAAAGGAAAGCTGGCACTTGAACACTTTGTGTAGTAGGAATTGTCCTCCTGATATCCTTTCATCCTTCTCCCATTGGTTAACTGCTAAGAGATTTGAATGTGATGGATCCAATCCCCAACTCCAGGGGTGGTCCCTGATGAGTCTAGGCCAATTTGAATAATTCTATTACATTATACACAGTTAAGTTAAATTAAATATTAAGGATCCAATCAGTTTAAAGACGAGGATTTCCATAGTTTGGAGAAGTGAATCAGTCTCTCTCTCTGTCTTTCTCCCTCCTCACCTTTCTCTTACTGGATTTGAATGAGAAATTATGTAGCCCTGGACCAACACTGTGAGATGCAAATTAGAAATAAGGAAAGAGACTAATAAACTTGGCCCTTGTAGATATCCTTGAACCTTAGCATGTCTGCTTTATAGCTAAATTTTCCAAATATGTAAGCCATTCTGACATTTTAAAGCAATTTTGAGTTGAGTTGCTTACAACTTAAAAGCCTCCTGTTACATCTTGCATTTTAAAAGCCTCTTCTTGAGCATTTTACAAAGTTTTATGTCACCCAGCTTGTTACAGTTCAGCTGTTGAAAATTATTATATCTTAGATTCAAGAAAATAGGGAGTCCTTAAGTGAGGTGAAGTATGCCTCTTTTTAAAAAAAATAAATATTTATTTATTTGACACAGAGCAATAACACAAGCAGAGGAAGTGGCAGGCAGAGGGAAAGGGAGAAGCAGGCTCCCCCAGAGCAAGGAACCCAATAAGGGACTCCATCCCAGGGTCCTGGGATCATGACCTGAGCCAAAGGGAGATGCTATATCAACTGAGCCACTCAGATGCCCAGCTGAGGTGTGCTTCTAACTTTCCTGGAAATGCGAACATTCAAAAGTGGGGACATTTGAAAAAAAAATTCTGAGAGTTCTACTATTCTAGGATTCAAGTTTCTTATAAAAATAAAATAAAAAACTTAATGAGAGATTTGTTTCAGAGCACTTTCATCTGTCATAATATTGCAGTTGAGATGATATCTTTCATAACATGTGTTAGAAATACTTTATATACAATGATCATCAAGAGCCCCTCCTATAGCACCTCTTTTCATGCATGAAATATCCTAGAGATTTTTTTATTGAACATTCAAATTTCATTCCTATCATGCAGGGGGTATTTGCTAACAGAAAGAACACAGGAAAGGCATGATTCATAACATATGCATTATTTAGACATATTAGCAGTATCTACACTGTGGAAAGTTACACATGAGTTTTGATGTTTCGGAGATGTATATTCTTCAAGGAAAGTGTCGCTTTGAGAGATCATGCTCTTCAAATCCATTCAAACATACACCAAGAATTGTTAGAATTCACATTATGTAATGTACAAGTAATACTGATTATTCCCATAATGTTAATGGCCAAAAGTTATAGCTTATTTAGAGATTCCAGTGAAAGCTCCCCCTAGAAAATGTACTATTTGAGAAAAGAACTTATAAATGATTTAAATCAAAATATGACAAATATAATTGTGGGGTTTCTAAGTACACTGTAAATGAAGGGTATAGAAAAGCAACCATTGTCCATGTTTCACATCCAATGAGTCAGAATAATGACTTTATTCTCTGTTCAGTTTGTAACACTCTACTAATTTCATAAATAATGTCATGGCATTTGTTATTATATTTTACAACTGAATAAACAACAGCAAATAGTTTTTAACTAGAAAATCAGCATCACCTTTATGATTGTCTCAAGTGACACAATAATAGTGGTGTTGATATGGTGGGCTAAGCAAGGGCATTTGAAATTCTGATGCGATATTTACCATTTTCTATATATATTCTTAGTGTATTGAAATAATGTACTAATTTATAAAGTCTTTGACCTCAGTTTTAACCATAATCAGTAAGTCAGTTTCCTCAATACTGGGAATTAGCACAAAAAAAAGATTAATGCTGAGGATTTTTAAGAAGCTCCATGGAAATCAGAAATCAAAAGTCCTGGAGTGAAACTGAATTGAGAACTGAAGGGGACACACATATATTGAACATGGGCTTTCCAACAAAGTGACATTGATCCATTGTATTCAATTATGCCATTGCTATTCCAAATTATTTTTTTATTGATCTGTCCACGTGGATGGTGACCCTTCCCCTGAGAGTATCAAACATAGCACTTGTTCTTTTATAGGAATTGTACACAGAATACAAAGATAATTCAATTAAATCAGCAATTATTGAGAATTTATGCCTATGTATCAGAAACTGTACTAGAATTATAGGAGATAAAGAAAAGAAACCTTTAAAATCCTCATATATTCCACAAATTTATGAAAACCATCCTTATCATGGATTAAACTTTACACCAAAACATTTGTAAATATTGATAAAGACCTCAAATTCCATCTTGATCAGACCTTTTGGAATAGGAGCAATAATTGTATTTGTTTATGATCTCTTTCCCCTCTTCCCAAGCCTAAAAAACAACTGCTCTTTGAGAAGGTTTTCTCGAGACCTAGGAGGAAGGGCAAGATGGTGGAAGAGTAGGGTCCCCAAGTCACCTGTCCCCACCAAATTACCTAGATAACTTTCAAATCATCCTGAAAACCTACGAATTCAGTTTGAGATTTAAAGAGAGAACAGCTGGAAAGCTAAAGTGAGAGGAGTTCACGCTTCTATCAAAATAGGAAGACAGAAAAAAATAAAGAAATAAAAAGCATCCAAGCGGGGGCGGGGGGGGGGCAAGAGGAGCAGGGCTAAGGCCACGATGCGAGTGCCCCCAGGACAGGAAAGCCCCGTCCCGGAGAAGTAGAAGCTTCACCAATCTTCCTGGACAGAAAGGCACTCACAGGGAGTTGGAGCAGGATCCCAGGAGGGACGGGGATGCCCTCAGGCTCCCAGGGACACTAACAGAGGATGTGCGCCCTGGGGAGATCATGCCACAAACCACGGCTGAGCTCCCTAAAGGGCTGCAGCCCGCGCCTGGGGCCCCCAGGAGCAGCTCCGGGCAGCTCAAGTTGTCACTCTGTGCCGGGGGGGGGGGGAGCGGCGCAGCCCCAGGAGCACGATTCCAGCAGTGCAGGCCCCGGAGCCCAGGCTGCTGGAGTACACAGCCCAGGATCTGGCGCTCCCCCCGGACAAGCAGAGGACAGCCAGGACACTCCTGCGGCTGGGCGGCCACGGGCTGTGCAGATCTGCTCCCCCGCCCCCAGAGCATCCACTCTCCCGCAGATTGAGAGCTGCAGTAGTTACTGTGGGAGCTGACACCAGGGCTGCAGAGCTGGCCGCTGCCACTGTTGTCATTCCTCCTGGGGCCTCACAGGATAAACAACCACCCACGGAGCCTCACAGTCGCCCTCAGAGGATAAACAGGTTAATCAATTCCCACTGAGCCATGTAACAGGGAGGGACTGAGCAGCTCCCCCAAGTGCTCACACCTGAGAGTCAGCACAGCAGGCCCCTGCCACAGAAGACCAGCTAGACAGACAGGGGAAAAGCAAGTTATTCGCCAAGCAACACTGGAAAGTTCCATGAGAAGTCGAGGGATTTACAGGATATAGAATCAGAAGATACTACCCTTGTTTTTTTGTTTTCTGTTTGCTTCCCCCCGTTTTTCTCTTCTTTTTTTCTTCTTTTCTTTTATTTTTTTTTACTTTTCTTTTCTTTTTTCTCTTCTCTCTTTTTCTCCTTTTCCCAGTAAAACTTGTTTTTGGCCACTCTGCACTGAGCAAAATGACTAGAAGGAAAACCTCACCTCAAAAGAAAGAATCAGAAACAGTCCTCTCTCCCACAGAGATACAAAATTTGGATTACAATTCAAGGTCAGAAAGACAATTCAGAAGCACTATTATAAAGCTACTAGTGGCTCTAGAAAAAAGCATAAAGGACTCAAGAGACTTTATGACTGCAGAATTTAGATCTAATCAGGCATTTATTAAAAATCAATTGAATGAGATGCAATCCAAACTAGAAGTTCGAACGATGAGGGTTAACGAGGTGGAAGAACAAGTGAGTGACATAGAAGACAAGTTGATGGCAAAGAGAGAAACTGAGGAAAAAAGAGACAAAAGACCATGAGGATAGATTAAGGGATATAAATGACAGCCTGAGGAAGAAAAACCTACGTTTAATTGGGGTTCCCGAGGGCGTCGAAAGAGACAGAGATCCAGAATATGTATTTGAACAAATCATATCTGAAACCTTTCCTAATCTGGAAAGGGAAATAGGCATTAAGATCGAGGATATAGAGAGATCCTCCCCTAAAATCAATAAAAACTGCTCAACACCTCGACATTTAATAGTGAAGCTTGCAAATTCCGAAGACAAAGGGAAGATTCTTAAAGCAGCAAGAGACAAGAAATCTGTAACTTTTATGGGAAGAAATATTAGATAACAGCAGACCTCTCCATAGAGACCGGGCAGGCCAGAAAGGGCTAGCAGTATATATTCACGGTCCTAAATGAGAAGAACCTGTAGCCAAGAATACTTTATCTAGCAAGGCTCTCATTCAGAATAGATGGAAAGATAAAGAGCTTCCAAGATAGGCAGAAACTGAAAGAATATGTGACCACCAAACCAGCTCTGCAAGAAATATTAAGGGGGACGCTGTAAAAGGAAGAGGAAGTACAAGGGAACAATAAACAAAAACAGGGACGGAATAGATATCATGATGACACTAAATTCATATCTTTCAATAGTAACTCTGAACGTGAAAGAGCTTCATGACCCCATCAAAGGTTCAGGGTGTCGGACTGGATAAAAAAGCAGGACCCATCTATTTGTTGTCTATAAGAGACTCATTTTAGACCTAAGGACACCTACAGCCTGAAAATAAAAGGTTGGAGAACCATGGACCATTCAAATGTTCCTGAAAAGAAAGCAGGGGAAGCCATCCTAATATCAGAGAAACTGAAGTTTATCCCAAAGACTGTAGTAAGAAATCAAGAGGGACACTATATCATACTTAAAGGATTTATCCAACAAGAGGATCTAACAATCATGAATATTTATGCCCCGAATGTGGGAGCTGCCAAGTATATCAGTGAATTAATAACCAAAGTTAAGACATACTTAGATAATAATACACTTATGCTTGGTGACTTGAATGTAGTGCTTTCTACACTCGACAGGTATTCTAAGCACAATATCTCCAAAGAAACAAGTGCTTTAAATGACACACTGGACCAGATGGATTTCACTGATATTTACAGAGCTTTACATCCAAATGCAACTGAATACACATTCCTCTCAAGTGCACATGAAACTTTCTCCAGAATAGACCACATACTGGGTCACAAATCAGGTCTTAACTAAGAGCAAAAGATTGGGATAGTCTCCTGCATATTTTCAGACCATAATGCTTTGACATTAGAACTAAATCACAAGAAGAAGTTTGGAAGGATTTCAAGCACATGGAGGTTAAGGACCATCCTGCTAAAGATGAAAGGGTCAACCAGAAATTAAGGAAGAATTAAAAAGTTTCATGGAAACTAATGAGAATGAAGATACAACCATTCCAAATCTTTGGGAAACAGCAAAAGCAGTCATTGGGGGAAATACATTGCAATACAAGCATTCATCCAAAAACTGGAAAGAACTAAAATACAAAAGCTAACCTTACACCTAAAGGAGCTAGAGAAATAACAGCAAATAGATCCTACACCCAGCAGAAGAAGAGAGTTAATAAATATTCAAGCAGAACTCAAGGAAATAGAGACCAGAAAAACTGTGGAACAGATCAACAAAACCAGGAGATGGTTCTTTGAAACAATTAATAAGATAAACAAACCATTAGCCAGCTTTATTAAAAAGAAGAGAGAGAAGACTCAAATTAATAAAATCATGAATGAAAAAGGAGAGATCACTACCAACACCAAGGAAATACAAATGATTTTAAAAACATATTATGAACAGCTATACGCCAATAAATTAGGCAATCTAGAAGAAATGGACGCATTTCTGGAAAGCCACGAACTACCAAAACTGGGACAGGAAGAAATAGAAAACCTGCACAGGGCAATAACCAGGGAGGAAATTGAAGAGTCATCCCAAGCCTCCCAAGACACAAAAGTCCAGGGCCAGATGGCTTCCCAGGGGAATTCTATCAAACGTTGAAAGAAGAAACCATACCTATTCTGCTAAAGCTGTTCAGAAATATAGAAAGAGATGGAGTACTTCCAAACTCGTTCTATGAGGCCAGCATCACCTTAATTCCAAAACCAGACAAAGACCCCACCAAAAAGGAGAATTATTGACCAATATCCCTGATGAACAGGGATGCAAAAATTCTCAACAAGATGCTAGACAATAGACATCAACGATACGTTAAGACGATTATTCACCATGACCAAGTAGGATTTATTCCTGGGATGTGAGGCTGGTTGAACACTCATAAAACAATCAATTTGATTCATCATATCAGCAGGAGAAAAAACAAGAACCATATGATCCTCTCATTAGATGTAGAGAAAGCATTTGACAAAATAAAGCATCCATTCCTGATCAAAACTCTTCAGAATGTAGGGATAGAGGGAACATTCCTCAACATCTTAAAAGCCATGTATGAAAAGCCCACAGCAAATATCATTCTCAATGGGGAGGCACTGGGAACCTTTCCCCTAGGATCGGGAGCAGGACGTGGATGTCCACTCTCACCCCTGCTGTTCAATGTGGTGCTGGAGGTCCTGGCCTCAGCAATCAGACAGCAAGAGGAAATAAAAGACATTCAAGTTGGCAAAGAAGAAGTCAAACTCTCCCTCTTCGCCAATGACATGATACTCTACATAGAAGACCCCGAAGACTCAATCCCAATATTGCTAGAACTCAAGCAGCGATTTCGCAGTGTGGCGGGATACGGAATCAATGGCAGTGTGGCAGAAGTCAGTGACATTTCTATACACTAACAATGAGACTGAAGAAAGAGAAATTAAGGAGTCAGTCTCATTTACAATTGCACCCAAAAGCATAGGATACCGGGAATAAACCTAACCAAAGAGGTAAAGGATGTATACCCTAAAAACTAGAGAGCACTTCTGAAGGACATTGAGGAAGACACAGGGAGATGGAGGAATATTCCATGCTCATGGAATGGAATAATTAATATTGTGAAAATGTCAATGTTACCCAGGGCAATTTGCACATTTGATGCAGTCCCTATCAAGATACCATGGTCTTTCTTCAGAGAGTTGGAACAAATTATTTTAGGATTTGTATGGAATCAAAAAAGACCCCGAATAGCCAGGGGAATTTAAGAAAAGAAGGCCATGGCTGAGGGCATCCCAATGTTAGATTTCAGGTTGTACTACAGAGCTGTTGTCGTCAGGACAGTGTGGTGCTGGTACAAAAGCAGACACATGGATCGATGGAGCAGAGTGGAGTATCCAGAAGTGCACCCTCAACTTTATGGTCAACTAATATTCGACAAAGCAGGAACGACTATCCACTGGAAAAAGGACAGTCTCTTTGGTGAGTGTTGCTGTGAGAATTGGACATCCACATGCAGGGGAGTGAAAGTGGGCCATTCTCTTTCACCATACACAAAGATAAACTCAAAATGGATGAAAGATCTAAATGTGAGACAAGATTCCATCAAAATCCTAGAGGAGAACACAGGCAACACCCTTTTTGAACTCAGCCACAGGTAACTTCTTGCAAGATACATCCATGAAGGCAAAAGAATCAAAAGCAAAAATGAACTATTGGGACTTCATCAAGATAAGAAGCTTTTGCACAGCAAAGGATACAGTCAATAAAACTAAAAGACAACCTACAGAATGGGAGAAGATATTTGCAAATGGCGTATCAGATAAAGGGTTAGTTTCCAAGATGTATAAAGAACTTATTAAACTCAACAGCAAAGAAACAAACAATCCAATCATGAAATGGGCAAAAGACCTGAATAGAAATCTCACAGAGGAAGACATAGACATGGCCAACAAGCACATGAGGAAATGCTCCGCATCACTTGCCATCAGGGAATTACAAACCAAAACAACAATGATATACCACATCACACTAGTGAGAATGGGGAAAATTAACAAAGCAGGAAACCACAAATGTTGGAGAGGATGTGGAGAGGGAGGAGCCTCCCTGCACTGTTGGTGGAAATGTGAACTGGTGCAGCCACTCTGGAGAATTGTTTGGACGTTCCTCAAAGAGTTAAAAATAGACCTGCCCACGATCCAGCAATTGCACTGCTGGGAATTTACCCCAAAGATGCAGATGCAATGAAATGCCGGGACACCGGCACCCCGATGTTTATAGCAGCAATGTCCACAATAGCCAAACTTTGGAAGGAGCCTCGGTGTCCATCGAAAGATAAATGGATAAAGAAGATGTGGTTTATGTATACAATGGAATATTACTCAGCCATTAGAAACGACAAATACCCACCATTTCCTTCGATGTGGATGGACCTGGAGGGTATTATGCTGAGTGAAATAAGTCAATCGGAGAAGGACAAACATTATATGGTCTCATTCATTTGGGGAATAGAAAAAATAGTGAAAGGAAATAAAGGGGAAAGGAGAAAAATTGAGTGGGAAATATCAGAAAGGGAGACAGAACATGAAAGACTCCTAACTCTGGGAAACGAACTAGGGGTGGTGGAAGGAGAGCTTGGCAGAGGGTGAGGGTGACTGGTTGACAGGCACTCAGGTAGGCACTTGACAGGATGAGCACTAGGTGTTATTCTATATGTTGGCAAATTGAACACCAATAAAAAATTAATTTATAAAAATTTAAAAAATAAAAAAAATTAAATTAAAAAAAGAAAGACTACAGATGGTAGAACACGTTTTGAAAACATATATCTAATAAAGTTCAAGTAAACAAAATACATAAATAATACATTAATTAGTAAAAAGGATTATCTAATGTTTTAAATGGCAAAGTATTTGAATAGAAATTTTCCTTGGAAAGTTCTATATTTTTGGAAATACTTCAATCCATTATTTTAAAAATTAGTCTTGACTCAGCATTACAGTTTTCCCTTTAAAGAAGTTTGTAGGGATCCCTGGGTGGCGCAGCGGTTTGGCGCCTGCCTTTGGCCCGGGGCGTGATCCTGGAGATCCGGGATCGAATCCCACGTCAGGCTCCTGGTGCATGGAGCCTGCTTCTCCCTCTGCCTGTGTCTCTGCCTCTCTCTCTCACTGTGTTCCTATCATAAATAAATAAAAATTAAAAAAAAAATAAAGAAGTTTGTAAATTACTAAATATATTTTCTACCACTTCCTTTCTCTAAATATATATGGGTAATATGCTTTTTAAAAAGAACAAATAAGGAGTGCCTGGATGACTCAGTGGTTGAGTGTCTGCCTCTGGCTCAAATCTTGATCTCGGGATCCAAGGATCCAGTCCCACATCAGGCTCCCTAATGGAGCCTGATTTTCCTCTGCCTCTCTCTCAGTGTATCTCATGAATAAAAAAATAAAATATTAAAAATAAAAATGAAAGATACAGACAACAAAAGGAAAAAACATAAATTTGACTTCATCAAAATTTAAATTGTGTATGAAAAGCACTATCAACAGAGTTAAATGCCATTGAAAGGCCTATAGATTAGGAGAAAATATTTTCAAGCTATGTATCTGATAAGTGTTAACATTCAAAATATGTAAGAAGCTCCTGCAACTCAATAACAAAAACAAATTACTTAATGAAAAATAGTAAAAGAGTGGAATGGATATTTTTTTTCCAAATGAGACATATGATTGTCTAGCAAATAGAAAAAGGTGCTGAATGTCATTCGTCATTGGGGAATTTCAAATCAAATCCACAATGAGGTACAGTTTGCACCTGATATGATGGCTACTGTCAAAAAGACAGAAAACAAGTATTGGCAATGATGAGGAAAAAGGGAAAGAACTCCTGTACACTATTGGTTGGAATGTAAATTGATACTTATTTTGTGGAAAACAGCATAGAGATTCATTAATAATCAAAAATAGAATTTCCATATGATCCAGCAATCTCACTCCTGGGTTTGTATTGAAAGGAAATAAAAACAGGAAATCAGAGATATATACATTGCTATGTTTATCATGATACTGTTCACAATAGCTAAGCGAAAAACAACTTGAGTGTTCTTTGACAAACTAATTAATAAAGAAGTTGTGGTATATTTCAGATATATTGACCTTAAAAGTAAAATGAAATCCTGCCATTTGTGACAAAATGTTTCAATCTGGAAGACACTCTTCTGAAACAAGCCAAACAACAGAAATAATAGTACTCCATAATGTCATCTGCATGTTAAATATAAAAATAATAATACTAAAAAATAATCAAATACATAGAAGTAGACAGTAGAATGGTCATTACCAGGGTTAGAGAGGCTGGGAAAATGGGGAGCTAATGGTCAAAGGGTACAAAGTTTCAGTTATGTAGGATAATTGTGTTATAGAGATCTACTGCGCAGCATGCTGGTTATATTCGAAAATACACTATTTTATACTTGAAATTTGCCATGACAGTAGATAAGATAAGTAGATAAGATATGGTAGCTATTTGAGGGGTTGGATATGCTATTTAGCTTAATAGTAGCAATCATTTTGAGATATATCTATATCTATCTATCTATCTATCTATCTATCTATCTATGGAATATATCAAAACATCATATTATACACCTTAAACATACACAATTTTTATAAAATGAAAAGAAGTACCCTTGAATTACCAAATACTTGTTGATGAAGCAACATCTTCATGAACAAAAGCACTAACAAGTAGAGAATGTTTTAGTTGATAATAAAAATAATTCGGGCAGCCTGGGTGGCTCAGCGGTTTAGTGCCGCCTTCAGCCCAGGGCGTGATCCTGGAGACCCAGGTTTGAGTCCTATGTCGGGCTCCCTGCATGGAGCCTGCTTCTCCCTCAGCCTGTATCTCTGTGTCTCTGCCTTTCTCTCTCTCTTTGTGTCTCTCATGAATAAATAAATAAAATCTTTAAAAAATAATAATAATAGAAATAATTCTCCAGAGAAAATTAAAAAAAAAATGGCTTGGACTTGAGACTTGAAAGGAAACATGAGGGAGGCCTCAGTGACTCAGTGGTTGAGCATCTGCCTTTGGCTCAGGTCTTGATTCCAGGGTCCTGGGATTGAGTCCCACATTGGGATGCCTGTGAAGAGCCTGCATCTCCCTCTGCCTATGTGTCTGCCTTTTTCTCTGGGCCTTTCATTCATAAATAAATAAATAAATAAATAAATAAATAAATAAATAAAATATTTTAAAAAAAGAAAGGTAAAATGAAAAAAGAATGACACATGAAGGAAATAAAATGATCACACTTAACACTTGGAAGTTGTTTTTATTTTGTTTGTATTCATACAACTGATTTAAAGTCTTTATTTTTTATAACTTTATTTTTTATTGGTGTTCAATTTGCCAACATATAGAACAAAACCCAGTGCTCATCCCATCAAGTGCCAACCTCAGTGCCTGTCACCCCCACCCCCCACCCACCTCCCCTTCCACCACCCCTATTTCGTTTCCCAGAGTTAGGATTCTTTCATGTGCTCTCTCCCTTTATGATATTTCCCACTCATTTTTTCTCCTTTCCCCTTTATTCCCTTTCACTATTTTTTCTATTCCTCAAATGAATGAGACCATATAATGTTTGTCCTTCTCCGATTGACTTATTTCACTCAGCATAATACCCTCCAGTTCCATCCACGTCGAAGCAAATGGTGGGTATTTGCCATTTCTAATGGCTGAGTAATATTCCATTGTACACATAAACCACATCTTCTTTATCCATTCATCTTTCGATGGACACTGAGTCTCCTTCCACATTTTGGCTATTGTGGACATTGCTGCTATAAACATCGGGATGCCGGTGTCCCAGCGTCTCATTGCATCTGTATCTTTGGGGTATATCCCCAGCAGTGCAATTGCTGGATTGTAGGGCATATCTATTTTTAACTCTTTGAGGAACCTCCACACAGTTCTCCAGAATGGCTGCACCAGTTCACATTCCCACCAACAGTTCAGGAGGGCTCCTCCCTCTCCACATCCTCTCCAACATTTGTGGTTTCCTGCTTTGTTAATTTTCCCCATTCTCACTAGTGTGACGTGGTATATCATTGTGGTTTTGGTTTGTAATTCCCTGATGGCAAGTGATGCGGGGCATTTCCTCATGTGCTTGTTGGCCATGTCTATGCCTTCCTCTGTGAGATTTCTGTTCATGTCTTTTGCCCATTTCATGATTGAATTGTTTGTTTCTTTGCTGTTGAGTTTAATAAGTTTTTTATAGATCTTGGAAACTAGCCCTTTATCTGATACGTCATTTGCAATCTTTTCCCATCTATGAAAAACCCACAGCAAATATCATTCTCAATGGGGAAGCACTGGGAGCTTTTCCCCTAAGATCAGGAACAAGACAGCGATGTCCACTCTCACCGCTGCTATTCAACATAGTACTAGAAATCCTAGCCTCAGCAATCAGACAACAAAAAGAAATAAAAGGCATTCAAATTGGCAAAGAAGAAGTCAAAGTCTCCCTCTTCGCCGATGACTTGATACTCTACATAGAAAACCCAAAAGACTCCACCCCAAGATTGCTAGAACTCGTACAGTGAATTGGCAGTGTGGCAGGATACAAAATCAATGCCCAGAAGTCAGTGGCACTTCTATACACTAACAATGAGACTGAAGAAAGAGAAATTAAGGAGTCAATCCCATTTACAATTGCACCGAAAAGCATAAGATACCTAGGAATAAACCTAACCAAAGAGGTAAAGGGTATATACCCTAAAAACTACAGAACACTTCTGAAAGAAATTGAGGAAGACACAAAGAGATGGAAAAATATTCCATGCTCATGGATTCGCCGAATAAATATTGTGAAAATGTCAATGTTACCCATGGCAATTTAGACGTTTAATGCAATCCCTATCAAAATACCATGGACTTTTGTCAGAGAGTTGGAACAAATTATTTTAAGATTTGTGTGGAATCAGAAAAGACCCCGAATAGCCAGGGGAATATTAAAAAAGAAAACCATAGCTGGGGACATCACAATGCAAGATTTCAGGTTGTACTACAAAGCTGTGGTCATCACGACAGTGTGGTTTGGCACAAAAACAGAAACATAGATCAATGGAACAGAAGAGAAAATCCAGAAGTGGATCCTCAACTTTATGGCGAACTAATATTCGACAAAGGAGGAAAGAGTATCCATTGGAAGAAAGACAGTCTCTTCAATAAATGGTGCTGGGACAATTGGACATCCACATGAAGAAGAATTAAACTGGACCATTCTCTTTCACCATACACCAAGATCAACTCAAAATGGATGAAAGATCTAAATGTGAGACAAGATTCCATCAAAATCCTGGAGGAGAACAGAGGCAACACCCCTTTTGAACTCAGCTACAGTAAGTTCTTGCAAGATACATCCAGGAAGACAAAAGAAAGAAAAGCAAAAATGAACTATTGGGACTTCATCAAGATAAGAAGCTTTTGCACAGCAAAGGATACAGTCAACAAAGCTTTAGAGTCCTTAATAGATACTTCCAACAGATAATTGATCTCTGGACCCCAGGGTCCCACCCTGGGATGAAGGCAGATGTTCAACCACTGAGCCACCCAGGCATCCCACAGATTTTTTATAGCACAGTACTATAAATGTATTTTCTCTTCTTTGTCATTTTCTCAATTCCATTTTTTCTCTAGTTGATTTTATTGTCAGAATACAGTATATAATACATATAACATATGATTGTCTATGTTATCAGTAAGGCTTCTAGTCAACAGTAGATTATTAGTTAAATTTTTAGAAAATCAAAGGTTACACATGTATTATCAACTATGTGTTCAAGAGGGGAGGATGCTTAGTGCCCCTAACCCTCATGCTTTTTGAGGGTTAACTGTATAGATTTTTTTAAAAGCATGCATTGACTTGTTTGCATTCAGGCTACAAGTTTTAGCATTAATTATTTAATTCTAATGTCAGTTTAGTTTTCATAGGTTTCACAGTGCTATTTGGATCTGCACACCATGTGTGCAAACAGTGATCTCTCTGAGATCTAAGTAGCTTCATGTACCATAATTTAGTTTTCAAAATTTATGTTATTCTGTTTAAGGTCAACTCCATACATGCACAGCTTGCATGTGCAGCCAGGTGCTCTTGAACAAGTTAATGTGATCACTTTATGAAGGCTTTTTCTATAATCTTTAGGTAGCTCCCTTGAGTCATGGTTTACTGAAGATTACCTTTTAAGTACTCTGGACATAAAATTAGGAGTTTATTTATCCTCCCCTGCAGCATACTTCCCATAACTACACTATTATTTGGAGCCAAGAAGTAGCAAGACAAATAAAATGCAATAAGAGGTTTTTCTTTTCATTCTTTCTTTATCTTTCTTTCTTGTTTTTTTGAGCCCATAGCTCCTCTGATAGAGAATTTTCCCCTCTTTCAGAATTAGGTGGTTATGGTACCACCTACTGCCGCTGTTACTGCTATTCTTATTTTGTGATTTATCTCTAACATATACATTCACAGGTGGAAAGGAAGTCAGAGGGCAGCCCCGGGTGGCCCAGCGGTTTAGCGCCTGCCTTTGGCCCAGGGTGTGATCCTGGAGTCCCGGATTGAGTCCCACGTCAGGCTCCCTGCATGCAGCCTCTGCTTCTCCCTCTGCCTGTGTCTCTGCCTCTCTCTCTCTCTCTCTCTCTCTCTCTCTCTCTCTCTCTCTCTGAGTTTGTCATGAACAAATAAATTTTTAAAATCATAAAAAAGGGTCCTAGGGGACCTGGCGGGCACGGTGGCAGGTATCACCATGCACAACTCTTCACGTGAGAGTGTGGGATTGATAGCTGGGATTGAATTAATAGATCATCATTAAGAGGACCTGAGATAGGAAACCAAGCAGAAGATCCAGCCAAGGTGCTGATCTGAAAAGGGCCCAGCAGAGAGAAGCAGCAGAGCAAAGGCTGGAGAAATGAGACTAGAGTGGAGGCTTTAAGCTCAGCCTTGGTCGGAGGACACACTGTGCAGTAGGAAGCAGGACCAGATAACCCTCAGATAAGCTGTTCACCCTCTATGCTGGGGCTACCCTGCACAGCTCACTTCTAAGTGAGATGTTCCTCCTCACAATATTGAGAATCTCACACTCATCGAAGCAGAGAAACTGGAAGGTCAGATTTTTTTCCCTTTGTTTGGCTGCCCTTGAATGCAAAGGTAAAGGCTCCCTGGGAAACTAACAGAGCAACTGTGCACCAGAGAGAGTGCGCCAAGCTTCCTAAAGGACTTCAGTGTGCACACGCATTGACCCGGGAGAAGCTTGGAGGGGCTCTGGCGGGGGGGGGGCACGAATCCAACAGAGGCACAGGAGTACAGGGCACCGGGGAAACAGCCCAGGATCCGGCCTCCCCCCGGGACAGGCAGAGGCCAGGAGGGCCCAGGACAGCAAGGACGCTCCTGCCCCAAGCTTGGCAGATCAGCGGCCCCGCCCCTGGAGCATCCAGGCCCCTGCAGACAGAGAGCTCCTTAGTTACTGCAAGAGCTGAATCCAGGGATCCAGAGCTGGCCACCACTGTGGTTGTTCCACCTGGGGCCTCACAGGGTAAACAACCCCCACTGAGCCCTGCACCAGGCAGTAGGCTGAGCAGCTCACCCAAGTGCTAAGACCTGAAAATCAGCACAACAGGCCCCTCCCCCAGAAGACAGACAAGTTCCAGGGGAAGTCAAGGGACTTAAAGTACACAGAATCAGAAGATAATCCCCCGTGTTTATTTTTTTGTTTTTGTTTTTGTATTTGTTTTTTGCTTTTGATTTCTGTTTGCCTCCCCCACCTTTTTATCCCTTTCTTTCTTTTTATTTCTCTTTTTCTTGTTTTTTCTTCCTTTTTTTTCTTTTTCCCTTGCGCTTTTCTTTCCTTCTTTCGCTTCTCTCTTTTTCTCCTTTTCCCAATACAACTTGTTTTTGGCCACTCTGCACTGAGCAAAATGAAAGAAGGAAAACTTCAACTCAAAAGAAAGAATCAGAAACAGTCCTCTCTCCCACAGAGTTACAAAATCTGGATTACAATTCAATGTCAGAAAGCCAATTCAGAAGCACTATTATAAAGCTACTGGTGGCTCAAGAAAAAAGCATAAAGGACTCAAGGCACTTCATGACTGCAGAATTTAGATCTAATCAGGCAGAAATTAAAAATCAATTGAAGGAGATGCAATCCAAACTAGAAGACCTAATGACGAGGGTTAACGAGGTAGAAGAATGAGTGAATGACATAGAAGACAAGTTGATAGCAAAGAGGGAAACTGAGAAAAAAAAGAGACAAACAATTAAAAGATCATGAGGATAGATTAAGGGATATAAATGACAGCCTGAGGAAGAAAAACCTACGTTGAATTGGGGTTCCTGAGGGCGCTGAAAGGGACAGATGGCCAGAATATGTATTTGAACAAATCATAGCTGAAAATGTTCCTAATCTGGGAAGGGAAACAGGCATTCAGATCCAGGAAATAGAGAGATCACCCCCCCCCCTAAAATCAATGAAAACCATTCAACACCTCGACATTTAATAGTGAAGCTTGCCAATTCCAAAGATAAAGAGAAGATTCTTAAAGCAGCAAGAGACAAGAAATCCCTGACTTTTATGGGGAGGAGTATTAGGGTAACAGCAGACCTCTCCACAGAGACCTGGCAGGCCAGAAAGGGCTGGCAGGATATATTCAGGGTCCTAAATGAGAAGAACATGCAACCAAGAATACTTTATCCAGCAAGGCTCTCATTCAGAATGGAAGGAAAGATAAAGAGCTTCCAAGACAGGCAGGAACTGAAAGAATATGTGACCTCCAAATCAGCTCTGCAAGAAATTTTAAGGGGGACTCTAAAATATCCCCCGGGGATAAATCCCACTTGGTCATGGTGAATAATCTTCTTAATGTATTGTTGGATCCTATTGGTTAGTATCTTGTTGAGAATTTTTGCATCTGTGTTCATCATGGATATTGGTCTATAATTCTCCTTTTTGGTGGAGTCTTTGGTTTGGATTTAAGGTGATGCTGGCCTCATAGAATGAAGATGGAAGTATTCCATCTCTTTCTAACTTTCACAAATCTTCAGTAAAATACGTATTGTTTCTGCTTAAACATTTGATAGAATCCCCTGGGAAGCCATCTGGCCCTGGACTTTGGTGTCTTGGGAGGATTTTGATGACTGCTTCAATTTCCAATCAGAGAATATGCCTGTTCAGGTTTTCTATTTCTTCCTGTGCAGTTTTGGTTGTTTGTGGTTTTCTAGAAATTCGTCCATTTTTTTCCACATTGCCTAATTTATTGGCCTATGGCTGTTCATAATAAGTTTTAAAACCGTTTGTATTTCCATGGTATTAGTGGTGATCTATCCTTTTTCTTTCATGGTTTTCTCTTTTGTTTGTAACAAGGCTGGTTAATGGTTTAACTATCGTATGAATTCATTCAAAGAAACAACTCCTGGTTTTGTTGACCTGTTCCACAGTTTTTCTGGTCTCTATTTCATTGAGTTCTGCTTGAATCTTCATTAACTCACTTCTACTGCTGGGTGTAAGATCTATTTGCTCTTCTTTCTCCAGCTCCTTTAGGTGCAAGGTTAGCTTTTGTATTTGAGTGCTTTCCAGGCTTTTTTTTTTTTTTTTTTTTTGCTTTGTGATTTCTGTTTGCTTCCCCCACCCTTTTTTTCTTTCTTTCATTTTTTCACTTTTTCTTCTCTTTTTTTAAATTTTTTCTTCCTTTTTCTTTTTTCTTTTTTTCTTTTCTTTCCTTCATTTTCTTATCTCTTTTTCTCCTTTTCCAAATAAAACTTGTTTTTGGCCAATCTGCACTGAGCAAAATGACTGGTAGGAAAACCTCACCTCAAAAGAAAGAATCAGAAATAATCCTCTCTACCACAGAGATACAAAATTTGGATTACAATTCAAGGTCAGCAAGCCAATTCAGAAGCACTATTATAAAGCTACTGGTGGCTCAAGAAAAAAGCATAAAGGACTCGGGAGACTTTATGACTGCAGAATTTAGATCTCATCAGGCAGAAATTAAAAATCAATTGAAGGAGATGCAATCTAAACTAGAAGTTCGAATGACAAGGGTTAACGAGGTGGAAGAATGAGTGAGTGACATAGAAGACAGGTTGATGGCAAAGAGAGAAACTGAGGAAAAAATAGACAAAGGACCATGAGGATAGATTAAGGGAAATAAATGACAGCCTGAGGAAGAAAAACCTACGTTGAATTGGGGTTCCTGAGGGCGCTGAAAGGGACAGAGGGCCAGAATATGTATTTGAACAAATCCTAGCTGAAAACTTTCCTAATATGGGAAGGGAAACAGGCATGCAGATCCAGGAAATAGAGAGATCCCCCCCCCCCTAAAATCAATAAAATCCGTTCAACACGCGACATTTAATAGTGAAGCTTGCCAATTCCAAAGATAAAGAGAAGATCCTTAAAGCAGCAAGAGACAAGAATTCCCTGATTTTATGTGAAGAAGTATTAGAGTAATGGCAGACCTCTCCAGAGAGACCTGGCAGGCCAGAAAGGGCTGGCAGGATATATTCAGGGTCCTAAATGAGAAAAACGTGCAACCAAGAATACTTTATCCAGCAAGGCTCTCATTCAGAATGGAAGGAGAGATAACGAGCTTCCAAGACAGGCAGGAACTGAAAGAATATGTGACCATCAAGTCAGACCTGCAAGAAATATTAAGGGCGACTCTCAAAATTCCCCTTTAGGAAGAAGTCCAATGGAACAATCCACGAAACATGGACTGAATAGATATCATGATGACACTAAACTCAGATGTTTCAATAGTAACTCTGAACGTGAATGGGCTTAATAACCCCATCAAAAGGTGCAGGGTTTCAGACTGCATAGAAAAGCAGGACCCATCTATTTGCTGTCTACAAGAGACTCATTTTAGACAGAAGGACACCTACAGTCTGAAAATAAAAGGTGGGAGAACCATTTACCATTCAAATGGTCCTCAAAAGAAAGCAGGGGTAGCCATCCTTATATCAGATAAACTGAAATTTACCCCGATGACTGTAGTGAGAGATGAAGAAGGACACTATATCATATTTCAAGGATCTATCCAACAAGAGGACTTAACAATCCTCAATATACATGCCTGCATTTGGGAGCTGCCAAATATATCACTCTATTAATAACCAAAGTGAAGACTTACTTAGATGATAATACACTTACACTTGGTGACTTCAATCTAGCGCTTTCTACACTTGATAGGTCTTCTAAACACATCTGCAAAGAAACGAGAGCTTTAAATGATATACTGGACAAGATGGATTTCACAGATATCTACAGAACTTTCCATCCAAACTCAACTGAATACACATTCTTCTCAAGTGCACATGGAACTTTCTTCAGAATAGACCACATACCGGGTCACAAATCCAGTCTGAACCGATACCAATTATTGGGATTGTCCCCTGCGAGTACTCAGACCATAATTCCTTGAAATTAGAACTAAGTAACAACAAGAAGTTTGGAAGGACTTGAAACACGTGGAGGTTAAGGACCATCCTGCTGAAAGATGAAAGGGTCAACCAGGAAATTAAGGAAGAATTAAAAAGATTCATGGAAACTAATGAGAATGGAGATACAACCATTCAAAATCTTTGGGATACAGCAAAAACAGTCCTGAGGGGGAAATACATCACAATACAAGCATCCATTCAAAAACTGGAAAGAACTGAAATACAAAAGCTAACCTTACACAAAAAGGAACTAGAGAAAAAACAACAAATAGATCCTACACCCAGCAGAAGAAGAGAGTTGATAAAGATTCAAGCAGAACTCAATGAAATCGAGACCAGAAAAACAGTGGAACAGATCAACAAAACCAGGAATCAGTTTTTTGAATCAATAAGATAGATAAACCATTAGCCATCCTTATTAAAAAGAAGACAGAGAAGACTCAAATTAATAAACTCAAGAATGAGGAAGGAGAGATCACTAGCAACACCAAGGAAATACAAACAATTTTAAAAACATATTATGAACAGCTATACGCCAATAAATTAGGCAATCTAGAAGATATGTATGCATTTCTGGAAAGTCACAAATTACCAAAACTGGGACAGGAAGATATAGAAAACTTGAACAGGCCAAT
The DNA here is from genome assembly GCF_018345385.1 of Vulpes lagopus. Taxonomy (NCBI): domain Eukaryota; kingdom Metazoa; phylum Chordata; class Mammalia; order Carnivora; family Canidae; genus Vulpes; species Vulpes lagopus. The sequence goes on along the minus strand of NC_054848.1, from coordinate 61,370,862 downwards.
AACCAGGGAGGATATTGAAGCATTCATCATCAACCTCTTACGAAACAAAAGTCCAGGGTCAGATGCCTCCATGGGGAATTCTATCAAACGTTTAAAGAAGAAACCATACCTATTCTACTAAAGCTGTTTGGAAAGATAGAAAGAGATGGAGTACTTCCAAATTCGTTCTATGAGGCCAGCATCACCTTAATTCTGAAACCAGACAAAGACCCCACCAAAAAGGAGAATTACAGACCAATATCCCTGATGAACATGGATGCAAAAATTCTCAACAAGATACTAGCCAATAGGATCCAACAACACATTAAGAAAATTATTCACCATGACCAAGTGGGATTTATTCCCGGGACACAACGCTGGTTCAACACTTGTAAAACAATCATGTGATTCATCATATCAGCAAGAGAAAAACCAAGAATCATATGACACTCTCAATAGGTGCAGATAAAGCATTTGATAAAATGCAGCATCCATTCCTGATCAAAACTCTTCAGAGTGTAGGGATAGAGGGAACATTCCTCAACATCTTAAAAGCCATCTACGAACAGCCCACAGCAAGTATCATTCTCAATGGGGAAGCACTGGGAGACTTTCCCCTAAGATCAGGAACAAGACAGGGATGTGGACTCTCACCACTGCTATTCAACATAATACTAGAAGTCCTAGCCTCAGCAATCAGACAACAAAAAGACATTTAAGGTATTCAAATTAGCAAAGAAGAAGTCAAACTCTCCCTCTTCGCCAATGACATGATACTCTACATAGAAAACCCAAAAGCCTCCACCCCAAGATTGCTTGAACTCATACAGTGTTCTGGCAGTGTGACAGGATACAAAATCAGTGCCCAGAAGTCAGTGGCATTTCTATACACTAACAAAAGACTGAAGAAAGAGAAATTAAGGAGTCAATCCCATTTACATTTTCACCCAAAAGCATAAGATATCTAGGAATAAACCTAACCAAACAGATAAAGGATCTATACCCTAAAAACTATAGAACACGTCTGAGAGAAATTGAGGAAGACATAAAGAGATGCAAAAATATTCCATTCTCATGTATTGGAAGAATTAATATTGCGAAAATATCAATGTTACCCCAGGCAATTTACACGTTTAATGTGATCCCTATCAAAATACCATGGACTTTCTTCGGAGATTTGGAACAAATCATCTTAAGATTTGTGCGGAATCAGAAAAGACCCCGAATAGGCAGGGGAATATTAAAAAAGAAAACCATATCCGGGGGCATCACAATGCTATATTTCAGGTTGTACTAAAGCTGTGGTCAGTAAGACAGCATGGTACTGGCACAAAAACAGACACATAGATCAATGGAACAGAATAGAGAATCCAGAAGTGGACCCTCAACTTTATGGTCAACTAATATTCGATAAAGGAGGAAAGACTATCCACTGGAAGAAAGACAGTCTCTTCAATAAATGGTGGTGGGAAAATTGGAGGTCCACATGCAGAAGAATGAAACTAAACCATTCTCTTTCACCATACCCAAAGATAAACTCAAAATGGATGAAATGTGAGACAAGATTCAATCAAAATCTTGGAGTAGAACACATGCAACACCCTTTCTGAACTTGGCCACAGTAACTTCTTGCAAGAAACATACACGAAGGCAAAAGCAACAAAGCAAAATTGAATTCTTGGGACTTCATCAGGATAAAAAGCTTTTGAACAGCAAAGGATTCAGTCAACAAAACTAAAAGACAACCTACAGAATGGGAAATGGTAATTGCAAATAACTTATCAGTTAAAGGGCTAGTTTCCAAGATCTATAAAGAACTTATTAAACTCAACACCAAAGAAACAAACAATCCAATCATAAAATGGGCAAAAGACATGAAGAGAAATCTCACAGAGGAAGACATAGACATGGCCAACACGCTCATGAGAAAATGCTTTGCATCACTTGCCATCAGGGAAATACAAATCAAAACCACAATGAGATACCACCTAACACCAGTGAGAATGGGGAAAATTAACAAGGCAGGAAACCACAAATTTTGCAGAGGATGCAGAGAAAAGGGAACCCTCTTACACTTTTGGTGGGAATGTGAACTGGTGCAGCCACTCTGGAAAACTGTGTGGAGGTTCCTCAAAGAGTTAAAAATAGACCTGCCCTAGGACCCAGCAATTACACTGTTGGGGATTTATCCCAAAGATACAGATGCAATGAAATGCCGGGACACCAGCACCCGGATGTTTCTTTTTTTTTTTTTTTTTTTTTTTTTTTTTTATTTCACCCCGATGTTTCTAGCAGCAATGTCCACAATAGCCAAACTGTGGTAGGAGCCTTGGTGTCCAGTGAAAAATCAATGGATAAAGAAGATGTGGTTTATGTATACAATGGAATCTTACTCAGTCATTAGAAATGACAAATATCCACCATTTGCTTCGACGTGCATGGGACTGGAGGGTATTATGCCGAGTGAAATAAGTCAATCGGAGAAGGACAAACATTATATGGTCTCATTCATTTGGGGAATATAAATAATAGTGAAAGGGAATAGAAGGGAAGGGAGAATAAATGGGTAAGAAATATCAGAAAGGGGACAGAACATGAAGACTCCTAACTCTGGGAAATGAACTAGGGGTGGTGGAAGGGGAGGAGGGCGGGGGTTAGGGGTGAGTGTGTGACGGGCACTGAGGGGGGCACTTGATGGGAAGAGCACTGGGTGTTCTTTTGTATGTTGGCAAATGAGCACCAATAAAATATAAATTTATTATTAAATTTTTTTTTTAAGATTTTATTTATTTATTCATGATAGTCACACAGAGAGAGACAGAGAGGCAGAGACACAGGCAGAGGGAGAAGCAGGCTCCATGCACCGGGAGCCCGATGTGGGATTCGATCCCAGGTCTCCAGGATCGCGCCCTGGGCCAAAGGCAGGCGCCAAACCGCTGCACCACCCAGGGATCCCTATAAATTTATTATTAAAAAATTAAAAATAAATAAAATAAAATCCCTCGAAGAGACTCACTTCTGATCTAAACAAGTGCAGACTAAAAGAGAAGTTATGGGAAAACATACACCATTCAAATGGAGAAAAATATCTGGGATAATAGTCCTTAGAAACATAGATTTAAAACAGATAGTCTAATAAGAAACAAACAAACACAAAAACTCCGCACTATAAAATGATAATGAGATCAATCCAACAAGAGAATGTAACAATTATAAATATCGATGCAACCAACATGGAAGCACCAAAATACATAAAGAAATATATTCAGAGATAAAAGAAGAATTTGACAGTAACAAAATAATAGTAGGGGACTTTAACACCTCATTTGTATTAATGGATATATCATCCAGACAGAAATCAACATAGAAATCGTGGATTTGAATGACTCATTGAATTAGATGGACCTAACAAATATATTCAGAATATTCCATCCCCAAACAGCAGAATACATATGCTTTTCAAATGCACATGAGAAAATCTCCAGAACAGATCACATGGTAGGCCCGAAAACAAGTCTCAATCAATTCAAACAAGTTTGCAATCATAACATGCATCTTTCTTACCACAGTGATATGAACTAAAAATCAATCAGTAGAAAAAAATCTTGGATTTGCCTGGGTGACTGTCAGTAACGCATCTGCCTTTGGCTCAGGTCATGATCTGAGAGTCCTGGCATGGACCCCCACATTGGGCTCCCTGCTCAGCAGAGAGACTGCTTCTCTCTCTCCCACTGCTACTCCTCCTGCTTATGATTTCTCTCTTTATCAAATAAATAAATAAATAAAATATTTAAAAATAGAAAAATTCTGGAAAGAACACACATACATGGAGGCTAAATAACACACTATTAAACAATGAATCGGTCAACCAAGAAATCAAAGATAAAATCCAAAATGCATGGAAACACATGAAAATGAAAACACTGTTGTCCAGAATATTTGGTATACAACAAAAGCTATTCTAAAACAGAAGATTGCAGCAATATAGACTTACCTCAAGAAATTTGAAAATATCAGAAATAAACAGTTACAATTATAAATAAATCTTACACCTACAAGAGCTAGGAAAAAGCAAAACAAATCCCAAAGCCAGTATAACAAAGAAACTGATAAAGATTAAACCAGATGTAAATGAAATAAGAAAACCAATAGAACAGATTAATGAAACCAGGAAATGTTTCCTTGAAAAAAATCAACAAAATGAATAAACATTTAGCCAGACTCATCAAGAATAAAGAGAGGAGTATAATAAATAAAAACAGAATTAAAGGGGGGGAAATAACAGCAAACACCTTAAAATACAAAGGATTGTGAGAGAATATTACAAAACATGTGAGAGAATATTACAAAACATATTCCAACAAATTTGACAAAGTAGAATAAGTGGTTAAATCCTTAGAAAATTTATAACCTGGCATCCCTGGGTGGCGCAGCGGTTTGGCGCCTGCCTTTGGCCCAGGGTGCGATCCTGGAGACCCGGGATCGAATCCCACGTCAGGCTCCCGGTGCATGGAGCCTGCTTCTCCCTCCGCCTGTGTCTCTGCCTCTCTCTCTCTCTCTGTGACTATCATAAATAAAAAAAGAAAACTTATAACCTTCCAAAACTGAATCAGGAAGACTGACAATTTGAACAGACTGTATTCCTAGCAATAGAGTTGAATCAGTAATCAAAAACTACTAACAAACTAATGTCCAGGACAGAGGGCTTGATAGGTAAATTTTACCAACCACTTGAAAATGAGCTAATACCTTTTCTTCTTAAACTATCTCAAAAAATAGAAGAGGAAGGAAAGCTCCCAAGTTCCATCCCACAAGGCCCTGCATTACACTGATATCAACATAAGATAAAGACACTACAAAAAGAAAGAAAAAATAAATAAAAAACTACAGGCCTGAATCTCTGATGAACGTGAATGTGAAAATCAACAAAACATTAGCAAAACAAATCCACTATTACATTTTAAAAATCATCCACCACAATTAAGTAGGATTTATTCCAAGAATGCAAAGGTGGTTCAATATTTACAATTCAATCATTGTGATACATCAGACTAACAAGAGAAAAGATAAAAACCACATAAACTTCTCAATAGATGCAGAAGAAGTATTTGACACAGTACAATATTTATTCATGGTAAAACTCTCAACAAAGTAAATCAAGAGGAAACACATTTGGACATAGTAAAAGTCATATATGAAAAATCCACAGCTATCATCATACACAATGGTGAAGAACTGAAAGTTTTTCTTCTGAGACCAGGAAGAGAGCAAGGCTGTCCACTCTCACCAGTTTTATTCAACATAATACTTACTACAAGTCCTAGTCATACCAATCAGACACAAAAAAGAAAATAAATGGCATCCAAATTGGCAAGGAAGAAGGAAAACTGTCACTATGTGCAGATGTCATGATAATATATAGAGAAAACCCTAAAGATCCCACCAAAAAATTCCTAGAACTGATAAATGAATTCAGTAAGTCACAAGATACAAAATTCATGTACAACATGAAGTGGCAGAAGGAAATTAAGAAAATAACCTCATTTAAAATTGCACCAAAAAGAGTAAACCTAAGAATAAACTTAACCAATCCCTAGGAATAAACTTAACCAATGAAATTAATGACTTATATTCCAAAAACTAAAAAATACTGATTAAAGAAATTGAAGACGGCATGAACATATGGAAAGATGTTCCGTGTTCATGGACTGGAAGAAACAATATTGTTAAAATGTCCATAGTACCCAACATGATCTACAGATTTATTCCAATCCTTGTCAGAACAGCAACATTTTTCACAGAACTAGAGCAAATAATCCTAAAATTTATGTAGAACCACAAATTCCCCTCAATAGCCAGAGCAATCTTAAGCAAGAAGAAAAAAAAAGATGGAAATATCACAATCCAAGACTGTTAAATATACTACAAAACTGTAGTAATAAAAACAGTATGGTACTGGCACAAAAAAATAGACACATAGATCAATAGAAAGAAATAGAGAGCCAGAAATAAACACACCCTTATATGATTAATCTATGATAAAGGAAGCAAGAATATACAATGGGGGGAAAGAGAGCCTCTTTAACAAATGGTGCTTGGAAAACTGGACAAATTATATGCAAAACAATGAAGCTATACTACATTTTTACACCTACACAAAAATAAACTCAGAATGGATTAAAGATATATATGTGAGACTCAAAATCATTAAAATTCTAGAAGAAGACATATGCGATAATTTATTTTTATCAGCCATAGAAACATTTTTCTAGGTATGTCTCCTCTGGCAAGGGAAGGAAAAGCAGAGTTAAACTATCAGGACTTCACCAAAATAAAAGGCTTCCACTCACTGAAGGAGACCATCAACAAAACGAAAGGCAACCTACAAATTGGAAGAAGGTATCTGCAAATGATATATCTGATAGAGGGTTAGTATTCAAAATATGTAAAAGTTTATGCAACTCAACACTAAGAAAATACATAAACTTATTTAAAAATGGAAAAGGATCTGAGTATACATTTTTCCAAATAAGGCATACAGATGGGCAACAAACACATTGAAAGATGCTTAACATTACTAATCATCAGGGAAATGCAAATCAAAACCACAATGAAATATCACCTCATACCTATCAGAATGGCTAAAATAAAAAATGCAATAACTAACAAGTGTTGGAAAAAATGTGGAGGAAAGGGAATCCATGTGCACTGTTGGTGGGAATGGAAATTGTTGCAACCACTGTTGAAAAACTATGGAAGTTCCTCAAAAAAATTAAAAATAGGGATCCCTGGGTGGCGCAGCGGTTTAGCACCTGCCTTTGGCCCAGGGCGCCATCCTGGAGACCCGGGATTGAATCCCACGTTGGGCTCCCAGTGCATGGAGCCTGCTTCTCCCTCTGCCTGTGTCTCTGCCTCTCTCTCTGTGTGTGACTATCATAAATAAATAAAAATTAAAAAAAAATTAAAAATAGAATTACTATATGATCCAGTATTTCTTCAAAGAAAATAAAAACCTTAAATCAAAAAGATATATGCACCTCTATGTTTAATGTAGCATTATCATAGGCAAGATACAGAGACCACCCAATTTTGCATCCACAAGTGAATGGATAAAGAAGTAGAGGGATGCAAATACAATGGGATATTAGGGAGACATAAAAAGAATGAGATTTTCCCATTTGCAACAACATGGATGGATATAGAGGTGGAATGCTAAGTGAAATATATCAATCAGAGAAAGATAAATACCATATGATTTCCTTCATATGTGAAATTTAATAAATAGCATAAAAGGGAGAGAAAAACCACCACCACCACAAAACAGACTCAAATACAAAGAATAAACTGGTGGTTACTAGAAGGGAGGTGGGTGATGGGAGGGAGGGGGTGAAATATATAAAAGGAATCAAGAGTACACTTACCTTGATGGGTGCTAATTATAGAATTGCTGAATTGTTATATTGTACACCTGAAGCTAATATAACACTGTATGTTAACTATACCTCAATAAAAAGAGAAAATATTGTCATTCCCACAAACATATAAACATATGCAAACTTGTATTTTCGTATTTTTCTATTTAGCAATAATGCAAAAGATACACTGTCTACTGAGTAGTCCCAAGGTTAAATAAGTGAAATATTTTACTTGTTATTTATTATACTTTTTACTAAAGTATAGTTGACATAGTGTTATGTTAGTGCCATGTATGTAATTACTTCAATTTTACTTTTTCTTTGATATCTCTCTGATAATTCTGGGGGCTATTTGCCCCCCTATGATAGTCCATGTTTTTGTCTATAATTATTATTGTTAAAATATTGTTTTTCATAGTTCTAGTTCCATATTGTGACATAGGAAGATCTTGAACATACCTCTTCCCATGGATATGCCAAATCTATACCCACTTATGGAATTATTTCCCCTGAAAAATATCCCCATACTAGCTGAATAACTCCTGTATACTGAGAAAATGAGGACAAAAGAGAAACACCTCACAATAAAGCTGAAAGGAGATGCTAAGACATAACCTCACCATAAGCTCCACCAATGACACAGCCACTCACCCAAGAAGGAAAACACAAATGTGAGCTTCTACTCAAAGAGGAAAAGGTTTGAATCCTGCACCTGGCACCTCAGCTTTTAAGTCCCTCACCTGAGAGGAATCCTCAAAACATCTAGCTTTGAAGGACAATGGGGCATGCATCCATGAGACCCACAAGGTTATAGGGAACTATGAAATAGTATTTAAAGTGCTTGCATCCACAGACTCACTCACCTCAGAGCCCAGCACAGAGGCAGCCAACCAAAAAGCATCCAGACATTCTGTAAAAGAGGCTTATTTATATTAAAGTGTTAGACTGAGGATCAACCATCTATTGAATACCCATCTAGGAGCCTACTGAAATAGTCTCCCATGATGGAGACTGGCAGGCACCATCTTAGTGCTCTTCACATACCTCTCTCTAGCACACTGGTATCTCTCTGAAAGGAGCTTATATCCTCATCTAGTATTCCAACTTTTGTGAATGCTTCCCAGGTGACATTGTTAGATTGCCTAACCGGTGGCTAATGGGGCTTCTACTATCAGGTCGAACAGGGCTGTAACAAATGAAGAGTTATAACAAGTTTCCACTCCAAAGGCACAGTAGAGAGGGCACAGACTAAGACACCCAATATTTCTATGAAAGAGGCTTGCAGCCTGAGTTCAATAAGTATACAAAGGCTGACTATAATATTCTCCAGAGACCACTAAGGCTGGGTTCTGTCTTCACACTTTACATTTGCCACCACCCAGAACACCAGTGGAGCTTGCAAACACACTTGGAACCATACTTTTTACATCTGGAGCCCTGGTTTTTGTGGCTGGAGGTATATAATGAATGCCTGGCTAGGCTAACCAGTGGGCTGCCATGGGTCCAAAGGGACTGTACCAAATAGTGAAACAGGGAACAGGCAGACAGCAGACTGATATACACCTCATTTTTGTAAAAAAAAAGAAAGAAAGAAAGAAAGAAAGAAAGAAAGAAAGAAAGAAAGAAAGAAAGAAAGAAAGTCTTTTAATTTAGAGAAGTTTATCTAATTTTGTTATTTAATTATAAACGGGAATGTGTAGATTCCTCCTGGATCCACTATCCACCCAAATAGTGTTGAAATTATACCTTCAAATTTTAAGTTTGCAACTTTACACAGGTCCTAATCTAATTTTCATTGATTTTTCAGATTTTGTTTTTTATAGCTCTTGTGTGGCTTAGAAGGATTTCTTAGTCCTGTTTGGATGCTTTATGTAGTGGCAGTTTTGGATTGGAGGCAAGATGGTGAAAGAGTAGAGGCCTTCATTTAATCTGGTCCCCAAAATTTAGCTAGATAACTATCAGAACGTCCTGAAAACTTATGAATTCAACCTGAGATGTAAAGTAAGAATGGCTGGACCTCTACAAATAGAAAAGTTAACACTTTTGGCAATGTAAAAGTGTGGGGAAGAAAAGCAGAGATGATATATGGGAATATACATGGTGGGGTAGAGGGCGCCTTTGTAAGCCTGCTGCAGGAATCTGATACATCCCTGGAGCTCAAAATCAGGACCTTTAGAAATATGCACCTGTGAGAGACTTCCCTGCCTTTAAGGTGTTCACTTAAAGGTGGGGCAAAACAGCAGGTGGGACACGGGTCACAATATTACTTCTGGAGGCACAGAAAAACAGGGGCACCAGAACAAGCAGAATTCCCAAACATTGGAGAGGGAAAATGAGTTTAGGTCACGGAACATGGAAGAGAGCTCAGCTTGTTGTGCCATAAACTGAGAACTACACACGGATAGGGGGAGCACTTTCGTGTTGGGTGCCTGCAAAGGACTGGAACATAGCTACCCTTGACCTTCCTCTTGGAGAGGTAGGTCAGGGGCACACTCAACCAGGTGAATGCTCTCCATGTCAGGGCCCTGCAATGGACAGAAATGGGGCGACCATCTGCTTCCTCCAGGAAGGGAAGAGTAGATGTGCAGAAGAGCAGGCAAAGGTTCTACCTGATGGAAACCTACAAATTGCACAAATCAATGTCCCTGACCCTGGGGAGGATCTGAGTGGGTGGGCACCACAAAAGTCTGCAGTTTGGCATACACTTCAATCTCTCAGATTCAGAGCTGAAGATTAGGGTGTGGACATTTTTTTCCTTTCACCCCCAAAAGAGGCTTGGAACACCTTCAGGGAACAAAGACTTCACACAACGAACAGCTTAAACTGAGCCCAGGCCCCTGGCAAGTGGCAGGGCATCTCTGCCCAGGCACTGACACTTGAGAATCAGTGCAGCAGGCCCCTCCCCCAGAAGATCAACCAGGAGAACAGGGGAACAGCATGTTTACTAATCAAAAAGGACTAGAAAACTCCAGGACTTGGGGTAAAAAAGTATATGGAACTCGAGATTTTTCTTATGATTCTTTTATCTTTCAATTACAATTTTCCATTTTTTTCTTTTTACCATCTCAGTTAGTTTGTTATTTTATCAACTCTTTGCTTTTAAGTCTTTTATTCTTTAACCTTTATGTTTTGCAATTACATGTTATAGATATATTCTTCATTTGCGGCTTCCTTTCACTGTATCCAATTTTATTTTGTATAAATATAAGTGTTGGTTTGTAAAATAATTTTAGAATTTAGTATCCTCTAACACAGAGATAAAAAACACTCAGAACTAAGTGGATCACCCTGTTTTGTACATTCTGTGAGATTATATTCTATCTCCCTCCTCCATTCCCCCAACCTTTTTTTTTTGTTTTTTGGTTTTGTGTTTCACTTTTTTTTAAAAAAAAATATATTTTTCTTTGCCTTTTTTCTTTTATTTTCTGGATCCTGACCTCCCCGAATTCTCTTGTGTGTGTTTTGCTTAGGTCATGGTTGATATATATATATTTGCTCACTACTACAGTGAAATCTGCACCAGATAAAATTAGTAGTAGGAGGAATTCATCACAAAAGAAAGAACTAGAGGTAAGAGGTAGAGATCTGTGATCTCTGTCACAGATCTAATGGATATGGATTTAAGTAAAATGTCAGAGATGGAGTTCAGGGTTATAATTATAAACTTACCAGTTGGGCTTGAAAAAAAAAAAAGCATAAAAGACTCTAGAGAAAATCTTAGTACAGAAATGAGATCTAACCAGGCCAAAATTACAAATAGTCTAACTGAGATGCAGTCTAAACTGGATTCTCTAACAGCTAGGGTAAATGAGGCAGAAGAGAGAATAAGTAACAAGACAAAATGATGGAAAGGAAGAAAACTGAGGAAAAGGGAGAAAAGCAACCAAGAGCCCATATGGAGAGGCTCCAAGAAATAAGTAATAGTTTGAAAAAACAATGACATCTGTATTATTGGAATTCCTCAGGGTGCGAAGGGAGAGGACCACAAGGTATATTTGAGTAAATCATAGATGAGAACTTCCCTAATCTATGGAAGGTAATAGACATTCCTATCCAAGAAATAGAGAGGACCCATCCCAAAACCAACAAAAGCAAATCAAGACACTGACACATAATAGTGAAACTTGCAAATTTCAGAAATAAAGAGAAAATCCTGAAAGCAGCTCAAGAGATTCCTAACATACAGGAAGAGAAATATTAGATTAACAGCCAACCAATCCACAGAGACATGACAATCCAGAAAGGGATCACATGATATATTCAGGATACTAAATGAGAATAACATGCAGCCAAAAAATACTTCATCCAGCAAAGCTGTCATTCAGAATGGAAAGATAAAGAACTTCCAGGATAGGCAGAAACTGAAAGAATATGTGACCATTGAGCCAGCCCTGTGAGAAGTCCTGTAAGCAAAGAGGGAGCACAAAGAAACAGAGACAATCTGCAGAAACAAAGACTGGAAAGGTAATACAATGCACTAAGCTCATATCTTTCAGTAGTTACTCTGAAGTTGAATGGGCTAAGTACTCCAGTCAAAAGAAACAAGGTATCAGGCTGAATACAAAAGCAAGATCTACCCATATGTTGTCTACAAGAGACTCATTTTAGACCTAAAGACACCTTCAGATGGAAAATGAGGGCATGAAGAAATATTTACCATGCAAATGGACCTCAAAAAAACCCCTGGAATAGCAATCCTCACATAAGATAAATAAGATTTTAAAACAAAGACTGCAGTCAGATATGAAAAGGCACACTATATCATACATAAAGGGTGTATCCAACAAGAAGTTCTAACAATTATAAATATTTATGCTCCTAATATGGAAGCAGCCAATTATATCAACCAATTAATAACCAAAGTAAAGAAACACATAGACAATAATACATCAGTATTAGGAGACATCAACACTCTAAGCAAGGGAAGATCTTCTAAGCACAAGATCAACAGAGAAACAAAGGCTTTGAATGACACACTGGACCAAATGGAATTTACAGATATATACAGAACATTCCATTTTAATGCAACAGGAAAAAACATTCTTCTCATTACACATGTAACTTTCTCCAGAAAAGACCAGATACTGATTCACAAGTCAGGTCTCAACCAATACCAAAAGATTGGGATTATTCAATGCACATTTTCAGAACACAATGCTTTGAAACTAGAACTCAGGGAGGAGGCAAGATGGCAAGAGTAGGAGTCCTTGATTTATCTGGTCCCTCAAAACTTACCTAGATAGCTTTCAAACCATCCTGAACAGCTATGAATTCAAATATATGTAAAGAAATAACATCTGGAATGCTATGGAGAGAAAAGTGATCACTTCTTAAAAGGTAGGAGTGTGGAGAAGAGAGACAGAGATAAACAGCAGGGGGCGTGGGCCTTTGTAAGCTGTTGCGGGAAAGCAGTACAACACACAATCAGGAACTTTGGAAATCTGCAACTGAGAGTGTCTTATCTGCTTGAAAAGTGCTCCATGGTGAAATAGGGCAGAACTGCATGAGGGACAGTGAAATCTCAATATTCCCAGAGACACAGTAAGAATAGGGCGAGGAGAAAGCTTAACTTGTGGAATAAACTGCAAAACACACCAGATCGCAGGACCAATGCTGAGCTAGGTCCTGGTAAAGGATGGGAACACAGAAACCCTCCAGGTACATCTTGGAGAGGCAGACTGAGCGCACAGTCCAGCAGCTGAACGCTCTCTGTTCCAGGGCCTCACAGGCTATCCTTCATTACTGAGGGAGAGGTGGAGAGGGTATTCACCAGGGCCTGGCAGTGAACTGATGGAGTTTATCGTCCCATTGCTCTGGAATAGGCAGAGCCCTGGAGCACACAAGATTGCAAAAGCTCTCCCACTGCCAGGTGCCCTTCAAATTGTAGGAATCAGTGCTCCCATGCCTGCTCCCAAGGAGGATCTGAGACGTGCATGGAGAGACTGCAATTCTGTATGCGCTGGGATATCTTGGCACCAGGTCTGGAGATCTGACTGCCACCATTTCTTTTTCTCCTTTCATCCTGGAGAGTTGCAGCCTCCAGAGAACAAAGACCTCACAAGACAAACAACTCACACTGAGCCTGGCCACATAGCAAGGAGTGGGTATCTTTGCCCAAGCAGACACCTGAGGATCAGTGCAGCAGGCCCCTTCCTCAGAAGACCAGCTGGAAGAAGAGGGGAACAGCAAGTTTACTTTCCATACAGGACTGGAAAACTCCAGGACTGAGAAAATATATAGAAGTTGAGGGTTTTTCCTTATAATTTATCTATCTTTCAGGTTAAAAATTTCCAATATTCTTTCTTTTTTCCTGACTTAACTGCAATATTTATCAACTCTTTATTTTTAACTTTTTTCCTTTTGACATTCATATTACACATATATTCGTCATTTTTTTCATTTGTTAAAAAATATTCAATTTAACTTTTGTAGATATATAAATTACGGTTTTTTGCCTTCCTTTGTTTTATAATTTTGGAATATAGTACCTTCTAAAATATGGACCAAAATGCTGTAACACCTGCACCCCAATGTTTATAGCAACAATGTCCACAACAGCCAAATTGTGGAAGGAGCCTCGGTGTCCATCGAAAAATGAATGAATAAAGAAGATGTGTTATATGTATACAATAGAATATTACTCAGCCATTAGAAATGACAAATACCCACTAATTGCTTCGATGTGGATGGAACTGGAGAGTACTATTCTGAGTGAAATAAGTCAATCAGAGAAGGACAAACATTATATGGTCTCATTCATTTGGGGAATATAAAAAATAGTGAAATACAATAAAGGAGAAAGGAGAGAAAATGAGTGAAAATATCAGTGAGGATGACAGAACATGAGAGACTCCTAACTCTGGGAAACGAACAAGGGGTAGTGGAAAGGGAGGTGGGTGGGCAGTTGGGGTGACTGGGTGACAGGCACAGAGGGGCGCACTTGACAGGATGAGCACTGGGTAATATGCTATATGTTGGCAAATTGAAATCCAATAAAAAATAAATGAGAGGCTAGTTGAAAATTGGCTTCAAGGCATACTTAAAAAAATAAATAAAATATGGATCAAAATACACTAAAAACCAGGTGGATCATTGTGTTGGTCCACTCTGAGATTATATTCTTTTTTCGGAGTCTGCCCCCCTTTTGACTTCTTGTTTTTGTTTTTATTGTTGCTATTATTACTTTATGTGAGTTTTGCTGGTTTATATAAAATTGGAAGATAGCACCTTCTGACATACAGACCAAAATAAACTCAGAACCAAGAGGAGCACTGTCTTGGTCTACTCCTTGAGACCATATTCTTCCTCCCCCACCACCCTCCCCAACCTTGCCTTCTAAAAAATGTTTTACTGCTTTTTGAAAAATTTGGTTTTCACTTTGAAATTTTGGTTTTCACTTTGAAAATTTCATAGTAAATTTTTTCCTTTTATTTTTTGGTCCCTGACCTCCTTGGAATCATCTAGGGTGTATTTTAATTAAGTTGTGGTTTATATTTTTGACTGCTCAGGCATATGGCCACTTTTCACTGAACAAAATGACTAGAAGGGAGAATTCGCCACAATAAAAAGAATTATATCTAATGGATATGGATTTAAGTAAGATGTCAGAAATACAATTGAGTGTACAAATATAAAATTACTGGTGGTTCTTTTTTTTTTTTTTAATTAACTTTTATTGGTGTTTAATTTACCAACATACAGAAAAACACCCAGTGCTCATCCCGTCAAGTGTCCACCTCAGTGCCCGTCACCCATTCCCCTCCAACACCCGCCCTCCTCCCCTTCCACCACCCCTAGTTCGTTTCCCAGAGTTAGGAGTCTTTATGTTCTGTCTCCCTTCCTGATATTTCCCAACATTTCTTTTCCCTTCCTTTATATTCCCTTTCACTATTATTCATATTCCCCAAATGAATGAGAACATACACTGTTTGTCCTTCTCCGATTGACTTATTTCACTCAGCATAATACCCTCCAGTTCCATCCACGTTGAAGCAAATGGTGGGTATTTGTCGTTTCTAATTGCTGAGTAATATTCCATTGTATACATAAACCACATCTTCTTTATCCATTCATCTTTCGATGGACACCGAGGCTCCTTCCACAGTTTGGCTATTGTGGCCATTGCTGATAGAAACATCGGGGTGCAGGTGTCCCGACGTTTCATTGCATCTGAATCTTTGGGGTAAATCCCCAACAGCGCAATTGCTGGGTCGTAGGGCAGGTCTATTTTTAACTCTTTGAGGAACCTCCACACAGTTTTCCAGAGTGGCTGCACCAGTTCACATTCCCACCAACAGTGTAAGAGGGTTCCCTTTTCTCCGCATCCTCTCCAACATTTGTTGTTTCCTGCCTTGTTAATTTTCCCCATTCTCACTGGTGTGAGGTGGTATCTCATTGTGGTTTTGATTTGTATTTCCCTGATGGCAAGTGATGCAGAGCATTTTCTCATGTGCATGTTGGCCATGTCCATGTCTTCCTCTGTGACATTTCTCTTCATGTCTTTTGCCCATTTCATGATTGGATTGTTTGTTTCTTTGGTGTTGAGTTTAATAAGTTCTTTATAGATTTTGGAAACTAGCCCTTTATCTGATATGTCATTTGCAAATATCTTCTCCCATTCTGTAGGTTGTCTTTTAGTTTTGTTGACTGTATCCTTTGCTGTGCAAAAGCTTCTTATCTTGATGAAGTCCCAATAGTTCATTTTTGCTTTTGTTTCTTTTGCCTTCGTGGATGTATCTTGCAAGAAGTTACTGTGGCCAAGTTCAAAAAGGGTGTTGCCTGTGTTCTCCTCTAGGATTTTGATGGAATCTTGTCTCACATTTAGATCTCTCATCCATTTTGAGTTTATCTTTGTGTATGGTGAAAGAGAGTGGTCCAGTTTCATTCTTCTGCATGTGGATGTCCAATTTTCCCAGCACCATTTATTGAAGAGACTGTCTTTCTTCCAATGGATAGTCTTTCCTCCTTTATCGAATATTAGATGGCCGTACATTTCAGGGTCCACTTCTGGGTTCTCTATTCTGTTCCATTGAGCTATGTGTCTGTTTTTGTGCCAGTACCACACTGTCTTGATGACCACAGCTTTGTAATACAACCTGAAATCTAGCATTGTGATGCCCCCACCTATGGTTTTCTTTTTTAAAATTCCCCTGGCTATTCGGGGTCTTTTCTGATTCCACACAAATCTTAAAATAATTTGTTCTAACTCTCTGAAGAAAGTCCATGGTATTTTGATAGGGATTGCATTAAACGTATAAATTGCCCTGGGTAACATTGACATTTTTACAATATTAATTCTGCCAATCCATGAGCATGGAATATTTTTCCATCTCTTTGTGTCTTCCTCAATTTCTTTCAGAAGTGTTCTATAGTTTTTAGGGTATAGATCTTTTACCTCTTTGGTTAGGTTTATTCCTAGGTATCTTATGCTTTTGGGTGCAATTGTAAATGGGATTGACTCCTTAATTTCTCTTTCTTCAGTCTCATTGTTAGTGTATAGAAATGCCATTGATTTCTGGGCATTGATTTTGTATCCTGCCACGCTACCAAATTGCTGTATGAGTTCTAGCAATCTGGGGGTGGAGGCTTTTGGGTTTTCTATGTAGAGTATCATGTCATCGGCGAAGAGGGAGAGTTTGACTTCTTCTTTGCCAATTTGAATGCCTTTAATGTCTTTTTGTTGTCTGATTGCTGAGGCGAGGACTTCCAGAACTATGTTGCACAGCAGTGGTGAGAGTGGACATCCCTGTCTTGTTCCTGATCTTAGGGGAAAGGCTCCCAGTGCTTCCCCATTGAGAATGATATTTGCTGTGGGCTTTTCGTAGATGGCTTTTAAGATGTCGAGGAAAGTTCCCTCTATCCCAACACTCTGAAGGGTTTTGATCAGGAATGGATGCTGTATTTTGTCAAATGCTTTCTCTGCATCTAATGAGAGTATCATATGGTTCTTGGTTTTTCTCTTGCTGATATGATGAATCACATTGATGGTTTTATGAGTGTTGAACCAGCCTTGTGTCCCAGGGATAAATCCTACTTGGTCATGGTGAATAATTTTCTTAATGTGTTGTTGGATCCTATTGGCTAGTATCTTGTTGAGAATTTTTGCATCCATGTTCATCAGGGATATTGGTCTGTAATTCTCCTTTTTGGTGGGGTCTTTGTCTGGTTTCGGAATTAAGGTGATGCTGGCCTCATAGAACGAATTTGGAAGTACTCCATCTCTTTCTATCTTTCCAAACAGCTTTAGTAGAATAGGTATGATTTCTTCTTTAAACGTTTGATAGAATTCCCCTGGGAAGCCATCTGGCCCTGGACTCTTGTGTCTTGGGAGGTTTTTGATGACTGCTTCAATTTCCTCCCTGGTTATTGGCCTGTTCAGGTTTTCTATTTCTTCCTGCTCCAGTTTTGGTAGTTTGTGGCTTTCCAGGAATGCGTCCATTTCTTCTAGATTTCCTAATTTATTGGCGTACAGCTGTTCATAATATGTTTTTAAAATCGTTTGTATTTCCTTCGGTGTTGGTAGTGATGTCCCCTTTCTCATTCATGATTTTATTAATTTGAGTCTTCTCTCTCTTCTTTTTAATAAGGTTGGCTAATGGTTTATCTATCTTATTAATTCTTTCAAAGAACCAACTCCTGGTTCTGTTGATCTGTTCCACAGTTCTTTTGGTCTCGATATCATTGAGTTCTGCTCGAATTTTAATTAACTCTCTTCTTCTGCTGGGGGTGGGGTCTATTTGTTGCTTTTTCTCTAGTTCCTTTATGTGTAAGGTGAGCTTTTGAATTTGAGATCTTTCCAGTTTTTGAATGGATGCTTCTATTGCGATGTATTTCCCCCTCAGGACTGCTTTTGCTGCATCCCAAAGATTTTGAACGGTTGTATCTTCATTTTCATTAGTTTCCATGAATCTTTTTAATTCTTCCTTAATTTCCTGGTTGACCTTTTCATCTTTTAGCAGGATGGTCCTTAACCTCCACGTGTTTGTGGTCCTTCCATATTTCTTGTTGTGATTAAGTTCTAATTTCAAGGCATTATATTCTGAGAATATACAGGGGACTATCCCGATCTTTTGGTATCGGTTCAGACCCGATTTGTGACCCAGTATGTGGTCTATTCTGGAGAAAGTTCCATGTGCACTTGAGAAGAATGTGTATTCAGTTGAGTTTGGATGTAAAGTTCTGTAGATATCTGTGAAATCCATCTGGTCCAGTGTATCATTTAAAGCTCTCGTTTCTTTGGAGATGTTGTGCTTAGAAGACCTATCCAGGGTAGAAAGAGCTAGATTGAAGTCACCAAGTATAAGTGTATTATTATCAAGGTATTTCTTGAGTTTGGTTATTAATTGGTTTAAATATTTGGCAGCTCCCACATTCGGGGCATATATATTGAGGAGTGTTAAGTCCTCTTGTTGGATAGATCCTTTGAGTATGAGATAGTGTCCCTCTTCATCTCTCACTATAGTCTTCGGGGTAAATTTTAATTTATCTGATATAAGGATGGCAACCCCTGCTTTCTTTTGAGGACCATTTGAATGGTAAATGGTTCTCCAACCTTTTATTTTCAGGCTGTAGGTGTCCTTCTGTCTAAAATGAGTCTCTTGTAGACAGCAAATAGATGGGTCCTGCTTTTTTATCCAGTCTCACACCCTGCGCCTTTTGATGGGGTCATTAAGCCCGTTCACATTCAGAGTTACTATTGATAGATATGAGTTTAGTGTCATCATATCTATTCAGTCCTTGTTTTTGTGGATTGTTCCACTGAACTTCTTCTTAAAGGGGAATTTTAAGAGTCCCCCTTAAAATTTCTTGCAGAGCTGGTTTGGAGGTTACATATTCTTTCAGTTCCTGCCTGTCTTGGAAGCTCTTTATCTCTCCTTCCATTTTGAATGAAAGCCTTGCGGGGTAAAGTATTCTTGGTTGCATGTTCTTTTCATTTAGGACCCTGAATATATCCTGCCAGCCGTTTCTGGCCTGCCAGGTCTCTGTGGAGAGGTCTGCTGTTACCCTAATATTCCTCCCCATAAAAGTCAGGGACTTTTTTTCTCTTGCTGCTTTAAGGATCTTCTCCTTATCTTTGGAATTTGCAAGCTTCACTATTAAATGTCGAGGTGTTGAACGGTTTTTGTTGATTTTAGGGGGGGATCTCTCTATTTCCTGGATCTGAATGCCTGTTTCCCTTCCCAGATTCGGAAAGTTTTCAGCTAGGATTTGTTCAAATACATATTCTGGCCCTCTGTCCCTTTCCGCGCCCTTGGGAACCCCAATTAAACGTAGGTTTTTCTTCCTCAGGCTATCATTTATTTCCCTTAATCTATCCTCATGGTCTTTTAATTGCCTGTCTCTTTTTTCCTCAGTTTCCCTCTTTGCCATCAACTTGTCTTCTATGTCACTCACTCGTTCTTCCACCTCGTCAAGCCTCGTCGTTAGGACTTCTAGCTTGGATTGCATCTCATTTAATTGATTTTTAATTTCTGCCTGATTAGATCTAAATTCTGCAGTCATGAAGTCTCTTGAGTCCTTTATGGTTTTTTCTAGAGCCACCAGTAGCTGTAAAATAGTGCTTCTGAATTGGCTTTCTGACATTGAATTGTAATCCATATTTTGTAACTCTGTGGGAGAGTGGGCTGTTTCTGATTCTTTTTTTTGAGGGGTTTTCCTTCTAGTCATTTTGCTCAGTGCAGAGTGGCCAAAAACAAGTTGTATTGGGAAAAGGAGAAAAAGAGAGAGAAGGAAAGAAAAGAGAAAAAGAAAAAAGAGAAAGAAGAAAAAAATAGGGGAAAAAGAGAAGAAAAAGAAAGAAAAAGAAAGAAAGGAGAAAAAAGAAAAAAGGGGGGGTGGGGGAAGCAATCATAAATCAAGAAGAAAGAGAGAAAAAAAAGCACAAAACAAAACAAAAACAAAAACAAAAACAAAAACAAAAAAACAAAAAACAAAAAAAAAAACCCACGGGGGAGTATCTTCCGATTCTGTGTAGTTTAAGTCCCTTGACTTCCCTTGGAACTGGTCCGTCTCGCTGGTCTTCTGGGGGAGGGGCCTGCTGTGCTGATTCTCAGGTGTTAGCACTTGGGGGAGCTGCTCTGCCCCTGCCTGGTGCAGGGCTCAGTGGGGGTGTTCACCCCGTGAGGCCCCGGGAGGAAGCCACAGTGGCGGGGGCAGCTCTGGGACCCCGGAGTCAGCCCCCGCCGTAGCTCCAGGGCTCTCCTTCTGCAGGGCCTGGGGGCTCCGGGGCGGGGCCGCTGATCTGCTCAGTTCCAGTCAGGAGCGTCCTTGCTGTCCTGGGCCCTCCCGGCCTCTGCCTGTCCCGGGGGAGGCCGGATCCTGGG
This sequence comes from Vulpes lagopus, assembly GCF_018345385.1. Classification (NCBI taxonomy): domain Eukaryota; kingdom Metazoa; phylum Chordata; class Mammalia; order Carnivora; family Canidae; genus Vulpes; species Vulpes lagopus. The sequence goes on along the minus strand of NC_054848.1, from coordinate 61,350,146 downwards.
CTGTGTCCCGGCGCCCTGTGCTCCGGGGCCTGCGCTGTTGGATTCCCGCTCCCTGCGGTGCAGCCCCCTCCGCGGAGCCGCCGCCCGAGCCTCTCCGAGCTGTTCCCGGAGCCGCGCAGCCCCCTCGGCGCGGAGCTTCTTCCTCTGCGCGAGCCGCCGCCGCTGAGCTGTTCCTGGAGCCGCGCAGCCCCCTCCGCGGAGCCGCCGCCCGAGCCCCTCCGAGCTGCTCCGGGTCCCGCCGAGCGCTGTAGCCCTTAGGGAGCTCGGCGCATCTCCCGGGGCGCAGTTCCTCTGTTACTGTCCCAGGGAGCCCGAGGGCGTCCCCACCTTTCTGGGGATCCTGCTCCAATCCCCGGGAGCCCCTTTCCGCGGGGAAGGTCGGTGCAGCTCCTGCTCCTCCGGGACGGGGCTCTCCTGTCCTGGGGACACTCGCCCCGGCCTCAGCCCGGCTCCTCGCGGGGCCCCTCCCCCTTGGAGGCCTTTTGTTCCTTTATTTCTTTTTCCCGTCTTCCTACCTTGATAGAAGCGCGAACTCTTCTTGCTGGAGCGTTCCAGCTGGTCTCTCTTTAAATCTCAGGCCGAATTCGTAGGTTTTCAGGATGATTGGATGGTTTTCTAGGTAATTTGCTGAGGACAGGTGACCTGGAGACCCTACTCCTCCGCCATCTTGCCCCTCCCCCCTCTACTGGTGGTTCTTGAAAAAAATCATAAGACTCTAGAGATTCTCCTACTGCAGAATTGATATCTAATCAGGCTAAAATTAAAAATATTTTAACAGAGATGCTGTCTAAATGGGATGCTTTAAATGCTAGGTTAATGAGGCAAAAAAGAGAATGAGTGACATAGAAGACAAGTTGATGGAAAGGAAAGAAGCTGAGGAAAACAGGGAAAAACAATTAAAAGCCTATGAGGATAGGACACCAGGAATTAAAGGATAGTTTGAGAAATAATAATATTCATCTCATTGGGATTCCATAGGGTGATAAAGAGAGAAAGAAAGAGATCCAGAAAGTAGTTTTGAACAAACATAGCTGAGGATTTCCATAATCTGGAGAAGAAAACAGTATTCAGGTCCTAGAGATAGAGAGGATGCCTCCAAATTAACAGAAACTGATCAATACCCTGACATATAATAGTGGAGCTTACAAATTTGAGAGATAAAGAGAAATTCCTAATATATAAAGACAAGAGATTCCTAAATCATATGGGGAGAAATATCAGATTAGCAATAGATTTATACACAGAGACTTGGTAGGCCAGAAAGGGCTGGCATGATATATTCAGGGAATAAAATGAGAAAAATATGCATTCAAGGATACTTTGTCCAGCAAAGCTGTCATTCAGAATAGAAGGAGAGATAAAGAGCTTGAGGACAGACAGAAACTGAAAGAATATATTACCACCAAATCAGCTCTCCAAGAAATATTAACGGGGACACTGTCAGCGAAGGAGGGAACCCAAAGAAACAATCTACAAAAACAGGGACATAGGTAATACTATGACACCTAATTCATGGTTTTCAATAATTACTGTGAACGTGAATGGCTAAATGATACAATCAGTCAGACTGGATAAAAAAGCAAGACCCATCTATATGCTGTCTACAAGAGACCCATTTTAGACCTAAGGACACCTCCAGCCTGAAAATTAAGGGAATGGATAACAACTTACCATTCAAATGGTCCTCAAAAGAAAGCTGAGGTAGCATTCTTCATATGAGGTAAATTAGATTTTAATCCAAAGAGTGTAGTAAGAGATGAAGAGGAACAGTATATCATACTTAAAGGATCTATCAAACATATGAATACATATGAATACATTTGCCACTAATGTGAGAGCAGCCAAGTATATTCATCAATTAATAACCAAAGTAAAGAGATACATAGATTATAATACATTAATAGTAAGAGACTGCAACATGGCACTCTTAGCAAAGGACGGATTTTCTAAGCAGAGAAATACCAAAGATTCAAGGGCTTTGAATGACACACTGGACAAATGTATTTCATAGATACATATGGAATATTCCCTCCTAAGAACGGAATACACCTTCTTCTCAAGTGTACATGTAACTTTCTCCATAATAGACCACATACTGGGTCACAAATCAGATCTCAACAAATACCAAAAGATTGGGATTATCCCTTGAATATTTTCAGACCACAGTGGTTTGAAACTAGAACTCAAATGCAAGAAGAAATTTGGAGGAACTCAAACACTTGGAGGCTAATGTAAATCCTACTAAAAAGACAAATGGGTCAACCAGGAAATTAGAGATGGATTAAAAAGATTCATGGAATCTAATGAAAATGAAACCACAACTGTTCAAAATATTTGTGATACAGCAAAGGCTGTACTAAGAGGGAAATACATCACAATATAAGCCTCTATCAAAAAATTGGAAAAATCTCAAATACTCTAGCTCAACTTACACCTAAAGGAATTGGAGAAGGAACATCAAATAAAGACTAAACCAAGCAGAAGAAGAGATATAATAAAGATTAGAGCAAAACTCAATGAAACGGAGGCCAGAAGAATGGTATAAAAGATCAAGAAACCAGGATTTTGTTCTTTGAAAGAATTAATAAGATTGATAAACCTTATGAAAAAGAAAAAAAAAGACCCAAGTAATGAAATCATGAATGAAAGAGGAGAGATCACTACCAATAAAGCGGGAATACAAACAATTTTTAAAATGTGTCATGATGGGGGCATAACAATGCCAGATTTCAGGTTGTACTACAAAGCTGTGGTCATCAAGACAGTGTGGTACTGGCACAAAAACAGACACATAGATCAATAGAACAGAATAGAGAACCCAGAAGTGGACCCTGAACTTTATGGTCAACTAATATTTGATAAAGGAGGAAAGACTATCCATTGGAAGAAAGACAGTCTCTTCAATAAATGGTGTTGGGAAAATTGGACATCCACAGGCAGAAAAATGAAACAAGACCACTCTCTTTCACCATACACAAAGATAAACTCAAAATGGATGAAAGATCTAAATGTGAGACAAGATTCCATCAAAATCCTAGAGGAGAACACAGGCAACACCCTTTTTGAACTTGGCCACAGTAACTTCTTGCAAGATACATCCACAAAGGCAAAAGAAACAAAAGCAAAAATGAACTATTGGGACTTCATCAAGGTAAGAAGCTTTGCACAGCAAAGGATACAGTCAACAAAACTGAAAGACAGTGGAGCTACCCCTGAAACATTACAGGGCACAACAGCTGGCACTTCTGTCTAGAAAAGGATCACTGCAAGTCCTGTAACTCAGGCCTCTCTGCATCTTGCACAAGTTCAAGGACTGCAGGGGAGTTCTCGTGTGTTGCTGTCCATTTGACGATCACAGTTCAGTTCAGCTACGAGAATAGAGAAGAGGAATTAAAAATTCCTTTTTACTTCTTGTTCCCAAATAAACCATTTGTCTCTAAAAAAAAAAAACCTACAGAATGGGAGAAGATATTTGCAAATGACATATCAGATAAAGGGCTAGTTTCCAAAATCTATAAAGAACTTATTAAACTCAACACCAAAGAAACAAACAGTCCAATCATGAAATGGGTAAAAGATATGAAGAGAAATCTAACAGAGGAAGACATGGACATGGCCAACATGCACATGAGAAAATGCTCTGCATCACTTGCCATCAGGGAAATACAAATGAAAACCACAATGAGATACCACCTAACACCAGTGAGAAAGGGGAAAATTAACAAGGCAGGAAACAACAAATGTTGGAGAGGATGCGGAGAAAAGGGAACCATCTTACACTGTTGGTGGGAATGGGAACTGGTGCAGCCACTCTGGAAAACGGTGTGGAGGTTCCTCAAAGAGTTAAAAATAGACCTGCCATATGACCCAAAATTGCACTGTTGGGGATTTACCCAAACGACTCAGATGCAATGAAACACCGGGACACCAGCACCCCAATGTTTCTAGCAGCAATGTCCACAATAGCCAAACTGTGGAAGGAGCCTCGGTGTCCATCGATAGATGAATGGATAAAGAAGATGTGGTTTATGTATACAATGGAATATTACTCAGCCATTAGAAATGAAAAATACCCACCACTTGCTTTAACGTGGATGGAACTCGAGGGTATTATGCTGAGTGAAGTAAGTCAATCGGAGAAGGACAAACAGTGTATGTTCTCATTCATTTGGGGAATATAAATAATAGTGAAAGGGAATATAAGGGAAGGGAGAAGAAATGTGTGGGAAATATCAGGAAGGGAGACAGAACATAAAGACTCCTAACTCTGGGAAATGAACTAGGGGTGGTGGAAGGGGAGGAGGGCGGGGCGTGTGGGTGAATGGGTGACGGGCACTGAGGGGGACACTTGACCGGATGAGCACTGGGTGTTATTCTGTGTGTTGGTAAATTGAACACCAATAAAAAATAATTTATTAAAAAAAATTAAAAAAAAGTTTTTCAACCTCAAAAAAAATGTGTCATGAACAAATGTATGCCAACAGATTAGGCAATCTGGAAGAAGTGGGTGCATTCCTGGAAACCTACAAATTAGCAAAACTGAAACATGAAGAAATAGAAAACCTAGAAAGCCCAATAACCAGTGAGGAAATTGAAGTAGTAATAAAAAATCTCCCAAAAAACAGAAGTCCAGGTCCAGATGGCTCCCCAGTGGAATTCTACTAAACATTTAAAGAAAAATAATATCTATTCTACTAAATATCCATTCTATCTATTTCCTTGATAGCAAGTGATGTGGAGCAGTTTTTTCATGTACTTATTGGCCTTATGTAGGTGTACTAACACTGTTTCAAGGGATAGAAATGGAAGTAATACTTACAAAATCATTATATGAGGCCATCATTGCCTTGATGCCAAAACCAGACAAAGACCCACCAAAAAGGAGAATTACAGAGCAATATCCTTGATGAACATGGATGCAAAAATCCTCACCAGGATTCTAGCCAATAGGACCCTACAGTATATTCAGAGGATTATTCACCAAGACCAGGCTTTTATTCCTGGAATGCATGGGTCATTAAACATTTACAAAATAATCAGTGTGATAAATCACATCAATAATAGAAAAGACAAGAAACATGATCCTCTCAATAGATGCAGAGAAAGCATGTAACAAAATATCACGTAGATTCCTGATTAAGACTCTTCAAAGTTTAGGGATAGAAGGAACATTTCTCCATATCATAAACACTATCCATGTAAAGCCCACAGCAAATATCATTCTCAATAGGGAAATACTGAGAGCCCTTCCTCTAAGGTCAGGAACACAACAGGGATTCCCTGTCTTACCACTTTTGTTCAACATAGAACTAGAACTCCTTAAAAAAAAGAACTAAAAAAAAAAGAACAAGAACTCCTAGCCTCAGCAATCAGAAAATAACAGCTAAATAAATAAATAAATAAATAAATAAATAAAGACATTCACATTACCAAAGATGAAACCAAACTCTTCCTCTTTACAGATGACTTAGTACTGCATGTAGAAAACCCAAAAGACTTCACTCCCAGCATTTTTAGATCTCATACAGCAATTTAGCAATTTGTCTGGATACAAGCAAAGCACAGAAATCTGTTCCATTTCTGTACACTAACATTGAGAATGAAGAAAGAGAAATTCAGGAAGCAATTGCATTTACAATTGTACCCATATACACAAGATGCCTATGAATAAACCTAACCAAAGAGGTTAGGGATCTATACTAAAAACTACAGAATACTTATGAAAGTAATTGAGGAAGACACATAGAGATGGAGAAACATTCCATGCTCATGGATTGGAATAATTAATATTGTGAAAATGTCTATGCTACCCAGAACAATTGACACATTCAATGCAAACTGTATCAAAATACCATGGACTTTCTTCACAGAGTTGGAAGAAATAACCCTAAGATTTATATAGAACCAGAAAAGACCTCAAATATCCAGATGAATGTTTGAAAAGAAAACCAATGGTGGGGGCATCACAATACATGACTTCAAGTTGTATTACAAAGTTGTGATAATCAAGAACGTATGGTACTGTCACAAAAACAGACACATAGTTCAATGGAACAAGAAGGGTTCTCCCAGAAATAGACCATCACTTCTATGGTAAACTCATATTTGACAAATCAGGAAAGAATATCCAATGGAAAAAGGATAGTCTATTCAACAATGGTATTGGAAATTTGATAGCCACATGCAGAATAATGATACTGGACCATTCTCTTACACCATACACAAAGATCATCTCAAAATGGTAGAAAAACCTAAATGTGAGACAAGAATCCATCAAAATCTTTGAGGAGAAACCAAGCAACAACCTTTTGAACTCAGCGACAGTAGCTTCTTGGAAGATTCATATATGAAGACAAGGGAAACAAAAGCCAAAATGAACTATTGGGACTTCGTCAAGATTAAATTTTTCTGCACAGCAAAGGAAACAGTCAACAAATCTAAAATGAAACCTACAGAATGGGAGAAGATATTTCCAAATGACATATCAGATAAAGGGCTAGTATCCAAAATCTATGAAGAAGTTTTCAAACTCAACACTCAAAAAGCAAAAAATACAGTCAAGTAATGGGCAGAAGACATCAACAGACATTTCTCCAAAGAAGACCTACATAAGGCCAATAAATACATTTAAAAAATCGCTCCACATCACTTGCCATCAGGGAAATACAAATCAAAAGTACAATGAGATACAATTTTACACTGGTGAGAATGGGTAAAATTAACAAGACAGGAAAAACAAATGTTGGTGAGGATGTGGAAAGAAGGGAACCCTCTTGCACTGCTGATGGGAATGCAAGCTGGTGTAGCCACTCTGGCCAACAGTGTGGATGTTCCTCGAGAAGTTAACCATAGAGCTACTCTATGCCCCAGCAATTGCACTACTGGGTATTTACTCCAAAGATACAGATGTAGTGAAAAGCCGGGACGTCTGCACCCCAATGTTCATAGCAGCAATGTCCACAATACCCATACTGTAGAAGGAGCCACTATGTCCTTTGAAAGAAGAATTGAAAGATGTGGTAAATATATAGAGTGAAACATTACTCAGCCATCAGAAAAAATTAATACCTACCATTTACTTTGATGTAGATGGAACTGGAGAGTATTATGCTGAGTGAATTAAGTCAATCAAATAGGAAAATTATCATATGTTTTCACTCATATGTGGAATATAAGAAATAATGAAAAGGACACTAAGGGAAGGAGGGAAATTGAGTGAGATGAAATTAGAGAGGAAGACAAGCCATGAGAGACTCCTAACTCTGGGAAACAAAGGGTTGCAGAAGGGGAGAAGGGTGGGAGAATGGGGTGACTGGGTGATGGACACTAAGGAGGGCATATGATGAGATGAGTACTGGGTGTTATACTATATGTTGGCAAATTGAGTTTAAGTAAAATATTAAAACATAAAATAGAACTCAATTACAAGGTGTAATTTCAAAATAATTCAAAAACTTTGAAGTTATAGAACATGCTGCTAAAAAATGAATGGGTTAACCAGGAAATTAGAGAAGAATTAAAAATATTGATGCAAACTAACAAAAAAAAAAATAAAAGCACAACTGTTCCAAAACTTTGGGATACAGCAAAGTTGGTCCAAAGAGTGATGTATATTTCAATACAAGCCTCTATCAAAAAATTGGAAAAACCTCAAATGCACATGCTAACATTAAATCCAAAAATATTGGAGAAAGAACAGCAAATAAAGCCCAATCCAAGCAGGAGACAAGAAATAATAAATATTAGAGCAGAACTCAATGAAGTAGAGACCAGAAGAACTATAGAAAAGATCAGTGAAACGTGGAGCTGGTTCTTTGAAAGAATTAATAAGATAGATAAACCCCTAGACAGACTTATTAAAAAGAAAAAAAAGACTCAAATTAATAAAATCATGAATGAAATAGGAGAGATCACAACCAACAACAAGGAAACACAAATGACTTTATAAACTTATTATGAGGGATGCCTGGGTGTCTCAGTAGTTGAGCATCATGCCTTCAGCTCAGGGTGTGATCCTCGAGTCCTGGGATCAAGTCCCACATCAGGCTCACTGCATGGAGTCTGCTTCTCTCTCTGCCTATGAATCTGCCTCTTTCTGTGTGTGTCTCTCATGAATAAATAAAATTTTTATTAAAACTTATTATGAGCAACTATATACCAAGAAATTAGGCAATCTGGAAGAAATGCATGTATCCCTGGAAACTTATAAATTATCACAACTGAAACAGGAATAAATAGAAAACTTTAAGAGAACAGTAACCAGCAAGTAAATTGAAGCAGTCATCAAAAACCTCCAAAGAAACAAGTGTCCAGGGCCAGATGGCTTCTCAGTGGAATTCTACCTAACATTTAAGAAGGAATGATATGTATTCTACTGAAACTGTTTCAAGGGATAGAAATTAAAAAAAAAAATCCCAACTCATTATAGGAGGCCAGCATTACCTTGATCCCAAAACCAGACAAAGACCCCACCAAAAAGGAGAATTACTGACAAATATCCCTGTTGAACATGGATATAAAAATACTCAAGAAGATACTAGCCAATAGAGTCCAACACTAAATTAAAAGGATTACTCACCATGAACATGTATGATTAGTTCCTGGGATGCAAGCGTGATTCAACAGTTGCAAATCAATTAATGTGATAGGTCACATTAATGAAAGAAAATAACCTTATGATCCTCCACATCAGGCTCCCAGCCAGGAGCCTGCTTCTCTCTCTCTGCCTCTCTCTGTGTGTCTCTCATAAATAAATAAAATATTTTTAAAAAACAATGAGACTGAAGGTAGAAAGAGAAACTAAGGAATCAATCCTATTTACAATTGCATCAGCCCCCTTAAGGTACCCAAGAATAAACCTAATCAAAGAAGTAAAGGATATTTACTCTAAAACCTAAGGCATTTAAGGGACTCTGTTAGATGAATTAGATGAACAGACGTATGCATTACTGAAATTGGAAAGTGGCAGAAAATTTATTTGATAAAATAATAGCCCCCTACTCTCCAAATTTGAGGAAAGCATGGGTATACAAATACAAGAAGCACAATGACAAGTATAATAATTCTAAAGAGACTCAATTAAATGCATGATCATCAAACTCTCAAGTCAAAGACAATGAAAAACTCTTGGAAGGGAAAAGGAGATTTGTCACATAAAATGGATCCTCAGTAAGATTATTAGTGAATTTCTCAGGAGAAACCTAGTAGGACAGATGTCAGTGAAATGATATATTTAAAGAGCTGAGAGAGAAAATTAGACAAAAAAATAACATGATATTTGGTAAACTGTCCTTCAAAAATGAAAGAAAAATACTATACTTACATATAAACAAAAAAAAATGAGGGAGTTTATTGCCACTGGAACTTCCTGACAATAAATACAGAAAGAAATCCTTAAAGCTGTAAAAAGGTTGCAAGAGAATAACTTATAGCTATATTAATAGATTAAAATATCTGGTGAAGGAAAATATAAGAAAAAGTATAAAAACCAGTATTATTGTATTATATTTTACTACTTCGATTACAGATCTGATTTATATTTTCTATAGTTAGTAATGGAAAAATCATAAAAAATAATTACATATCAATGTTAAGAGGTACACAATATATATAAAGATATAATTTGTGACATCTATAACAGAAAATGAGGGATCAAAATAAAGGATGAAGTATTTTTTATCCAATTGAAGTTAATTTCAATTTAAAATTATGGTTACAATTTTAGGATATTATATGTAGACCCCATAGGAACCACAGAGTAAATATCAATATAATATACACAAATGAAAATAAAAAGAAAATCAGAAGGCATAATTATGAAATAATACATTTATTTTTTTTATTTATTTATGATAGTCACACACAGAGAGAATGAGAGACAGAGACACAGGAAGAGGGAGAAGCAGGCTCCATGCACCGGGAGCCCGACGTGGGATTCGATCCCGGGTCTCCAGGATCGCGCCCTGGGCCAAAGGCAGGCGCTAAACCATTGCGCCACCCAGGGATCCCTGAAATAATACATTTAAAGAGATGCAATAATTGAGTAAATGAGAGACAAAAGCTATATATGACATGCAGAAAGTATATAAACAATAGTGCTAGTAAGTCCATCTTCATCAATGATTATTGTTTTAAGATTATATTTATTTGCTTGAAAGAGAGATTTGCGAGCATGAGGCAGGAAAGGGTAGAGAGAGAGAAACAAGCAGCCTTCCCACTGAACAGTGAGCCAGACTCAGGGCTCTATCAAGGACCCTGGGATCATGACCTGAGCTGAAGGCAACCACTGAGCCACCCAGGTGTCCCTATGCATATTGTATTTTTTACATTTAAATTCAATTAATTAACATATAATCTATTATTAGTTTCAGAGGTAGAGGTCAGTGATTCACCAGTCTCATATAATAAATACCCAATGTTCATCACATCACATGCCATCTTTAATGCCTGTTACCCAGTTGCCCCATCCCCCCCACATCCCCTCCAGCAACCCTCAGTTTGTTTCTGATACTTAAGAGTCTCTCACTGCTTGTACACTCTGTAATTTCTTCCCATTCAGTTTTCCTTTTCTTCCCTTATGAGCCTCTGCACTATTTCTTATATTCCACATATGAATGAAATCATATAATTGTCTTTCTCTGATTGACTTATTTCACTCAACATAATACCTTCCAGTCCCATCAACATCAATATAAATTTTTCATTCTTTTTGATGGCTGAGTAATAGTCCCATTATATTTATATACCACAATCCTTTTCTTGTATACTTTTTTATTGGAGTTTGATTTGCCAACATATAGCATAACACCCAGTGCTCATCCCGTCAAGTGCCCCCCTCAGTGCCCATCACCCAGTCATCCCATCTCCCCGCCTACCTCCCTTTCCATTACCCCTTGTTCTATACTACAATTCTTTAACCATTCATCTGTCAACAGACATCTCGGCTCCTTCCACAGTTTGGCTATTGTGGACATTCTTCTATAAACTTTGGAGTGCAGTTGCCCCTTTGGATAACGGCTTTTGTATCTTTGTAGTAGATACCTGGTAGTGCAATTGTTGGGTCATAGGGTAACTCTACTTTTAACTTCTTGAGATACCTCCATATGGTTTTCCAGAGTGGCTGTACCAGCTTGCATTCCCATCAACAGTGTTCCCATCAACAGGGTTCCTCTTTCTCCACATCCTCAACAATATTTGTTGTTTGCTGTCTTGATAATTTCAGTCATTCTAGCTGGTGTAAGATGGTAATCATACTGGTTTTGATTTGTATTTCCCTAATATCAAGTGATGTTGAGCATTTTCTGATGTGTCTATTGGCCATTTGTATGTCTTCTTTGGAAAAATATCTGTTCTCATATTCTGCACATTTCTTCACTGGATTATTTATTTTGAGGGGTGTTGAGTTTAATAAGTTCTTTATAGATCTTGAATAATAGCCCTTTATCTGATAAGTCATTTGTGAATATCTTCTCCCATTCCATAGGTTGTTTTTTAGTTTTGTTGACTGTTTCCTTTGCTGTAAAGAAATCCCAATAGTTCATTTTTGCTTTTGTTTCCCTTGCTGTGGGGACATGTCTAGCATAAGTTACTGTGGCTGAGATTGAAAAGATTGCTGTCTGTGTTCTCTAGGATTTTGATGGATTCCTGTGTCACATTTAGGTCTTCCATCAATTTGAGTTTATTTTTTGCGTGTGGTTTAAGAAAAAGAATCCAGTTTCATTCTTCTAAATGTGGCTGTCCAATTTTTCCAACACCATTTGCTGAAGAGATTGTTGCTTTCCCATTGGGTGTTCTTTCCTGAATTGTCGAAGATAAGTTGACCATAGATGTGACGGTCTAATTCTGGGTTTGCTATTCTAGTCCATTAATCTAGGTGTCAGTTTTTATGCCAGTTCCATGCTGGCTTGATGATTATAGCTTTGGAATATAGCTTTAACTCTGGAATTGTGATGCCACCAGTTTTGGTTTTCCTTTTCAACATTCCTTCAGCTATTCAAGGTCTTTTTTGATTCCATACAAATTTTGGGGTGGTTTGTTCTAGCCCTGTGAAAAATCTCAGTGGTATTTTGACAGGGATTGCACTGAATGTGTAGATTCTCTGGTTAGCATAGACATTTTAACAATATTTTTTCTTTCAATCATGAGTATGGAATTTTTTTCACTTCTTTGTGTCTTCCTCAATTTCTTTCATAAGTTTTCTGTAGTTGTTAATGATCCTTTATCTCTTTGGTTAGGTTTGTTCATAGGCCCATAACCAGCAAAGAAAGTGAATCAGTAATAAAAAACAAAAAATATCCCAAAAAATCAGAGTCCAGGACCGGGTGGATTCTCAGATGAATTCTACCAAACATTTAATGAAGAGTTAATACCTATTATTCTGAAGCTTTTCCAAGAAATAGAAATGGAAGGAAAACTTCCAAATCCTTTCTATGAGGCCAGCCTGACCTTGATTCCCAAAAATCAGAAAAAAGACCACGCAAAAACAGTGACGTACAGACGAATATTCCTGATGAAATAGATGCCATAATTCTCAGCCAAGATCCTCACCAAGGGAAGCCCGGGTGGCTCAGTGGTTTAGCGCCACTTTCAGCCCAGGGTGTGATCCTGGAGACCCAGGATCGAGTCCCACGTCAGGCTCCCTGCATAGAGCCTGCTTCTCCCTCTGCCTGTATCTCTGCCTCTCTCTTTCCCTGTGTTGTCTCTCGTGAATAAATAAATAAAAAATCTTAAAAACAAAGATCCTCACCATTAATATCCAACAATACGTTAAAAGGCACATTCACCATGACCAAGTAGGATTTACTCCCGGGCTGCAAGGGTGGTTCAAAATCCAAAAATCAATGTGATGCATCACATTAATAAAGAAAGAATCAGAACCATATGATCTTTTCATTGATAAAGAAAAAAAGGATTTCACAAAATGTGGCATTATTTCTTGAATAAAACTCTTCATAGTGTAGGGATAGAGGAAATATACCTCAATATCATAAAAGACATATACAAAAAGCCCACAGCCCACTCTCACCACTGCTATTCAACATAGTACTGGAAGTTCTAGCCTCAGCAATCAGACAACAAAAAGACATTAAAGGCATTCAAATTGGCAAAGAAGAAGTCAAACTCTCCCTCTTCGCCGATGACATGATACTCTATATAAAAAACCCAAAAGCCTCCACCCCAAGATTGCTAGAACTCATACAGCAATTTGGTAGCATGGCAGGATACAAAATCAATGGCATTTCTATACACTAACAATGAGACTGAAGAAAGAGAAATTAAGGAGTCAATACCATTTACAATTGCACCCAAAAGCATAAGATACCTAGGAATAAACCTAACCAAAGAGGTAAAGGATCTACACCCTAAAAACTATTGAACACTTCTGAAAGAAATTGAGGAAGACACAAAGAGATGGAAAAATATTCCATGCTCATGGATTGGAATAATTAATATTGTGAAAATGTCAATGTTACCCAGGACAATTTACACGTTTAATGCAATCCCTATCAAAATACCATGGACTTTCTTCAGAGAGTTAGAACAAATTATTTTAAGATTTGTGTGGAATCAGAAAAGACCCCGAATAGCCAGGGAAATTTTAAAAAAGAAAACCATATCTGGGGGCATCACAATGCCAGATTTCAGGTTGTACTACAAAGCTGTGGTCATCAAGACAGTGTGGTACTGGCACAAAAACAGACACATAGATCAATGGAACAGAATAGAGAACCCAGAAGTGGACCCTGAAATGTATGGTCATCTAATATTCGATAAAGGAGGAAAGACTATCCATTGGAAGAAAGACAGTCTCTTCAATAAATGGTGCTGGGAAAATTGGACATCCACATGCAGAAGAATGAAACTGGACCACTCTCTTTCACCATACACAAAGATAAACTCAAAATGGATGAGAGATCTAAATGTGAGACAAGAGTCCATCAAAATCATAGAAGAGAACACAGGCAACACCCTTTTTGAACTCGGCCACAGTAACTTCTTGCAAGATACATCCACAAAGGCAAAAGAAACAAAAGCAAAAATGAACTATTGGGACTTCATCAAGATAAGAAGCTTTTGCACAGCAAAGGATACAGTCAACAAAACTAAAAGACAACCTACAGAATGGGAGAAGATATTTGCAAACAACATATCAGATAAAGGGCTAGTTTCCAAAATCTATAAAGAACTTATTAAACTCAACACCAAAGAAACAAACAATCCAATCATGAAATGGGTGAAAGACATGAAGAGAAATCTCACAGAGGAAGACATGGACATGGCCAACATGCACATGAGAAAATGCTCTGCATCACTTGCCATCAGGGAAATACAAATCAAAACCACCATGAGATACCACCTCACACCAGTGAGAATGGGGAAAATTAACAAGGCAGGAAACAACAAATGTTGGAGAGGATGCGGAGAAAAGGGAACCCTCTTACACTGTTGGTGGGAATGTGAACTGGTGCAGCCACTCTAGAAAACTGTGTGGAGGTTCCTCAAAGAGTTAAAAATAGACCTGCCCTACGACCCAGCAATTGCACTGTTGGGGATTTACCCCAAAGATTCAGATGCAATGAAACGTCGGGACACCTGCACCCCGATGTTTCTAGCAGCAATGTCCACAATAGCCAAACTGTGGAAGGAGCCTCGGTGTCCATCGAAAGATGAATGGATAAAGAAGATGTGGTTTATGTATACAATGGAATATTACTCAGCCATTAGAAACGACAAATACCCACCATTTGCTTCAACGTGGATGGAAATGGAGCATATTATGCTGAGTGAAGTAAGTCAATTGGAGAAGGACAAACAGTGTATGTTCTCATTCATTTGGGGAATATAAATAATAGTGAAAGGGAATATAAGGGAAGGGAGAAGAAATGTGTGGGAAATATCCGAAAGGGAGACGGAACATCGAGACTGCTAACTCTGGGAAACGAACTAGGGGTGGTGGAAGGGGAGGAGGGCGGGTGTGGGGGTGAATGGGTGTCGGGCACTGAGGGGGGCACTTGAGGGGATGAGCGAGCACTGGGTGTTATTCTGTATGTTGGCAAATTTAACATCAATAAAAAATAAATTTATTATAAAAACGACAAATACCCACCATTTGCTTCAACGTGGATGGAACTGGAGGGTATTATGCTGAGTGAAATAAGTCAATCGGAGAGGGACAAACAGTGTATGTTCTCATTCATTTGGGGAATATGAATAATGGTGAAAGGGAATATAAAGGAAGGGAAAAGAAATGTTGGGAAATATCAGGAAGGGAGACAGAACATAAAGACTCCTAACTCGGGGAAACGAACTAGGGGTGGTGGAAGGGGAGGAGGGCGGGTGTTGGAGGGGAATGGGTGACGGGCACTGAGGTGGACACTTGACGGGATGAGCACTGGGTGTTTTTCTGTATGTTGGTAAATTAAACACCAATAAAAGTTAATTAAAAAAAAAAAAACAAAAAAAACAAAAAGCCCACAGCAAATATCATTCCTTTTAAAAAAAAGATTACATTTATTTCTTCATGAGAGACACAGAGACAGAAAAAGAGAGGCAGAGACACAGGGAGACAGAGAAGTACGCCCCATCCAGGGAGCCCAATGTGGGACTCGATCTCCCATCTCCACGATCATGCCCCAGGCTGAAGGCAGCGCTAAACCGCTGAGCTACCGGGGCTGCCCAAATATCATTCTTAATGGGGAAAAAAAAAAAAAAAGAGCTTTTCCCCTAAGGTCAGGAACATGACAGGGATGTCCACTCTCACCATTGTTGTTCAACATAGTACTAGAATTCCTAGCCTCAGCATTCAGACAACAAAAAGAAATAAAAGGTATCCTAATCAAAGGCAAAAAATAAGTCATCTCTCAGTCTTCACAGATGACATGATACTTTACGTGGAAAACCAAATAGACTTCACCCCAAAATTTCTAGAACTCATACAGAATTCAGCAATGTAGCAGGATATAAAATCAAGGCAGAGAAATCAGTTGCATTTCTATATAGTAACAATGATACAGAAGAAAGAGAAATTAAGGAATTGATCCCATTTAAAATTGCATGAAAAACGAAAATATACTTTAATTTTAACATGTCTTTAAAGGGACGCCTGGGTGGCTCAGTGTTTGAGCTTCTGCCTTTGGCTCAGGGTGTGGTCCCTGAGTCCCAGGATGGAGTCCCACATCGCGCTCCCTGCAAGGAACCTGCTTCTTCCTCTGCCTGTGTCTCTGCTTTTCTTGCTGTGTCTCTCATGAATAAATAAATAAAATTTTTAAACAAATAGCCTTTAAAAAAGACAGTGAAGAGGGATGCCTGGGTGGCTCAGTGATTTAGCACCTGCCTTCGGCCCAGGGCATTATCCTGGAATCTGGTATTGAGTCCCACATCGGACTCCCTGCATGGAGCCTACTTCTCCCTCTGCCTATGTCTCTGCCTCTCTCTGTGTCTCTCATGAATAAATAAATAAATCTTTTCTAAAAATACAGTGAAGAAATATAAAAGGTCAGTTCTACAAGATAGAACAATTGTAAATGGGATCCCTGGGTGGCTCAGGGGTATAGCGCCTGCCTTTGGCCCAGGGGGTGGTCCTGGAGTCCTGGGATTGAGTCCCACATTGGGCTCCCTGGATGGAGCCTGCTTCCCCTCTGCCTGTGTCTCTGCCTCTCTCTCTCTCTCTCTCTCTCTCTCTCTCTCTCTCTGTCTCCGTGTCTCTCATGAATAAAATCTTTAAAAAAAAGAACAATTGTAAATATATATGCAACAAAATTTAGAGCGCTAATATATTTAAAGCAAATAGTGACAGAATTAAAAGGAGAAAGATACAGCTTTATAATAATCGTTGGAGAATTAATATGCCATTTTTAACAGTGTATAAAATAATCAGACAGAAATTCAATAGGGAAGCAAAGAAGTTGAACAGAACTATAGGACTAAAGGAACCTAATAGATACATACAAAATAACCCACCTGAGAAGAGCCAAATACTCATGATTTTTCTCATGTACATGGAATAATTTTTCAGTGTACAACACATGTTAGGCAAGAATAAATATCTTAATAAATTTTGAAACATTTAAATCATACTATACATCTTTTCTTATGAGAATGGAATGAAACTAGATATCAATAGCAAAGGTAAGCTGAAAATACACAAATGTGTGGCAATTATATCACACACTCTTTAATAATATTTTATTTATTTATTCAAAAGAGACACAAATAGAGAAGCAGAGACATAAGCAGAGGGAGAATCAGGCTCACTGCAGGGAGCATGATGTGAGACTGGATCCCCAAATCCCAGAACTCTGGGATCATGCCCTGAGCTGGAGGCAGACACTCAACCGCTGAGCCACCCAGGCATCCTTATATCACACACTCTTAAACATTCAGTTATCTAAAATAAAATAAGAAGATAAATTAGAAAATAACTTGGGATAAATAAAAATAAAACAATATACCAAAAACTTATGGGCTGCAGTGAAAGCAGTGCTAAAAGGGAAAATGTTCACTCTTAATGTTTATTTAGAAAAGAAAAATGAGGGGATCCCTGGGTGGCACAGCGGTTTGGCGCCTGCCTTTGGCCCAGGGTGCGATCCTGGAGACCCGGGATTGAATCCCACGTCCGGCTCCCGGTGCATGGAGCCTGCTTCTCCCTCTGCCTGTGTCTCTGCCCCTCTCTCTCTGTGTGTGTGACTATCATAAATAAATAAAAATTAAAAAAAAAAAGAAAAATGGCCTCAAGATAGTAACTGAAATATAAAACTTAAGGAATGTAACTTCCTTTACATTAACTTTAAAACTTAAATAATAAATTAAATACAAAGCTAGCAAAAGATAATAAAGTTTAGATTTGATAAGAAATGCAAAATAGAAAAGTTAGAGAAAACCATTGAAAACAAGATTCAGTTTTTCAAAAAATTCAACAAAATTCACCAACTTCGGCAAGGTTGACTATGAAAAACGTTTTAAATAACTAAAATCAAAAATGAAAGAGAAGACACTGTACCTGATACAATAGAACATTATAAATAACTAGTATGAACTTTCTTATGCCAATAAATTATATAACCTGGATAAAAGGAAGAAATTCTTAGAAACGTACAAGATATCAAGAATTAAATCATTGAAAAATGGAAAGCCTGAAAGATTTATAAACACAAAGGACATTCAATCAGTAATCAAAAAAATTTTCAACAAATATCAGAAGCAATTACTCCATTTGTGAATTCTACCAGATACTTTTTAAGGTTAAAACTAATCCTTCTCAAACTGTCTGAAGATTGAAGAGGAGGGCACACCTAAAACCTTATATCTATGAGGTCAACATTACTTTGCTACCAAAGCTAGGCAAAGACACTATATGGAAAGAAGACTATAGATCCATATCACTTATAAATTTGAGACTGAAACATGTAACAAAATACTAGGAATCCATATTCATTATAATATTAAAAAGATTATACACCATGACCAACTAGAATTTATTCTTTGAGTGCAATAATATTTCAACATAAAAATCTAATCATGTAATAAATAATATTAATATAATAAAGGAAATATCACATGATAATCTCAACAGATGCATGAAAAGCATTTGACAAAATTCATTATCTTTTTTAAAGATTTTCTTAATTTATTTGAGAGAAAGAGAGAGCATGAGAAAGAGGGAGCAAGAGCAGGGAAGGAGGATGGAGAGGGAGGGAGTAGATGCCCCACTGAGCAGGAAGTCTGACTCAGGATTCAATCCCAGGACCCTGAGATCATGAC
This sequence comes from Vulpes lagopus, assembly GCF_018345385.1. Taxonomy (NCBI): domain Eukaryota; kingdom Metazoa; phylum Chordata; class Mammalia; order Carnivora; family Canidae; genus Vulpes; species Vulpes lagopus. Next base: position 61,331,387 of record NC_054848.1, on the reverse strand, counting down.
CTGAGCTAAAGGCAGATGCTTAGTGGCTAGCCATCCAGGAGCCCAAAACTCATTACCTTTTCATGATAAAAGTACTCAATAATTAGGAATTAAAGGAAGCTAGTTCAAGAATATAAAGGATATATATATATAAAAACTCACAGCTAACATCATACTCAATAGTGAAAGACTAAAACTATTACCTGTGAGATCAGGAACAAAACAATGATTTCATATTTTATCCCTTCTATTTGACATAGTATTGGAAGTCTTATATAGAGAAATTAGGTAAGGGAAAGAAATATGAAGCATCAAAATTGAAAATAAGAAATGAAGTTTTATCTTTTTACAGATGATAAGATTTTATACTTAGAAAATTCTAAAGATTTCCCAAATATGTGAAAGCTAATAAATGAGTTCAGTGAAGTTGCAGAATATAATGTCAACACACAAAAATTAGCTATTTCTATACATGAAAAATAAAACAAAGCAAAAAAGAAAATAAGAAAACAATTATATTTTTAATATCATCAATAAAGAGTAAAAGTAATTAGGAATAAAATTAACCAAGGATATTAAAATATGTACACTGGAAATGAAAACTATTGGTGAAAAAAAAAGACAGAAATAAGTGGAAAGACATCTAGTGTTCATAGAGTAGAAAAAATAGTTTTAAGATGTCAATACTATCTAAAGTGGTCTACAAATTCAATGTAATCCCTGACAAATTTCCAGTGACAATTTTTGCAGAAATACAAATATACATTCTAAAATTCACATGCAATATCATGGCACTTGTGATAGCCAATACAATTATTTTAAAAAAGGTTGAAGTTCTCATACTTGGTGATTATTAAATATTCTACAATGCTACAAACATAACAATGGTGTGATATTGGCATAAAGATAGATATGTAGATAAATAGAATAAAATACAGTACCTAAAATAAGTCCTTAAAAATGTAGTCAATAATTTTCTACAAGGGATTCAGTTCATTCAATAGTGGAAAGGGCAGGTTTTGTTTTGTTTTGTTTTGTTTTGTTTTGTTTTGTTTTGTTTTGTTTGTTTTGTTTTCAAAATAATGTTGGGAAAAACAGATATTCATAAGCAAAAGAGTCAAATTGGACCCTTCCCTAAAATCATACACAAAACTTAACTAAAAAGAAAACACAAACCAAATAAAAATGGATCCAAAACTTAAATGTAATATCTTAAATTATAAAACTCTTTGGAGAAAACATGAGAAGAAGACTCATTATATGGTATTTGACAAAGATGTCATATATGACAACAAAATCACAGGCAACAAAATTAAAAAAAATAGGTAAATTGGGCTTTATCAGAATGAAACACTTTTGTGCATCAAAGGACACTATCAACAGAATGGAAAGTCCATCTTTGAAATAGAAAACAAAAACAAATGAAAACTCCTGCAGCCCACAGTGGGGAGATTTTTCACTTTTATTGGAGTACTTCCCTGAGAGGCAGATTGCAGGCAGAATACTCTCTGGGGAAAAGCAGAAGGTGCACTTTTCCTCCGTTTCTCCTCAGTGTAAATACAGAGAGCTCCCAGTTGAAAGCAGTTCAGACCCTAAACTGACTGCCTAACTTGCTTACATCAAGTCCCACTCCACTAAGTTCTGGCCTGACTGCCCTTCTCAGTCAAGCTTGCTTCAACCCAGCACACCAGGCCCTTCCCTCAGAAGACCATCACAGGACTCTACCCACAACACACCTCCTTACTAGAGAATTCTACAGGGCTTCAGTTCAAGTGGAGGTAGTATCACATTTAAGTCAACAAGCGGACCAGGGCACACCAAGTGAAAACACAATATTCTGACCAAGGACAAAACATTGCCCACTTCAGTAAAGGAGAGCCTCAACCCAGGACAACAGGCTCCTCTCCCAGAAGACCAGCACAGGACCCTGCCTACAACACATCCCTAAAGCCTAAATTCTTAAAACTCAGCTGGTTTTGCTGGGATAGGGCCTGGAGGGCACTGCTCTGCACCTGAGAAGGCAGACACACAACCTATAGGCAGTGTGGAAACAACCATCTCAGACACTTGGCTCACACATGGGGGGATTATTAAATCTTCTCTGAGTGCTTCCCTGAGAGGCAGTGTGAGAGACCCCTCTCTAGGGACAAAGGATCTGGCTAGTGCCACATCCTTTCCTCTCCCCTCAACATAAACACAGAGCAACCAGCTGTAAGTAGCACAACACAGACACTGGCTCCCTAACCTGCTTACACCAAGTTCCACATCCCTTGTCAGTCAAGCTTGCCTAAGTCCCAGCACAGCTGACCCCTCTTCCAAAAGACCAGTACCAACCTCTGTCCACAAGATACCTCCCTACCAGAGAGTTGGTAGAGATTTAGGTCAAATGGAAGTAGTATCACATCTCACTAAACAATCAGACTGGGCACACCAAGTAAAAACACCATATTCTAGCCAAGGACAACACAATGCCCACTGCAGGCATGGACAGCCTCTGCAGACTAGTGGCCAGAAGGATAGAATGATCATAACACAACAGCATAGCCCATGCAGCACATAACAGAGAGACTCTCTGAAGCACCAGGCCCTAGGAACTATATGACCTCTTCTTCATAAAGACATTGCTCTCAGGAGCAGGAAATATAATAGACTTTACTGACACAGAGAAGACAAAATGCTGAGACAGAGGAATTCATACCAAATAAAACAAGAAGATAAGATCACAGCTGGAGACCTAAGTGAAAAAGATGTAAAATAATCAGTCAGAAATAAAAAATGCAAAAACTGAGATTTGCAACAGGCTTACTGTAATGAACACAGGGTGTGGGAGAAGAAGAGGAACAAATAGATGATATAGAAAATGAGATAATAAAAATAATGAAGATGAACAAAAGAGAAAAATAATTATGATACACAAAAAGAGAGAACTCAGTGACTCCATCAAATATAAGAACATTTGTATTTGGGGGAGTTGGGGAGTCCCAGAAGAAGAGAGAAAGGGGGTAAAAAATTTACCTGGGTAAATTATAGTGGAAAATTTCCCTTATCTTGGAAAGACAGCAGACATCCAGATCCAGGAGACACAGAGAACTCCCCCACACCCCCCCCCCCCAAAAAGCAGGCCAACACCAAGACATAGTGCAATTAAATTTGAAAAATATAGGGACATCTTAGTGTCTCAGTGATTCAATGTCTGCCTTTGGCTCAGGGCATGATCCCAGGGTCCTGGGATCAAGAACTGCATCAAGCTCCCCACGGGGAGCCTGCATCTCCCTCTACCTATGTCTCTGCCTCTCTCTCTGTGTCTTTCACAAATATAAATAAAATCTTTATATAAAAAAATAAAATATAGTTATAAAGAAAAAATCTTAAAAGCAGCGAGACAAAAGAAGTCTTTATCTTACAAGAGAAAACCCATAAGGCTAACTCCAGATTTCTTTTTTTTTATTTTTTTATTCTATTTATTCATGATAGGCACACAGTGAGAGAGAGAGAGAGGCAGAGACACAAGCAGAGGGAGAAGCAGGCTCCATGCACCGGGAGCCCAACGTGGGACTCGATCCCGGGTCTCCAGCATCGCGCCCTGGGCCAAAGGCAGGCACTAAACTGCTGTGCCACCCAGGGATCCCTAACTCCAGATTTCTTAAGAGAAACATGGCCAAAGAAAAGGGATGGAAATTATATATTTAATGTACAGAATGGGAAAAGTCTGCAGACAAGAAAACTCTGGCAAGCAAGGTTATCATTCTGAATAGAAGAAGCAAATAAGAGTTTCTAAGATAAACAAAAATTGAATGAGTTTGTGACCCCTAAACAAAACCTGCAAGAAATAGTAAAGGAGACTGAGTGGAAAGGAAAGAACTGAAAATAACAAAACTTAGAAAGGAACAGAGAAAAATCTTCAAAAACAATGATAGAACAAGTGCTAAAATAGTGCTTCATACCTATCTATCACTCTGAATGTAAATAAACTAAACATTCCAATAAAAAGACATAGGGTGTCAGAAAGAATAAAAAAAACAAGAACCATATATATGGTGCCTATAAGAGAGTCATATTGGACCTAAAGAAAACTGCAGATTGAAAGAGAGGTGTTAGAGAAACATGTAACATACAAATGGATATCAAAAGAAAGCTGGAGTAACAAAAGTTATATCTGAGAAACTAGAAGTTAAACCAAAGACCGTAATGAGATGAAGAAGGGCACTATATCATAATAAAGGGGAAAATCCAAGAATATCTATGAATTGTAAATATTTAAGCACTCAACATGGGACCACACAAATTTGTAATACAATAAAAAACATGAAGAAACTTATTGACAGTAATGCAAAAATAATAGGGGACTTTAACATCCAAATTCCAACAATGGAAAGATAATCTAAGCAGAATATCAACAAGGAAACAATGGCTTTAAATGACTCAGTGGACCACATGAACTTTAACTGACATGTTCACAACATTCCATCCTAAAGCAGGAGAATACACATTCTTTTCAAGTGCACATGGGATGTTCTCCAGAGTAGATCACATCCTAGGTCACAAATCAGGCCTCCATACATACAAAAAGTTTGAGATCATACCATGTGTATTTCCAGACCACAATGAAACTTCAAGCCAATCACAAGAAAAAAATTGGAAAGACCACAAAAACATGGAGGTAAAGTAACATGTGAATAAAAATGAGTGGGTCAATCAGGAAATCAAGGAAGAAATAAAAAAATACATGGAAACAAATGAAAATGAAAATATGACAGTCCAAAAGCTTTGGGATGCAGCAAATCTATCCAAACTGGGAAGTATATAGCAATACAGGCCTACCTCAAGAAGCAATTAAAATCTAATTAAAGGCCTAACCTCACACTGAAAGGAGCTAAAAGTGTAAAGACAAGAGAAGCCTTAAGCCAAAAGAAAGAAGGAAATTATAAAATTTAGTGCAGAAAAAAATGATATAGGGACTAAGAAACCAATAGAACACATCAATGAAACCAAGAGCTGGTTCTTTGGAAAAAATTATTAAAATTGAACAACTCGGAGACCCTACTCTTCCGCCATCTTGCCCCTCCCCCTAAAACTATAGAACACTTCTGAAAGAAATTGAGGAAGACACAAAGAGATGGAAAAATATTCCATGCTCATGGATTGGCAGAATTAATATTGTAAAAATGTCAATGTTACCCAGGGCAATTTACACATTTAATGCAATCCCTATCAAAATACCATGGACTTTCTTCAGAGAGTTAGAACAAATTATTTTAAGATTTGTGTGGAATCAGAAATGACCCCGAATAGCCAGGGGAATTTTAAAAAAGAAAACCATATCTGGGGGCATCACAATGCCAGATTTCAGGTTGTACTACAAAGCTGTGGTCATCAAGACAGTGTGGTACTGGCACAAAAACAGACACATAGATCAATGGAACAGAATAGAGAACCCAGAAGTGGACCCTGAAATGTATGGTCATCTAATATTCGATAAAGGAGGAAAGACTATCCATTGGAAGAAAGACAGTCTCTTCAATAAATGGTGCTGGGAAAATTGGACATCCACATGCAGAAGAATGAAACTGGACCACTCTCTTTCACCATACACAAAGATAAACTCAAAATGGATGAGAGATCTAAATGTGAGACAAGAGTCCATCAAAATCATAGAAGAGAACACAGGCAACACCCTTTTTGAACTCGGCCACAGTAACTTCTTGCAAGATACATCCACAAAGGCAAAAGAAACAAAAGCAAAAATGAACTATTGGGACTTCATCAAGATAAGAAGCTTTTGCACAGCAAAGGATACAGTCAACAAAACTAAAAGACAACCTACAGAATGGGAGAAGATATTTGCAAACAACATATCAGATAAAGGGCTAGTTTCCAAAATCTATAAAGAACTTATTAAACTCAACACCAAAGAAACAAACAATCCAATCATGAAATGGGTGAAAGACATGAAGAGAAATCTCACAGAGGAAGACATGGACATGGCCAACATGCACATGAGAAAATGCTCTGCATCACTTGCCATCAGGGAAATACAAATCAAAACCACCATGAGATACCACCTCACACCAGTGAGAATGGGGAAAATTAACAAGGCAGGAAACAACAAATGTTGGAGAGGATGCGGAGAAAAGGGAACCCTCTTACACTGTTGGTGGGAATGTGAACTGGTGCAGCCACTCTAGAAAACTGTGTGGAGGTTCCTCAAAGAGTTAAAAATAGACCTGCCCTACGACCCAGCAATTGCACTGTTGGGGATTTACCCCAAAGATTCAGATGCAATGAAACGTCGGGACACCTGCACCCCGATGTTTCTAGCAGCAATGTCCACAATAGCCAAACTGTGGAAGGAGCCTCGGTGTCCATCGAAAGATGAATGGATAAAGAAGATGTGGTTTATGTATACAATGGAATATTACTCAGCCATTAGAAACCACAAATACCCACCATTTGCTTCAAGGTTGATGGAACTGGAGGGTATTATGCTGAGTGAAATAAGTCATTCGGAGAAGGACAAACATTACATGTTCTCATTCATTTGGGGAATATAAATAATAGTGAAAGGAATATAAGGGAAAGGATATGAAATGTGTGGGACATATCAGAAAGGGAGACAGATCATAAAGACTCCTAACTCGGGGAAATGAACTAAGGGTGGTGGAAGGGGAGGAGGGCGGATGTTGGAGGGGAATGGGTGACGGGCACTGAGGTGGACACTTGACGGGATGAGCACTGGGTGTTTTTCTGTATGTTGGTAAATTGAACACCAATAAAAATTAATTAAAAAAAAGAGAATAAGAGGGAAATGCGAAGGTGGTGAAAAGGTACAATTTTCCAGTTATAAAATAAATGAGTCCTGGGGAGGTAATAGACAGCATGGTGACTATAGCTAATGATATTGTATTGTATATTTGAAAGTTACTAAGAGAGTGGATCGGAAAAGCTCTCATCACAAGAAAAAAAAATGTAACTGTGGTAGATGTTAGCTAGACTTACTGTGGTGATCATTTAGCAGTATCTACAATTATCAAATCATCATGCTGTGCATCTGAAACTAACATTATATGTCCATTATATCTCAATAGAAAAAGAAGGAAAACAGACTTAATTCTCACCAGAAGGAAGGAAGGAAGTTGAGGTTGTTATTGTAAAGATAAAAGATTGTCTTTTTGACAGAAAAATACTTTGTTATGAATAAAAGTTTAATTCATGGAAAAAAAATTGAACAACTCCTAGACTTATCAACATGAACAGAGAAAAGACCCAAAAAATAATATCACAAATGAGAGAGATCACAATCAATAGCACATAAATACAATTATAAGAGAATATTATGAAAAACTATATGCCAAAAATTGGACAATCTGGGAGACATGGATAAATTCTTAGAAACAGTAAACTACAAAAATTGAAGCAGGAAGAAATAGAAAACTTGACCAGATTGATAAACAGCAAAGAAATTGAATCAGCAATCAAAAATCTCCCAATAAATAAAAGTTCTGTGCCAGATGGCTTCACTGATGAATTCTACCAAACATTTAAAGAAGAGCTCATGACTATGATTCATTCTTAAACTGTTCAAAAAAAATAGAAAAAAAAAACTTCCAGACTCATTGTATGAGGCCAGAATTACCAACATACCAAAATCAGATAAAGGCATCACTAAAAGAGAGAACTATAGGCAAATATTCTTGATGAATATTCATACAAAAATTGTCAGTAAAATACTAAAGGATCCCTGGGTGGCTCAGCAGTTTAACGCTGCCTTCAGCCCAGGGTGTGATCCTGGAGACCTGGGATCAAGTCCCATGTTGGGCTGCATGCATGAAGCCTGCTTCTCCTTCTGCCTGTGTCTCTACCTCTCTCTCTCTCTCTCTCTCTCTCTCTCTCTCTTTCTCTCTCTGTGTGTGTGTGTCTCTCATGAATAAATAAATAAAACCTTTTTTAAAAAATTAAAATACTAACAAACCAAATCCAACACTAGATTAAAAGAATCATTCACCACAATCAACTAGGATTTACTCCTAGGTTGAGAGGGTGGTTGAATATTCACAAATCAATCAACATGATGCAGCACATTAATAAAAAGAAGTATAACAACCACAAGATCCTTCCAATAGTAGCAGAAAAAGCATTTGAAAAAAAATCCATTCCTGATTTTTAAAAAAAACAACAAATAAATTCAATATACAATGGAATATTATTTATCAACCAAAATAAAATTTTGCTGTTTGCAACAAGATGAATGGAGCAAGCATATTATTCTAAGTGAAATCAGTCAGTGATAGAAAAACAAATACCATATGATTTCAGTAGTATGTGGAGTTTAAAAAACAAAGCTATGGAACATAGGAGAAAAGGAGGCAAAGGAAGAAACAGAATCTTAAATATATATAGAGAACAAACTGAACACTACTGAGTGAGATGGGGGTGAGGGATGGGTTAACTATGTGCTGGGGAATAAGGAATGCACTAGAGGGAGGGGCAAGATGGCGAAAGAGTAGGGTCCCCAAGTCACCTGTCTCCACCAAATTACCTAGATAACCTTCAAATCATCCTGAAAATCTAAGAATTTGGACTGAGATTTTTTTTTTTTTTTTTTAAATTTTTATTTATTTATGATAGTCACAGAGAGAGAGAGAGAGGCAGAGACACAGGCAGAGGGAGAAGCAGGCTCCATGCACCAGGAGCCTGACGTGGGATTCGATCCCGGGTCTCCAGGATCGCGCCCTGGGCCAAAGGCAGGCGCCAAACCGCTGCGCCACCCAGGGATCCCTGGACTGAGATTTAAAGAGAGAACAGCTGGAATGCTACAGTGAGAAGAGTTCGCGCTTCTATCAAGGTAGGAAGACGGGGAAAAAAGAAATAAAGAAACAGAAGGCATCCAAAGGGGAGGGGCCTCGCGAGGAGCCTGGCAGAGGCCCGAGCAAGTGCCCCCAGGACAGGAAAGCCTGGTCCGGAGAAGCAGGAGCTCCACCAATCTTCCCTGACAGAAAGGGGCTCACAGGGAGTTAGAGCAGGACCGCAGGAGGGCGGGGATACCCTCAGGCTCCCTGGGACACTAACAGAGCAACTGCGCACCAGGGAGAGTGCGCCGAGCTCCCTAAAGGGCTGCAGCGCCCACACGCAGTGACCCAGGAGCAGCTCAGAGGGGCTCGGGGCAGCTCTGCGTGGAGAAGGCTGCCCGGCTCCTGGAACAGCTCGGGGGTGGCTCCAGCAAAGGAAGAGGCTCCGTGCGGAGGGGGCTGAGAGGCTCCGGGAGCAGCCCAGAGGGGCTCCGGTGGCGGCTCCACAAAGAGGCGACTGTGCCACGGGGAGTGCAAATCCAACAGCACATGCCCGGGAGCACTGGGCGCCGGGGACACAACCCAGGATCCGACCACCCCCCAGGACAGGCAGAGGCCAGGAGGGCCCAGGACAGCAAGGACGCTCCTGCCCGGAGCTGAGCAGATCAGCGGCCCCGCCCCTGGAGCATCCAGGCCCCTGCAGACTGAGAGCTCTGTAGTTACTGTGGGAGCTGAATCCAGGGCTCCAGAGCTGGCCGAGGCCACTGCGGTTGTTCCTCCTGGGGACTCACAGGGTAAACAACCCCCACTGAGCCCTGCAATAGGCAGGGGGCAGAGCAGCTCCCCCAAGTGCTAACACCTGAAAATCAGCACAACAGGCCCCTCCCCCGGGAGACCAACTAGACAGACAAGTTCCAGGGGAAGTCAAGGGACTTTAAAGTAAACAGAATCAGAAGATACTCCCCTGTGTTTTCTTTTCTTTTCTTTTTGATTTCGGTTGGCTTCCCCCACCCTTTTTATTCCTTTCTTTCTTTTTCTTTCTCTTTTTCTTCTCTTTTTTCTTTTTCTTCCTTTTTTCTTTTACTTTTTCTGTTTTCTTTCCTTCTTTCTCTCCTCTCTTTTTCTCCTTTTCCCAATACAACTTGTTTTTGGCCACTCTACACTGAGCAAAACGAATAGAAGGAAAACCTCACCTCAAAAGAAAGAAACAGTCCTCTCTCCCACAGAGTTACAAAATCTGGATTACAATTCAATGTCAGAAAGCCAATTCAGAAGCACTATTATAAAGAAACTGGTGGCTCTAGCAAAAAGCATAAAGGACTCAAGGCACTTCATGACTCCAGAATTTAGATCTAATCGGGCAGAAATTAAAAATCAGTTGAATGAGATGCAATCCAAACTAGAAGTCCTAACAATGAGGGTTAACGAGGTGGAAGAACGAGTGAGTGACATAGAAGAGAAGTTGATGGCAAAGAGGGAAACTGAGGAAAAAAGAGACAGACAACTAAAAGACCATGAATACAGATTAAGGGAAATAAACGCAGACTGAGGAAGAAAAACCTACGTTTAATTGGGGTTCCCAAGGGCGCAGAAAGGGACAGAGGGCCAGAATATGTATTTGAACAAATCCTAGCTGAAAACTTTCCTAATCTGGGAAGGTAAACAGGCATTCAGATCCAGGAAATAGAAAGATCCCCCGCTAAAATCAATAAAAACTGTTCAACACCTCGACATTTAATAGTGAAGCTTGCAAATTCCAAAGATAAAGAGAAGATCCTGAAAGCAGCAAGAGACAAGAAATCCCTGACTTTTATGGAGAGGAGTATTAGGGTAACAGCAGACCTCTCCAAAGAGACCTGGCAGGCCAGAAACGGCTGGCAGGATATATTCAGGGTACTAAATGAGAAAAACATGTAACCAAGAATACTTTATCCAGCAAGGCTCTCATTCAGAAAGGAAGGAGAGATAAAGAGCTTCCAAGACAGGCAGGAACTGAAAGAATATGTGACCTCCAAACCAGCTCTGCAAGAAATTTTAAGGGGGACTCTTAAAATTCCCCGTTAAGAAAAAGTCCAGTGGAACAATCAACAAAAACAAAGACTGAATAGATATCATGATGACACTAAACTCATATCTTTCAAATGTAACTCTGAACGTGAACGGGCTTCATGACACCATCAAAAGGCGCAGGGTGTGAGACTGGATAAAAAAGCAGGACCCATCTATTTCCTGTCTACAAGAGACTCATTTGAGACTGAAGGACACCTACAGCCTGAAAATAAAAGGTTGAAGAACCATTTACCATTCAAATGGTCCTCAAAAGAAAGCAGGGGTAGCCATCCTTATATCAGATAAACTAAAATTTACCCCGAAGACTGTTGTGAGAGATGAAGAGGGACACTATCTCATACTAAAAGGATCTACCTAACAAGAGGACTTAACAATCCTCAATATATATTCCCCGAATGTGGGAGCTGCCAAATATATCACTCAATTAATAACCAAAGGGAAGAAATAGTTAGATAATAATACTCTTATACTTGGTGACTTCAATCTAGCACTTTCTATACTCGACAGGTATTCTAAACACAACATCTCCAAAGAAACGGGAGCTTTCAATGATACACTGGACCAGATAGATTTCACAGATATCTACAGAACTTTACATCCAACTCAACTGAATACACATTTTCTCAAGTGCACATGGAACTTTCTCCAGAAAGACTACATACTGGGTCTGGACCCAGTATGGACCCACAATACTGGACCCTCATACTGGGTCGCAAATTGGGTCTGAACTGATACCAAAAGATTTGGATCATCCCCTGCATATTCTCAGACCATAATGCCTTGAAATTAGAACTAAATACAACAAGAAGTTTGGAAGGACTTCAAACACGTGGCGGTTAAGGACCATCCGGCTAAAAGATGAAAGGGTCAACCAGGAAATTAAGAAAGATATAAAAAGACCCATGGAAACTAATGAGAATGAAGATACAACAGTTCAAAATCTTTGGGATGCAGCAAAAGCAGTCCTAAGGGGGAAATATATTGCAATACAAGCATCCATTAAAAACTGGAATGAACTCAAATACAAAAGCTAACCTTACACATAAAGGAGCTAAAGAAAAAACGGCAAATAGATCCTACACCCGGCAGAAGAAGAGAGTTAATAAAGATTGGAGCAGAACTCAACGAAATCGAGACCAGAGGAACTGTGGAACAGATCAACAAAACCAGGAGTTGGTTCTTTGAAAGAATTAATAAGATACATAAACCATTAGCCAGCCTTATTAAAAAGAAGAGAGAGAAGACTCTAATTAATAAAATCATGAACGAGAAAGAAGAGATCACTGCCAACACCAAGGAAATACAAATGATTTTAAAAACATTATGAACAGCTATATGCCAATACATTAGGCAATCTAGAAGAAATGGACGTATTTCTGGAAAGCCAAAAACTACCAAAACTGGAACAGGAATAAGCAGCAAACCTGAGCAGGCCAATAACCAGGGAGGAAATTGAAGCAGTCATCAAAAACCTCCCAAGACACAAAAGTCCAGGGCGACGTCTTCCCGGGGGAATTCTATCAAACGTTTAGAGAAGAAACCATACCGATTCTGCTGAAGCTGTTTGGAAAGATAGAAAGAGATGGAGTACTTCCAAATTCGTTCTATGAGTCCAGCATCACCTTCATTCCAAAACCAGACAAAGACCCCACCCAAAAGGAGAATATCCCAATATCCCTGATGAACATGCAAAAATTCTCAACAAGATACTAGCCAATAGGATCCAACAATACATTAAGAAAATTATTCACCATGACCACATAGGATTTATCCCCGGGACACAATGCTGGTTCAACACTCCTAAAACAATCAATGTGATTCATCATGTCAGCAAGAGAAAAACCAAGAACCATAGGATCCTCTGATTAGATGCAGAGAAAGCATTTGACAAAATACAGCATCCATTTCTGATCAAAACTCTTCAGAGTGTAGGGATAGAGGGAACGTTCCTCAGTATCTTAATAGCCATCTATGAAAAGGCCACAGCAAATATCATTCTCAATGGGGAAGCACTGGGAGCCTTTCCCCTAAGATCAGGAACAAGACAGGGATGTCCACTCTCACCACTGCAATTTAACATAGTACTGGAAGTCCTAGCCTCAGCAATCAGACAACAAAGAGACATTAAAGGCATTCAAATTGGCAAAGAAGAAGTCAAACTCTCCCTCTTCGCCGATGACATGATATTCTACATAGAAAACACAAAGGCCTCCACCCCAAGATTGCTAGAACTCATACAGCAATTTGGCAGTGTGGCAAGATACAAAAATCAATGCCCAGAAATCAGTGACATTTCTATCCCCTAGCAATGAAGAAAGAGAAATTAAGTAGTCAATCCCATTTAAAATTGCACCCAAAAACATTGGATACCTAGGAATAAACCTAACCAAAGAGGTAAAGGATCTATACCCTAAAAACTATAGAACACTTCTGAAAGAAATTGAGGAAGACACAAAGAGATGGAAAAATATTCCATGCTCATGGATTGGCAGAATTAATATTGTGAAAATGTCAATGTTACCCAGGGCAATTGACACGTTTAATGCAATCCCTATCAAAATACTGTGGACTTTCTTCAGACAGTTAGAACAAATTATTTTAACATTTGTGTGGAATCAGAAAAGACCCTGAATAGTCAGGGAAATTTTAAAAAAGAAAACCATATCTGGGGGCATCACCCTGCCAAATTTCAGGTTGTACTACAAAGCTGTGGTCATCAAGACAGTGTGGTCCTGGCACAAAACAGACACATAGATCAATGGAACAGAACAGAGAACCCAGAAGTGGACCCTGAACTTTATGGTCAACTAATATTCGATAAAGCAAGAGAGGCTATCCATTGGAAGAAAGGCAGTCTTTTCAATAAATGCTGCTGGGAAAATTGGACATCCACATGCAGAAGAATGAAACTCGACCACTCTCACCATACACAAAGATAAACTCCTAATGGATGAGAGATATAAATGTGAGACAAGATTCCATCAAAATCCTAGAGGAGAACACAGGCAACACCCTTTTTGAACTTGGCCACAGTAACTTCTTGCAAGATACATCCACGAAGGCAAAAGAAACAAAAGCAAAAATGAACTATTGGGACTTCATCAAGATAAGAAGGGAGACAGAACATAAAGACTCCTAACTCGGGGAAACGAACCAGGGGTGGTGGAAGGGGAGGAGGGCGGGTGTTGGAGGGGAATGGGTGACGGGCACTGAGGTGGACACTTGACGGGTTGAGCACTGGGTGTTTTTCTGTATGTTGGTAAATTGAACACCAATAAAAATTAATTTAAAAAAAAGATAAGAAGCTTTTGCACAGCAAAGGATACAGTCAACAAAACTAAAAGACAACCTACAGAATGGGAGAAGATATTTGCAAACAACATATCAGATAAAGGGCTAGTTTCCAAAATCTATAAAGAACTTATTAAACTCAACACCAAAGAAACAAACAATCCAATCATGAAATGGGTGAAAGACATGAAGAGAAATCTCACAGAGGAAGACATGGACATGGCCAACATGCACATGAGAAAATGCTCTGCATCACTTGCCATCAGGGAAATACGAATCAAAACCACAATGAGATACCACCTCACACCAGTGAGAATGGGGAAAATTAACAAGGCAGGAAACAACAAATGTTGGACAGGATGCAGAGAAAAGGGAACCCTCTTACACTGTTGGTGGGAATGTGAACTGGTGCAGTCACCCAGGAAAACTGTGTGGAGTTTCCTCAAAGTGTTAAAAATAGACCTGCCCTATGACCCAGCAATTGCACTGTTGGGGATTTACCCCAAAGATTCAGATGCAATGAAACACCGGGACACCTGCATCCCGATGTTTCTAGCAGCAATGTCCACAATAGCCAAACTGTGGAAGGAGCCTCGGTGACCATCGAAAGATGAATGGATAAAGAAGATGTGGTTTATGTATACAATGGAATATTACTCAGCCATTAGAAACGACAAATACCCACCATTTGCTTCAATGTGGATGGAACTGGAGGGTATTATGCTGAGTGAAGTAAGTCAATCGGAGAAGGACAAACAGTGTATGTTCTCATTCATTTGGGGAATATAAATAATAGTGAAAGGGAATATAAAGGAAGGGAGAAGAAATGTGTGGGAAATATCAGGAAGGGAGACAGAACATAAAGACTCCTAACTCTGGGAAATGAACTAGGGGTGGTGGAAGGGGAGGAGGGAGAGGGGTGGGGGGGAATGGGTGACGGGCACTGAGGGGGACACTTGGGATGAGCACTGGGTGTTATTCTGTATGTTGGTAAATTGAACACCAATTAAAAATTAATTTATTTACAAAAATAAAATAAAATAGAATATGCAAGAACTTAGAATGCTGTCAAGTACATCCATACCACTTTTGAACAATGGTTAATTTCTTCACTAGTAGCTTCTGTACTATGCAAGTTTAGATTAGGACTTCCTACTCAGCACTAGTGGATTTCCCATTAGCTCTACCTCTAGTTTTTTATGTTTATTTGTTTGTATGTTTGTTTTAGATTTTTTTGTTTTGTTTTGTCTTATTTTTTTCCACACTACTTGGCATCAGGGAAATTCATACTCTTTGCATGTTCACCCATTATTTCCTGTCTCCCCCTGCTCTGTGAATTTGGAAATGAAGAAAAGTTTTCCCCAGCACAAATGATATTTTATGTTATATTTAATTTTCTGCCCCCCCCCATAATATTAATTAATTTTATGTGCACATATGATCCTCTTGCCACTGTTTTTAATATCTTGGCTATGACTTTATAAAAATTTTTGTCCATTTAATTGAGCCTGTTTTCATCAATGAATATCACTTTTTGTACTGAAGTAGTGTTAGATTTACACATGCATTATCAAGATTTAATTTCTATAAAGTATGATAGATGCAGAACACCTAGGTTGCTCAGTGGTTGAGCATCTGCCTTTGGCTCAGGTCATGATCCCAGAGTTCTGGGATTGAGCCCTGCATCAAACTCCCTATAGGCAGTCTGCTTCTCCCTCTGCCTATGTATCTGCCTCTCTCTCTGTGTCTCTCATGAATAAATAAAATCTTTTCTAAAATGTATGATAGATGCCATTTGGATTGTTAACATTAACTGAGTCAATATTTTTATTGATTTGGTAATATGTTAATAAATTGCTGAATCGAGAAACAAGATTATAAAATTATGAAGCATATAATTAAATTTCTGTTTTACATATGCAATTATTCACAAAGTCTACACAATAAAATGGCAAAATAGTAAAAGGAGCTTTTTCCTATAGAATGTATTAGGGATACTTTCTTTTCTTTTACTTTTTGGCCTATCTACATTATCTAATTTTACACCAAAATCTCAGGTAATATTTGTATAAAAAATACAATTTAAAATAACAAATTAAATAATAAACTCAAAATAGAAATAAAATAAAAATATTGTAATAGAAATAAAAATAATATGTAATTCTTAGAACGCTAAGTTAGCTAACATGGGAAAAGACTGATCTTATTATATGTTTTCTTAATCACTTCTCAAAATCTTCCCTACTGACAAATAGCTCTAAGGAACATACTGAAAATCTCCAGTTATCTAGATTCTACATATTTACAAATTTCTTTTTTTTTTTTTAGTTTTTATTTATTTATGATAGTCACAGAGAGAGAGAGAGAGAGAGGAAGAGAGAGAGAGAGAGAGGCAGAGACACAGGCAGAGGGAGAAGCAGGCTCCATGCACCGGGAGCCTGACGTGGGATTTGATTCCGGGTCTCCAGGATCGCGCCCTGGGCCAAAGGCAGGCGCCAAACCGCTGCGCCACCCAGGGATCCCTATTTACAAATTTCTTAAAAGGAATAATTTTCTTTTTCTTTTTGATGTAGTCTTATTTTTTAAAGGATTTTATTTATTAATTAGAGAGAGAGTGAATGGGGTGGGGATAATCAGGAGATGCAGAGGGAGAAGGAGAAGCAGGCTACCCACTGAGCAGGTAGCAAGATGGCAGACGCAAGGCTGGATCCCAGGACCCTGAGATCAGGACCTGAGCCAAGGGGCAGATGCTTAAGGGACTGAGCCACCCAGGTGCCCCCTCCTTTTGATGTGTTCTAAATGTGTGGTTGTGTGCAGTCTGCGTGTGTGCGTGTGTGCGTGTGTGTTTTAAGAGTACTGACATAAAAAAAAGAGTACTGACATAAACACATTTGCAGTTATTCTTTATACAGTTCATGTTTTTCTCCTTCCCCTTTCTCTCAAATGTCCCACAACACATCTGAAATTTACAAATGTGCCATTGAATAAAAATATCTAGAATTGTCAACTGTGTTTTATCAACATGGTCATAGATAAATTGGACTAGTCCAAAGGTTTACTGAAACCAATATTTATTGACTGTATGTCTGCATTTTTATCTCTAGATCTCTTACTTAATCATAAAGAAATGAAATTGGCATGACTTGACTATATTTTTTTGTCTTTGAGTGAATATCTGTTGCCTTTTAGTTTTTTAGAACAAAGTATTTTTCAAAATTATTTATTTATTCATGAGAGACACAGAGAGAGAGGCAGAGACATAGGCAGAGGGAGAAGCAGGCTCCCTGTGGGGAGCCTGATGCAGGATTCAGTCCCAGAACCATGGGATCCTGACATGAGCCAAAGGCAGATGCTCAACCACAGAACCACCCGGGCACCCCTCTGTTGCCTTTTCATTACCTAATGACTTTCCAGGGAATGAACTAAAGTTAATAAACTTATCATTTCCAAGACCTTACTTTTTCTAGTGGATTTCTATTAATTTTCATCTGAAAATATGTATTTTACTCTTTCTTAGTTTTGGAATTCATCACCCAAATTCTCATGTCACTTAAAGACAAATATTTGATTAACTGTAATGGGAAAGTGTAAGAGCTTTGAAAAATAGTAATTATGAGATAATTAAATAACACATCAAACAGTTTATTTAATAAGTAAAAAAGTTCAATATTAAATGCACATTAGGCTGTCCATGGAACAAAAAAAGCAACTTGATAGAAAAAATAAAATTTTCCATTTTTGCTTAGATAATATATAATTTAGTGTTTGTTTAGATAATATCTGGATATTTGGAAATATTTTTTTATTTACTGTATTTTTTTTATTCATGAATTGAAACTTTAATGTCATGTGGACAGCTTCATTTTTTTTCTTCTCCTTGCTTGCCACCTTCAAAAAGTGAGTTATTTTGAATACTAATAATTAGCAGAAAGATAATTAACAATAGGCTCAAATATTTCCTAATAGTTAACTTAATTCCAAGTGTCAAAGGTTATTTTCCTTAAACTTCATCTCTATTTTGGTAATGGAAAAGAGACCTTATCCACACCCACATTTCAACACTAACTGTAACTCTACAACCTGCAGCACAGTCCTGACTTCATTCACACACATTTGCATTCATCTATAGAATATGAAGTCTGTCTGTCTCACAGGTTAAAATTGATGTCACAAGACATTTCCTATTCATACTCTCTGATTCCTAATCCTATCAGTAGTGTCCTTCAGTCTAAGCCCAAACTCCTGAAAAACAGAGAAGCTGATGGTGTCAGTACCAGACCAAGGACAGAAGATAATGAGAAAAGGTGTTCCAACTCAACAATGAGACAGAGAAAAAGGGTTAATCCCCCTTTCTTTCACAAAACTTCCTCTGCTCTTATTGTGCCACTTTCTCCCTATCTCACCATAGCCAAGCTTCTTCCTACCTCACAGCCCTGGAATACTCTATTTCCTTCTGTAATGTGCTTGATCTCTACCCCTACCTCTCTCTATCATGTGCCTAATCTTTATCATTCCTCAGACATGATTTAGGCCATTTCTTTAAGAGTGATTCTCTGATCACCCAGTACACAGTAGCTTCACCTACTAAAATAGTTTTTTTTTTCACAATAACCTTTAAAAATTACTTACTACAGTTCTCATTTAAATATTATGTTTTTGGGATCCCTGGGTGGCTCAGCAGTTTAGTGCATGCCTTTGGCCCAGGGCATGATCCTGGAATCCCGGGATTGAGTCCAACATCGGGCTCCCTGAATGAAGCCTGCTTCTCCCTCTGCCTGTGTCTCTGCCTCTCTCTCTCTCTCTCTCTTTCTGTCTCTCATGAGTAAATAACTTTAAAAAAATTAAAAATTAATTTTCTGATTAAAAAATATATACCTCCCCCCAATAGACTGTAAATCCATAACAGTAGGACTCATAGTTTGTTCACTACTATATTATCACTACTCAGATCACTAGCTGGCTTATCTTAAATCCCCCAAAATATATGTTTAATAATAAATATAAGCATAACCAAATGAATTAAATGGTCATTCTAGTCTCATCACCAATGGTTTATAGATGTTAACTTAATCTACTAAACATATTAAATATCATCTAGGCTTTTTTACATACAAGGAAATGTCAGTCTTACAATTAGTAAGTTGATACTTTAGTTTTTAGATTTTTTTTTTGCTTTTTTTGTTTTGTTTTTAGTTTGTTGCATTCTTTACCAACTTTTTTTTCTGTTATAGCTGAGATATCCTGGAAAAGAAGCTGGAGGTTGAGCTATGAGTGAGGCTTGATCACTGGACTTTGTAAAAACAATTTGCCTGAAGTATTAAAGAGAGTGCTAAATAGAACATAAAGGAAATGATGCAAATCATCTAAGAAAAAGAAACATCAACATAGATGGGTAGAAGGCAAGATTTATCAAAACGCATGTCAAAGAGCAGGAAGGAGGTAAGTGCAGGGAACTGAGGCAGTTCTGTCCCAGTGGTAGACTAAATAAAAGTCATTCTAGAGAAGGGAAAGGATATTTTCAAAATAGATCCTCAAGCATCATCCTGTAAGATAGAGATGCAAAATATACAAACATTTGCTTTTTTATAGGCATCAGTGATCAATTCAAAATAAAGTTTGCACGTGTTTATCCCTCCTCAAATAGCAAAAATATTTCATCTGCTGTCATATTTTCTAATTTGCATAGAAGTGCAGTGTCTCTGGAGGCTTCTTGTACTATTTTAATGGCAAGGAGAAATATCATGGCC
The DNA here is from genome assembly GCF_018345385.1 of Vulpes lagopus. Classification (NCBI taxonomy): domain Eukaryota; kingdom Metazoa; phylum Chordata; class Mammalia; order Carnivora; family Canidae; genus Vulpes; species Vulpes lagopus. The sequence continues at coordinate 61,311,514 of NC_054848.1, read as the reverse complement.
AAAATACCAAAGGTAAATTAGCCACAAATGCTGCATATGCATAGATGTCATTATAAATTAATATCTTAGAATATTTTTAGATAAATTTTCTGCTTTGCACTCTCTATTTGAAGCTATCCTGCCAATCCCATTTGTTCTTGTGAAACAAATTGGTGAACGATTATGTTGGCTTTAGAGAAAAATCCAACCATCCACCAGGTAGGTGGCTCTTTGCACAAATAGAAACAGCTTCCAAGAAATGGAACATTCCTAGAATGATTTTAATGCTTGCTTTTATGGAGACTTTCAATATAAAGCAAACATGTAGCCAAAATTAATGATGATTTTATTGTGAATTTTTAAAAAGATTTTATTTATTCATGAGAGACATAGGCAGAGGGAGAAGCAGGGTCCCTGCAGGGAGCCCTATGTGGGACTATACCTTGGGACTCCAGGATCATGTCCTGAGCCAAAGGCAGATGCTCAACTGCTGAGCCACCCAGGTGTCCCTATTTTATTGTGAATTTTAAAACCAGCCAGCAAAAGACCGCTGAGGCATGTAAATAAATGGTACAGATCTAATATAGATGTTCAGGAAATAATTTACTCTGGTTAGTTGAGTGTTCTGTTTAACTCATAAATTTCAGTTCGTTATATGATCTAGATTTTATCACTAGGAGAGAACTTGGAACTTTCATGATAATTCTGGATAAGCCCAGTCCTGTCAGGAACTTTCAAACAAATAGGTGTGCTTCTATATTTTTAAAGTTTAAATTCAAAACTGGAGGTCAAAGCAGAATTCAAGCATGCAGGGATGCCTGGGTGGCTCAGTGGTTGAGCATCTGCCTTTGGCTCAGGGCATGATCTCAGAGTCCCAGGATCGAGTCCCACATCCAGATCCCTGTAGAGAGCCTGCTTCTCCCTCTACCTATGTCTCTGCCTCCCCCCCCCCTTTCTCTCTCTGTCCCTCATGAATAAATAAATAAAATCCTTAAAAAATAAAAAAAAAATTCAAGCATGCTAACGATCAGAAAACAGAGAATGTAAGAGTGACTATTATACTGAGATATTGTAATTTTTGTCAGACCATAGTTTGTGGAATCAGTCTCATAGTATAATGGAGTGCTTAACAGTGGATTCTAGATACAGAAATTGAGGGGAGAAAAAGGGTCATGTGAAGTGAACATTCAAGAAAGATTTCTTTGATCAGATAAAATTTATGATGGTCCTGAAAATAATGAAGATGACAGTTGCTTGGATGAATGTCAAAGATAAAGGAGAATACTTTGTTAGAAAGCCTCCTTGAGCAACAGGTGTGGGAGATAGAAGAAACTAGCATGAGTGAAAAGTAAAGTGGAGTAAGTAACACATTATAAGTTTTTTAAAAGATTTTATTTATTTATTAATGAGAGGCACAGAGAGAAAGAGAGAGAGGCAGAGACGCAGAAGCAGGCTCCATGCAGGGAGCCTGACATGGGACTCGATCCCTGGTCCCCAGGATCAGGCCCTGGGCTGAAGGCAGTGCTAAACTGTAGAGCCACCCAGGCTGTCCACATTACAAGTTTTGAAAGAGAACATCTATCTTTGGAATGAGAACCAGAGAACCAGAGAGTGATTTTAAAGTGCAGAGTATAAGTTGTGCAGAGCCGCCCATCTTGCTTCTCTGTTTTTTTCTCCTCTAGAATATTCTCAAATTTCAAAATGGAAACCTACAAGAATATGCAAATATTTACCATTGAGTTGTAGCTAGATTTCTTTCACAGGACCTGTGTCTTTCACCAGTTCCGTGTGAATTTTTGCATTGTATTTCAAGACTAAAATGTAACAGATAAGGTAAGGAGAAAGCCTAAAGACCAAGAGCCATTTAGAAGCAAAAGCTATGACATACTATTTTGGGTGAGGTGTCAGAAGAGGGCGCCACAGGCTTTTAGGAACACTTCTGTCAAGCCGTTGCTATCTCTTTAAGAAAGAAGGTAGTTAGAATGATGAAAGGATGTTATTATTGTTTTCAAATAATTATAGAGTTTCTGTGTAGGCAGTCACAGGAAATGTTTCCTCAGAAGATAGAAATAATTATACTTGAAACTTATTTCACTAATTTTTAAGTGTCTGCCTCAAATTCAAATTCTTGAAGCAGTTAGTGTTTTAAAATACCAGGTTATAATCTTCTTTTCTCCATGCCTACCTACTAGAGGAATAATAAAACAGGTTTTCAAACTTAATCATTTTTGCTATTTATTTCCAGAATCTCAGAAATTATTAAGGTCTTTGAGATCATATCTAACTCTCTCATTTGACAGAAAGAGACTCAGAGATCCTAAAGGAGTCACACAACTGCATGTTGACAGAGTTAGGATGAGATTTCAGGGTTTCCATTTTTCTGATGGGTTCTCTCTAATATAGCAAGCTAGCAAGTCCACTAAAAAGTTATGTGTATGGTAGTAATGTAAAAATGAATTGCCCTCATCGGTTATAGATGCTTACTAAAGCATTGAAAGATGAAATGAAATTATATCTGGGATTTGCTTTAAAATTCTTTAGTAAAAATTGTGAGGAAAAACACATAAATACAAAAAGATTGGCAACATATTCTTAATTATTAAAGCTAGGTTATGGGTGCATTAGGACTCATAATGCCATTCTATTTTTAATATATCTATAATAAATATTATTTTTAAAAGTAAAATGTTGGGGAAAGTCTATATAACATAAAATTATGTATAATGTATAGATTTTAATAATCCATTATAATGACCATGATCAAAAATTTCTTATAAAATATTTTCATACCAACAAAAGTTTTATAAATAGGTGCCTGCAAAAGAGAGTGTGTCTGCTTATAATAGTGTACACTATCATGTGCTAAAGTGGGAGAATTTGCTTTTAAGAGATATAATTTAGGTCACAAATATGAAGACTATAATCTTGTTATTTGAAGTATATTATGTCCATTGAGTCCTTTAATTTTATCCAGCAAAACCAACAAATCTAAGGTAAGGTGTGTATATTTATAAGTATGAGGAGAAGGAAGCAGGATACTTCTTAACATAATTTGATTTTGCCACAATTGATTTGAATGAGTATTCCCAGAAAAATTTGATATTGCATATTAAAACTTTAATTTTCAAGGATAACAGACCAATTAAAAAAACAATTCCTCTGCCATCATCCACGCAGTTTAAAACCACACAGACATACAATGCTGATGGATCATCAGCAGGGGAGCATCAGTGAAATGGATCAAGGGGAAAGAAGCTGAGACCCTGGCTACATATAAATATTTTTTTTATTTTCCTGAAAGAGAAAAATACCTTTTAAATATCTGCAGAGACCATATGTGCCTTCTGGTTGCATAGCATATATACGAACTAAGAGCTTATGTAGCAAAAAGCTAACATTATATAGAATCCCCTCCAAAAAACATTAATTGACAAATAAGTAAACAAAACTCTTCGATATTTAGTCAAGTTTAAAAAGCTAGCAAAATGTTAAATACTGAAATTGAGAGGTAGAAGAGGATCTACAGTCCAAATCATTTTTGAAACAATTTTTCTGTGATTCTTCTGCTCCAGAACACAACTGGATAGGAGAGTGACCAAGAATGACTTCCACTTCATGAAATGAAATGACTTCCACTTCATGAAATGAAATGTACTTCTTTACTAAGGAAAATAGGTAATTTGGCCTAAATCTACTAATGTTCAAACAGACTGCCACTGTTTTTTCTCCAAAGGGAAATGGAATTTTACTTTACCCTGATTTTGTTCAGCTTTCATATTTTGTAAATTTTGTGTTTATTGGAAATAGGGGGCAATTTGTCAAGAAGGGCACTAGCTTAGTAGTATACTGAGCATTTTCAAAAAATAGTTCTTCCTATAAAGTCTTGCCCTCTGTCTCTGAAGGAAGTTTCTGGGCAAATGATTGACATTTTGAAAACATTTTAGAAAAAAAAAGTATAGATATGGGGAAGTTAAGGTCTTGAGGAGCAGGGGGCTTTAGAAAACCTAGCTTGTGCGGCAGTGTAAACACACTGAAAAGTACCAAGATAAATGAAGCCAGGTGCATGAAAGAGAGACAGATGTCAAATCTAAGTTAGAGTCAAATTGCCCACTTGGGAGCCTGGTTTAGATGCATGTTGGTATGATGGAATAGGGCCCAAATTTGAAGTTGCGCCTAGGCAAAACCTAGATGAGTTTGATGTACTTATGAATTGGGATTTATTTTGAATAAAATGTCACCTTAGCTTCTAAAGTGGGCAATAGAATTTTAGTTTTAAAAGAGAGGATATTCAGTCAAAAAATGCCCTGTACTTGTAAGAGCAGAAGTGTTCTAAAGCAAGTGTGGGACTGGGAAGTGAGAGACAGAGAGAAAACCTGAAGTCTGATCAGAATATGGTACTTAGAAATAAGATTGTACTGGTAGTCAGGACACCTGGATTGTAACTATAATTCTAATGTTAACTTGCTATGTCATTAGCAGGAAGATTTATCCCTCTTTGGGCTTTGTTTCCTCATCCAATTACTTGAGATGATGGTTATATTGAGTAGTCTTCCAGGTCTTTTATAATTCTGTGTTTCTAGTTCGCAACTTTAGTCTAAATCTAGCAAATTTGCAGTAAATGATTCCAAATGACTTAAACTAGAAACACAGAAGACCTGGAAGACTACTCAATGAGGTTTATAGCTAATAAAGTTAATTAAGCTGATAAATTAATATTAATTTTAGTTGGGGACTTTTGCTACCATCCGAATCATGTTGATGCTAAATGTGGATTATACTTGATTTTGAAACATAATGAGCACCAAACTTCACTGCCTGTGTCTGGAGATAAAAATGGAGAAAAGTATAGAGATTTGGGCTATTTCCTAAACCCAGGAAAACATACCCTGGAAGTGACTGATTTGGCAAAATCTTTGACAGTAGCTTCTTTTTACTTTTATACTCCAAACTCCTCTCCAGTCACTAGGATTTATAGTTAAACATGGTGTTCCAGTCCTAGTTGGCTGCTTTGATCTCTCTTTTCCTGGGACCCCAAGATTTATGCAGCTAAGATATATGATCAGAGTCTAACTTTCCCTTCTGTCTGTAGAGGTTAAGGCTTTGCACATATGAATCCATCTATATCAAGATGTTTTCCTGGTCCAACTCTGATGATGTCCTTTTCCAAAGTTCAATTTCCTTCTTTAACTCTTTTACTGTTACATTAGCTATCTCTTATAACTGGGGCTGTAGGTCTAAATATGCCAGTAAATTTGGGAAGAAAATTATAAGTGACAACTTATTAAGCCTTAAGTAATTGCCCTTCTTTCAAAGGGCCATTTAATGTGGGACTTGTCTCCATGGAGCATACCCAAAAATGTTACCTTCTAACATAGTGAAATATTCCTGTACTCGGATCAGTTTCATTTTTTGCCATGACCTTGCAATGTGATCTCAGACAGGAGTCAATCTTTTAGGATAAGAGAAGTCCTTTTCTGACATACTCTATGGATATGAAGCAGATATACTTAGGAAGATTTGAGATTTATTTTGAATTAAAAGTCACCTTAACTTCTAAAATGACTTATTAATGGAGCACTAGAAATTCAGTTTTATTTTTTTTTAATTAACTTTTATTGGTGTTTAATTTACCAACATACAGAAAAACACCCAGTGCTCATCCCGTCAAGTGTCCACCTCAGTGCCCGTCACCCATTCCCCTCCAACACCCGCCCTCCTCCCCTTCCACCACCCCTAGTTCGTTTCCCCGAGTTAGGAGTCTTTATGTTCTGTCTCCCTTCCTGATATTTCCCAACATTTCTTTTCCCTTCCTTTATATTCCCTTTCACTATTATTCATATTCCCCAAATGAATGAGAACATACACTGTTTGTCCTTCTCCGATTGACTTATTAAAAAAAAAGAAATTCAGTTTTAAAAGAGAGGATATTCAGTCAAGTGGCATACAAAATAATTTTGGGAGATTATAGATAATTTTTATTTTTATAATTAATGAATAAAGTATTATTTATAATACAATTATTTTTGCAATTGTCCCATTATGCCATATGTTACTTGCTTTCCAAACATACAGTGATAAAATATTTCCTTTTAAAGGAAGTTAAAGTTAAAATAAATACAATTAAATTTAAATAGATTAGAGAGAGACAAATCCTATTGTGCATATTAAGTGGTGATTAACAGGCATGGAAAAATGATGAAGGATGTATAAGAATGATTGAAATTTGGGAAACACAGGACCACGTAACCTCAAGGTTGCTGTCAGACCTTAGATTCTGTAATTTCACCAATGGTCACTAAAAAGAGAATTATGAAATTATTTTCTATCCACCTCTTATTCTCCTCCCTCCACTCAGTGCCATGTTCAGTACTTAGTGCCTGTGGAGTTCTCATTTATTCCAAAAGTATCAGCACTTCCTAGATCATATCTTCAGCAATAGCAATTCACCTAGTAGATAAAAGGCTGCCTTACCACAAGCTGACATTGCTCTTCTTGGAAATTACTATAACAGTTATATAAACAGATACACTTTTTCAAAAGGTGTTAGAAGAGCGAGAGAGATAAGCCATGGATTCTCATTTTACCATAAATGTTCATGAAAAATGTTATCTGCAGTTGATGGTCATAATAGGTCTCAAATAACCACCTAGACTTTTGGGCTGCATGGTTGTTTCACAAGTTGAGGTATAGATTTTCTACTATTATGGGGCATGTTTTTCATAAGCAGCACAGTGCTATTTGAACATTTACAACTCAGAAGAAAACCAAAAGGACAATCTAAATTCCAAAATGAAGGATCTGTTATGGTCTTTATGTGAAACGAATTTCAAATGACCTTCAGAGAAAGCAACATTCCAGGATTAGGAGTCTTGTGTGTGTGCATGCGCGTGTGTGCGTGTGTGTGCATGCATGTACCCTTTGGAGTTTATTCAAGCTCATCTACCTTTTGCTTTGTTAAGGTGAATGGAATTATCTTCCTTTGCCCAGGAAGCTGTGATTTTTGACCCATATCAGCATCTATTAAGGCTTGTGTTTTTGCTCTAGTTCTTTGAACATGAGAGATCAATGAAGTTATCTTATGTGAATAGCACCTACATTTCTATTAATGTCTTAACTATTACACAACCTAGGAAGGTAGATAAAATAGGCATTATCATCTGCACATTAGAGGAAAGAAAACTGAGAGCTAGCGTGAGAAGCACATGTGATCCACATTGTACCTTAATAGCAGGGTAGGCAGCATAATTATAGAACAAAGGCATTTTGACCTCTTAGGAAATTCTAGGTTCTACCAAGAGTAGGTTGTCACTTGAAGTAGCAAGGATAAAGAGTTCTGGATAAGGAGAAGGTAGAGGTGGATGTCTTGAGCCCTTCCTTTAATGTTCAGATATCTTTTGAAAGGCATGCACAGTCCCATATCTCTAAGCTATCCTGAGAGCTGAGCATCACTGGAGGAAGCTATTCTGCTTCCCTGGTGTAAACTGGTAAAATGAAGTCATCTGAGGTTTATTTACATAAACATGTACTTTGAGCTGTATAGTCTAGAATACAACTGAATAAGTCATTACACATAATTTTTCTTTTGCCTTCAAGTGAGAGTAAGCCTCTTATCTTCACTTTCAAATAACATTTAATGTGGCAATAAATTCCCTTTATTTTTTAAAGATTTATTTATTTATTCATGAGAGAGAGAGAGAGAGAGAGAAGAGACACAGGCAGAGGGATATGCAGGCTGCCCGCAGGGAGCTCCATGCGGGACTCGACCCCAGATCCCAGGATCACGCCCTGAGCTGAAGGCAGATACTCAAACACTGAGCCACCTAGGTGACCCATAAATTCTCTTTAAACATTGCTAAGGACAAAAGAGCTAAGAACAATATTTTTTAGCTATCTTTATGTCTTTGATTAAGACAGTTTTCATAATATTAGTAAAAACCAAAGAAGAACAATTGTAAATGGAATCAATTCCTTAATTTCTCTTTCTTCTGTTTTATTGTTAGTGTATAGAAATGCAACTGATTTCTGTGCATCGGTTTTATATACTGCCATATTACTGAATTCTTGTATGAGTCCTAGGAATTTTGAGGTGGAGTCTTTTGGGTTTTCCACAGAAAGTATCATGTCATCTGTGAATAGTGAGAGTTTGACTTCTTTGCCAATTTGAATGCCTTTTATTTCTTTTTGATGTCTGATTGCTGAGACTAGGAACTCTAGTACTATGTTGAACATCACTTGGCATCAGAGAAATACAAATAAAAAATACAGGGAGATACCACTTCACACCTGTCAGAATGGGTAAAATTAACAAGTCAGGAAATGGCAAATGTTGGTAAGGATGAGCAGAAAGGGGAACCCTCTTACACCATTGGTGGGAATGAAAGCTGGTACAGCCATTCTGGAAAACAGCATGGAGGTTACTCAAGAAGTTAAAATTAGAGCTACTGTATGACCCAGAAATTGCACTTACTGGGTATTCACCGCGAAAATACAAATGTAGTGATCCAAAGGTTCACTTGCACTCCAATATGTGTGTGTGTGTGTGTGTGTGTGTGTGTAATGATAAAATCTTACCATTTGCATTGATGTGGATGGAACTGGAGGGTATTTTGCTGAGTGAAATGAGTCAGAGAAAAACAATTATCATATGATTTCACTCATATGTGTAATATAAGAAATAGTGCAGCAGATCATAGGGAAGGGGAGAAAAACTGAATGGGAATAAATCAGAGAAGGAGACAAACTATGAGAGACTAAGGGTTGCTGGAGGGGATGTGGATGGGGGATGGGGTAAGTGGGTGACAGGCATTAAAGATGGCACATGATGTGATGAACTCTGGATGATATATGCAATTGATAAATTACTGAACTCTACATCTGAAACTAATGATGTACTATATGTTGGCCAATTGAATTTAAATTTAAAAAGTGAAAGGGGAGAGAAGACAAAGCCATAAATTAAGCTTTAGGAATCATGAGTAATGAGGTAGTAATTGAAATCATAAAAGTAGGTGTGCTTGCCCAATGTGAATGGGCAGCACTAGAAGAACAATGGACCTTGGATGTAACCTAGGAAAGGAGAATAAGGGTTGGACAGGGGGAGAGCTGTACCTAAGGGAAAACAAAAGGTAACAGACATGGAAGTAGGAAGAAAATAAGGGTAGCTATTAGGTTAAGAAAACTTAAGGGAACAAATTTTCAAAAGTGGTGGTGAACAGTGTCAAACATTTTTAAAAAGCCAAAGACAATGAAATGAGGACTTGATAAAATACCACTTCATGTATTCTTTGGGAAGTCAGTAGTAACGTTTAATAGAATATTTTTATTAGAAAATGGGATTACCAGGTTTTGAGAAAGATTGGGAAATAAAAGCAGTTGGTAAAAGCCATTTGTAGGAAAAACTTGAGTGTGAAAGATTATAAAAACAGAATAGTAACTTTAGTGAAAAATAATTATGCTATGTTTAATGATAACATAAAAACTTCTTACCTTAAAAATCAAAGCAGAATGGCAGGTGAGGCAAAGGGGTTAATGTAGCTTATATCTGTCTATCTTTAAGTTATAAACAAACACTCCTATGTGTGTGCATTTTGGATTTGGGTTTAACAAAGCAGAAAAGAAAAATGAGTCACTGTTACTCCAGTGTGTCATGGTACGATATATCCCAGTATATGTCTCCTCATTTTCCAGTGAGATGAAGTAGTGCCACCCAAAACTGTTCCCTGACTCTGGGAAAACTATTTTCATTTTTCTGCTGGTACCATTTTTTAAAATTTTGTGGATGTTTTAGTTATTTCTGTCACCTTTCAAAGAAGTTCTATTAACTTCTATTTACACATTTCAGTGAAAACAGGTGGCCCAGGGAAAGAAATAAGTAAGTGCTAATGTGACTAATGAATACTCCAAGGATACAAATAGTCATTACAACTGGTCCCTAATATTTTAAGCTTCTTTATAAATCAATGAGTTTTGAATACATATATATATATACTTTATATATATACTTCATATATATATAAAATGTCTTTAATTTGTTTTTTTACAGTATTTTCATAGCAGCTTTTCTCTGCAGTGCTCAATAGTGGGGATGTCAAAATAGCAACCTGTTCATATGAGGACTCAGGGAAAGTCTGACTAACACTGTTGGCAAGGTCTCAAGTTCCCCTCCGATTTCACACCTTCCCTCTTTCTCCTTCTTGTATTTCCCTGACTTATTTTTCAGGCTTAATCCCAAGTTGAATCACAGTCTTTCAATGTCTGCCAGTTCCCATTCCTTCCCTAAGTGTGACTTAAATATGAACACATGGAATCCCCCCAACCTGGGACCCCTCGGTGGCTCAGTGGTTGAACGTCTGCCTTTGGTTCAGAGCATGATCCCAGTTGGGGGATTGACCCACATCAGGCTCCCTGTGAGGAGCCTGCTTCTCCCTCTGCCTATGTGTATGCCTCTCTCTGTGTCTTTCATGAATAAATAAATAAAATCTAAAAATAAATAAAGGAATCTGCCAACCTGTGGTGAAAAATCTCCGTGGCCTGAACATTTGATCAGATCATATTTCACTAGCAGCAGGGGGTAATGTCTGAGAATATAAAACATACATAAAGAGGCTAACTTCAGTTTAGCTTGAGGTTTATAATAGATTCTTCAGGGATTTCATGGCTTTTCTTCTTTAGTTGGAAAAATATATGCATTTCACATTACTAGGAATCCTCAAATGCAACTTACTTTTTCCTGTTTGTTGAAACTCATTTGCTACTCAAGCATCTCAGTAATTTCACTTAATATCCAAACCTCCAACCATCTATAAACCAGTAGTTTTGAATATTAATATTTGCAACACTTTTCCCTTATGGATAGATAGTTGGTGATATGTTTTAAATGGTGCTATCAGACTTAAAACAACTTTCATATTGTTGTTTTGAGAGCTCCGACCTTAATACATTACCATTCAAGGTTCTCTTGTGGCCATTGTCTTTTGCAGGAAATATTCTAAATACTTTATCTGGGAAATTTAATTTGCTCCATTTACTACTCTTGCATCCACTTTCATATACTATAAATCCTAAAGGCAAATCTCCTTGTTAACTGTGAGGCTGGTAAATCTGCTCATTTAGGTTAATAGCTCACCTACTCGTCCTCAGCATCAATAATCAAGCCCAGGACTGTGCCTAGAAAAAAAAAAGATGAAAGGAATTTGCCTTAGTGCCAGAGATGTTTCTTTGCCCCCTGTACCAAAGCCGTAAATAAACACTACTGATTTAGATGGGCTTATTATTGACCTTTTATGCTTAACTAATGCTATATGATGCTACCTTTAAAATTCTTCCTCCTTACTCCTCTTTTAGGTCCCAATTAAAACCTCATAAATACATAAAAATAGATAATACCTCAATAGTTTCTCAGTTATCCCTATTTCTTGCAATTAAATAAAACAACATAGATAAAAATTAATAGTAATAATATATTTGGCCCTTAGACAAAGCCAACTTATTCTAAATACTTTGTACATAGTGTTTGTAATTAATATGAGTAAGAGGACTACCATAATGGCCTATGTTTAGAGTGTTGTAGTTTCTTTAACTAATCTATGGTTATACTCTAATTCTGTAAGTGAGTATTCAAAGGAAAGCATTGGTGGGTTTAGTTCACACATTTCCAGTGGCCCAGAGTCTATTCAGTGAGATTAAATCTATCTGGAAGGGGAGTTGGAAGAAAGGTAACAAACTTTTGCTTGTCAAATGTCTTACAAGTGGAAAAATATCTCCATTTGTAGAGATTCAACTAGCTAGGGAAAGATTCCTTGATCACAGAAGAACATGAAACACACTGGCTACATAAAGAGTGATTTAATCTGTCTACATAAAATGGTAATGCATTAACTATCTCAACCACAGATATAAATATTACGGTAAAAACTCAGTTCCAGCAAATTATAACAGAAGGCGTTATATGACCATGTTCTCTTTATGAACCAGGAAATAATAGGGGGGGGGGACTTTGAATTTTTGGTTAGAATATTGTCCAAAAATCACACGGAACATATTTTCTCTTTTTAAGGAAATGTAACCTAAGGCAAAGTAAAGATCATGCACTATTTTAACAGAGGCTAAAGGAAAGAAAGAGTCTCTGCTGAGCTCATTACAAAGAGTTCATTTTCTCATCAAATAGTGATTACTTTTCAAACCACACATCCCTCCCCACCAAAAATATCTCTACCACTAAATTCCCACCCACCTACCCAGTGACATAGAACAGAAACTCACAAAAAGACCTAGATGCTTTGAAGAAAGAAAAGTGAGGGTGGATCAGCACCCACTTTTTTCCATCTGGGCTCAGAGCACTTCTTTCCACATGATAACTACAATGTTATTGACTTTGACCACAGACTTTGGTACCAAACTGCCTAAGGCCAAATCTTGGCTCGACCTCTTATTAGCAGTGTGACTTTCAGCAAATCATTTAATACTTTTGTCTTCAGTTTCCTTATCTGTATAATGTAATAACCAGAATCTATATCACTGGGTAGCTGTGATGATTATATGAGTTGAAACAGTGGTTGCTATCACTATTTTAGGACATAGAATTTCTCATCCTACCCTTTTTGTTACCAGGTTTCATCTAAGCTGAGAATATTTGTCTAGATGGTTACATTGAACTTCAAAGTACTCTTCAATATGAGGCATGTTTGTATACAACTGACAAATTTATTATTTATCTTTTGCACAAAAGTAAATTTTTAAGATGATTCTTATCCTTTTTCTCTCTATATGGAAACTTTTACTACAATATTATTTTCCTAGATTCTCAGGAGGCAACGCATTTAAACATAATTCAATTATTTTCTTTCATTGTTAGTACAACTTCAAATTTAAACACAGCCTAGTGGCCTTCAAATGTTATTAGCTTATGTTTTAGGTTTCCTTCAGCGCCCACACGGACTTCCACATTCCACTACCCTACCCTATGGGTCTACAGGGACCCACACTCTGTTTCAGATAAAGAATAAAGGTGTGTGCTTTCATTTTATATTTGTGAAACAGACTAGCACCAGACACTATTGCCACACCCTTCCCCCAAAAGCCAAGGGCCAAAAGAAACTAACAAACAAAAACAAAACAAATTTGATGCCTCCTTTTTTTCTGATTTTGCTTCATTTCATATAGATCAAATATGTTTCATTAGCTTTGAAACTCCTAAGGGTCTTTCAGGTAATGTTTTATTGCTGTTTTTGAACTCCTTTGTTCTGTTGCACACATAAAGGAAAGTAGATAAGCCATGCCTGTTAGACACATGGTAAAACAGTTCACAGCTGCTGCAACCAAGGCCTATATTCTTGTTTGAATGTGGTTAAGCTGGGAAACTGAAGTGTGGGTGTCTATGGAAACAGCCACTCAAGTGATTATGAAATGAGACATAGAGAAACCAACTTGTAAAGAGTATGCTAACTCCAGCCTCCTCCAGAAGTGGCAAATGATAACCCTTTGCATTTGTAAAATTGTAATTAGGGCTAAGAGGGCCACCTTCAAATTTTCCTTCAAACAGATTCAGCTGCTCGGCTATAAACTTACCCTTGGCTTAAAAGGGTGGGTCTGAGTGCTCAAGGCCATAATCAAATTATGTTATCTTAAGGCTCCAGCTGCCTACCTATTTCCACAAAGACACAATCCATTTCCCCATAATTTTTTACAAGTGTGGCTGCCCAACTTTTTGATGGTGCAAGAAGCCCTTTGTAGTGGGAAATAAGAAAGAATGAAAAAAAAAAACATTAGCATTTCAGTTAGGAACTTGTTCTTGAGTCCTGGTTCATCCAATTATTAGCAGTACGTAAGGAGGCTTTACAGTTGTGGGAGTCAGACTGCATAGGATCTTAATTCCAACTCCACATGTTAGTAGTTGTGTAACCTGGGGAAAACTACTTAATATTTTTTACTTCAATCTTCTCATCTATGAAATAGTTACAATAATAGGTCCTATATCTCAGAGAGTTATATGAGGATTTAATGAAATAATACCTAAAACTGGTCTAAGGAAAGATAATACAATTTCAATAAATATTATAGACCACCATCACCACCACAACCACCACTATCATCATCAAATCTATATTACTCTCCAGGCAAAATAAAATTATTTTTTCTTCCTCCTAGTAGACTACTTATAAAATGATGATCATGACTTAGGGGTATTGAGAACAACCCCCAAATTTACTAATTCTAATCAAATATGGTAGTTTCTGGAGTGTCATATAACTTGTAGGGTAATAATAATTGTATAGTGATAAATATCAAATACAGAAGCTAGCAAGTACTACATGCCCATTTGAGGCCACTTTTCTATGGTGTAATTACTTTAAAAGTGAGAAGACGTACTTACTTTCCAGCTGTTTCTGAGTAAATTAATCCTACTTCTCTCTTTCATTGGCATTTCTTCAAAGATTTATATATTCTTCCTAGATACCTTCAGAGTATCAGCCTGGTTGTCCTAGAACAAACAAGACTTGAATAATAGGCCTTTTTTATTTTGGCATGATATGTTATCAGAGAGAAATCTGGGATGGATTGTTCTTTGTGTATTTTGATTAGCTAAGCCCTGAATTTTCTGTGGGATCTCAAAGGAATTAGAAAATTTGTGGTGCTCCTCTTGGTTGCCTTTTACTTAAAGATTTTATTTATTTATTTGAGAGAAAGAAAGAAAGAGAGAGAGGGAGGGAGGGAGGGAGGGAAAGAGCATGAGCAGGGGGAGGGGCAGAGGGAGAAGCAGACTCCCCACTGAGCAGGGACCCTGATGTGGAACTTGATCCCAGGACCCTGAGATCATGACCTGAGCCAAAGACAGACACTTAACAGACTGTGCCACACAGGCACCCCTTGGTTACCTTTTAAAAATAATTTTAGCTTTTCTCTGTAGCATTTTTATCCCAGCATGGTTAGGTGACAGTTTCAAAGACCATGAAATTAAATTCTAGCATCATGGTTTTCTATTGTCTCTGAGGTAAGTTTTGAAGACTATCAGCTTTCTTCTTTTCCTTGTGTCACGTTTTGCTTGTTTCAAGTTTTTATTTAGATTCTAGTTAGTTACCATATTGGATAATACTGGTTTTAGGAGTAGAATCTATTGGTTCATCACTTACATATAACACCCAGTGCTCATCACAAGTGCCCTCTTTAATACCCATCACCCATTTAGTCTATCCCCTGCCTACCTCCCTCCATCAACTGTTTGTTCTCTATACTTATGAATATTTTATGGTTTATTTCCTTCTCTTTTTCCCCCTTTCCTTATATTCATCTGTTTTGTTTCTTAAATTCTACATTACCCTATGATCCAGCAATTGCACTATTGGTTATTTACCCAAAGGATACAAAAATATTAGTTCAAAGGGATACATGCATCCAGATGTTTATAGCAGCATTAGCAACAATAGCCAGATTATGAAAAGAGCCCAAATGCCTATCAACTGATGAATGGATAAAAAGGATATGATCTATAAATACAATGGAATATTATTCAACCATCAAAAAGAATGGAATCTTGCCATTTACAATGATGTAGATGGAGCTATAGTGTACTATGCTAAGCAAAATAAGTCAATCAGAAAAAGATCTACCATATTGTTTCACTCATATGTGGAATTCTTGTGTGTTTCCAATATACCTTTCCTAAGTCGTAATTAGCTAGATGTGTGTGAAGTTATGGTTCAGTGTTTAAGTGGATATTTAGTTATTTAAATGTCCTGAAAAATGCCAGTTATCATCCTTATGGTTACTCACATAGCCAACTCTCTAGCAAGTCATTACTTGCCACAGTTTTTAAAAATTATTTATTTAAATTCAGTTTAATTAACATATACTGTATTATTAGTTTCAGAGGTAGAATTCAGTGGTTCATCAGTTGCATACAACACCCAGTGCTCATTACTTCAAGTGCCCTCCTTAATTTTCATCACTCAGTTACCCCTTCCCCCCCACCCACATCACCTCCAGCAACCCTCATTTTGTTTCCTATAGTTGAGTCTGTTATGGTTTGCCTCCCTCTCTGTTTCATCTTATTTTATTTTTACTTTCCTTCCCCATGTTCATATCTTCTGTTTCTTAAAATTCCATATATATGGAACACTCACGATTCCACAACCATTCATCAATTTATGAACATCTATGCTTTTTCCATATATTGGCTATTGTGGATGTTGCTGCTATAAACATTGAGGTGCATGTACCCCTTCAAATCACCATGTTTGCATCCTTTGGGTAAATAGCTAGTAGTGCAATTGCTGGGTCATAGGGCTGTTCTTTTCAACTTTTTGAAGAACCTCCATATTGTTTTCCAGAGTGGCTGCACCAGTTTGCATTCCCACCAACAGCGTAAGAGGGTTCCCCTTTCTCCACATCCTTGTCAACATTCGTTGTTTCCTGAATTGTTTATTTTAGCCATTCTGACTGGTGTGAAGTGGAATCTCATTATGGTTATGATTTGTATTTCCCTGATGCCAAGTGATGCTGAGCATTTTTTCATGTATCTGTTGGCCATTTGTATGTCTTCTTTGGAGAAATGCCTGTTCATGTGTTCTCCCCATTTCTTGACTGGAGTGCAAAATCAGAACTTTTAGAAGTCTGCTACAGTGGAGAATGTCCCTGGCTTAAAGATTCTCAGGTGGTGAGGTGGAGTGAAATCCTAGTTGGGACAGTGTGGTCTCAGGATCCCCAGGGTCACAAGAATAACAGGGGTGCCTGAGTGTGACATAGTTCCCAGGCATCAGGTGGGGAAGCCAGCTGAAAACAGTGAGTCTAGGTGCTGGGTTTGTATTTCACGTTGCCATAAACTCTGAACTGCTGTGAGGTCAATCCACTGTGATTTTTGTTAAGAATGTATTTATTTATTCATGAGAGACACACAGAGAGAGGCAGAAACATAGGCAGAGGATGAAGCAGGTTCTGCGCAGGGAGCCTGATGCAGGACTCAATCCCAGGACTCCGGGATCAAGACCAGAGCCAAAGGCAGATGCTCAACCACTTAGCCACCCAGGGGCCCCAAGCCACTGTTTTTTATACAAACTTTTGCACCTCACCAGTATAGGAGGCCAGTAGCTGTATTGTGTGGTTCATGAGGAAGCCCAGAGTCCATTTTTTTGTTTTTGTTTTTGTTTAAGAAATCTGCCATTTTGTCCTGTCTGTGAGGAGTGCTTCCCAGAGGTCATTGTAATTATTTCATTCAGAAGTTACTTTCCTGGAAACCTATCCACATGTTCCTGAATAGCTACAAAGCCATGTTAGCAATGCTTCTGAAGATGGGATTGTTTTCTCATTCCCAACATAATATTTCATCTGCCTCTGGAGAGTACTTCTTGCCCCAAGGAAAATAAAATGCATTTAATTACCAATGGAGACATATTCAGGAATGGTAGGAATATAAATGACTGAGTTAAGTCTACTCCCTCACCCTACTACACACATACACCTACATGGGGAGAGCTTCCTATGAAAACAATTTGTTAAAACTGCCAAAATTTTACTCACATCTGAGAGAGAAACTAATAATGCCTTCCTTTGGATGCTAATTTGTATGTCTTTCCTGAATACCTAGGTGTGTTACACACATGAATACTGTTTCAACAAAAAGGAGGGCAAGTATTATTTAGATTATTTTACACAGAAAGGAATAAAATCCAAACAAGTTTGGAAAATTGCCTAAGATCATACAATTAATAGTTAGAGAAATAGAACTAGATAAGTTAGGGTGGGAATAATCTCTATATCAAGTCTCAATGTTTTCTTTACCCCTGAAGTTTACAAGTGAAAACCTTTAGTGATTTAAGACATAGACTAAGGGAGGGGGGAAACAAATAGGAAAAGAAAACACAGAAAGAAAGAGGCACATACTTTGGAAGGTTGAAAAGCCAATGACCATGGACGCAGAGCTCTTTCTGTCATTTAGATGCATATTTCACCATGATTGAAGGCTAACCTATTAATGAGTCTTCATAGACCTAACATTCCTTATAGATGTAATATTTCCATAGCAGAAAACCTTCTTTAGCATGTTTTCTATTTCATAAAGTAAATAAAGTTATATTTCATCTCAATCCCCTTTAATTTGGGGAAACTTATTCTTTCATATGCAGGCTGCCCCATTATTAAAGAATTGCTTGTAAGTTCTCTATTGTAACTGGATATCCATCTCCACCTAATTTCCACTTGTTGGCCCCATTTCTTACTTTTCTTACACTAAAGAATTAGCTTCTTTCACTCTTACACGTGACAGCCATTTTTTCTTTCTGAAGACAGCAAACATACTTTTTCCTTCCCGTCTCCAGCATCAGTTTTCACTTCCCAGGATATCCATCATTAGTTTCATTATGTATTCTTCATTAGCCACACTTTGCAGCCTCTCACTGATTTAGTCATCTTCCTCTGGATACTTTAAGTCTGTCCTAAAATGTGATTTCCAAAACTCATCTGACTAATACGGTTTAGAACAAGAATGACACCTTCTTAATTGTGGAAAATATATCTTTCTTAATGTATTAAAGTGTTTTTCTAGCTTATAGATAGATACACTACACTATGGAGTTAATGTATGCAAAGCTATGTCTTAAACATAAATTGTTATCATGTCAGGTCTCTTTATATCTGACTTGTATGATTATGTTATTGAACCTAAACACAAATATATTAAAATATATTTATATATAAACATATATTTATATATATGTATATGTATACACAAATATATATATTTGTTATATATAAGTATATATACATATATATTTGTTTTATATATGTGTGTGTATATATATATATTTGTTTTACCCTGTATTTCATAATATTTAAATGATTCTAAACCATTTGACTCCTATTTTATAAATACTTCTACTGAGCACTGTTATTACAGAATATTAAAAGCATTATATTAGAATAGGAAACGGAGAGTAAATACTAGTACAGGATAAAGACATTACAACTGACAAAAAGAAAATAATACAGAAATACTCTAAAAAATGAACACAAGAACTAAAAAAGTAATGTTAGTCCAGAAGCACTCAGTATAGGGGTAAACAGACCTAAACAACTCATGAGAATTTTACTATATCTGCTATACTACATAGTAAAAGAACCAAGTCATTAGAATACTCTTCTGTTAACTATACTTACTGAGGCAGGCACATAACAATCTTTAGAAACACCCTTGTTTAGGGGTCCCTATGTAGCTCAGTTGGTTAAATCTCTGCCTTCAGCTCAGGTCATGGTCCCAGGGTCCTGGGATCAAGCTCTCCATTGGCCTCCCCACTCTGTGAGATCCACTTCTCCCTCTCCCTGTCACTCCCCCTGCTTGCGTGTTCTCTCTCTCTCTCTCTCTCTCTCTTTCTCTCTCTCTCCTCTGTTAAAAAAGTCTTAAAAAAGAAACAGACCTGTTTAAAAGTCTTTTTGTATTTCTAGTGGGTTGAATGATGCCCCCCCCCAAAGAAAAGATGTGTTCATGTTGTAATTCTTAGAAATTGTGAATGTTTTCTTATTTGGAAAACAAGTCATTGTACATATAATTAAGAATGTAGAGATGAAGATGACATCCTGAATTATCTGTATTGGCCCTAAATCCAATGACAAATATCCTTATAAAATAGAAGAGGGTAAGATACAAATACATAGAGAAGGCATTACAAAGATGGAGTAACATCGAGGAAGGCAAAGAATGCCAAGAATTGGATATGGGAGTAATATTGAGGAAGGCAAAGAATGCCAAGAATTGTTAGTAGCCCACTAAAGCTAGGGGAGAGACATAGAATGGATTCTCCATCAGAGCCTTGGGAGAAAATACGGTCGCCTTGCCAACACTAATTTTGGGATGGTGAGCTTCAGAACTATGATAGAATAAATTTTTGCTGTTTTAAACTACAAAGATTATGGTAGTTTGTTACTCCAAGCATATAAAATTAATACAGGGCTTAAAGAGCCAAATATCACTATTTGGCAAATTTATTTACATGGAAATTATTAAAAATTGAGTAAGTGAGGTATCTGTGGGTAAAAGTCAAACAAAATAAAATAACATGCATTATAGAACCTGAACAAAATTTTATCACTAATGTTTTCAACATTAAATTGAATTTACTCAACATGTATTGAAAAAACATGTGTTTATCCATCCAGTTATCTACCTATCCTTCCATTCATCAGTCAAATCATTATCCATCCATCCATTTAGCCCACCAGTCAGCTGACAGTTATCTAACAAGTGAACTCTACTGAGTTCAACATTAAATGAACAACACAGCATTAGTTCTTCCATCAATGTTGTTAACTCCAGGAACCCTTTATTTATTGTAATAGTTTTAATCACCCAGATACTTGCAGTCATCCAGATGTTGAGTATCATGACATCAAGTAATCTGAATGATGAACTAAGGAGTTTTCATTTCTTACATACATATTGATATATTGGAAATGAAGACAAAATCTAAAATGGCCCAAAATGCAGTTAATAGGGAAGTAATCATGTTTTAGGTATAGCATACCAAATATACATGTGTCTTGGACATTCTCAATAATTTTGAGTCCCTTAGGCAGTGGGAGGAAGAGTACTTTATGCTTGATCTAGTAGCAATTTCTTTTTTAGTTGTCTGGCTTGGTTTGTGTATTAAGTTTGCTTCACCTAAAATATGCTTTTTACATAAAAATAAGAGTGATCATTTTTGATCGAATCAAGGCGAATGAATTGGGATAAATATGAACATTATTTCTACCTAAGTTCAGGATGACATTAGAAATAAAGGAGCCTTATTCATCATTCTACCAATGAAATACATGGTAAGTCTTCACACATGAAACAAGCTATCCCTGAGAAGTAGTTGGCCAGTGACTGCTCATGAAAAATATTTTATCAATCCAAAGCAAAGTGAGAAAACCAGGAAAATGTGACAAATGTTTTATAAGGTTAAAATAATTTAACTTAAAGACATGTCTTATAGTCTCCATGTCCTTCCTAATTTGGGGTATTAGTTGATAATAGTTTATTGTCTTTTAACCACATAACTTGACAAATAAAATATGGCCAAGACTAAAAAACCGAAGGAGGAGGGGCAAGATGGCGGCAGAGTAGGGTCCCCAAATCAACAGTCCCCACCAAATTACCTAGATAACCTTCAAATCATCCTGAAAATCTACGAATTCGGCCTGAGATTTAAAGAGAGAACAGCTGGAACGCTACAGTGAGAAGAGTTCACGCTTCTATCAAGGTAGGAAGACGGGGATCCCTGGGTGGCGCAGCGGTTTGGCGCCTGCCTTTGGCCCAGGGCGCAATCCTGGAGACCCGGGATCGAATCCCACGTCGGGCTCCCGGTGCATGGAGCCTGCTTCTCCCTCTGCCTGTGTCTCTGCCTCTCTCTCTCTCTCTCTCACTGTGTGCCTATCATAAATAAATAAAAATTAAAAAAAAAAAAAAGGTAGGAAGACGGGAATAAAGAAAACAAAAGGCCTCCAAGGGGGAGGGGCCCCGCGAGGAGCCGGGCTGAGGCCGGGGCGAGTGTCCCCAGGACAGGAGAGCCCCGTCCTGGAGAAGCAGGAGCTGCACCAATCTGCCCGGGTGGAAAGGCGCTCGCAGGGAGTTAGAGCAGGACCCCAGGAATGGTGGGGATGCCCTCAGGGTCCCTGGGACAGTAACAGAGAAATAGCGCACCGGGGAGAGTGCACCGAGCTCCCTAAAGGACTGCAGCAGGCACAGAGTGACCCAGGAGCAGCTCGGAGGCGGCTCCGGCAGAGGAATAGGCTCCGTGCACAGGGGGCTGCGCGGCTGCGGTAGAAGCTCGGGGTGGCCGGGCGGCGGCTCCACAGAGGGGGCTACAGGGCCGGAGCGTATCCAACAGCGCATTCGCGTATCCTGCGAATCCAACAGCGCAGGCCCGGGAGTACAGGGCGCTGGTGACACAGCCCAGGATCCTGCCTCGCCCCAGAACAGGCAGAGGCCAGGAGGGCCCAGGACAGCAAGGACGCTACTGCCCCGAGCTGAGCAGATCAGTGGCCCCGTCCCCGGAGCATTAAGGCCCCTGCAGACAGAGAGCTCTGTAGTTACTGCCGGAGCTGAATCCAGGGCTCCAGAGCTGGCCGCCGCCACTGTGGTGGTTCATCCTAGGGCCTGATGAGGTAAAAATCCCCCACTGAGCCCTGCACCAGGCAGGGGGCAGAGCAGCTCCCCCAAGTGCTAACACCTGAAAATCAGCACAACAGGCCCCTCCCCCAGAAGACCAGCTAGACGGACAAGTTCCAGGGGAAGTCAAGGAATTTAACTATACAAAATCAGAAGATACTCCCCCGTGTTGTTTTTTCTTCGTTTGTTTGTTTTTGGTTTTTTTTTGCTTTTTGATTTCTGTTTGCTTCCCCCACCCCCTTTTGTTCCCCTTTCTTTCTTTTTCTTTCTCATTTCTTCTCATTTTTTCTTCTCTTCTTCCTTTCTTCTTGTTTCTTTTTCTCTTTTCTCTCTTTCTTTCTCTCCTCTCTTTTCTTCTTTTCACAAAACAACTTGTTTTTGGCCACTCTGCACTGAGCAAAATGACTAGAAGGAAAACCTCACCTCAAAAGAAAGAATCAGAAACAGTCCTCTCTCCCACAAAGCTACAAAATCTGGATTACAATTCAATGTCAGAAAGCCAATTCAGAAGCACTATTATAAAGCTATTGGTGGATCTAGAAAAAAGCATAAAGGACTCAAGAGACTTCATGACTGCAGAATTTAGATCTCAACAGGCAGAAATTAAAAATCAATTGAATGAGATGCAATCCAAACTAGAAGTCCTAACGACAAGGGTTAACGAGGTGGAAGAACGAGTGAGTGACATAGAAGACAAGTTGATGGCAAAGAGATAAACTGAGGAAAAAAGAGACAATAAAAAGACCATGAAGACAGATTAAGGGAAAAAACGACAGCCTGAGGAAGAAAAACCTACTTTTAATTGGGGTTCCCAAGGGCGCCGAAAGGAACAGAGGGCCAGAATAGGTATTTGAACAAATCCTTGCTGAAAACTTTCCTAATCTGGGAAGGAAAAGAGGCATTCAGATCCAGGAAATAGAGAGATCCCCCCCTAAAATCAATAAAAACCGTTCAACACCTCGACATTTAATACTTAAGCTTGCAAATTCCAAAGATAAAGAGAAGATCCTTAAAACAGCAAGAGACAAGAAATCCCTGACTTTGATTTATTTTTTAAATTTTTTTAATTTATCTATAATAGTAACACAGAGAGAGAGAGAGAGAGAGACAGAGACATAGGCAGAGGGAGAAGCAGGCTCCATGCAATGGGATCCCAACGTGGGATTTGTTCCCAGGTCTCCAGGATCGCGCCCTGAGCCAAAGGCAGGTGCCAAACCGCTGCGCCACCCAGGGATCCTGAAATACCTGACTTTTATGGGGAGGAGTATTAGGGTAACAGCAGACCTCTCCCACAGAGACCTGGCAGGCCAGAGGGCTGGCAGGATATATTCAGGGTCCTAAATGAGAAAAACATGCAACCAAGAATACTTTATCCAGAAAGGCTCTCATTCAGAATGGAAGGAGAGATAAAGAGCTTCCAAGACAGGCAGGAACTGAAAGAATATGTGACCTCCAAACCATCTCTGCAAGATATTTTAAGGGAGGCTCTTAAAATTCCCCTTTAAGAAGAAGTCCAGTGGAACAATCCACAAAAACAAGGACTGAATAGATATCATGATGACACTAAACTCATATCTGTCAATAGTAACTCTGAACGTGAATGGGCTTAATGACCCCATCAAAAGGCGCAGGGTGTCAGACTGGATAAAAAAGCAGGACCCATCTATTTGCTGTCTACAAGAGACTCACTTTAGACAGAAGGACACCTACAGCCTGAAAAAAAAAGGTTGGAGAACCATTTACCGTTCAAATGGTCCTCAAAAGAAAGCAGGGGTTGCCATCCTTATATCAGATAAACTAAAATTTACCCTGAAGACTGTAGTGAGATATGAAGAGGGACACTATATTATGCTTAAAGGATCTATCCAACAAGAGGACTTAACAATCCTCAATATATATGCCCCGCATGTGGGAGCTGCCAAATATATCACTCAATTAATAACCAAAGTTAAGACATACTTAGATAACAATACACTTATACTTGGTGACTTCAATATAGTGCTTTCTACACTCGATAGGTATTCTAAGCACAACATCTCCAAAGAAACGAGAGCTTTAAATGATACACTGGACCAGATGGATTTCACAGATATCTACCGAACTTTACATCCAAATGAAACTGAATACACATTCTCAAGTGCACATGGAACTTTCCCCAGAATAGACCACATAGTGTGTCACAAATCGGGTCTGAACCGATACCAAAAGATTGGGATCATCCCCTGCATATTCTCAGACCATAATGCCTTGAAATTAGAACTAAATCACAACAAGAAGTTTGGAAGGACCTCAAACACGCGCAGGTTAAGGACCATCCTGCTAAACGATGAAAGGGTCAACCAGGAAATTAAGGAAAAATTAAAAAGATTCATGGAAACTAATGAGAATGAAGATATAACCGTTCAAAATCTTTGGGATGCAGCAAAAGCAGTCCTGAGTCCTGTACATCGCAATACAAGCATCCATTCAAAAATTGGAAGGAACTCAAATACAAAAGCTAACCTTACAGCTAAAGGAGCTAGAGAAAAAACAGCAAATAGATCCTACACCCGGTAGAAGAACAGAGTTAATAAAGATTCGAGCAGAACTAAATGAATTGAGACCAGAACTGTGGAGCAGATGAAGAAAACCAGGAGTTGGTTCTTTGAAAGAATTAATAAGATAGATAAACCATTAGCCAGCCTTATTAAAAAGAAGAGAGAGAAGACTCAAATTAATAAAATCATGAATGAGAAAGAAGAGATCATTACCAACACCAAGGAAATACAAACGATTTTAAAAACATATTATGGACAGCTATACGCCAATAAATTAGGCAATCTAGAAGAAATGGATGCATTCCTGGAAAGCCACAAACTACCAAAACTGGGACAGGAAGAAATAGAAAACCTGAACAGGCCAATAATCAGGGAGGAAATTGAAGCAGTCATCAAAAACCTCCCAAGACACAAAAAAGTCCAGGGCCAGATGGCTTCCCAGGGGGAATTCTATCAAACGTTTAAAGAAGAAACCATACCTATTCTACTAAAGCTGTTTGGAAAGATAGAAAGAGATGGAGTACTTCCAAATTCATTCTATGAGGCCAGCATCACCTTAATTCCAAAACCAGACAAAGACCCCACCACAAAGGAGAATTACAGACCAATATCCCTGATGAACATGGATGCAAAAATTCTCAACAAGATACTAGCCAATCGGGGATCCCTGGGTGGCGCAGCGGTTTGGCGCCTGCCTTTGGCCCAGGGCGCGATCCTGGAGACCCGGGATCGAATCCCATGTCGGGCTCCCGGTGCATGGAGCCTGCTTCTCCCTCTGCCTGTGTCTCTGCCTCTCTCTCTCTCTCTCTGTGACTATCATAAATAAAAATTAAAAAAAAGATACTAGCCAATCGGATCCACAGTACATTAAGAAAATTATTCACCATGAGTGTAGGGAGAGAGAGAACATTCCTCAACATCTTAAAAGCCATCTACGAAAAGCCCACAGCAAATATCATTCTCAGTGGGGAAGCACTGGGAGCTTTTCCCCTAAGATCAGAAACAAGACAGGGATGTCCAGTCTCACCACTGCAATTCAACATAATACTGGAAGTCCTAGCCTCAGCAATCAGACAACACAAAGAAATACAAGGCATTCAAATTGGCAAAGAAGAAGTCAAACTCTCCCTCTTCGCGGATGACATGATACTCTACATAGAAAACCCAAAAGCCTCCACCCCAAGATTGCTAGAACTCATACAGTAATTTGGCAGCGTGGCAGGATACAAAATCAATGCCCAGAAATCAGTGGCATTTCTATACACTAACAATGAGACTGAAGAAAGAGAAATTAAGGAGTCAATCCCATTTACAATTGCACCCAAAAGCATAAGATATCTAGGAATAAACCTAACCAAATAGGTAAAGGATCTACACCCTAAAAACTATAGAACACTTCTGAAGGAAATTGAGGAAGACACAAAGAGATGGAAAAATATTCCATGCTCATGGATTGGCAGAAGTAATATTGTGAAAATGTCAATGTTACCCAGGGCAATTTAAATGTTTAATGCAATCCCTATCAAAATACCATGGACTTTCTTCAGAGAGTTAGAACAAATTATTTTAAGATTTGTGTGGAATCAGAAAAGACCCCAAAGAGTCAGGGGAATTTTAAAAAAGAAAACCATATCTGGGGGCATCACAATGCCAGATTTCAGGGTGTACTACAAAGCTGTGGTCATCAAGACAGTGTGGTACTGGCACAAAAACAGACACATGGATCAGTGGAACAGAATAGAGACCCCAGAAGTGGACCCTGAACTTTATGGTCAAGTAATATTCGATAAAGGAGGAAAGACTATCCATGGGATGAAAGACAGTCTCTTCAATAAATGGTGCTGGGAGAATTAGACATCCACATGCAGAAGCATGAAACTAGACCACTCTCTTTCACCATACACAAAGAGAAACTCAAAATGCATGAAAGATCTAAATGTGAGACAGGATTCCATCAAAATCCTAGAGGAGAACACAGGCAACACCCTTTTTGAACTCGGCCACAGTAACTTCTTGCAAGATACATCCACGAAGGCAATAGAAACAAAAGCAAAAATGAACTATTGGGACTTCATCAAGATAAGAAGCTTTTGCACAGCAAAGGATACAGTCAACAAAACTGAAAGACAGCCTACAGAATGGGAGAAGATATTTGCAAATGGCGTATCAGATAAAGGGCTAGTTTCCAAGATCTATAAAGAACTTCTTAAACTCAACACCAAAGAAACAAACAATCCAATCATGAAATGGGCAAAAGACATGAAGAGAAATCTTACTTTTCTTTTTAAAAAGAGGTCTGGCTATTCAGAGTCTTTTGTGGTTCCATACAAATTTTAAGATTGTTCTAGCTCTGTGAACATTGCTGTTGGTATTTTGATAAGGATTTGAGTAGTATAGACATTTTACCAATATTTGGTCTTCCAACGTGTGACCATGGAATATCTTTTCATTTCTTTATGAAATCTTCAATTTCCCTCATCAGCATTTTCTAGTTTTCAGAGTACGTGGATTTCATCTCCTTGGTTAGGTTTATTGAGGGGAATCTTACTGCTTTTGTGTAATGGTAAATGGGATTTTTTTCTTAATTTCTCCTTATTCTGCTTCATTATTGGTATATAGAAATGCAATACATTACTGTATGTTGATTTTGTATCCTGTGATATTTCTGAATTCGTTTATCAGTTCTAGTATGTTTCATTTTTTTTCTTGGTGGAGTCTTTTAAGTTTTCTGTATATAGTATAATGTCATTTGAAAGTAGTGAATGTTTTACTATGTCCTTACCAATTTGGATGTCTTTTTATTTCTTTTTCTTTTCTGATTGCTGTGGTTAGGACTTCCAGTACTTTGTTGAATAAAAGAGGTATGAGTGGACTGCCTTGTCTTGTTCCTGACTCTAGGGGAAAAACAGAGCTTTTCCAGATTAAGGATGATGTTAAGTGTGGATTATTCATAAATGTCCTTTATTATGTTGAGATATGTTCCCTCTAAACCTACTTTGTTGGGTGCTTGGGTGACTCAGTCATTGGGTGTCTACCTTCATCTTGTCATGATCTCAGGGTGCTAGGATTGGCACCCTGGCTTCCTGCTTAGTTAGGAGTCTACTTTTCCCTCTTCTGCTTACCGTACTCATGCTCTCACTCTCTCTCAAATAAACAAATAAGAAATATGAAAAATAAACCCACATTTTTAAGGCTTCTATCATGATTGGATTTTTGACTTTATCAAATGATTCTTCTGCATCTATTCAAATGATCATATGTTCTTGTTCTTCCTGTCATTGATGTGAGGTATGTTGATTTATTTGTGAATATTGAATCACTCGTGCAACCTAGGAATAAATCCCACTTGATTGTGGTGAATGACTTTTTAACGTATTGTTGGATTCAGTAAGCTAGTATTTTGTTGCGAATTTTTGCATCTATGTTCATCAGGTATATTGGCCTGCAGTTCCATTTTTTAGTGGACTCTTTATCTGCTTTTGGTATCAGGGTAATGCTGGCCTTTCATATGTAGGGAAAGAAGACAAAAACAACTTTACAAATTATTTATATTAAGTATATTTTATTATTAGAAATGCCTTTTCTCAGGGATCCCTGGGTGGTTCAGTGGTTTAGCGCCTGCCTTCAGCCCAGGGCATGATCCTGGAGTCCCGGGATCAACTCCGGCATCAGGCTCCCTGCATGGAGCCAGCTTCTCCCTCTGCGTGTCTCTGCCTCTCTCTCTCTCTCTCTTTCTCTCTCTCTCTCATGAATGAATAAATAAATAAAATATTAAAAAAAGAAATGCCTTTTCTCAATATTTAAGCTTCTCTAGTGCTTCTAATAATCCTTACTTTTCCTCTAGTTTCCCAAACCACTTTTCTTCCCTTACCTCTTTATTGCATACAACCAAAGTTGTCAGTTGTTATAGAATACTAGAATGCTGTGTAACTGAGTTCAGATTATTTATCTTCATTTTCTATTTATCCATTCAAAATATATAACTGAGATATATTTGGCATACAAAATGTAAATTTAAGGTATACAACGTATTGATTTGATACATTTATTTTGTAAAATGATCACCATTATAGCATTAGATAATACTTTTGATGCATCATGCAATTATCTTTTCTTCTTGTGGTTAAGAAAAATTAAGACCTAGTCTCTTAGCAAGTTTAATGTTTATAATATATTTTTGTTGTCTATTAAACTCTTAGCAAGTTTAATGTCTATAATATATTTTTGTTGTGTATTAGGTCTCCAGGACTAATTTATCTACTAGTTGCAAGTATGTATCCTTAAACATCATCTTTCCCATTCCCTAACCCCAAATTTCTCTGATTCTACCATTTTACTATCTGACTTTCTGCATTCAGTTCTTGTCTTTTTTAGATTCTACGTATAATAGATTCTATACAGTATTTGTATTTCTCTGTCTTATCACACTTAGTATTATATCCTCAATGTCCATCCATGTTGTTGCAAATGGCAGAATTTCTATTTTTCACAGCTGAATAGTATTATATTGGAGATATATATATATATATATATATATATATATAATACTATATTGGATGCTATATGTAATATATATTATAACACATATAACATGTATAATATATATTATTATATTACATACATATATATACATATGCTATTGTGTGCTATATACAATATATAATAACACATATAATATATAATATATAACACATATTATATATTATATGATATATAATATATAATAAATAATAAAAATATATAACTTAGATACTTTTATATATTATAATATAAATGGAATATATGATGTAAATAAAATATAAAATAACATATATAAAATATACTAATATCTATATCTACATCATCTAAATCTATATCTGTATCTATATCTCACCGCTTCTTTATCCATTCAACCATTGAGAAGACAGGCTATTTCCAGATT
This sequence comes from Vulpes lagopus, assembly GCF_018345385.1. NCBI lineage: Eukaryota > Metazoa > Chordata > Mammalia > Carnivora > Canidae > Vulpes > Vulpes lagopus. Next base: position 61,281,942 of record NC_054848.1, on the reverse strand, counting down.
TCCAGATCTCAGCTATTGTAAATAATGGTGCAATAAACATGAGAGTGCATATGTCTCTTCAATAATCTGTTTTTATTTTCTTTGGGAATAAATCTGGTAGTGTAATTGCTGGGTCACATGATAGTTCTGTATCTAATTTTTTGAGGAAGATCCATACTGTTCTCTAGAGTGGCTGAACCAGTTAACAATCCCACCAACTTTGCACAAATGTTCCCTTTTTTAAAAAAAAGATTTTATTTATTTATTCATGAGAGACAGAAAGAGAGAGAGACAGAGACAGAGAGAGGCAGAGACACAGGCAAAGGGAGAAACAGGCTCCATGCAGGGAGCCTGACAGGGGACTTGATTCCGGGTCTCCAGGATCAGGCCCTGAGCTGAAGGCGGCGCTAAACCGCTGAGCCACCCAGGCTGCCCAAATGTTCTCTTTTCACTATTTCCTCACGAACATTACTTTTCTTCTTGATGATTGTCATTTACAGGTATGAGGTTATTATCTCATCTTGATTATAATTTTCATTTCTTTGATGAATAGCAGTGTTGAGCACCGTTTCATGTACCTGTTAGCTATTTGGATGTCTTCTTTTGAAGAATGTCTATTTAGTTCCTCTGCCCAGTTTTTAATTTTTGGGGGGTTTTGTTGTTGTTGTTGTTGTTGTTTTTTTTTGGTTTTGTTGTTGTTATTGAATTTTATCAGCTCTTCATAAATTTTGAATAGTAGCCCCTTTCTGATATATATCATAGTTTGCCAAAATTTTATCCGATTCTCTCTGGGTTGCTTTTTTTTTTTTTTCCTTTTGTTTATTGTTTTGCCTTGCAGCCATTTTACCTTTAATTTAGTCCTACTTGTTGATATTTTCTTTTCTTGTTTGTGTTTTTTCGGTGTTAAGAAAGCACCGTTAAGACCAATGTCAAGGACTTCCCCCTATGTTTTCATTTAGGTGTTTTACAGTTTAAGGCCTTATGTTTACAATTTTGATCCGTTTAGAGTTTATTTTTGTGAGTGATATAAGATACACACCCATTTTTCTGCATGTGGTCATCTCGTTTTTCCAACACAATTTATTTTATTTTATATTATTTTTTAATAATAAATTTATTTTTTATTGATGTTCAATTTGCCAACATACAAAATAACACCCAGTGCTCATCCCGTCAAGTGTCCCCCCTCGGTGCCCGTAACACATTCACCCCCAACGCCTGCGCTCCTCCCCTTCCACCACCACTGGTTCATTTCCCAGAGTTAGGAGTCTTTATGTTCTGTCTCCCTTCCTGATATTTCCCACACATTTCTTCTCCCTTCCCTTATATTCCCTTTCACTATTATTTATATTCCCCAAATCAATGAGGCCATATAATATTTGGCCTTCTCCGATTGACTCATTTCACTCAGCTTAATACCCTCCAGTTCCATCCACGTTGAAGCAAATGGTGGGTATTTGTCACTTCTAAAGGCTGAGTAATATTCCATTGTATACATATACCACATCTTCCTTATCCATTCATCTGTTGATGGGCACCGAGGCTCCTTCCATAGTTTGGCTATTGTGGACATTGCTGCTAGAAACATCGAGGTGCAGGTGTCCCGGCGTTTCATTGCATCTGTATCTTTGGGGTAAATCCCTAACAGTGCAATTGCTGGGTCATATGGCAGATCTATTTTTAACACTTTGAGGAACCTCCACACAGTTTTCTAGAGTGGCTGCACCAGTTCACATTCCCACCAACAGTGCAAGAGGATTCCCTTTTCTCCGCATCCTCTCCAACATTTGTTGTTTCCTGCCTTGTTAATTTTCCCCATTCTCACTGGTGTGAGGTGGTATCTCATTGTGGTTTTGATTTGTATTTCCCTGATGGCAAGTGATGCAGAACATTTTCTCATGTGCATGTTGGCCATGTCTATATCTTCCTCTGTGAGATTGCTCCTCATATCTTTTGCCCATTTCATGATTGGATTGTTTGTTTCTTTGGTGTTGAGTTTAATAAGTTCTTTATAGATCTTGGAAACTAGCCCTTTATCTGATACGTCATTTGCAAATATCTTCTCCCATTCTGTAGGTTGTCTTTTAGTTTTGTTGACTGTATCCTTTGCTGAGCAAAAGCTTCTTATCTTGATGAAGTCGCAATAGTTCATTTTTGCTTTTGTTTCTTTTGCCTTTGTGGATGTATCTTGCAAGAAGTTACTGTGGCTGAGTTCGAAAAGGGTGTTGCCTGTGTTCTCTAGGATTTTGATAGAATCCTGTCTCACATTTAGATCTTTCATCCATTTTGTGTATGGTGAAAGAGAGTGGTCTAGTTTCATGCTTCTGCATGTGGATGTCCAATTCTCCCAACACCATTTACTGAAGAGGCTGTCTTTCGTCCAGTGGATAGTCTTTCCTCCTTTATCGAATATTACTTGACCATAAAGTTCAGGGTCCACTCTGGGTTCTCTATTCTGTTCCATTGATCTATGTGTCTGTTTTTCTGCCAGTACCACACTGTCTTGATGAACACTGCTTTGTGGTACAACCTAAAAGCTGGCATTGTGATGCCCCCAGATATGGTTTTCTTTTTTAAAATTCCCCTGGCTATTTGGGGTCTTTTCTGATTCCACACAAATCTTAAAATAATTTGTTCTAACTCTCTGAAGAAAGTCCATGGTATTTTGATAGGGATTGCATTAAACGTGTAAATTGTCCTGGGTAACGTTGACATTTTCACAATATTACTTCTGCCAATCCATGAGCATGGAATATTTTTCCATCTCTTTGTGTCTTCCTCAATTTCTTTCAGAAGTGTTCTATAGTTTTTAGGGTATAGATCCTTTACCTCTTTGGTTAGGTTTATTCCTAGGTATGTTATGCTTTTGGGTGCAATTGTCAATGGGATTGACTCCTTAATTTCTCTTTCTTCAGTCTCATTGTTAGGGGATAGAAATGTCACTGATTTCTCGGCATTGATTTTGTATCCTGCCACACTGCCAAATTGCTGTATGAGTTCTAGCAATCTTGGGGTGGAGTGTTTTGGGTTTTCTATGTAGAGTATCATGTCATCGGCGAAGAGAGAGAGTTTGACTTCTTCTTTGTCAATTCAAATGCCTTTAATGCCTTTTTGTTGTCTGATTACTGAGGCTAGGACTTCCAGTACAATGCTGAATAGCAGTGGTGGGAGTGGACATCCCTGTCTTGATCCTGATCTTAGGGGAAAGGCTCCCATTGCTTCCCCACTGAGAATGATATTTGCTGTGGGCTTTTCACAGATGGTTTGTAAGATGTCGAAAAAAATAAAGTGTTACATTTTAATATTCCTGTATAATCAAAAATATGGAATTTAAAATCTTTATATGAAATATATCATAGTCCCTGATATTTTACCTGTGATGCCATCGAACATTGAAAGATTATGGAAGTGGGCACCTGAGTGGCTCTGTCGGTTGGACTCTGACTCTTTTTTTTTAATAATATATTTATTTTTTATTGGTGTTCAATTTGCCAACATACAGAACAACATCCAGTGCTCATCCCGTCAAGTTCCCACCTCAGTGTCCGCAACCCAGTCACCCCTACCCCCTGCCCTCCTCCCCTTCCACCACCCCTAGTTGTTTCCCAGAGTTAGGAGTCTTCCATGTTCTGACTCCCTTTCTGATATGTCTTTTAAATTGCATATAGCAATTGATCACCTACTTTGCTTACCATAATTCTAGGAGATATATCATCTATCTATTTAACAATATATCAGCTTCTCAGATCTCTGCTTGTTTCTTTTTGACTTTTCCCCTTCCAACTCTGGACCTTATTTCAGGGAGAAAAGCATCTCCTTCCAACTCTGTACCTTATTCCCAGGAGAAAAGCATCAATTTTAGGAGTAAGAGGGATGTGCTACTGCAGCTGCCATTTGGACATCAGTTTCCTCTCTGAGCTTCTCTTTTCCTTGGAAAATCTCCTTTTTGCATCTCCCATTTGTCACTCTCTGGGTTCAATGAAATCAGGGTGCAAAATGTGAATATCATCAACTATGGTAATATACAATTCAAGATAAATAAATTCACATTTCCTATATAAAGTTATTTTCAGTTCTGATTCCAAAATATACACATAATTATTCCAAAAAACAGAGATTTTGAGTAAAGGAGAAAGGAGAAAAAATGAGTGGGAAATATCAGAAAAGGAGACAGAACATGAGAGACTCCTAACTGGGAAACGAAGTCGGGGTGGTAGAAAAGGAGGTGGGCGGGGGATGGGGGTGACTGGGTGACGGGCACTGAGGGGGGCACTTGATGGGATGAGCATTCTATATGTTGGCAAATTAAACACTAATACAAAATAAATTTATATAAAAAAGATTTTGAATATGGGGTGATTTCCATGTTTTTATTTTCATTATTATTAATTATTATTATTTATTATTGTTATGGTTATTATTATATTCAAATGTTTTATATGTTTTCATTGTCACTCAGGTAAGCAGCTAATTCTATTAATCTGTAATTCCATAAAAAAAGGAACCATCTGGGATCTCTGGGTGGCGCAGCGGTTTAGCGCCTGCCTTTGGCTCAGGGCGTGATCCTGGAGACCCGGGATCAAATCCTACGTCGGGCTCCTGGTGCATGGAGCCTGTTTCTCCCTCTGCCTGTGTCTCTGCCTCTCTCTCCCTCCCTCTCTCTCTCTCTCTCTCTCTCTCTCTCTGTGACTATCGTAAATAAATAAAAAAACTTAAAAAAAAAAAAAAGGAACCATCTGCCCTAGGAACAACAGATCAACCTACCTTGATCTGAAAGACTACATAAGTGGAACATTTGTGCAACTTCATTTTTATATCATTTTTCTATTTTTACTTCCAAGACACTGCGAACATATTGCATTTGGAATTTATTTACATCTGTAACTTATAATTTACATTTTAATAGTAAAGATAGTCTCTGTAATTACGTTTTCTGCCCCCCCAAAGCCAAGGTATATTCAATGACTTTTTCACAACATGATACATTTGAGGATTTTTTACAGTATCCTCACAAATATAGATAAATCCTATGAGGTTTAAATCTCACTTTCTCTCCCTGGGAGGTGAATTCTATTCTCAAATAGAAAGATGAGGAAATTCCTTCATCCCACTCCACCCTTCCATCAACTTCTCCCACAAATAGACTATTTACTATCCACATCTTACTAAGATTATTCCTCTCACTCACTAGTGGACCAAATTTATTTGAATGACATAACACCCTGTATTTTCTAGAATATAGTTTACAGGCAGAAAAGCAGATGAAGTGGTTGAAAGAATATTTTATCTTTATTCTTAAGGGATGTGAATACCTGATAATCTGATTTGTTTTGTGGTTTGCCAGGAAAACAAAAGAAAACAAAACCAAACCACAAGTTTCCATTGTCCCCCTCTACTCTTCCAAAAACAGACCTGAAAACAAAAAAGGGATGCCTGGGTGGTTCAGTGGTTGAGTGTCTGCTTTTGGTTCAGGTCATGATCCTGGGTCCTGGGATAGAGTCTCGCTTCAGGCTCCCTGTGGAAAGTCCGCTTCTCTCTCTGCCTATGTCTCTGCCTCTCTCTGTGTGTCTCTCATGAATAAATAAATAAGTAAATAGGTAGATAGATAAAATCTTTTAAAAATAAATAAAATAAAAATTAACAAAAAATGCAAAGACAGTGCAATTGTCTCTGGCCTCCTTCTCATCTTATTTCTCTTTCTTACATTTTAGCAACTTCCTCTTTATTGTACCTATATCCTTAGTGCTTTGGTTAGGCCCAGATATATTCTGTAATAAGCAACTTGTTAGTTATTACACATTTTGAACAAACTGAGGGTTGCTGGAGGGGAGTGGGAGATCAATGGCCTAAATGAGTGATAAATATTAAGGAAAGAATTTGTGATGGACACCGGGCGTTATGGCTAAGTGATGAATCACTAAATTCCACTCCTGAAATCAATATTAAACTAACTAGAATTTAAATAAAAACTTTAAAAAATAAAGGATAAAAGAAAATAAAAAAAGAATTGAACATTTTGGTTATTGCAGAAATAATTTCCTAGGAAGGGGTAAAGGATTTTCTAAAGAGAAATCTCTGATGTTTTGATAGACATGAAGAAAACAAAGGGATATAAATATGAGATCTGGCCCATGCTACCAATACCCTCAAATCACATATATAAATTTTCTGCATCTTCCTAAAGCCAGACTAGAAGTAATTTCACTGCCTTCACTACTAAACTTTGGGGAGAAGGAGTGAGAAAAACTTTCAAGTAAATGTGGCTCTTTTACTTATTCCTCAGCTACAGAGAATGTGATGTATGTTTGGGAAACAAGACAATGTACTATATCTTTCTTGAACTTCATCAACTACTTCCTCAGCAGAACTTCTTCAGCCTTGAACCCTTATTTGATTTCGTCAAGACCACATTTTTTCTTCTATTGTTTGTTGACTAAGTTTTGTTTGTTTAACTCCTTATTCTGCATCTGCTAATCCCTCTATAGGCATAGCTCTTATTTGACACCTTACCTTTGCCTTCTTGGATATCTTTTTTTGTATATTTTTTATTGGAGTTCAATTCGCCAACATATAGCATAACACCCAGTGCTCATCCAGTCAAGTGCCCACCTCAGTGCCCATCACACAGTCACCCCATCCCCCCACCCACCTCCCCTTCCATTACCCCTTGTTCATTTCCCAGAGTTAGGAGTCTCTCATGTTCTGTCACCCTCACTGATATTTCCCACTCATTTTCTCTCCTTTCCCCTTTGTTCCCTTTCACCATTTTTTAATTTCCCCAAATGAATGAGACCATATAATGTTTGTCCTCCGATTGAATGACTTGGATATCTTCAAAGAATAATAGAGCAACTATCACTCTGACCCGAATGTTATCTTTTTGCAAAAGCTTCAGAAGCAAGGTTCTGAGGCAGACTTAGGATTCTTTGCTCTTCAAAGTTTGATTCTGGGCATAATGGAAAGAGTTTTCTCAGCCTTTCTAAGCCATATTGGATATCTACAATCTGTACAAAGACAAGTTTCATTCATACATTTTAAAATGCTAATCAAATACTAAGAAAGAAATAAAAGAACTCCCTTTTGATCAATATGAACAGGTTCCAACTAAAATAAAAATGTCTATTAACATGATTCTGTTTTCCTTAAATAAGCCTTCGACTGCAGAAGTGTGATGGAGATTTTATCCTGCAATGTAGCCTTCTTATATGAAGGAGAAATAAAAGTTTTCTCAGACAAACAAATGTTAAGAGAACCCACCACCACTAGACCTGCCTTGAAGGAAATGTTAAAAGTTCTTCAAGCTGAAATGAAAATGCTCATCGGTGATAGGGAAACATATGAAAGTAGATGACACACTGGTAAAGGTGAAGAATAGACAACCAGACTTAGAAAACTGTACCTCTATATTAGGAAGATGAGTTAACACCTCAACTACACTATACAAGTTAAAGGGAAAAATAATTAAATTAACTATAACTACAATAAATTGTTAAATACATAACATAAAAGAAGTAAATTATAACATCAATAATGTAAAAGAGAATAAAAGAGTAGATACTTTATAGACATTCAAAGATAAGTTCCCATCAGCCTAAAATGGACTATTTGTCTAGTAGATATTATGAATAATGTAAAAGGTAACCACAAACCAGAAACCTAGAGTAGATCCACAAAGAGAAAGAGGAAACAAATTATCACTATGGAAATTAGCCAATTTACAAAAATAAACAGAAGCAGAAGGAAAAATAAACAATGAAAATACAAAACAACCAAAAGTCAGTGAGATGGCATTAGTAAGTCCTTATATATCAATAATTATTCTATTTTTAAATTATTTATTTATTCATGAGAGACACACACACACAAAGAGAGAGAGAGAGAGAGAGAGAAAGAGAGAGAGAGAGAGGCAGAGACACAGGCTGAGGGAGAAGCAGGCTCCATGCAGGGAGCCTGACTTGGGACTCCAGGATCACACCCTAGGCTGAGGGCGGCACTAAACCGCTGAGCTGCAGGGGCTGCCCTCAATAATTATTCTAAATATAAAGAGACTGAATTTACCAATTAAAAGGTACACAATGGCTTGGTAGATTTTATTTAATTTTTTGAAGATTTTATTTATTCATTCATGGGATACACAGAGAGAGGGGCAGAGACATAGACAAAGGGAGAAGCAGGCTCCTTATAGGGAGCCAGATGCTGGACTTGATCCCAGGGTTCCGCCCTGAGCCAAAGATAGATGTTCAACCACAGAGCCACCCAGGCGTCCCTGGCTGGGAAGATTTTTAAAACAACCCAACTATATGCTGCCTAAAGAGAGCTAATTTCAGATTTAAGGGCACATATAAACTCAGAGTGAAGGGATGGAGATAGACATGCCATAAAAGAGGAAACCAAAAGAAAGTAGAGGTAGCAATATCAGACAAAATAGACGTTAAGCCAAAAAAAGTAGCAACAGATAAGGAAGATCATCATATAATGATAAAAAGACCAATGCAGGAGGAGAAAGGCAAGATGGCGAAAGAGTAGGGTCCCCAAGGCAACTGTCCGCACCAAATTACCTAGATAACCTTCAAATCATCCTGAAAATCTATGAATTCGGCCTGAGATTTAAAGAGAGAACAACTGGAATGCTACAGTGATAAGAGTTCATGCTTCTATCAAGGTAGGAAGACGGGGGCGGGGGGGGGGGGAGAATTAAAGAAACAAAAGGCATTCAAGGGGGAGGGGTCCCACGAGGAGCTGGGCTAAGGCCGGGACGATTGCCCCCAGGACAGGAAAGCTCAGTCCCAGAGAAGCAGGAGCTGCACCAATCTTCCCCAGCGGAAAGGCGCTCGCAGGGAGTTAGAGCAGAAACCCAGGAGCAGGGATGCCCTCAGGCTCCCTGGGACAATAAACGACACCTGCGCTCCGGGGAGAGTGCACCGAGCTCCCTAAAGGGCTGCAGCGCACACCGCTGGACCTGGGAGCAGCTCAGAGGGGCTTGGGCTGAGGCTCCACGGAGAGGGCTGCGCGGCCCGGAGCGTGAATCCAACAGCACAGGCCCGGGAGCACAGGGCGCTGGGGACACAGCCCAGGATCCAACCTCCCCCCGGGACAGGCAGAGGCCAGGAGGGCCCAGGACAGCAAGAACGCTCCTGCCCGGAGCAGGGCAGATAAGCGGCCTCGCCCTCGGAACATCCAGGCCCCTGCACACTGAGAGCTCAGTAGTTACTGCGGGAGCTGAATCCAGGGCTCCAGAGCTGGCCGCTGCCACTGTGGTTGTTCCTCCTGGGGTCTCACAGGGTAAACAACCCCGACTGAGCCCTGCACCAGGCAGGGGGCAGAGCAGCTCCCCCAAGTGCTAACACCTGAAAATCAGCACAACAGGCCCCTCCCCCAGAAGACCAGCAAGACTGACAAGTTTCAGGGGAAGTCAAGGGACTTATAGTATACAGAATCAGAAGATACTCCCCCGTGTTTTTTTTTTTTTTTTTTTTTGCTTTTGCTTTCTGGTTTCGGTTTGCTTCCCCCACCCTTTTTTTCCCTTTCCTTCTTTTACTTTCTCTTTTTCATCTTTTCTTTCTTTTTCTTTTACTTTTTCTGTTTTCTTTCCTTCTTTCTCTCCTCTCTTTTTCTCCTTTTCCCAATACAACTTGTTTTTGGCCATTCTGCACTGAGCAAAATGACTAGAAGGAAAACCTCACCTCAAAAGAAAGAATCAGAAACAGTCCTCTCTCCCACAGAGTTACAAAATCTGGATTACAATTCAATCGAGACCAGAAGATCTTTGGAACAGATCAACAAAACCAGGAGTTGGTTCTTCAAAAGAATTAATAAAATAGATAAACCATTAGCCAGCCTTATTAAAAACAAGAGAGAGAAGACTCAAATTAATAAAACCATGAATAAGAAAGGAGAGATCACTACCAACACCAAGGAAATACAAACGATTTTAAAAACATATTATGGACAGCTATACGCCAATAAATTAGGCAATCTAGAAGAAATGGACACATTCCTGGAAAGCCACAAACTACCAAAACTGGAACAGGAAGAAATAGAAAACCTGAACAGGCCAATAATCAGGGAGGAAATTGATAAAAAAAAGACACTACTGTAAAATACACTTTCTTAAAAAAATCTTCCCTTCCAGTTTTCTTCAGTGTCTTTCTCCCTTCCATTAAAAGTAAGGAAGGGGCACCTGGTTGGCTCAGTGGTTGAGTGTCTGCTTTTGGCTCAGGTCATGACCCTGGGGTCCTGGGATCAAGCCCTGTGTTAGGCTCCCTGGCAGGAGCCTGCTTCACCCTCTGACTCTCTCTCTACCTTTCTCTGTGTGTCTCTCATGAATAAATAAATTAAATACTTTTAAAAATAAAGTAAAAGTAAGGGATTAACACTTTGATTTTTCGTTTATCCCTAAAACTTGAATTCAGATAGCCCTGGGCAAGTTAATATTAAGCTAACATTAGTCATAGCACCTTAGTATGAATAGATTGATCAGATTACTCCCTAGAAGAATGAAGAAACAGGACAAAAGGAAAAACATATTGATGGGGAAGAGGGGTAAATAAGTTACAACACAATACAAACCTAGATGGGTAGACCTGGGGAGAAGTGGTGGTCCTAGCTAAGCAGCATAAGAATATAGGACACTTGTCATCTCCTCTAATGTTGTAAGTGATCTGCAAGGGCTTCTGGGCCACCTAATAAGTGACCACTAACTCCTTTAACCATTCCTCTAAGAAATTCATTAATGTCCTAGAAATATTTCCTCTCCCTTTTAAAAATGAAAATAGACATTCTTAAAATAATGTTAATACATTAATAAAATTAAATCTCTGGTATCCCAAAATGATCCTAAAAAGTATAATCCATGCTAATCTGAAAAAATAGTAAACAAATATAATATGGACAAGACTCTTCCATTATAAGAACCCACAAAATTATTACTTGTTATCCCATTACAATGCTAAATTATATTCAAACACAAAGCACTATTAAATCAAACAGACCAGACATGGTTACAGTTACTCTTTTTAAAACACAATATAACACTCATTTAGAATTAATATAACACATCAAAATATGTATCTTACAATGAATTATAAGGAGATAAATACACTTGTTAGCAGCACAAAGTCTGTTTTCTAATAAGATATTATTTTAATAACAAAGTACAAGCAAAATTAATACTTTTCTAGAGAAAACATTAGAAAAATTTCCATTTCTCTAAGATATTAGAATTGATTTTGGTTTTATCATTCCCCCCATTCATATTAGTATCATAACTGTGTGGCTAAAACAACTCCTTGTCTATAAAAATATGTTGGAACCTTTGTTGATTTCCACATTCCTCCAGATGAGAAGTAGCATGTATCTTTATCATATAGCACACAGATTTTATGTAGATCATTGTTTTAAATTAGAGCATTTTGCAATGCTCTATGTTTCAAAGTACTGTAATATTTTAGACCTCAGATTTAATTATGAACCATATCTTGGGTCTGCTACTTGCATACTAGTACCAAACTAGTACTAGTATAATGCTACAGGTAGCAGATAAATAACTGTAAGGGGAGTCCAATGCTGCCAAAATTAATCTTTTGCAGTTTTTTTCTCCCAAAATGTGAATCTCCTTCCATAGCTTCTAGGAGGTAGGCTGTGCATGACTCACAAGGGTATGACTCGGGTAAAGCTGGACCAGAAAAATTTCTGAAGGTCCACAAATTTCAATGGTCCACATGCCTAGCTGCCTTCAGTCCATGAAGGTGACTTGACAGTTGCCACTTAAATTAAAGAAATAAATACAAAATGGTGAGGTTTTTAAAAGGTGTACCCATCTCTTCATCTTTTTTCTCTGGCCTAAGCTTAGTAATTAGTGCACTGCTTCTTTCATAGGCTCAAAAAGTGCAGTAACCTGTCAGAGATAGTCAATGTTACTCTAGGAGCATGGTAAAAACTTTTTGTATTATTCAGGTCCATATATTTCAAGACATATTCTTTGGAAATAGTTTAAGAGTACTGGAACTGTGATTATCACTTATCTGCTGTCTCCTGGACCTATAGAGACAATTTGGGTCACATTGTATGTTCTTTGGTGAACTATTTGGCTTGGGTGGATTCAGTATGACATCTTATACAGTCCATAGAGGTTACTGTATGTGAATTTATTTCTTGTTATTACTTTAAATATAACAGAGGCCTGAGTTCAGATTTTCATTTTATGAACAGGTGTGATAGATGTTTCATATTGACAATTAAATGAAGGAAATAGTTATTTGAGTCTTCAAATCCTGGATTATAATCACACATGGGAGATAAAAATGGTCCCATGTTTATATCACTTTCTTTTCACAGAATAACATATTGTCCATCCTACTTAAAATACAATCAAAATATGATGTTTGAATATAAACTGTGGCTACTAGTATAAAAAGACAAACTACATTGCCTCTAAATACAGAGACTCAGTGTCCATTGCAGCAAAACTAAGTGCTTATGATGAGCCCAAGCTGATAGTCTCCTGTGTCTTAGGTTCACATAAAACTGATGACTCTGAGTACATATATATAGAATGCCACTGAAGTTTTACAGTTTAATTCCTGATGTGATAACAAATTATTACATGGACATGTCAACATGTGATGGTGGAATACAGTGCTTTAAACAGTTTCCTCATATAGGTGAAATAGAGCATAACTGAAAAGTCGTCAGTGCTCCCTGTGATTACTTTCCAGTGGCTTGTGATATTACAAATACCTTCTGATATACTTGCATTTCAGATAACATTCAGGTTTTGTTTTTAATGTATCATAATTCAGTGGTATGGTTGCTTAAAAAGGATTTTGCATGGAGTTGGATGCTATCTTGTCTTGAAAGTCGTCTTCTGAACTCATTAGTGGTGAAGTAGTATATGACTGGGTCAAGACAGGAATTCATGCTAGCAAGACAGAGAGCAACTGAATGAAATATTAGAATCACCCTTCTGGCTAGGCAGCTTTGAATTTTGTTGGACTTGACCAGGAAATCCAAAGGAAAACTGAAGTGATAAGGTGCAAAGCAAATTAGGAATACTCCTGCACAGGTTAGAATCATCTTCAAGGCTCTCTTTTTCTCCCCAAGGTCTTGGGCCACAGGATATTTATCATGCAGTGATAAAACTGTCTTCCAGGTGCAATATAGGACAATCAGAAGAGGAGTGACAAACCCAATCAACTCGCCAATGGTCATCATGGCAATATACTGGGCCAAATTGACGTTCCTGGTAGGAAGATCCACAAAACATTTGGTTCTGTTACCTGCGGTGTCATCACTGGTTCTGAGGAGAGGAAAGAGAAGACAGGCAAGGCAGATGATCAACCAGCCAGCAATGCTGATATATAGGTCATATTTCTGTTTGCAATCATGGAAGCGAAAGGGGTATATAAGAAACAAAAGCCGTCTCACGCTTATGCAGACCAAGAAGTAGATGCTTGCATACATGTTGACATACTTCAGGTAGAAACAGAACATGCAGAGGCCAGGCCCAAATGGCCAGTCATAATTTAAGTAGTAAAAGATCCTCAGTGGCAGGGAGAGAACTTGTAGTAAGTCAGCAATGGCTAAGTTTATCATGAATATCACAGCCCGTTTGGTTTCTTTCATATAGCCATAAAATACCCATAAGGCTAATATATTCCCTATGAGACCTGGCACAAGAATTACAGTATATGTCACTGCATAGATAAAATATCGAAAATCTGTCTTGTCTCCATCTGGCCCAGTACACGTGACATTAATAGGCATGTTTCTTTCCAGAACAACTATCTTTGCTAAATGGTGGATCAAAACAGAAATTCACGATCAACTGCTCCTCTTTCTAAAGACTTTTTATCAAAGGATTGTAGAGAGTGAGAATAAAATAACCTCTTTCTTATTTCATTGGTCTGAGCCTCTACATAATTTGGAAGACTTTCAAAGAAGTATTTGCATATTTGCCTTGGATTTTTTTATAGTAATCACACTCAAGTCTAATGTGCAAGCACCGATTAACAAGCTATTATAACTTTTCCCTCTTGTTTACTGTTATAAGGCCTTCTGGGACATCATGACAGTTGATTCTCTCCCATTTGGATTATGAATGTGCCACACAGCAGCTCTTCGAATTTCCATATGATGATAGGCATCTCTTTACAGGTGTTTGACAGCAGTTGTTTTTGTTTTTTCTGATTTTTGGCTCACATAGAAGGAAGGTTTTGTTTAGTACTCAGTGAGTCCGCAGTTCTTCAGAGGTGATTAACTTGGATACATCAGCTTTCTGAGACTTTTTCAGTTAGGTGTTGAAAGCTAAAAAATGGGAAGCAAAGGCAGAGCTGCAAGTGAAAAAACAAATAAACAAATTATTGTCTGGCACTTTTGCAAAAAAAGAAAAAGCCTATGTGTACAAAAATCTATTCATTTGAATGGAAAATTCTGATGTAAGTGAGGGTGACAAGCCAGTTTCTGTAAATTACTTTAGAATCACAGGAAAGTATAGCTAGAAGTAACCTGACAGGTAATGTAGTCTGTGTCTTGAACCAACTTTAAGAGCTTTTTAGAAATGCTGAGGACTCTCAGGCCCCACCCAGGACCTGTTGAAACAGTCTGCAGTTTAACAAAAGCGACATGTGATTTTTATGCATATTTACATTTGAGAGGCTCTGATTTAGATCACTGATTCACAAACCACATTGATTGTCAGACTCATCTGATGGAGTTTTTAAAAAAAATCAACTTTCTATAGCTTTCCTGGTATCTCCTCCAGAGATTCTGATTCAGTATATAAGCCCCAAATTTGTATTTTTTAAAACCTTTCCACATGATTCAGATATAGTCAACTGAGCATTCCTCCTTGAACCATCATTATAGAGGCTACTAACTTGGTCAGAATCCTTCTCAGATGTCTGAAAATAAGTGAGCAACCAGCCTCTCTTTAAATACTGCATTAACATGGGTCATTTAGTCATCTCTTAAATATCCTGGTTAACAGACCATAGTACCAGGTAGAGAAAATCAAAATCCCAAGGTAATTGATTCAGCTGGACCCATGAGTTTTGTTCTGTGGTGAACAAATTTTAGCTTAGAGACTTGAATAGTTGCCTTAAGGCTGCTGCAATTCAGGAAGATTTAACTGACTTTAAAGACGTGGGAAAAACAAAAATGGAATAAGAATTATGAAACACCCTGTTTTATATTATCAAATCCATTGTGCTTTAAAGTGTGCTTTAAAGTGCTTCCTGCCATTGAAAGAATTGTTTTGTTAAATTTTTTTGACTCAATTGCTTAATAAGAAAAATAGCACATTTTGTTCAAAGATATGGTGCTCATTTTAACTAAAAGACCTGATGAATGATATCTTGGGTAAGGACAAAGTAGATAGATGACATTATAATATACAAGGAAGCACAGCTGTAAAGAATACCATAGATATTGAAAGTGATTGAAATTAGAGGTTGTTTAGTTCTAAAACTGAAATACATCTTTATAATATTTACACAGGTAGTGATTTTGCATGGGTGGCAGGCAAAATAAGGTGGCAGATCAAACAATCAAAAGCTCTTGGTTTTCAACCTTCTTTTAACTATACAGTAGTCATGGTCTTCTAATGTCACTGAATAGACATTAGAAGTTTATACAACTATACATACAGTCAACCTCCATTGAACATCCATTTTCCCTTGTGGGCAATGACTCTTAAATTTGTATTTCTTTTACGCTGTAGCTCTCTTTCCAACTTTATATAAGAACTCTTCTCTTGAAGAGTTATCACCTCAAAATTCAATCTATGAAAATAAAATTAATATTTGTTCAAAATATATCTTATCTTGTCAGGTTATGTCATCTCTTTGATAAAAAAAATCTAATGGTTTTTGCTCCTCTTACTTAGAAGAAATATCAAAGTTATTTACAATGGCCTACATCTCTGGGGTGCTTGAGTGGCACAGTCGGTTAAGCTTCTGACTCTTGGTTTCACCTCAGATCTGATCTCAAGGTTGTGAGATCAAGCCCCATGTGAGGATCCATGCTCAGTGCAGAGTCTGCTTGGGTTTCTCTCTCCCTCTACCTCTGCCCCTCCTCTCTCTACCTCTCTGTTTCAAATACGTAAATAAATATTTTTAAATGGCCTAATCTGTTTTTTAGTTAGTAATTTCTGTCTGTGTCCTTTTTATGCCTCTGTTTTCCTGCTTATTCCACCCTACCATAGCAAGGCCAGAAATTCTTTGAAGTCAGAGGTTGGGGTTTAGACACCTTTATATCCCCTGGAGCACCCAGAGATATGTTTGGAATGTGATGGATTCATCCAATATTTATTCAGCAAATATTTATTCAACATCTGCCATTTGCCAGGCACTGCTCTTGATATGAGGATAGAGTGGAAAAGGGCACATGATTTCAGTCTTCATGGACCTTATTTTCTAGTGAGGCAGAATGATAATTGCCATACAATATTTAAAAAGTGTGTTTGTAGGCAATCTACAGCATACTTTATAGGACAAATGAAGGTAAACTAAAATATTAAGAACATTTTTCCTTAAGTGAAGTGAAATCAAAGCTATGACTACCCTCCCAAAGTCTATAATCTTCTTATTGGTCATTCTGTCATTGGGCACATTTTAGTGCATTTTCATATGTATATCCTAGCCTGTAAACTCAAAATGCTTCTGAATAGAATATATACTTTACAATTCCTCTGGCTTCCTCTTGGAATGTTGATGATGATTTCCCTTTGTTTAAATAACATTATTTTCTAGTAGGAAAAGTTGCTTGGAGTGACTGAAAAAGCTTTCCTTCGTGGGAAAAAAAACTAGTTAAAACCCATGTTTTAGAATGAATATAAACTCCTCAGTTTTTAAAGAGTGATGGAGACAAAAAAATAAAGGAGGCATTTTTCTTCAGAACATGACACTATTTTCTGAGATTTTCATTTCTTAGGAAAGAAATCCATATCATCTCAGACACAGAAAGAGACTCCAGTTTGAATGAGGTATTTATTTAAAGAATCATGCCAGCATCTTTGATCAAATTATTTTTTGCTATCAGGAGACTAATCTTCCTTAATTTTACATACTTCCTTTTGGGAAGAAAAAAAGAAGAGAAAAACATGAAACTAATGGCCTAAATCTGGCCTGATCCCCAGCAATCTACACGTCAGAAACTATTTCATATGGAGTCCTCACGGGAAGTTATTATCTTCATTTACAGATATTTATGTTCATCCAAACCTGAGGCTTTACTAAATTTCACTCATGATATGGTTCAAGAGTATTTTCCAGCAATATTTTGCCTTTGGTTGCTTTTCCAGGAAAAATGTGATTCAAATGAATATCAGGGATAACTTTTTGTGTTATTTTACTGGGACTTCTTCTGAACAAGTTACTATTATCTATGAAGGTGCTAGACTTTTACCCATCAAAATGTGTTTTTGTATTTTACTAAAGAAAGTGAACGACTGGGGTGCCTAGGTGGCTCAGTCCATTAAGTGTCTGCCTTCAGATCAGGTCATGATCCCAGAGTCCTGGGATCAAGCTCTGCACCTTGGGCTCCCTGCTCATTGGGGAGCCTGTTTCTCCCTTTCCCTCTGCCCTTCACTTGTGCTTGATTTCTCTCTACTTCTCTCTTTCTCTCAAATAAATAAAATATTTTTTTAAAAAAGAAAGTGAACCATTAAAAATATTAGATCATCAGATGACCTAATTTTTAATGGTAGTCTTCGAGCCATATTAGGGGCAAGTAAAGACTATTTTGGGATGTGAAACTCTGACCAGCAACCATCCAGTCATAGGTCATAGGCAACTACTTACCCAAAAGCCAATTTTATTTTAGAGTTCTAGTTAGGTTTATACTTTAGTAAGCCAATAAAAGGCAGATCTAGTGCTTCAAGTTACTGCAAATGATATGGGACTGAATAAGGTTTGTACATGTGTGTGGGAGGCAAACGTTTGTTCCACTATAATTCATAAGTAATCGCAAATATTGAATGCAAGAGAGCAAAACAATTTCTTCCTGATTTTTATCAAGACACAGCATATATCAGGTGTCCTCTTTCAATTTTAAAAATCTTCAAAGTCAAATACTTTATAATCTTTCCAGAAAACCTGTCTGGCAACTGCAACTAGGTAAAGAGCTGACTACAACACAAATACTTTAGAAAGTCTTTCCTGGCTAATCCTCCTAGGGAATTTACCAGTTCTGTCCTACTGAAAATTTAATAATAATTTTTATTTTAAAGAGGTGTGTTCTGCATGGATACTACATTCAATTAGGCTTCCAATTTTTCTTATATTTGATAACTCTTATGATTCCTTCATAAGCCAACTTCACAAAGAGGAGGAAGTAACTATGTTTGGACACACAATTCAGTTACTGTGGGCATTGGCAGTTTGCCAGTAAGTTCTTCCATTGCCTCAGTCTAAATGTCTTTGCAGAGTTCTGAAGCCCATTTCCTCTTCAACAGATAGTGCATCTTGTTACTCTGACTAGTACTCTTTTAATTACCAAGAGACAGGGGATCCCTGGGTGGCGCAGCGGTTTGGCGCCTGCCTTTGGCCCAGGGAGCGATCCTGGAGACCCGGGATCGAGTCCCACATCGGGCTCCCGGTGCATGGAGCCTGCTTCTTCCTCCGCCTGTGTCTCTGCCTCTCTCTCCGTGACTATCATAAATAAATAAATAAATAATTTTAAAAAAAATTACCAAGAGACAGCAAGGAGTATATTACTCCCTCTCACATTACCAATAAGTAATGCCCAGTCACGTTGTCTTTTCTCTGATATCCTATGTTTTGATCTTTCATATCCTGGAGACAAAGGAACATCAATTGGTATTGGTGACCTCAGAGGCTATTAAAATCTGCACTGATAATTAACAAGTACTTTAGCCACTATCCACTTCCTTGCTCCTACCATCCGTTAAAAACTGTTAGTTTGTTCTTATACAGCTCCTATCTCTCAGCATCTTGTTCTTTACACACAATAGAAAGCTGTTTGTTTTTATTTTCCCTTTTTCTTTTTTTTTTAATTTTTTTTAATTTTATTTATTTATGATAGGCACACAGTGAGAGAGAGAGAAGCAGAGACATAGGCAGAGGGATAAGCAGGCTCCATGCACCGGGAGCCCGACGTGGGATTCGATCCCAGGTCTCCAGGATCGCGCCCCGGGCCAAAGGCAGGCGCCAAACCGCTGCACCACCCAGGGATCCCTATTTTCCCTTTTTCTTAAGCAGTGTTTCTCAAAATGTGGTCTCTGCACTAACTGGAATGCATATTAAAAATGAAAACTTTCAGATGGAACAAATCTTAACTTTCAAAGGATAGAGCCAAGGTAGCTACATTTTAACAAGCTACTAAGATAAACAAATCTGAGAGCCTTCAAATCAGAGTCTTCTTTGAGTTACAAAGGGCAACATCAATATCAATTTAGTAATTTTCTTAAGCTCCATACCAAGACTAGGTCCTTGCAAGAATTCTCTGTGCTTTCCTATCTCCATTGCCTGGGTTCTTGATTTTCCCTCTGCTAAAAGTGCATCCCCATCTTTACCTATTGAAATTCTACCCATCTTCTGACACCACTCTTTTAAAAAATGCTACCTTCCTTATGAAAGCTTTCATTATCCTCTGCCTGATTATGATTATACCCACCTGTTAACACCCATAGAAGTTTGCATTATAAATATGCTTTCTTTTCTTATTCATTCCACAAAATTATGAGCTCTTTACCAGGAAAGACCAATGTTTTTTTTTTTTATAAGATTTTATTTATTTATTCGTGAGAAACACAAAGAGAGAAAGAGGCAGAGACACAGGCAGAGAGAGAAGCAGGCTCCATGCAGGGAGCCCGACGTGAGACTTGATTCCGGGTCTCCAGGATCACATCCTGGGTCAAAGGCCGCGCTAAACTGCTGGGCCACCAGGGCTGCCCGAAGACCATGTTTTATTGATGTATATGACCCTCCATCACTAAAGTGTCTAGCTATTTTGCATGTAGTAGGAACTCAGTTATATTCAACTAAGTTTATTGAACAGCCATGCCAGAGCTTAATGCAATGGGAGAATCCCTTTATGTTTCATATATGCTAAATTATTTTGTAAACAATTGGAATATAGCTCTATATTGTTGACTGTTGTTTAACTTGTGGCTCATAATAAGTCTCAAGTCTTTATTTATACATAGTTAAAATACAAGAGAAAGTAGTAAATCACTTTTGATATGTATTATAAAATACAGAGCAAACAGTTTAGAATATCATACAGTGAACTATCTAGTTATCAGTGTCTCCTATTTTTACACTCTTGGTTTATGTATCCTAAATTTCAGTTTAAAATACAGGTCACCATTTTTTACAAAGTTCCATTTTAGACGTTATATTTCAAATATCTTAACTTTGTAGATGTGATGAGAAAATCACAAGTCGTGTTACGGTGGGAAAACTATGTATTTCCTATTCTCATTGCTGACATGGATGTGGGGATTTTCCTTCACTCTTCCAAATGTTCATCTAGTGTTTCAGACCAGACATCAGATTTTGGACAAAAGGGGGATTTTTTAAAGGAAAATTAAAAGCTTCCAAGTTTATATAAAATAAGCTAAAGCCCAATATAACCAGGTCATTCTGGGTGTTTTCATTTTTTGCAGTCCTTTTCTTGTAATTTTCTCTTTGAGAGTGTGCCCTATCCACTGCTTCACAAGATTAATAGGCTGCAAAAGTGGAGGAGTAAAGCAGCTTTATGAGGTCTGGTAAAAAGAACAAGAGTAGAGTGGAAAATTAAACCAGTTCCAGGGCCTCACTCCAGGGTTGGCTTTGATTTTGAGTGTAGGTGGATGGCTACCTAATGTGGTGTAATTTCAATAGCTACCAAAAAGCCTTCCTTTAAGAAAAAAAGAAGTACAAATCCTTTCCCATTTGTTGGCGGGGGCCCAAACTCCTTTTTCTTAAAAATAACACTTCTTCCTTATATATATATTATATAGAAAATTTAGGTTTGTAATACAAGACTTCCACTTTGAAAGATGGAATCCAGGAACTTAAAACTGGTATCTTTTCCTGGGGAATATCAGTACCCCACACAAACTCAGACTTTCTGTATCATATGTAATAGATCCTAGCGTTTTTGCATTCTATACTTTTTAGCTCAGTTAGTGTATTAATTTTTTGGTCTTGGTGCTGAATATTTCCCCCCATAGTTAATTGTGTTTTACTTATATGTTGAGGCCATTTTCTATGCACTATATTATTCAAAATCTATAGCATTTTGTTTTAAAGAATGAAAGAATATTATGGAAGCCTCTCAGTAAATGCTTGAGGTCTTTAGAAACTGCATAAAAATCCTGATTAAAAATGATTTAAATTTTAAGATTTCAAATACTAAAATGCAAGTAGAAAACAAAAGAGGTTGTTTAGCTTAAGTAATTACCCTAAAATGCACCCATGTACTTCTCAATAATTACTCTAAAATACTGCCTATGGAACATTTGACATCCAAATAAAAAGACAATTAATGTAAAATATGGGGATCTCATTTTTGGATTTTAATGATAGATATTAAATCATGTCCATAGGTCAGACTTTGAGGAGGGCAAGGCATAGGGGAACGAGACAATGAACACCTCTATCCCAAATGATTGACTGTACGACTCCTCTAGCATTAGTTTTTCTTTTCTGGACTTGTCTTATTTTTTAGCTTTTAGTAGCTTGTTTGTTCTGGGACTCCAACTAAACAGGATTCTTTTGCATACATATCAATTTTCTACTATTTTTTCTATACTTGGAAAATGTATCCTATAAATTAGGAAAACCCTAAAGGACTTTATGTTGTCACTCATTTTAAAAATAAACCTCCACTGCTCACCACCACAGTGCAGCTGCATGTCACAGCCTGGCTGGGTCTTAGCCTGCCCCACTCACCCCAGTGTGACAGTGTAAGCACATAGTACAGATGGGTTGGGTACTATCCTTACCCATGTCCACAGCACAAATACAACCCAACTACAGCTGGGCACACACAACCAACAGAAGGGACACCACTTGAGCACCTAGCTCTGGTGGCCAAAGGAGACTGTGCTTCTGGGCTCCGTGTTACTTGTCCTACACAAGACCATCCTTCAAGATTGGGAAAGGTAGTTGATTTGTGTAATATGTAGAGACAAACACAGAGAATCAGGGAAAATAAGAAGACAGAGGAATACGTCCCAAATGCAAAAAAAAAAAAAAAAATCAAGGCAAAATATCATTCAAAAAGATATTAACATAATGGAGATAATATACTTAATAAGGACTTCAAATTAATGGCTATAAATATGCTTTCTAAACATGGGAAAATAATGGATGGACACAGTGAAATTTTTAACAAAGAAATAAGATATGGGTGATAACCAGAAGATGGCGGAAGAGTAGGGTCCCCAAATCACCTGTCCCCAACAAATTACCTAGATAACCTTCAAATCATCCTGAAAATCTACAAATTCGGCCTGAGATTTAAAGAGAGAACACCTGGAATGCTACAGTGAGAAGAGTTCACGCTTCTATCAAGGTAGGAAGACGGGGAAAAAGAAATAAAGAAACAAAAGGCCTCCAAGGGGGAGGGGACCCACGAGGAGCCGGGCTGAGACCGGGGCGAGTGTCCCCAGGACAGGAGAGCCCCGTCCCGGAGAAGCAGGAGCTGCACCAATCTTCCAGGGAGGAAAGGCGCCCACAGGGAGTTAGAGCAGGACCCAGGAGGGCGGGAATGCCCTCGGGCTCCCTGGGACACTAACAGGCACCTGCCGCACGCACAGGAGTGCGCCGAGCTCCCTAAGGGCTGCAGCGCTCGCCGGGACCCGGAGCAGCTCGGAGGAGCTCAGGCGGTGGCTCCGTGGAGGGGGCTGCATGGCTAGGAGCGTGATTCCAACAGCGCAGGCCCCGGAGCTCAGGGCGCCTGGACACAGCCCAGAATCCGGCCTCCCCCCGGGACAGGAAGAGACCGGGAGGGCCCAAGACAGCAAGGACGCCCCTGCCCGGGGCTGAGCAGATCAGCGGCCCCACCCCAGAGCCTCCAGGCCCTGCAGACAGAGAGCCCCGGAGTAACTGTGGGGGCTAAATCCAGGTTTCCAGAGCTGCCGTAGCCATTGTGGCTGTTCCTCCTGAGGCCTCACCCAATAAACAACCCCCACTGAGCCCTGCACCAGGCAGCGGGCAGAGCAGCTCTCCCAAGTGCTAACACCTGAAAATCAGCACAACAGGCCCCTCCCCCAGAAGACCAGCTAGACGGACCAGTTCCAGGGGGAGTCAAGGGACTTAAAGTATACAGAATCAGAGGATACTCCCCCGTGTTTTTTGTTTTTTGTTTGCTTTGTATTTTTTTTCTTTTTCTTTCTTTTTGATTTCTGATTGCTTCCCCTACCCCTTTTTTTCACCTTTCTTTCTTTTTCTTTCCATTTTTCTTCTCTTTTTTCCTTTTTTTTTCTTCTTTATCTTTTTTCTTTTTCTCTTTTCTTTCCTTCTCTCTCTCTCTTTTTCTCCTTTTCCCAATACAAATTGTTTTTGGCCACTCTGCACTGAGCAAAATGACTAGAAGGAAAACCTCACCTCAAAGGAAAGAATCAGAAACAGTCCTATCTCCCACAGAGTTACAAAATCTGGATTATAATTCAATGTCAGAAAGCCAATTCAGAAGCACTATTAAACAGCTACTGGTGGCTCTAGAAAAAAGCATAAAGGACTCAAGAGACTTCATGACTGCAGAATTTAGATCCAATCAGGCAGAAATTAAAAATCAATTGAATGAGATGCAATCCAAACTAGATCCTAACGACAAGGGTTAACGAGGTGGAAGAACGAGTGAGTGACATAGAAGACAAGTTGATGGCAAAGAGAGAAACTGAGGAAAAAAGAGACACACAAGAGTCCATGAAGTCAGATTAAGAGAAATAAACGACAGCCTGAGGAAGAAAAACCTACGTTTAACTGGGGTTCCCGAGGGCGCCGAAAGGAACAGAGGGCCTCTAAGGGGGAGGGGAATATGTATTTGAACAAATCATAGCTGAAAACTTTCCTAATCTGGGAAGGGAAAGAGGCATTCAGATCCAGGAAATAGAGAGATCCCCCCTAAAATCAATAAAAACCATTCAACACCTCGACATTTAATAGTGAAGCTTGCAAATTCCAAAAATAAGGAGAAGATCCTTAAAGCAGCAAGAGACAAAAAGTCCCTGACTTTTATGGGGAGGAGTATTAGGGTAACAGCAGACCTCTCCACAGAGAACTGGCAGGCCAGAAAGGGCTGGCAGTATATATTCAGGGTCCTAAATGAGAAGAACATGCAAGCAAGAATACTTTATCCAGCAAGGCTCTCATTTAAAATGGAATGAGAGATATAGCACTTACAAGACAGGCAGGAACTGAAAGAATATGTGACCTCCAAACCAGCTCTGCAAGAAATTTGAAGGGGGACTCTTCAAATTTCCCTTTAAGAAGAAGTCCAGTGGAACAATCCACAAAAACAAGGACTGAACAGATATCATGATGACACTAAACTCATATCTGTCAATAGTGACTCTGAACGTGAACGGGCATAATGACCCCATCAAAAGGCACAGGGTTTCAGACTGGATAAAAAAGCAGGACCCATCTATTTGCTGTCTATAAGAGACTCACTTTAGACAGAAGGACACCTACAGCCTGAGAATAAAAGGTTGGAGAACCATTTACCATTCAAATGGTCCTCAAAATGAAAGGAGGGGTACCCATCCTTATATCAGATAAACTAAAATTTACCCCGAAGACTATAGTGAGAGATGAAGAGGGACACGATATCATACTTAAAGGATCTATCCAACAAGAGGACTTAACAATTCTCAATATATATGCCCCGAATGCGGGAGCTGCCAAATATTTAAACCAATTAATAAACAAACTGTAGAAATACTTAGATAATAATACACTTATACTTGGTGACTTCAATCTAGTGCTTTCTACACTCGATAGGTCTTCTAAGCACAACATCTCCAAAGAAACGAGAGCTTTAAATGATACACTGGACCAGATGGATTTCACAGATATCTACAGAACTTTACATCCAAATGAAACTGAATACACATTCTTCTCAAGTGCACATGGAACTTTCTCCAAAATAGACCACATACTGGGTCACAAATTGGGTCTGAACCGATACCAAAAGATCGGGATAGTCCCCTGTATATTTTCAGACCATAATGCCTTACAGTAGAACTAAGTCACAACAAGAAGTTTGGAAGGACCTCAAACATGTGGAGGTTAAGGACCATCCTGCTAAAAGATGAAAGGGTCAACCAAGAAATTAAGGAAGAATTAAAAAGATTGATGGAAACTAATGAAAATGAAGATACAACCATTCAAAATCTTTGGGATGCAGCAAAAGCAGTCCTGAGGGGGGAAATACACTGCTGTACAAGCATCCATTCAGAAACTGGAAAGAACTCAAATACAAAAGCTCACCTTACACATAAAGGAGCTAGAGAAAAAACAGCAAATGGACCCCATGCCCAGCAGAAGAAGAGGGTTAATTAAAATTCGAGCAGAACTCAATGAAATCGAGACCAAAAGAACTGGAACAGAACAACAGAACCAGGAGTTGGTTCTTTGAAGGAATTAATTAGATAGATAAACCATTAGCCAACCTTATTAAAAAGAAGAGAGAAAAGACTCAAATTAATAAAATCAGGAATGAGAAAGGAGAGATCACTACCAACACCAAGGAAATACAAACGATTTTAAAAACATATTATGGACAGCTATACGCCAATAAATTAGGCAATCTAGAAACAATGGACGCATTCCTGGAAAGCCACAAACTACCGAAACTGGAGCAGGAAGCAATAGAAAACCCAAACAGGCCAATAACGAGGGAGGAAATTGAAGCAGTCATCAAAAACCTCCCAAGGCACAAGAGTCCAGGGCCATATGGCTTCCAATGGGAATTCTATCAAACGTTTAAAGAAGAAATCATACCTATTCTACTAAAGCTGTTTGGAAAGATAGAAAGAGATGGAGTACTTCCAAATTCGTTCTATGAGGCCAGCATCACCTTAATTCCGAAACCAGAGAAAGACCCCACCAAAAAGGAGAATTACAGACCATATCCCTGTTGAAAATGGATGCAAAAATTCTCAATAAGATACTAGCCAATTGGATCCACAGTACATTAAGAAAATTATTCACCATGACCAAGTAGGATTTATCCCAGGGACACATGGCTGGTTCAACACTCGTAAAACAATCAATGTGATTCATCATATCACCAAGAGAAAAACCAAAAACCATATGATCCTCTCATTAGATGCAAAGAAAGCATTTCACAAAATACAGCATCCATGCCTGATCAAAACACTTCAGATTTTTGTGATAAAGGGAACTTTCCTCGACATCTTAAAAGCTACCTATGAAAAGCCCACAGCAAATATCATTCTCAATGGGGAAGCACTGGGAACCTTTCCTTTAGATCAGGAACAAGACAGGGATGTCCACTCTCACCACTGCATTTAGACATAGTATTGGAAGTCCTAGCCTCAGCAATCAGACAACAAACAGTCATTAAAGGCATTTAAATTGTCAAAGAAGAAGTCAAACTCTCCCTCTCACCGATGACATGATACTATACATAGAAAACCCAAAAGCCTCCACCCCAAGATTGCTGGAACTCATACAGTAATTTGGCAGTGTGGCAGGATACAAAATCAATGCCCAGAAGTCAGTGGCATTTCTATACCCTAAAAATGAGACTGAAGAAAGAGAAATTAAGGAGTCAATCCCATTGACAATTGCACCCAAAAGCATAAGATACCTAGGAATAAACCTAACCAAAGAGGTAAACGATCTATACCCTAAAAACTACAGAACTCTTCTGAAAGAAATTGAGGAAGACACAAAGAGATGGAAAAATATTCCATGCTCATGGATTGGCAGAATTAATATTGTGAAAATGTCAATGTTACCCAGGGCAATTGACACGTTTAATGCAATCCCTATCAAAATACCATGGACTTTCTTCAGAGAGTTAGAACAAATTGTTTTATGATTTGTGTGGATTCAGAAAAGACCCCGATTAGCCAGGGGAATTTCAAAAAAGAAAACCATAGCTGGGGGCGTAACAATGCCAGGTTTTAGGTTGTACTACAAAGCTGTGGTCAACAAGACAGTGTGGTACTGGCACAAAAACAGACACATAGATCAATGGAACAGAAGAGAGAACCCAGAGTGGACCCTGAACTTTATGGTTAACTAATATTCGATAAAGGAGGAAAGATTATCCATTGGAAGAAAGACAGTCTCTTCAATAAATGGTGCTGGGACAATTGGACATGCACAGGCAGAAGAATAAAACTAGACCACTCTCTTTCACCATACACAAAGATAAACTCTAAATGGATGAAAGATCTAAATGTGAGACGAGATTCCATCAAAATCCTAGCGGAGTACAGAGGCAACACCCTTTTTGATCTTGGCCGTCCACAGTAACTTCTTGCAAGATACATCCACAAAGGCAAAAGAAACAAAAGCAAAAATGAACTATTGGGACTTCATCAAGATAAGAAGCTTTTGCACAGCAAAAGATACAGTCAACAAAACTAAAAGACAACCTACAGAATGGGAGAAGATATTTGCAAATGACATATCAGATAAAGGGCTAGTTTCCAAAATCTATAAAGAGCTTGTTAAACTCAACACCAAAGAAACAAACAATCCAATCATGAAATGGGCAAAAGACATGAAGAGAAATCTCACAGAGGAAGACATGGACATGGCCAACATGTACGTGAGAAAATGCTCTGCATCACTTGCCATCAGGGAAATACAAATCAAATCCACAATGAGATACCACCTCACACCAGTGAGAATGGCGAAAATAACAAGGTAGGAAACAACAAATGTTGGAGCGGATGCAGAGAAAAGGGAACCCTCTTACACTGTTGGTGGGAATGTGAACTGGTACAGCCACCCTGGAAAACTGTGTGGAGGTTCCTCAAAGAGTTAAAAATAGACCTGCCCTACGACCCAGCAATTGCACTGTTGGGGATTTACTCCAAAGATTCAGATGCAATGAAATGCCGGGACACCTGCACCCCAATGTTTCTAGCAGCAATGTCCACAATAGCCAAACTGTGGAAGGAGCCTCGGTGTCCATTGAAAGATGAATGGAGAAAGAAGCTGTGGTTTATGTATACAATGGAATATTACTCAGCCTTTAGAAACGACAAATATCCACCATTTGCTTCAACGTGGATGGAACTGGAGGGTATTATGCTGAGTGAAGTAAGTCAATCGGAGAAGGACAAACAGTGTATGTTCTCATTCATTTGGGGAATATAAATAATAGTGAAAGGGAATATAAGGGAAGGGAGAAGAAGTGTGTGGGAAATATCAGGATGGAGACAGAACATAAAGACTCCTAACTCTGGGAAATGAACTAGGGGTGGTGGAAGGGGAGGAGGGCGGGGGGTGGCGGTGAATGGGTGACGGGCACTGAGGTGGACACTTGACGGGATGAACACTAGGTGTTATTCTGTATGTTGGTAAATTGAACACCAATAAAAATTAATTTATTAAAAAAAGAAATAAGATATGTAAGAAAGTTCTGAATAGAAGTTGCAGAGCTAAAGAATGCATCACCTAAATTGAGAAATGCACTAGTCAGGTTCAACAGGATAGTGGATGAAGTTAAAGATGAAATCCATGAGCTGGAAGGCAAAGCAACAGAACTCGGACAGATCAGGAAGAAGATATGAAATGAAGAAGATAACATAAGGGACATTTGGGGCAATGTCAAGGGAACAGCACTTTCATTATAGGAGTCTCAGAAGGGGAGAGATAGAGAGAAAGAGTCAAAAATATATTTGGAGAAATAATGGTTGAAAACTTCCCTAAACTGGGGAATGAAAGAAACAGTCTTAGAGAACCCAGAGAGTCCCAAATGAAATAAGCCCCAAAAAGAGCTACACTGAGACATGTCATAATTGAAATGGTAAAAAGTAAGATACAGAATGAATTGTAAAAGCAATAAGAGAAAAAAAAGCTTCTTACATACAAGGAAGTTTGACAGAATATCAGAAAAATCTTTCCTCCAGAAACATTGTAAGCCAGAAGAGAATAGCACAACTTATTCAAAGTGCTGAATGGAAAAACTTCCAGCCAAGAATTATTGGTTATATAATGGAATAAGTTTAATATTCAGAATTGAAGAAAAGATCAGGACCTTTCAGATAAATAAAACCTAGTTGATCACCACTAAACTGGCCTTACAATATATGTTAAAGGGACTTCCCTAAACTGAAAAAAAATGGGACTAAATTGCAAACAAGAATATATACAAAACTAAAAAATCTCACTGGAAAGGATAATTATACTGTAAGGCAGCAGATAAGTCACTTATAAAACAATTATGAAAGTTGAAATTTAAAGATTAGTAAAATTAACTGAAAATGAAGTAACTAGTTAAAAGATGTGTAAAATAAAAATATGTATGAGGCACTTTTGTGGCTCAGTTGGCTGAGCATCTAACTCTTGATTTTGGCTCAGGTCATGTTTGTGAGATTGAGCCCCACATTGGGCTATGCACTCGCAGCAAAGTCTTCTTGTCCCTCTCCCTCTGCTCCTCCTCCTGCTTGCTCTCTCTCTCTCTCTCTAACTAAAATAAACAGATAAAATATTTTTTAAAAATATGTAAAATGTAACATCACAAACAACAACAAAAAAAACATGGGGAAAATATAATAAAAGTTGTCATTTTGGAATGCACTCAAATTTAACTTGCTAAAACTCAAATCAGACTATTATATACACAGGAAGTTTATTTGAACCTTACAGTAAGCTCAAAGCAAAAGTCTATAGTAAGTATACAAAAAAATGATAGAGGAATCTAAATATAACACCAAAGAAAGCCATCAAACCATAAAGAAAGAGAAAAAAGTAGAAAGCAATACAGAGGAACTACAGAAACATCCAGAAAATAATTAATAAAATCTCAATAAGTACATGCCCATCAGTAATTACTTTAAATGTAAATGGACTAAAATCTTCAATTAGATGACTTTGAAGGGTTGAATGGATAAAAGAAGAATACCCATATATATGCTGCCCATGAGAGACACACTTCAGAAATAAGGACAACACAGATTGAAAGTGAAGGAATGGATAAATATATTCCATGTAAATGAAATAAAAACAAAGCTGGCATATCTATAGTCATCAGACAAAATAGATTTTAAACAAAGACTGTAATAATAGACAAAGAAAAACACATAATGATAAAGAAGTCAATCCAATAAAAGGACTCAACATATACATATACATATACATATACATATACATATACATATACATATACATAAAATGTAGGAACACGAAAGTACATAAAGAAAATACTAATAGACCTAAAAGGAAAAAAATTACAGCAATGCAATAATAATAGAAAATTTTAACTCCTCACTTATATTAATGGAGAGATCATCCAAAGAAAGAATTAATAAGGAAACATCATTCTTAAATGACACATTGAACCAGATGGACTTTTTTAAAGATTTTATTTATTTATTCATGAGAGACACACAGAGAGAGAGGGGCAGAGACACAGGCAGAAGGAGAAGCAGGCTCCTCACAGGGAGCCCGATGTGGGACTCAATCCAGGATCCCAGGATCAGGCCCTAAGCCGAAGGCAGATGCTCAACCGCTAAGCCACCCAGGTGTCCCGAACCAGATGGACTTAATATATAGAGAATGTTGCATCCAACAGCAATAAATACACATTCTTTTCAAGTGTACATAGAATATTCTCCATTATAAATGACATGTTAAGCCACTAAACAAGTCTTAATAAATTCAGGGAGACTGAAATTGTATCAAACACATTCTCTGACCAATATGGTATGAAACTAGAAAGAAATGGCAAGAAACATTTGGAAAAACCACAAAAATGTGGAGATTAAACAACATGCTTCTGAACATCTGAACAACTAATGGGTCACTGAAGCAATCAATGAAGAAATTTTAAAAATACCTAGAGAGAAATAAAAACAGAAATATGTCGTACCAAAATATATGTGATACAGCAAAAGCGTTGCCTGAGGGAACTTCCTAGCAATACAGCCCTACCTCAAGAAACTAGAAATATCTCAAATAAACCATCTAACTCTATACCTAAATAAGCTAAAAAGGAGTAATAAAAAACCTCAAATTCAGTAGGAGAAAGGAAATAATAAGATCAAAGTGGAAAAAAAATGAAATAAAGACTAAAAAGAAAACAGAAGAGATTAATGAAATTAAAAGCTGCTTCTTTTCAAAGATAAAAAAATAATAAACCCTTAGCTATACTCACCAAGAAAAAGATAGATGTATCAAATAAAAAGAAATCTGAAATGAAAGAAGTTGCAACAGGTATCACAGAAGTACAAAGGATCATAAGAGACTATTACTAATGTACACCAACAATTTGGACAACCTGAAAGAAACAGAGAAATTCCTAGAAATGTACAATTTTTCAAGACTCAACCATGAGTAATTAGAAATTCTGAATAGACAGATTACTAGTTAGGAGATTGAATCAATAACCAAAAACCTCCCAACACATAGAAGTCCAGGACCCGATGGCTTTAGTGCTTAACTCAACAAACATTGAAAGAATATTTAATAACTATCCTCAAAATCTTCCAAAAAATTAAAAACACTTTCAAAGTCATTTTACAAGGCCAGCATTACTTAAAACAAAAATTAGACAAAGACACACCAAAGAAAGAAAATTACATGTCAGTATCCCAGGTAAATATACTTGCTAAAATACTTAACAAAATATTAGCAAATCAAATTCAACAATACCTTAAAAAGGGTGATACACCAAGATCAAGTGGGATTAATTCCAAGGATGCAAGAATGTTTCAATGTCTGCAAATCAATCAATGTGATACATTACATTAATAAAATGAAGAATATAAATTATATGATTAAATGATTATATATGATTGCAGATGCAGAAAAATAATTTGACAGAATTCAGTATTCATTTATAATAAAACAAAGAGGGTATGGAGGGAATGTACTTAAATATAATTCAGGCCATATATGACAAACCTACAGCTAACATTATATTCAATGATGAAAAGCTGAAAAATTTTCTTCAAAGCTCATGAAAAAGACAAGAATGTCCACACCTCCTATTTTTATTCAACATAGTTTTAGAAGTCCTAGCTAGAACAATTAGGAGGGAAAAATAAATAAAAATGCATCCAAAATGGAAAGGAAGTAAAACTGTCAAAATTTACAGATGACAAATACTGACAGTTATATACTTTATATAGAAAACCCAAAATACTCCATCTAAAAAAATGGCTAACACATGAACTCAGCAAAGTGCCAGGATAGAAAACCAAGATGCAGAAATCTGTGGTGTTTCTGCATGTTTATCAAATAATCAGAAAGAAATTTTAAAAATCATTTTAAAATTGCATCAAAAAATAAAATATTTAGATATATATTTAATCAAGGAAGTAAAAGACTTGTACACTAAAGACTATAAAACAGTGCTGAAAGAACTCAAAGATGGATTTAATAAATGGAAAGATATTCTGAGAGAGAGAAGATGACAGCAGAGTAGGGAGACCCTAGGCCTGCCTCATTCCACAAATACAATAAGATAACTATCAAATGATCCTAAATGCCATAGAAATTGACCTGAGGACTTACAGAACAAATCCCACAACTAAAGGGAGAGAAGAGGCTATATTGAAGAAAGTAGGATGTGTAGAGACACAGTATGAGAAAGAGACCATGGACTTCATAGTGAGAAGGGAACCATGGTCCTGGAGAAGAGTGAGACACAAAATTCTGGGTGTGCATGGAGAAAATAAATCCTCATAGGAACTGGCTTGTAAAGCCAGAGGGGCTGAATCTCATGACTTCTGGCAACCGGGGGGGGGTGGGGCTTAAAACCTGGAGACCCAAAGGTCAGCAGTCTTCACTCAGGGAGATCCCAGAGGCATAGGGGTTGCAATTTAGTATAGGCACAAAATCTCCTACAGAAACCAACACATCACCAACACTGCTATCTAACTTGCTTATATCAAGCCTTGCCCTGACATACTTTATTGGAAACACCCTTCCCAGTCACCCTTGCCTCAAACCCAGTGTAGTTCCTGCAGGTGGTTTTGTGCTTATACTGAGATGCAGGGGAGGGAAATGGCGCCTGACATTCCTTTGTTCCAGTAGGAGTCTCTCTATGAATGCTGCTTCTCTGGAACATGCTCTGAAATAAACAAATATTCTGTCTCCCTTTCTGATATTTCCCACACATTTCTTCTCCCTTCCCTTATATTCCCTTTCACTATTATTTATATTCCCCAAATGACTCCTAACTCTGGGAAACGAACTAGGGGTGGTGGAAAGGGAGGAGGGCGGGGGGTGGGGGTGAATGAGTGATGGCACTGAGGTGGGCACTTGACGGGATGAGCACTGGGTGTTATTCTGTATGTTGGTAAATTGAACACCAATAAAAATAAATTTATTATTAAAAAAACAAAAACATAGGAATCACAATATTTACAAGTATCTGCAGGACCCAGAACAGGACTATGGAAGGGACAATGCACTTGAAAGCTTTCCCTTTAAGCACTGCCCACCTGGTGTTCCTGGGGCTGATGATGATGACCTGGAAGACACTCAAGAGGCGGGTGGTGCCAATGGACACTCCCCTGCCTACCCCACGAATATAGAGGAAAAAAATTGCATCCAGAATCACTGAGGATATGATATAACCCCCAAAATGGCATTGCACTGTGTATTCCAAATGAGAACAGGACCAAAATGTTGGCTACAATCAGATTCTTAACAATGAAATCTGTGGACCTTAGCCTACACCCAGTGAAAAAGAGGAAGAGATAATGGTTAAGAAGAGATTAAAAAGGGTGTTGCCTCTTGATGGGATGAGCACTGGGTGTTATTCTGTATGTTGGAAAATTGAACACCAATAAAAAATAAATTTATGATTAAAAAATAAAATAAGTAGGACATACTGTAAAAAAAAAGAAATAAACAAATAACCTCCTCACTGTGTGTTCAAGTGCTCTTCAGAAGGTTGTCATTTCTATCCTTCCCTTCAAGTGCAACAGGAGAATGGACTGAGGGAACTCAGCAACTCCATCAAACATAGTAACATTCATACTATAGTAGTCCCAGCAGAAGAGAGAGAAAAAGGGGTAGAAAATTTATTTGAAGAGATAATAGATTAAAACATTGCTACTCTGGGTAAGAAACATATATCTTGATCTATGAGAAACAGAGAATCCCTGCCAAAAAGTAACAAAAGCAGATCCACAGCAAGATATATTATAATTAATGTAATGCAAAATATAGAGATATAGAAAAATATGAAAAGCAGTCATACAAAAGAAGACAGTTATATGAAAGGGAACCCACATAAGAATATCATATTTTGGGATCCCTGGGTGGCACAGCGGTTCGGCGCGTGCCTTTGGCCCAGGGCGCGATCCTGGAGACCCGGGATCGAATCCCACGTCGGGCTCCCGGTGCATGGAGCCTGCTTCTCCCTCTGCCTGTGTCTCTGCCTCTCTCTCTCTCTGTGTGTGACTATCATAAATAAATAATAAAAAATTAAAAAAAAAAAAAGAGTTAAAAAAAAATTAAAAAAAAAAAAGAATATCATATTTTCACCAGAAACTTTGCAATCTAGAAGTTACATGAAATTATCTGTCATCTATCTATCTATCTATCTATCTATCTATCTATCTATCTATCATCTATTTATCTATCTATCTGGTGCTGAATATGGAAAACCTGTAGCCAAGAATACTCTATCCAGCAAGGCTATCATTCAGAATAGAAGGAGAGACAAAGAGATTCTGAGACAAACAAAAGGGAAAGGAGTTCATAACCACTAAACCATCTCTGCAAAAAAATACTAAAGATGATTTTTTTAGTGGAAAGGGGAAACCAAAAGTTACAGTATAAAAGTAGGAAACATAAAAGCAGGGGAAATGAATATTTCCATAAAATAATCAGTGAAAAAAATACAAGGATTAAAAATATGAAAACACAATCCTAAAGAATGGGTAGCAGAGGAGAAAAAAATGGGCTCAAACTTAAAAAAAATCAATTTAATATAGACTATTATATGCAGAAGAGATTATATAAATACTTAATGGCAATCATATATCAAAAACCATTAATAAATAAGAAAATAATAAAGAGAATAAAATCCAAACATATCACTAAAGAAATTTAACATTACAGGAAAGGTTAAGACAGGAAAAGTGTCAGAGAAAATCATCAAAAACATCTGTAAAACATGTAATAAAAGAGAGCAAATACATATTTATCAATAATTACACTAAATGCAAATTGACTAAATTCTCCAAGCAAAAGGCATATGCTGGAAGAATAGAATTAACACACATACACACACACACAAAGACCCAAGTATATGCTGCTTATAAGATCTTTGTTAAACCTAAAGACACCTACAGAGTGAAAATGAGGGAATGAAGAAACATTTATCATGAAAATAGACATCAATCAGGGAAATACAAATCAAAACCACAATGAGATACTACTTTACACTGGTGAGAATGGCCAAAATTAACAAGACAGGAAACAACAAATGTTGGCAAGGATGTGGAGAAAGGGGAACCCTTTCGCACTGTTGGGAGTATATGCTTGTGCAGCCACTCTGGAAAACAATGTGGAGGTTCCTCAAGAAGATAACAATAGAGCTACTCTATGACCCTACAATTGCACTACTGGCTATTCACCCCAACTATACTGATGTAGTGAAATGACAGGACACCTGCACATCAATGTTCATAGCAGCAATGCTCACAATAGCCAAACTGCAGAAGGAGCCACAATGTCCTTCGACAGAGGAATGGATAAAGAAGATGTGGTAAAATCAGAGAGGGTGACAAAGCATGAGAGACTCCTAACTCTGGGAAATGAACAGGGAGTAGTAGAAGGGGAATTGGGCAAGGGGATGGGGTGACTGGCTGGCGCGCACTGAGAGGGTCACTTGATGGGATGAGCACTGGGGGTTATACTATATGTTGGCACATCAAACTCCAGTAAAAAAAAATATACAAAAAAGGGGATCTTGGGTCGCTCAGCATTTAGCACCTGCCTTCAGCTCAGGGAGTGATCCTGGAGTCCCAGGATCACATCCCACATCGGGCGCCCTGCATGGAGCCTGCTTCTCCCTCTTTCTGTGTCTCTCATGAATAAATAAATAAAATCTTTAAAAAGTATATACAAAAAATTAAAAAGAGAAAAAAGATGTGATATATATATATATATATATATATATATATATATATATATATATAAAATGAAATATTACTCAGCCATCAGAAAGGATGAATACCTACCATTTGCTTCAAAGTGGATGGAACTTGAGGGTATTGTGCTGAGTGAAGTAAGTCAATTGGAGAAAAAC
Organism: Vulpes lagopus; assembly: GCF_018345385.1. Taxonomy (NCBI): domain Eukaryota; kingdom Metazoa; phylum Chordata; class Mammalia; order Carnivora; family Canidae; genus Vulpes; species Vulpes lagopus. The sequence goes on along the minus strand of NC_054848.1, from coordinate 61,245,534 downwards.
AATTATCATATGGTTTCACTCATGTGGAATATAAGAAATAGTGAAAGGAAGTATAAGGGAAAGGAGGTAAACTGAGTGGGAAAAAATTAGAAAGGGAGACAAATCATGAGAGACTCCTAACTCTGGGAAACAAACAAAGGGTTGCAGAAGGGGAGGGAGGTTGGGGGTAGGGTAACTGGGTGACAGGTATGAAGGAGGGCACTTGATGGGATGAGCACTGGGTGTTATATATTGGCAAATGGAATTTAACTAAAATGTGTTAAAAAAAAGAAAATGGATGTCCAAATAAAGCCAAAGTACCAGTACTTACATCATACAAGATAGACTTTAAAACAAAGATTGTAACAAAATACAAGGAAAGACACTATATAATAATAAAGGGGACAATCCATCAAGAAGAAATAACAATTGTAAATATTTATTCATGCCATATGGGGACACCCAAATATACAAACAGTAAATAACACCATAAAGGTAGCAATTGCTAATAATACAATAATAGTATGGGACACCAACATCTCACATAAATGAACAGATCATCTAAAAAGAAAATACACAAGGAGCCAATAACTTTGAATGACACACTTTAACACATAGCTTTAATAGATATATTAACAGAGTACTCCATCATAAAACAGAAGGATTCACATTATTTTCAAATACACATGGAGCATTCTGCAGAATAGGTGAGTTATTAGGCCATAAAACACACACCAGCAAATTAAAAAGATTGAAGTAATACCATGCATCTTTTCTGACCACAATAGTATGAAAGTTGAAATCAACCACACAAAAAAACCTGGAAAGAACACAAACATATGGAAATTAAATAACATGCTAGAAAACAATGAATGGGTCAACAAAGAAATAAAATAAGTAAAATAGTCCATGGAAGCAAATAAAATTGAAAAAACAATGGTTCAAAACCTTTGGGATGGAGCACAAGTGGTACTAAGAGGAAAGCTTATAACAAGACTTACCTCAAGAACTAAGAAATATCTTAAGTAAACAACCTAACATTGCATTTAAAAGAGATAGAAAATGAATAGCAAATAATACATAAAATCAGCAAAAGGAAGAAAATAAAGATTAGAACAGAAAAAAATGAAATGGAAATTTAAAAAACCAATACAACAGATCAATGAATGAGAAGATGATTATTTGAAAAAGTCAACAAAATTGATAAACCTCTAGCCAGACTTCTAAAGAAAAAAATTTAAAGGACTGAAATAAAGAAAAATACAATGAGAGAGGAGAAATAACAACTAACGCCATAGAAATAAAACACCATAGGAAAATATTATGAGAAACTAGATAACAACAAAATGGACAACCTAGAAGAAAAGGATAAATTCCTAAAATCATATAACCTACCAAAACTGAAACAAAAAAAAAATCATAGACTGATTACCAGCAAAGAAATTGACTTGGTAATCAAAAAATAATAATAATAATAATCCCCAAAAAACAAAGTCTCAGACCACACATTTTCACAGGTGATTTCTACCAAACATTTAAATAAGAGTTAACACCTATACTTCACAAAGTATTCTAAAAAATAGAAATGGAAGGAAAACCTCCAAACTGTTTCTATGAGGCTGGCATTATCCTGATACAAAAATCAGATAAAGGCAACACTAAAAAAGAGAACTATAGGCCACTGTCCCTGATGAAAAAGATGCAACAATCCTGAACAAAATACTAACTAAATCCAATGATACACAAACTAATCAATCACCACATTCAGGTGTGATTTATTCCTGGATTTCAAGTGTGCAGTCAAATGGGGTTTATACCTGGATTGCACGTGTGCAGAAATCAATCAACATGATACATCCCATCGGTAACAGAAAAAATAAGAACCATATGACCATTTCAATAGAGGCAGAAAAAGCATTTGACAAAGTATAACAACCATTAACAATAAAAACCCTCAACTAAATAGGTTTAGAGGGAACATACCCATACCCCTTATATGAAAATTCCACAGCTAATAACATTCTTTTTTAAAAGATTCTATTCATTTATTCATGAAATATGAGAGAGAGAGAGAGAGAGAGAGAGAGAGAGAGAGAGAGAGGAGAGAGAGAGAGAGAGAGAGAGAGAGAGAGAGAGAGAGAGAGAGTCAGAGACACAGGCAGAAGGAGAAGCAAGCTCCATGCAGGGAGCCAGATGTGGGACTTGATCCCGGGTTTCCAGGATCAGGCCCTGAGCTGAAGGTGGCACTAAACCACTGAGCCACCAGGGCTGCTCAGTTAATATTATTCTTAATAGAGATTATCTGCAGGCTCTTCCTCTAAAGTCAGGAATAAGACAAGGATGACCATTTTCGCTACTTTATTCAACATAGTACTGAAAGTCCTAGCCGCAGCATCAGACAACAAAAAGAAATAAAAGATATCTATATTAGTAGGAGTAAAACATCCACTACTTGCAGATGACCTGATAGTATATATAGAAAACCCAAAGACTCCATGAAAAAAAAATGAATTAATAAATGAATTCACTAAACTCAGGATACAAAATCAATATACAGAAATCTATTGGTTTCTATATATCAATAATGAAGCAGCAGAAAGAGAAATTAAGAAAACAATCTCATTTATAATTGCACCAAGAATAAGATACCTAGGGATAAAAATAACCAAAGAAGTAAAAGATCTATACTCTGAAAATTATAAAGCATTGATGAAAGAAATTCAAGAATGACTCAAAAAAATGGAAAGACACTTCATTCTCATGGATTAGAAGAAAAAGTATTGTTAAAATGCCTATACTCTCCAAAGAAATCTACAGGTTTAATGCAACACCTATCAAAATATGAATAGCTTTATTCACAGAACTAGAACAAACAATCCTACAATTTATAGGAGACCACAAAAGACCCAGAATAGCCAAAGCAATCTTCAAAAGAACAGTAAAGCTCGAGGCATCCCAATTCTGGATGGACTTCAAGTTTATTACAAAGCTGTAGTAAATAAAATAGCATGGAACTGGCACAAAATAGACCATAGATAAATAGAACAGAATAGAAAATGCAAAAATAAGTCCAAAATTATATGTTCAGTTAGTCTTTGATAAAGGAGGAAATAATATCCAATGGGAAAAAGTCACTTCAACGAATGGTGTTGAGAAAACTGGAGAACAACATGCAAAACAATGAAACTGGACCACTTTCTTATATCACACATAAAAATATATTGAAAGTGGATTAAAGACTTAAATGTGAGACCTGAACCCATAAAAATCCTAGAAAAAAGCACAGTCCATATCTTCTCTGACATTGTCCATACCAACTATTTTCTCAATAGGCCCCCTGAGGCAAAGTTATTAAAAGCAAAAATAAACTATTGGGACTACATCAAAATAAAAAGCTTCTGCATAGTGAAGGAAACAATCAAAAAACTTAAAAGACAACCTATGGAATGGGAGAAGATATTTGCATGTAACATATGCAATAAATGGTTAGTATCCAAAAATATAAAGAACTGATAAAACTCAACATTGCAAAAATAATCCAATTAAAAAGTGGGCAGAACACATGAACAGACATTTTTCTAAAGAAGACATACAGATGTCCAATAGCTTACAAAAAGATTCCCATCATCACTTATGATCAGGGCAATGCAAAACAAAACTACAATGAGATATCACCCCACATCTGTCAGAATAGCTAAAATCAATAACACAAGAAAGAGCAAGTGTGGTGAGGATGTGGAGAAAAAAGAACCCTCCTGCACTGTTGGTGGGAATGCAAACTGATGCTGTCACAATGGAAAAGAGTATGGACTGTCCTCAAAAAGTTGAAACTAGAACTACTTGGGGTGCCTCAGTGTCTTAGTCGGTTAAGTGTCCAACTCTTGATTTCAACTCAGGTCATGATCTCAAGGTTGTGAGATTGAACCACATGTCTGGCTCCATGCTGTGTATAGAGCCTTCTTAAGAGTTTCTCTCTCTCTCTCTTCCTTTGCCCTTCCCCACAATCTCTAAAATAAAATAATAATTAAAATAAAATAAAATAAAATAAAATAAAATAAAATAAAAATAGAACAACCTTATGATACAGCAGTTGCATGACTCTTTGCCAAAAGAATACAAATACACGAATTCAATAGGATACATGCACATCTATGCTTAAAATAGCATTATATACAATAGCCAAAATATGGAAGCAGCCCAAGTGTCCTTCGATTAATGAATGGATAAATAAGTGGCATGAGCACGTGCACACACACACACACACACAATGTAATATTACTCAGCCATGAAAAAAACTGCAATCTTATCATTTACAATGACATGAATAGATCTAGAGAATATAATGGTAAGTGAAGTGATTCAAAGAAAGGTAAATACCTTACAATTTCACTGTTTTTCTTTTTAGAGAGAGAAGGGGAAAGAGAGAGAGAAAGAGACAGTGGGTAGAGGAGAGGAAGTGGGAAAGGGAAAGGGCATCTTAAGTAGGTTCGAAGACTAGCAAGGAGCCTGATGTGTGGCTCAATCTCACAACCCGGAGATCATGACCTGAGCTGAAGTCAAGAGTTGGTCAACTGACTGAGCCACCCAGGCACCTCATGATTTAACTCTTGTATGCAATTTATGAAAGAAAACAAATGAGCAAAGGGCAAAAAGAGAGACAACCAAGAAACAGACTCTTAACTATGGAGAACAAACTGAAGGTTACCAGAGGACAAGTGTGTGTGAGGGGGTTAAACAGATGATGGGGATTAAAGTGGATTGGTCATGATGAGTACAGGGTGAAGTATGGAAGTGTTGAATCACAATATTATACACTGGAACTAATATAATACTGTATGTTAACTGGAATTAAAACAAAAACTTATAAAAATTGGAAATATACCTATATTAATGGATTGCAAAATTAATATTGTCAAGATATTCATAGTACCCAAAGGAATCTACTGATTTAATGCAATCCCTATAAAAATTCCAAAGTCATTTTTCACAGAACTAGAACAAATAATCCTAAAATTTGTGTGAACCCACAAAGGACCCTTAATAGCCAAAACAATCTTGAGAAAGATAAACAAAGCTGGAGGTATCACACTTGTTAATTTCAAGTCAAGCTACAAAGTTATAAAAATTGAAACAGTATGGTATTGGTATAAAGACAGAGACACAGATCAAGAGAACATAACTGAGAGCTCAGTATTAAACCCAGTACATAGACAATTAATTTGTGACTAAGGAGCCAAGAACATACAATAGAGAAAGGACATTTTCTTCAATAAATGACACAGGGAAAGCTGGACAACCAGATGCAAAAGAATGACATTAGACCACTAACTTACTCCGTACACAAAAATTTACTCAAAGTGGATTAGATAATCGAATATGATCCCTGACACTATGAAATACCTAAAGGAAAACAGGTGGTAAGCTCATTTACATTGGTTTTAGTGTTATTGTTTTTTTGGATTGGACTCCATATACAAGTGAAACAAAGGCAAAAATACGCAAATGGGAATACATCAAACTAAAAAGCTTCTGTGCAGTAAGAGAAACCATCATTAAAACAAAAAGCCAACATACCGAATGGGAGAAGATTTTTGCAAATTATTTATCTGACAAAGGACTACTAACTACAATATATAAAGAATTCATTAAACTCAGCCACAATGATGAAAGTAATTTAAAAACTGGCAGAGTATCTGAATAAATATTCTCCCAAAGAATACATACAGATAACAAACAGGTACTTGAAAAGATGTTCAGCATTACTAATTATTAGGAAAATGGAAGTAAAAATTGCAACAAGTTAACATTTCACACCAGTTAGAATGATTCTTATCAAAAAATATGAAATAACAATTATTGGAGAAGATATGGAGCAAAAGTGAATGCTCCTGCACTGTTGATGAGAATGTAAATAGTGCAGTAACTATAGAAGGATGGAATATGCATTATTCCTCAAAAATAAAAAAAATAAAACTATCTTACAATTCAGAAATGGCAGTTATGGGTATTTAATTGAAGAATACAAAAATGCTCATTTAACAGTACTCATCATCCAGGAAATACGAATCAAAACTACAATGAAATATCACCTTACATTTGTCAGAATGGCTAAAATAAACAACACAAGAAACAACAGATGTTGGTGAGGATGTGAAGAAAGGGGAACTCTCTTACACTGTTGTGGGAATGCAAAATGGTTTAGCCACTCTGGAAAACAATTTGGAGGTTCCTCAAAAAGTGGAAAGTAGAACTATTCTTTGATCCAGCAATTGCACTACTAAGTATTTACCCCAAAACTACCAAAGTATTAATCTAAAGAGAGACATGCACATGGATTTTTTTTTACATTTCTTTTTAAAAAATACTTTATTTATCCATTTATTTGAGAGAGAGAGAGAGAGAGGAGGGAGGAGCAGAGGGAGAGGGACAAGCAGACTCTGTGCTGAGAACAGAGCCCAACACAGGGCTCAATCCAATGACCCTGAGATTATGACCTGAGTGGAAACCAAGAGTCAGATGCTAAAGTGACTGAGACACTCAGGCACCCCCATGCAGATGTTTATAGCAGCATTATCTACAATAGCCAAATTATGGAAACAGCCCAAGTGTCTATAGACTGATGAATGGATAATGAAGTGATATATGGGATGCCTGGGTGGCTCAGCAGTTGAGCATCTGCCTTTGGCTCAGGGCATGATCCCAAAGTCCCAGGATCGTGTCTCACATCAGACTTACTGCATGGCACCTGCTTCTCCTTCTATGTCTCTGCCTCTCTCTCTCTCTCTCTCTCTCTCTCTGTGTGTGTGTGTGTGTGTGTGTGTCTCATGAATAAATAAATAAAATCTATAAAAAATAAAGAAGTGATATATATACCACTTCCTTATCCATTCACATATATATATGAACACACACACACATATGTATGTATATATATATATATATACACTTTTAAAGAATGGAGAATATTTAGAGTGCCCCCTCCCCCAGTAAAGAAATGAAAGCCTAGATAAACTGACTTTCGCATGGTCGCACTGACATCCAATGGCAGAGATGGAACAAGAACTCAAGAATTCTCACTCTTAATCTAATATGATTTTCATTACACTGAAGTTCCTCTGCTATGACTAATTTAAAGAAATTAATCACAATTTATATTTTCCAATCTATGTTGCCTTCAAATGGTCGCTTTTCAATGCTGTATGCTTACCCTAGTGATGCTATGTTTTGAGAAATATTCTCATAACGTATTCTTTGTATTTATCTTTGAGACTATTTTGAACTAGTCAAAAAAAAAAGAGAGAGAGAGAGAGAGGCAAACCATAAAGTGGACTTTCAACTATGAGAACAAACTGAGTGTTCCTGGAGAGGAGGTGGGCCAGGGGGATGGGATGCTTGAAATATGTGATGCGTATTAAGGAGGGCACTCATTGTGATGAGCACTGGGTGTTTCATGTAAGTGAGAATCACTGAATTCACTAATCAATGCCACTAATATTACATTGTATGTTAACATTGTATGTTAACTCACCAGAATTAATAAAATAAAATAAAATAAAATAAAATAAAATAAAATAAAATAAAATAAAATAAAATAAAATAAAACAAAACTTTGGAAAGGTAACAAAATGCTGATTCAAAAAGATATATGTATCCCTATGTTCATTGCAGCATTAGGTACACTGGCTTATAATTGAAACAACATAAATGTTGATTGATTAACAGAGAATATGTGTATGTATACACACACACACACTGGATTACTACTCAGTCATAAAAAAGCATGAAATCTTGCTATTTGCAACAACATAAAATCAAATAAAGAATCTTTATCAGCAAATGCAAACCTTTGTAACTTTCCATAATAAAACAATTAATATTTAGCAATATTTCAAAAGGTGTAACATATATTTATATTTTATATCTGTCTATAACGTTTTGACATGAGTAATAGCTTTGTTTTCTCTTTATTATGTTAAATAGCATAACTTTCTTAGTTTAGATTGATATAAATCTGCAGGTGTCTTTATCAGTTATAGGTTGGAGCATATGTATAAAATCTTTTAAGTATCCACACTGTGATGACCTAAAACTCTGACATTCAAAAAAACTTTATTTATTTTTCTGGCCTTACCACTTATACTCTTCTAAATGCTCTAGGCTTCCATTATGTCAGGGTATCCTTGAATACATCATGTACTTTGCTCTGACATCTCTGACTTTTAATTTAACCTACACTTCTTTATTTTCCAAGTTTTTGAATAATCCAGTTTCACATAATTTTTGCACGTGTTATATTCAAATATATTTGAATTTGAATATAGCACAAGTGTTATAGTATGTGTTTTAAAGTCTTTTCAAGTTATAGAATTCAAAAACATTTAATAATTTCTACCTAATGTTTTAATCATTGATATGAGCTACATCAAAGCATTTGGGGATTACAAAAGACACTTTTTAAAAGAACATTTCCTTTTATTAGAATTACATCTGATTTTTTTTATAGAATTGTCTCTCTTCCCTCAACAGTAAAATTTGTTCTTACGTATTATCATTTGCTAATGGATAAAACAAGTGCTCTGAATGGCATCCCAGTGAACTGATTAGGATTTCCTTCATGGTTTCTCCTGAAATATTTACAATGTATTCATTTAGGTATTTGGGAATCAAATTGAAGAAACTTTCAGGAACAATCAAAAAGAAAATACATCTTCAGAGAAACAGGGGTCTCACAAGCTCATTGTCCATTTAGCATTTTTTTAAAAAGTCCAATTGTAAATTTATGATTTTCATTTGCAGCTGTGAACTAAGGCAGAATACACAACTCAAAATAGTCACTGTTTTTAAAAAAATAACTCTCCAAAATATACATTTAAGCAGCCACTTTGTATTACCATCAAAGGAAGTACAAATAAAATCAAGTCAGATTAAAAAAATACCCCCTTCCATTCAAATACACAACAAGATGGAGTAGAGCACACTTTATGGCAATGTGGTACTATTTTTACTTTCTCTACCACAGCCTGCTGCCTTCCTATAGGAGGAAATGACAAGTCCCTCCCCCACCATAGCAAGGGGAATCACCAAGTACCATAATGTGTGTTGAATGGTCCCTGGTCTTTAAAACCTGAAGTTGAAAAAAAGATCATATTTTTTCTAATTAAATTTACCTGTTGATTTTATCACTTTTATTTCTGACATAGGCCAATTGCTTACCTCTCTATGTTATGAACTACTCAAAAAGATGGACTTCTGGATACCTGTAAGCCTAGGAAATAAGTTTAGCCTATGGGAAGTTTAGGAGTAATTTAGTCACGAGCTTGGTATTTTCTTATTTTTAATTCCTTCCCCTTAAGTGAATCTTGCAAAAGGTTAAAAGAGAAGCCATTTCTTTTTTTATTTAGTTATTCATGAGAGACAGAGAGAGAGAGAGAGAGAGAGAGAGAGAGAGAGAGAGGCAGAGACACAGGCAGAGGAAGAAGCAGGGAGCCTGATGAGGGATTTGACCCCGAGACTCCAAAATCAGGCCCTGGGCCAAAGGCAGGCGTTAAACTGCTGAGCCACCCAGGGATCCCCAAGAGAGGCCATTTCTAAACCAAAAAATTTGTGTGTGTGTGTTTCGTGGTATCATTTTTTTAAATAAAAAATTTATTTTTTATTGGTGCTCAATTTGCCAACATACAGAATAACACCCAGTGCTCATCCCGTCAAGTGCCCCCCTCAGTGCCTGTGACCCATTCACCCCCACCCCCACCCCGCCCTCCTTCCCTTCCACCACCTCTAGTTCGTTTCCCAGAGTTAGGAGTCTTCATGTTCTGTCTCCCTTTCTGATATTTCCTACCCATTTTTTCTCCCTTCCCTTCTATTCCTTTTCACTATTATTTATATTCCCCAAATGAATGAGACCATATAATGTTTGTCCTTCGATTGACTTATTTCACTCAGCATAATACCCTCCAGTTCCATCCACGTTGAAGAAAATGGTTGGTATTTGTCATTTCTCATGGCTGAGTAACAAAGTAAAAAGTATTTTTTTTCTCAACCAAGAGCATTATTTCCAATATTTAGTTGTTTTTAATGGTTATATTTCTGAAATGAAATGTAAGTACCCACCCCTTGAAATGCATTTAGAGTTCATTGTATTTACCCCTTTTCTTTGTACATTTTAACAAGTGTTAGCAAATTACAATTTAGCTTTAAGAGATGGCCATGGCTTGAGTTCAGATGGACCCCCTGTACTTACCAACATAAATATATGTCATGTACAAAGTGATTGGAATAATAACTCTAACAGTTTGATATTCCATTGCTTTTTATCAGCAGTTCACATCAGTGACAGAGTAATTGCGAATATGTGAAGTCTGATTATTTTTATCAGGATGATCTTCAAATGGTTATATGCTTCCATCATTTGTTATGTTAATGGTTCTCTCTCTCTCTCTCTCTCTCTCTCTCTCTCTCTCTCTCTCTCTCTCTCCCTATGTACCTATCATCCAACTATCCATACACGAATCACTTAGACAAGGCTTCATACATGAGATAAGAGGAATATTAAAACAAACTGCTAACAATTCTAAATTTATCTAAAACCAAGACCCTTCTCTTTCACTGTCCTTCCCAATATTGGGAACATCACTGATATCATTAATAATTCAAGAGTTCAAATTTACAGTCTTCTTTAATCCTTCCCCCCCAAGACTTCTCTTCTCAGCCTTCTTTTTAAAAAGATTTTATTTATTTATTCATGAGAGACACAGAGAGAGAGAGAGGCAGAGACACAGGCAGGAGAAGGAGGCTCCATGCAGGGAGCCCGACGTGGGACTCAATCAGTGTCTCCAGGATCACGCCCTGGGTGGAAGGCGGCGCTAAACCGCCACCAGGCTGCCCTCTTCTCAGCCTCCTTATATAGACTGCTACTGGGTTCATTTGATCTTCCTCATAACATTGTTCTGATCAGCCTTATTTTTGCCTTAGCCCTGGCTCTATCTGACTTATTGCTCTCATAACCTTTCCAACTATTCCATCAACATAGTCTACATACCACACCAAGGTATTCATCTGTGGGAAAATCCTTTGCCTGGGAGGATGAATAGTATTCTCTATTTGGAACCTCTGCATTTGTGGAAAATTACCCAAAAAACTCAAACACAACACACACACAACACACAACACACATACACACACACACACACACACACACACACACACATTACCATTCTGGACTCCATCAATGCATTGAAAATTTAGAATATGGAATATCTCACAGTGCTACTAAATAAAAAAAAAACTTATCAGAAAGTAAGCATCCAACTGAGTTTGCTTTTCCTACCATTTGAAGGAATTATAGATTTGAAAATATATATTGTGATGCATTTCTTTAAATTAGTCATAGCAGAGGAACCTCAGTGTAATGAAAATCATATTAGATTAAGAGTGATAATTCTTGAGTTCCTGTTCCATCTCTGCCATTGGATGTCAGTGCGACTGTGGGAAAGTCAATTTATCTAGGCTCTCATTTCCTTACTGGGGGGGGGGCACTCTAAATACTCTTGATTTTTAAAGTTTTTACTTGACGTCCAGATAGTTAACATCCAGTGCAATGCTAGTTTCAACTGTACAAAATATAGTGATTCAACACTTCCATATAGCACCCAGTGCTCATCACAAGTGCACTCCTTAATTCCCATCATCTATTGAACCCATGCCCCAACTCCCACTCCCCTCCAGTAATCATTCGTTTTTTTCTGCATAGTTAACAGTCTGTTTCTTGATTTGCTTCTCTCTCTCTTTTTTACTCTTTGCTCCTTTGTTTGGTTTTCTACTTCCATATATGAGTGAAACAACAGGGCATTTGTCTTTCTCTGACTGACTGAATTCACTTAGCATAACACTCTCTAACTCTATCCATGTCATTGCAAATAACAAAATTTCATCCTTTTTATGGCTGAGTAATATTTCAGTGTGTGTGTGTGTGTGTGTGTGTGTGTGTGTAAGACTTCTTTATCCATTCATCAGTTTATGGACACTTGGGCTGTTTCCATAATTTGGCTATTGTAGTTAATGCTGCTATAAACATCTGCATGGGGGTGCCTGAGTGTCTCAGTCACTTTAGCATCTGACTCTTGGTTTCCACTCAGGTCATAATCTCAGGGTCATGGAATTGAGCCCTGTGTTGGGCTCTGTGCTCATCACAGTCTGCTTGTCCCTCTCCCTCTGCTCCTCCCTCCACTCTCTGTCTCTCCCTCTCTCCCTCTCTTTATCCCTCTCTTTCTCTCTCTCTCTCAAATAAATGGATAAATAAAGTCTTTTAAAAAATAAATATAAAAAATCCAGGTGCATGTCTCTCTTTGGATTAATATTTTGGTAGTTTTGGGGTAAATACTTAGTAGAGCAATTGCTGGATCAAAGAATCGTTCTACTTTCCACTTTTTGAGGAACCTCCAAATTGATTGCCAGAGTAGCTAAACCACTTTGCATTCCCACCAATAGTGTGAGAGGGTTCCCTTTCTCCTCATCCTTGTCAAATCTATTTCTTGTGTTGTTGATTTTAGCCATTCTGACAGATATAAGGTGATATCTCATTGTAATTTAGAACTCCATTTTCCTGATTATCAGTAATATTGACCATATTTTCATGTGTATGTTGATCATCTGTATGTCTTTATTGGAAAAATGACTATTCATGTCATCTGCCCATTTTTAACTAGGTTTATTGGGGTTTGGGGGTGTTTTTTGGTTAGTTCCTTATAGATTTTGGATACTACATCTTTAACAGATATGTCCTTTACAAAGATCTCCCATTCCAAAGGTTGCCTTTTAGATTTCTTGATTGTTTACTTAGCTGGGCAGATTTTTTTTTTTTAAGAAGACAATTTTATTTTATTTTATTTTATTTTTTTAAATTAACTTTTATTGGTGTTTAATTTACCAACATACAGAAAAACACCCAGTGCTCATCCCGTCAAGTGTCCACCTCAGTGAGCTGGGCAGATTTTTATCTTGAAGCCCCTGTAGTTTATTTTTCCTTTTGTTTCCCTTGCCTTGGGAGATCTAGTTAGTAACAAGGTGCCAAAAACGAAGCGGTTGCTGCCTGTGTTCTCCTCTAGGATTTTGATCATTTCCTGTCTCACACTTAAGTCTTTCATCCATTTTGAATTTATTTTTGTGTATGTGTAAGAATACAATCTAGTTTCATTTTTTTTTTTGCATGCTGCTGTCCATTTTTCCCAACACCATTTGCAGAAGAGACTCTCTTTTTTTCCATTGGATATTATTTTCTCCTTTTCAAAGATAAACTGACCATATACTTTTGGATTTATTTCTGGATTTTCTATTTTCTTCCATTGATCTATGCATTTGTCTTTGTGCCAGTACCATACTGTCTTGATCACTACAACTTTGTAATATAACTTGAAGTCTGGAATCGTAATGCCTCCAGCTTTGCTTTTCTTTTTCAAGTTTGCTCTGGGCATTGGGGGTCTTTTGTGCTTCCATACATACTTTAGGATTGTTTACTCTAGGTCTGTGAGAAATGCTGGTGGCATTTTGATAGGGATTGCATTGTATTTTTTAAGATTTTAATTTATTTATTTGAGAGAGAGAGAGAATGAATGGTGGGGAAGGGAAGAGGGAATGAGAGTAGCAGACTCCCCACTGAGCAAGGAGCCCATTGTGGAGCTGAATCCCAGGACTTTGAGATCATGACCTGAGCTGAAGGCAGACACTTAATCGACTGAGCCACCCAGATGTCCGACAGGAATTCCTTTAAATGTGTAGATTTCTTTGGGTAGTATAGACATTCAACAATATTTGCTTTACAATTCATAAACATGGAATATCTATTTCTTTGTGTCATCTTCATTTTCTTTCATTAGTATTTTATAGTTTTCAGTGTACAGGTCTTTCATCTCTTTGCTTAGGTTTATTCCTAGGTGTCTTATTAATTTTGTTGCACTTATAAATGAGATTGACTCTGGAATTTCTCTTTCTGCTGTTTTATTATTGGTGTATAGAAATGCAAGGGTTCTGTATATTAATTTTATATCCTGTGATTTTACTGAATTTGTTTATCATATCTAGTAGTTTTTAGTGGAGACTTTCAGGTTTTCTATATACAGTATCATGGCATCTGCAAAAAGTTAAAGTTTTCTTCTTCCTTTCTGATTTGGATGCCTTTTCTTTCTTTTTGTTGTCTGATTCCTGTGCCTAGAACTTCCAGTCTATGTTGAATAAAATCATGTGAGTGTCCATTCTTGCCTTGTTCCTGACCACAGAGGAAAAGCTCTCCATTCTTTCTCATTTTGCTTGACATTAGTTGTAGGTTTTTCATATAAGGCCTTTATTATTTTGAGGTATTTTCCATCTACATATACTTTGTTGAGGGTTTTTATCATGAATACATGTTATAGTTGGCCAGATGCTTTTTCTGCATCTACTGAAATGATTGTATGGTTGTTATATTTCTTTAATTAATGTGATGCATCATGTTATTTTATTTTTTTATTTTTTTTTATTTTTATTTTTTTTTATTTTTTTATTTTTTTTTAATTTTTTTTTTAATTAACTTTTATTGGTGTTTAATTTACCAACATACAGAACAACACCCAGTGCTCATCCCGTCAAGTGTCCACCTCAGTGCCCGTCACCCATTCCCCTCCAACACCCGCCCTCCTCCCCTTCCACCACCCCTAGTTCGTTTCCCCGAGTTAGGAGTCTTTATGTTCTGTCTCCCTTCCTGATATTTCCCAACATTTCTTTTCCCTTCCTTTATATTCCCTTTCACTATTATTCATATTCCCCAAATGAATGAGAACATACACTGTTTGTCCTTCTCCGATTGACTTATTTCACTCAGCATAATACCCTCCAGTTCCATCCACGTTGAAGCAAATGGTGGGGTTTATGTATACAATGGAATATTACTCAGCAATTAGAAACGACAAATACGCATCATGTTATTTTATTTGTGAATATTGAACAATCTTTGCATACCAGAAATAAGTCCCACTTGATCATGATGAAGGGTCTCTTTAATGTATTGCTAGATTTGGTTGGCTCTTATTTTATTGAGGACTTTTGTTTTTTTATTCATCAGATATATTGGACCTTTTTTTAGTGGAGTCTTTATCTAGTTTTTGTATCAGGGTAATGCTGGAGACCTAGAATGAATTTGAAAGTGTCTCTTCCATTTCTGTTTCTTTGGAATATTTTGAGGAGAAGAATATTAACTTTTCTCTAAATGTTTGGTAGAATTCACCTGTGAACCCATATGGTCATGGACTTTTGTTTTTTTGGGACATTTTTTTATTAATGATTCAATTTCTTTGGTGGTTATTGGTCTGTACAAGTTTTCTCTTTCTTCCTGTTCCATTTTTTGGTAGTTTATATCTTTTTAGGAATTGTTATTTCTTCCAGGTTGTCTAATTGTTGGTATATAGTTTTTCATTATATTCTCCTTTAAGTATGTTTCTCTGGGATTGGTTGCTATTTCTCACTTGTAATTATTGTTATTTGGGTCCTTTCTCTTATTTGATAAACCTGGCTAGAGTTTCATTAATTTTATTTTTTTATTTTTTTATTTTTTTTTTTAGGGGTTAGGACTTCAATGTATGAAACTTTGGGTATACAGTTCAAACCATAACCTATAACACTGTGTATATTTAAAGTATGTTGGGTTATGACATATGTAATAGTGTCACAATCAAGATAGCATTACAATCAAGATAATAAACATATTCATCCTCCCTAAAATTTTCCTCCTGTCCCTTTGCAACCCCTCTCTCTGCTCTTCCTTCCTGTTCCTCATATTAGGCACTCATATTTTTTTTTAGGCACTCATATTTGAGGTTATTCCTGATAACTTTTTATTATTGATTTATAATTTAATTCATTTTTGTCAGATTATATTTGTGTGACTTGAATATTTTTATAAGAGTGTGTATTATTTTGCTTTTGGATGGAATGCTACAAATAGCAATTAGGAAATGTTAGATAATGTTGTTTAAACCTTCTCTATAATAATTTTCTGTTCTTGTCTATCAGATATTGAGAGAGGGGTATTGAAATTTCCACTTAAAATTATGGATTTGCAAATATCTCTTTGAAGTGCAATCAGTGTTTCATATATTTTGAAGCTTTGTTATGTGCATAAGCTTTTAGAATTGCTATGTCCTTTTGATGGATTGGCTTATTTATTATTTTCAAATGACCCTTTTTAACACTTGTAATATTTTTTTGAAATCTAGTTTTATATTAATATAGTTATTCTCGCTTTATTTTGATTGATACTAGTATAGTATGTCATTTTATATTCTTTCAACTTGTAACCATGTTTAAAATAGGTTTGTTGTAAGTGGCATGTAATTGAATAGGGCTTTTCCCCCTTTATTCTGACAGTCTGTGCCTTTTATTTTATTTTTTTTTAATTAACTTTTATTGGTGTTCAATTTACCAACATACAGAAAAACACCCAGTGCTCATCCCGTCAAGTGTCCACCTCAGTGCCCGTCACCCATTCCCCTCCAACACCCGCCCTCCTCCCCTTCCACCACCACTAGTTCGTTTCCCCGAGTTAGGAGTCTTTATGTTCTGTCTCCCTTCCTGATATTTCCCAACATTTCTTTTCCCTTCCTTTATATTCCCTTTCACTATTATTCATATTCCCCAAATGAATGAGAACATACACTGTTTGTCCTTCTCCGATTGACTTATTTCACTCAGCATAATACCCTCCAGTTCCATCCACGTTGAAGCAAATGATGGGTATTTGTCGTTTCTAATTGCTGAGTAATATTCCATTGTATACATAAACCACATCTTCTTTATCCATTCATCTTTCGATGGACACCGAGGCTCCTTCCACAGTTTGGCTATTGTGGCCATTGCTGCTAGAAACATCGGGGTGCAGGTATCCCGACGTTTCATTGCATCTGAATGTTTGGGGTAAATCCCCAACAGTGCAATTGCTGGGTCGTAGGGCAGGTCTATTTTTAACTCTTTGAGGAACCTCCACACAGTTTTCCAGAGTGGCTGCACCAGTTCACATTCCCACCAACAGTGTAAGAGGGTTCCCTTTTCTCCGCATCCTCTCCAACATTTGTTGTTTCCTGCCTTCTTAATTTTCCCCATTCTCACTGGTGTGAGGTGGTATCTCATTGTGGTTTTGATTTGTATTTCCCTGATGGCAAGTGATGCAGAGCATTTTCTCATGTGCTTGTTGGCCATGTCCATGTCTTCCTCTGTGAGATTTCTCTTCATGTCTTTTGCCCATTTCATGATTGGATTGTTTGTTTCTTTGGTGTTGAGTTTAATAAGTTCTTTATAGATTTTGGAAACTAGCCCTTTATCTGATATGTCGTTTGCAAATATCTTCTCCCATTCTGTAGGTTGTCTTTTAGTTTTGTTGACTGTATCCTTTGCTGTGCAAAAGCTTCTTATCTTGATGAAGTACCAATAGTTCATTTTTGCTTTTGTTTCTTTTGCCTTCGTGGATGTATCTTGCAAGAAGTTACTGTGGCCGAGTTCAAAAAGGGTGTTGCCTGTGTTCTCCTCTAGGATTTTGATGGAATCTTGTCTCACATTTAGATCTCTCATCCATTTTGAGTTTATCTTTGTGTATGGTGAAAGAGAGTGGTCCAGTTTCATTCTTCTGCATGTGGATGTCCAATTTTCCCAGCACCATTTATTGAAGAGACTGTCTTTCTTCCAATGGATAGTCTTTCCTCCTTTATCGAATATTAGATGACCATACATTTCAGGGTCCACTTCTGGGTTCTCTATTCTGTTCCATTGATCTATGTGTCTGTTTTTGTGCCAGTACCACACTGTCTGGATGACCACAGCTTTGTAATACAACCTGAAATCTGGCATTGTGATGCCCCCAGCTAAGGGTTTCTTTTTTAAAATTCCCCTGGCTATTCGGGGTCTTTTCTGATTCCACACAAATCTTAAAATAATTTGTTCTAACTCTCTGAAGAAAGTCCATGGTATTTTGATAGGGATTGCATTAAACGTATAAATTGCCCTGGGTAACATTGACATTTTTACAATATTAATTCTGCCAATCCATGAGCATGGAATATTTTTCCATCTCTTTGTGTCTTCCTCAATTTCTTTCAGAAGTGTTCTATAGTTTTTAGGGTATAGATCTTTTACCTCTTTGGTTAGGTTTATTCCTAGGTATCTTATGCTTTTGGGTGCAATTGTAAATGGGATTGACTCCTTAATTTCTCTTTCTTCAGTCTCATTGTTAGTGTATAGAAATGCCATTGATTTCTGGGCATTGATTTTGTATCCTGCCACGCTACCAAATTGCTGTATGAGTTCTAGCAATCTGGGGGTGGAGGCTTTTGGGTTTTCTATGTAGAGTATCATGTCATCGGCGAAGACGGAGAGTTTGACTTCTTCTTTGCCAATTTGAATGCCTTTAATGTCTTTTTGTTGTCTGATTGCTGAGGCGAGGACTTCCAGAACTATGTTGAACAGCAGTGGTGAGAGTGGACATCCCTGTCTTGTTCCTGATCTTAGGGGAAAGGCTCCCAGTGCTTCCCCATTGAGAATGATATTTGCTGTGGGCTTTTCGTAGATGGCTTTTAAGATGTCGAGGAAAGTTCCCTCTATCCCAACACTCTGAAGGGTTTTGATCAGGAATGGATGCTGTATTTTGTCAAATGCTTTCTCTGCATCTAATGAGAGTATCATATGGTTCTTGGTTTTTCTCTTGCTGATATGATGAATCACATTGATGGTTTTATGAGTGTTGAACCAGCCTTGTGTCCCAGGGATAAATCCTACTTGGTCATGGTGAATAATTTTCTTGATGTGTTGTTGGATCCTATTGGCTAGTATCTTGTTGAGAATTTTTGCATCCATGTTCATCAGGGATATTGGTCTGTAATTCTCCTTTTTGGTGGGGTCTTTGTCTGGTTTCGGAATTAAGGTGATGCTGGCCTCATAGAACAAATTTGGAAGTACTCCATCTCTTTCTATCTTTCCAAACAGCTTTAGTAGAATAGGTATGATTTCTTCTTTAAACGTTTGATAGAATTCCCCTGGGAAGCCATCTGGCCCTGGACTCTTGTGTCTTGGGAGGTTTTTGATGACTGCTTCAAATTCCTCCCTGGTTATTGGCCTGTTCAGGTTTTGTATTTCTTCCTGCTCCAGTTTTGGTAGTTTGTGGCTTTCCAGGAATGCGTCCATTTCTTCTAGATTTCCTAATTTATTGGCGTACAGCTGTTCATAATATGTTTTTAAAATCGTTTGTATTTCCTTGGTGTTGGTAGTGATGTCCCCTTTCTCATTCATGATTTTATTAATTTGAGTCTTCTCTCTCTTCTTTTTAATAAGGTTGGCTAATGGTTTATCTATCTTATTAATTCTTTCAAAGAACCAACTCCTGGTTCTGTTGATCTGTTCCACAGTTCTTTTGGTCTCGATATCATTGAGTTCTGCTCGAATTTTAATTAACTCTCTTCTTCTGCTGGGGGTGGGGTCTATTTGTTGCTTTTTCTCTAGTTCCTTTATGTGTAAGGTGAGCTTTTGAATTTGAGATCTTTCCAGTTTTTGAATGGATGCTTGTATTGCGATGTATTTCCCCCTCAGGACTGCTTTTGCTGCATCCCAAAGATTTTGAACGGTTGTATCTTCATTTTCATTAGTTTCCATGAATCTTTTTAATTCTTCCTTAATTTCCTGGTTGACCTTTTCATCTTTTAGCAGGATGGTCCTTAACCTCCACGTGTTTGTGGTCCTTCCATACTTCTTGTTTTGATTAAGTTCTAATTTCAAGGCATTATGGTCTGAGAATATACAGGGGACAATCCCGATCTTTTGGTATCGGTTCAGACCCGATTTGTGACCCAGTATGTGGCCTATTCTGGAGAAAGTTCCATGTGCACTTGAGAAGAATGTGTATTCAGTTGAGTTTGGATGTAAAGTTCTGTAGATATCTGTGAAATCCATCTGGTCCAGTGTATCATTTAAAGCTCTCGTTTCTTTGGAGATGTTGTGCTTAGAAGACCTATCCAGGGTAGAAAGAGCTAGATTGAAGTCACCAAGTATAAGTGTATTATTATCAAGGTATTTCTTGAGTTTGGTTATTAATTGGTTTAAATATTTGGCAGCTCCCACATTCGGGGCATATATATTGAGGAGTGTTAAGTCCTCTTGTTGGATAGATCCTTTGAGTATGAGATAGTGTCCCTCTTCATCTCTCACTATAGTCTTCGGGGTAAATTTTAATTTATCTGATATAAGGATGGCAACCCCTGCTTTCTTTTGAGGACCATTTGAATGGTAAATGGTTCTCCAACCTTTTATTTTCAGGTTGTAGGTGTTCTTCTGTCTAAAATGAGTCTCTTGTAGACAGCAAATAGATGGGTCCTGTTTTTTTATCCAGTCTGAAAACCTGCGCCTTTTGATGGGGTCATTAAGCCCGTTCACATTCAGAGTTACTATTGATAGATATGAGTTTAGTGTCATCATATCTATTCAGTCCTTGTTTTTGTGGATTGTTCCACTGAACTTCTTCTTAAAGGGGAATTTTAAGAGTCCCCCTTAAAATTTCTTGCAGAGCTGGTTTGGAGGTTACATATTCTTTCAGTTCCTGCCTGTCTTGGAAGCTCTTTATCTCTCCTTCCATTTTGAATGAAAGCCTTGCTGGGTAAAGTATTCTTGGTTGCATGTTCTTTTCATTTAGGACCCTGAATATATCCTGCCAGCCGTTTCTGGCCTGCCAGGTCTCTGTGGAGAGGTCTGCTGTTACCCTAATATTCCTCCCCATAAAAGTCAGGGACTTTTTTTCTCTTGCTGCTTTAAGGATCTTCTCCTTATCTTTGGAATTTGCAAGCTTCACTATTAAATGTCGAGGTGTTGAACGGTTTTTGTTGATTTTAGGGGGGGATCTCTCTATTTCCTGGATCTGAATGCCTGTTTCCCTTCCCAGATTCGGAAAGTTTTCAGCTAGGATTTGTTCAAATACATATTCTGGCCCTCTGTCCCTTTCCGCGCCCTCAGGAACCCCAATTAAACGTAGGTTTTTCTTCCTCAGGCTATCATTTATTTCCCTTAATCTATTCTCATGGTCTTTTAATTGCCTGTCTCTTTTTTCCTCAGTTTCCCTCTTTGCCATCAACTTGTCTTCTATGTCACTCACTCGTTCTTCCACCTCGTCAAGCCTCGTCGTTAGGACTTCTAGCTTGGATTGCATCTCATTTAATTGATTTTTAATTTCTGCCTGATTGGATCTAAATTCTGCAGTCATGAAGTCTCTTGAGTCCTTTATGGTTTTTTCTAGAGCCACCAGTAGCTGTAAAATAGTGCTTCTGAATTGGCTTTCTGACATTGAATTGTAATCCATATTTTGTAACTCTGTGGGAGAGTGGGCTGTTTCTGATTCTTTTTTTTGAGGTGAGGTTTTCCTTCTAGTCATTTTGCTCAGTGCAGAGTGGCCAAAAACAAGTTGTATTGGGAAAAGGAGAAAAAGAGAGAGAAGGAAAGAAAAGAGAAAAAGAAAAAAGAGAAAGAAGAAAAAAATAGGGGAAAAAGAGAAGAAAAAGAAAGAAAGGAGAAAAAAGAAAAAAAAGGGGGGTGGGGGAAGCAATCAGAAATCAAGAAGAAAGAGAGAAAAAAAAACACAAAACAAAACAAAAAAAACAAAAACAAGAACAAAAAAACAAAAAACAAAAAAGAACGACGGGGGAGTATCTTCCAATTCTGTGTAGTTTAAGTCCCTTGGACCTGGTCCGTCTCGCTGGTCTTCTGGGGGAGGGGCCTGCTGTGCTGATTTTCAGGTGTTAGCACTTGGGGGAGCTGCTCTGCCCCTGCCTGGTGCAGGGCTCAGTGGGGGTGTTCACCCCGTGAGGCCCCGGGAGGAAGCCACAGTGGCGGGGGCAGCTCTGGGACCCTGGAGTCAGCCCCCGCAGTAGCTCCAGGGCTCTCCTTCTGCAGGGCCTGGGGGCTCCGGGGGCCTGGGGGCTCCGGGGCGGGGCCGCTGATCTGCTCAGTTCCAGGCAGGAGCGTCCTTGCTGTCCTGGGCCCTCCCGGCCTCTGCCTGTCCCGGGGGAGGCCGGATCCTGGGCTGTGTCCCGGCGCCCTGTGCTCCGGGGCCTGCGCTGTTGGATTCGCGCTCCCGGCGGTGCAGCCCCCTCCGCGGAGCTGCCGCCCGAGCCCCTCCGAGCTTTTCCCGGAGCCGCGCAGCCCCCTCCGCGCGGAGCTTCTTCCTCCGCCCGAGCCGCCGCCGCCGAGCTGTTCCCGGAGCCGCGCCGCCCCCTCCGCGGAGCCGCCGCCTGAGCCCCTCCGAGCTGCTCCGGGTCCCGTCGAGCGCTGCAGCCCTTAGGGAGCTCGGCGCACTCTCCGGGGCGCGGTTCCTCTGTTACTGTCTCAGGGAGCCTGAGGGCATCCCCGCCTTTCTGGGGATCCTGCTCCAATTCCCGGGGAGCCCCTTTCCGCGGGGAAGGTTGGTGCAGCTCCTGCTCCTCCGGGACGGGGCTCTCCTGCCCTGGGGACACTCGCCCCGGCCTCAGCCCGGCTCCTCGCGGGGCCCCTCCCCCTTGGAGGCCTTTTGTTCCTTTATTTCTTTTTCCCCGTCTTCCTACCTTGATAGAAGCGCGAACTCTTCTCACTGGAGCGTTCCAGCTGGTCTCTCTTTAAATCTCAGGCCGAATTCGTAGGTTTTCAGGATGATTGGATGGTTTTCTAGGTAATTTGCTGAGGACCAGGTGACCTGGAGACCCTACTCTGCCGCCATCTTGCCCCTCCCTTATTTTTTTTTTTTTAAGAAATAGCTCCTGTTTTCATTGATCTGTTCTATTGGTCTTTTTTTTTTTTTAGCTTCTCTATCATTTATTTCTGCCCTAATATTTATTATTTCCCTCCTTCTGCTATCTGTAGGCTTCATTGTTGTTCTTTTTCTAGCTCCTTAAGGTGAAGGTTAGGTTTTTCATTTGAGATTTTTATTGCTTCTTGAGATAGACCTGTATTTCTATATACTTCCCTTTTAGGATCACTTTTGTTTGGATCCTAGATGGTTTTGGATTACAATGGTTTTGGGCATTCTGTTTCCATTTTCACTGATTTCTGTGTATTTTTTTACTTCTTCTTTTATCTCCTGGCTGTCCTATTCATTGTTTAGTGGCATGTTATTGAAGCTCCATGCATTTGTGGTCTTTACAGATTTTTCTTGTGGTTAAGTTCTAGTTTCATAGCATTGTGTTCTGAAAAGGTGTATGGTATGATTTCAATCTTCTTGTATTTGTCAAGGCCTGTTTTGTGGCCTAATGTGTGATTTATTCTGGCGAATGTTCCACGTGGACTTACAAAGAATGTGTATTCTGCTGTTTCAGGATGAAATGCTCTGAATATATTTGTTAAGTCCATCTGTTCCAGTTTGTCATCCAAAGTTATTGTTTTCTAGTTGATTTTCTGTTTAGAATATTTGTCCATTGATGTAAGTGAGGTTTTAAAATCCTCTGCTGTCATTATATTATTACTAATTAGTTCTTATATGTTTGTTATTGTTATTTTAAAATTTTATTTATTTATTCATGAGAGACACACACACACAGAGAGGAAGAGACACAGGCAGAGGGAGAAGCAGGCTCCATGCAGGGAGCCTGACATGGGACTAGATCCCAGGACTCCAGGATCACGCCCTGGGCCAAAGGTGGCGCTAAACCACTGAGCCACCTGGACTGCCCTTAATTGGTATTTTTTGAAGAGAGAGTGAACGTGAGTATGGGGGGAGGGAAGAGGGAGACAGATAGTCCTAAACAGGCTTAACACTCAGTATGGAGCCCAATGTGGACTTCATCTCACAACCCTGAGATCATGACCTGAACTGAACATCAATTATCAGATGCTTAACCAACTGAGACACCCAGGCACCCGTTTGTTATTAATTGTTTTTTATATGTGAGTGCTCTCATATTAATGTATAAATATTTACAATTGTTAGATCCTCTATTTGGATTTTGCCCTTTGTTATTATATAGTGCCTCTCTTTGTCTCATGTAACACTCCTTGTTTTAAAGTTTAGTTTGTTTACAATAAGTATTACTGCTCAGGCTTTCTTTTGATATCCATGTGCATGATAAATGTAGGTGTTTTTAGGTCTAAAAATAGTCTCTTTTAAGCAACATATAGATTGTTGTTTCTTTTTAATACATAATAACATCCCATGCCTTTTGATTGGAGAATTTAGTCCATTTATATTTAAAATAATTATTGATAGATATGTATTTATTGCAACTTTCTTACTTGCTTGTCATTGTTTCTGGAGATTTTCTCTGATCTTTTCTTGTCTTTGTCCCTTTTAGTCTCTTCTTGGCACTAAAAAAATCTCTGTTAATATTTCTCACAGGGCTTGTCCAATGGTCATGAATTGCTTTAGTTTTTGTTTTTCTGGGAAACTCTTCAGTCTATTTCTATTCTGAATGATAGCCTTGCTGGATAGAATATTTTTGCTTCAGATGTATCCCATTCAGCAATTTGTCATATAATGCCACTCCTTTCTGGCTTGCCATGTTTGTGTTGAGAAACCTTCAGCTAGACTTAATGGTTTTTCTCTGTACATTAGGGACTTCTTTTGTTTTCCTACTTTTAAGATTTTTTTCTTTATCATTATATTTTGGAAATTAAATCCACTATACCTTGGTGTTGACCTGCTTTTGTTAATTTTAATAGGAGTTCTCTGTGCCTTCTTGATCTGAATGTATGTTTCCTTCTGCAGATTAAGGAACTTTTCAACTATTATTTCTTGAAATACATGTTCTGATGCTTTTTCCCACTCTTCTTTTAGCACTTCTATAAAATGAAATTTTGATTTACTATGTCTGATGGACTCATTGAGTCCCCTAAATCTACTCTTGTGTTGCATTATTCTTGTTTCTCTCTTTGTTCAAATTGATTACTTTCCATTACTTTGTCTTCCAGGTTGTTAATCCATTCCTCTCTTTGCTATTCATTGCATCAAGCCTGTTTCTAATCTTGTTTATCACATTCTTCATCTCTTAAACCTTTTCAATTCCTTTATCTCTGTGGTAAGGGCCTCACTGATGTCTTCTATTCTATCCTCAAGCCCACTGAGTATCCCCATTATTGTTGCTTTAAATTCTCCATCAGGGATCTTACATATATCTCTTTTGCTTATATCTCTGGCAATGGTTTTATTTTGTTCTTTCATTTGGGATAAATTATTCCATCTTTACATTTTGTCTAAGTCTCTGCCTTCTTCTCTGTGTTAGAAAGGCCAATTATGTTTCCTATTCCTGAAAGTAATGGCCTTATGAACCCAAGGTCATGTAGTGCCCATCCTGGTGCTTCAGACTGTGTCACTAGTGTGTCCTGCATGGACTCTATTTTTTTTTGTCTGTTCCATCTTTCAGGCCAGTCATCTGCAGAAGTTCTCCTTTCCTCCTGTGGGCAGTGTTTCATACTTGGCCTGAATGTAGGTGTTTTAACTAGGTGAGCTCTGGTTTGCTTGTGAAATGAGACCTGTCACTTTCTCCTCCAGAACTGAGTCCCTGTAGAACTCTCTGGTTGGAAGACATGGTGTGTGCAGGGGGTTGTGCTGGTCTTCTGGGTGAGGGGCCTGCTATGGTGGGAATGTCAAGAGTTATTGAGAAGAGCACTCTTGCCAGATCATAGGGTTTGGGGTTTATTGGATTTAAGTTAGGCAGACAGCATGGGTGCTATGGTGCTTCCTGAAGGTGGCTCTGTGTTTATGCTGAGTGCTGGGTGAGGGAAATGTTGCAGCCCAGCTCCTTTGTTCCCAGTGAAGTGTGTTTATGAATGAAGCCTCTCAGGGACACACTCTGGGAAGAGTGAATCATCTTCCCATTTTGTGCCCTAGGCGGTCTTCAGATTGCTGCTTCCACACTGTCTGCCTCTGCATTGTTTCCCTGCCTTCTCTCCAGAGTCTGATCTGATTAGCATCAGCCAAGCCTACTGACCATTACTCCAGTCTATATGCTGGGTTGGTTACAAGAATTCATGGAAGTCAGCCTCTCATTTTACAAGCCAATGCCTTTTGGCAGAAGTTTATCTGCATTCTCCTGTATGCTCCTCTCTCTCATCCTCTGTGCCTGTGGTTCCCTTTTCTGTAGCACTTGCAATCCATTTCTCTTCCAAATCATGTCTGCATGCTTCCTAACTTCTTCAGTGTGGTCTCCTCTCCCTTTAGTTGTGGAGTTTGTTCTGTCAGTCTTCAGATGTATTTCTGAGGTATTAAAATGATTTGATAGTTATATAATTGGGTTCATAAAATGAGGCAAGATGAGGGTCCTCCTACTCTGCTGGCATCTTCTTCTCTACTTCCTCATTATTCTTTGAAATGTGTAGATTAAACTAACTTTTATGGGCAATTTTAGCTCTAATACTGTATCATTTTACTTCTGTGTTTTAAATAGCCCTGGTATTTAATGACATATTTCGTGTGGATGCATTTATAATTATTGCATAATATACAAATATTTTATAAATAATGAGGCATAATTTATGGTTGATAAGAGCATGGGACTCTGGAACCAGTCTGCCAAAAGGGAGGTGTCTGGGAAAATGGTTAAAATAGATAAAGACAATTAAGAGGTAGAAAATTCCAGTTATAAAAACGTACACCATAAGTAATATAGTCCATAATACTGTAATAACGTTATATTGGGACAGATGGTGACTACAATTATCATGGTGAGCATTGGGTAATATATAGAATTACTGAATCAGTATGTTATACATCTGAAACTAACATAGCATTGTATGTTCATTACACATCAATAAAAAAATCAGACTCTGCCTCTAACTAGCTGTGTGATTTGGGGCAAGTTACCTGAGCATTTCTGTGTCTCAATTGCCTCATCTGTAAAAAGTGATAATAGTGCCTACCTCTATGAGTATTGAATGAGTTAATATTTCTGTAAGTGATATATAAATATGTTCTTAAAAACGAACAAATTCTGGGGTGCTCTAATGAATGCAAACTAATGTCTTTTAATCATCAAAAGAAATCACATATTTTTTCATGCATATATTTTTATTACTAAAAACTTCTATTGTTTGTTTTTCTTTTTGTTTTTGTTTTTGGCTAATAGTAATAGTTATGTATTTCCTTTTCTCTCTCAAGCCTGAGGTTGTATTATGATTAGGGGCTTCTGTGGCTATTAATAAATAAAAATGCACTTGAATTTCCCCAGTTAACTTGGCTTTTATATCATAACAGGAACTCAGGATCAACCAGCACTTTCATTTCTTAATGCCTCCAATGTAGGTATAGTTTTTTACTTGAGGCAAAAGATAATTTTTTTTTGACAAAGGAAGTATGCTATTTAGGCTACCCCACTTATTAATTACTAATATATGAGTGTTGCAAATATAATGTGCTTCAACAGGCACCTAATTATTTTTATTCTTGTTTCACTGAGCTCTCCATCTTACTCATCCTGATTATGTCAGGGAAAAAGTTTCAAGTAGTCTTGTACAGAGGTTCTTTCCACTTTTACAAGAAAGTGAAACTAGAAAGAAAAGATAGAATGATTTCAATTTTGCTTCCAAATAGCCATAAATCCATACACTAAAAAAACATGCACATATTCACAAACAGGGATTATGAACACTCTAAGGAGTTGTGTTAGTTATTAAAACTCTGAACTCCTGCGTAATTGAATGTGACCATGTTTAGGGTCTTTTTCTCTCCATGTTTAAGTTATCTGTGCAGTCATTTTGCTCCTGATTCTTTTGAAGTATAATTAGCATTCAGTGTTATATTATTTTTAGTTATGAAATATAATGATTCAATAACTGTACACATTACTTAGTGCTCATCAAAGTAAGTGTTTTCTCAATACCCTTTATCTATTTCACCCATTCCCCAATCCACCTTCCTTCTTGCAACACCAGTTTGTTCTCTGTATTTAATAATTTGTTTTTTTTTGTTTGTAGTTTTTGTTTGTTTTGTTTCTTTTTAATTTTTTAGAAGGAGAGAGAGAGAAGAGAGAGAGAGTTCAGAAGGAGAGAGAGAGAGAAT
Organism: Vulpes lagopus; assembly: GCF_018345385.1. Lineage (NCBI taxonomy): Eukaryota > Metazoa > Chordata > Mammalia > Carnivora > Canidae > Vulpes > Vulpes lagopus. The sequence continues at coordinate 61,217,546 of NC_054848.1, read as the reverse complement.
CTTAAGCAGGCTCCACACCCAGCACAGAGCTGGATTTAGGGCTCAGTCTCACAACTCTGAGATCATGACCTGACCCAAAATCAAGAGTTGGATGCTTAACTGGCTGAGCCACCTAGATGTTCCTGTTTCTTTTGTGTCTTAAATTTCATATGTGAGTGAAATCACATGGTATTTATCTTTCTCTGACTGATTTCACTTAGTATAATACTCTCTAGGTCCATCCATGTTGTTGCAAATGGCAAGATTTCATTCTTCTTATGGATGAGTAATATTCCATTAGATAGATAGATAGATAGATAGATAGATAGATAGATAGATAGATATCACTTCTTTATCCATCCGTCTATAGCTGGACACTTGGGTTGCTTCCATAATTTACCTTTTGTACATTTAAGTATTTGGATAACACCAAAATAAACAGCTTTTGCACAGCAAAGGAAACTGTCAAAAAAAGGTCATCTACTGAATGAAAGAAAATAATGCAAATGATGCATCCAATATTTCATCAATATCTAAAATATATAAAAAATACATACAGCTCAACAGCAAAAACCTATAAATAACCTTATCAAAAAATGGACAGAGGATCTGAATAGACATTTTTTTTCTCAAGGAAGACATACAAGTGGCCAACAGATACATGAAAAGATAACATCACTAATAATCAGGAAAATGTAAATTAAAATCACAATGAGATATTTCTGGCTGATATTTTTTAATGAGCTTAAGTATTAGACATGTCCTCTTACAATGGTTAGATATCTAGGCTGGCACTTCAATAATACCTTTCTTCTAAGAATAGACATCTAGAAAAAGGAGCCAAAAAATAAACACTCCCCTCTCTCCAAAATCTGCATCTTCTAAATCTGTTCTTAACCTAAGATTCAATGACTTTTAAGTTTACCAATCAATAAATAGCTCCTTCCTATTATTCATGTGATTCACTTACAACTATCCTATTATTCCTTCTCAGTAAATGGCATACCCTTCCTCAGTGCACACATATTACTCTTTACTATATAACTAGAATGGACAATATGTGCTGAGTGATATTTATGTATTTTTGTTTGCTTAATAGATAAAGTCAGGGAGAGTATGGCTCATTTCCCTTTTGCCTCAGTTTCCAGTATGACTCAACAAGACAATATTTGAAAGAATATCTCATTCTACAAAATACTCCAAAAACAGTAGCTTTTCATGTTCCATAAGATACATTCTTTGACTGCAAGAATCTGATTATTTTCTGGTAATCTATAAATGAACCAGCAAATGTAAGACAGGTGACTGGTGAGGGCTCTCAGGCCAGTGCTCACAGTGAAAAAGCACTCTTTTAGGGATGATGTCAAAATGGAATCAAGACTATTTGAGTACCTACCCTTTTCTCCAATGCTGGTGGAGTTCCTTAATCAGAGCAATAGGGTCTTCTGAAGAAGCCATGAGGAATCTTGCTGGTTTAATTCATTTATGCCTGAAAAAACATAGAAGAACAGTGATCAAGTGCAGCATGAAGAAGATTCTCATAGAGGGCTGGGATATTTCAGTAGATGGATGCTGATACCCCAAAAATGGATTACCATGGGCAAAAATAGTATGGAGAGAGTTATACTTAGCTGCTGGTGGTAGTAAAGTTGAGTGGGCATCTCTTTACCATCTGACATATTTTTTAACTTAGTCTTTGGAAAGGGTGAGCAATGATAGGAATTTCAGTGGCAGGGTTCACATGTCACTCCTTGGTCACAAGGAACTCTTAACTATGATTAACTAGCCTAGAAAAATCCCACACCTTGTAGTCAAACACAAAACAGTTGGAGGGTAGAAACTGATTTTTCTCACATGGGAATCTTTTCTGAGTTCTTATAACCACAACTGCTTTATTGATTAATGTATACACATGGAGAGAGATCTAAATGGACACTGGCTCAGCTGATGCTGAGAGAGATTAACTTCTACAAAAAAAACTGCCTTGCAGGTACCATTGCAATGCTTGCAGATGGCTTCTTATGTGGGGTAGTTTAGATGCATCAAAAAACATACTCCACTCCTTTCTGCTCCATGTTGTGCAATGATCTCTTGCCTAGGGTTGCCACTTTCCCTGAAATATCCCATTATAGATTCAATTCTTTAACTCACTTGGTCTCCAAGAATTCCTTTTTTTTAATGGCTTGTATTCTGAGAGAGAGAGAGAGAGAGAGAGAGAGAGAGAGAGAGAGAGAGAGAGAGAGAATGTGTGAATGGGGGAGGGACGGGGAGAGAGAGAGTCTTAAGCAGGCTCCACACCCAACACGGAGCCCCATGTGGGGCTCAATCTCACAACCCTGATATCATGACCTGAGCTAAAATCGAAAGTCAGATGCTTAACTGACTGAGCCACCCAGGTGACTCTACAAGTATTTCTTAATAAATGAAAATACTACAAGGAGGATTTTAACATTAACCTATAAACTGTGGTCAATCAGATATGTTAGTTTTCACCTTAGAGACTGAACAGGATGAAATATACAAATAGAGATGCATTTTACTTTGTAGAAAAAGGGAAGTAACGGAACAAAGATGGGGACAGTCTTAGGTGGTGCAATGTATTAGGATTACTAGAGAAGCCAGATTATATCATAAGTGTTGTCAGAGAATTCTACAAAAGGGAGGAGTAGACAGGAAAGATAGAAGGCAGACAGCCAACATAATAGCTTCTGCTAAACAAATTTGTGTCAAACTAGTTCTTTTAAGAGTCTTTTCTCATCAAGAGTGCAATCTCCTTGGGGAGAGGCTTCCTTTCGAGGAAACTAGAATTTGAATACCAGCTTCATTTTGGAGCTGTTGAACCACTTATTTTCTGCTCTCTTCCCTGCCCTGCTTCATTTTCATCCTTTTTTACAATAAGTACAATAATGTATACCCCTGGGGTGTGTTGTTAAGATTACATAAGATATCCCAAGTAAAAGGCAGTAGGACAGTGCTTTGCACATAATAGATCTCAATACCTCTCATTTTCTTTTTCTTCTGGCCTCTAACATATATTAAATAAGATGTTTGGTACAAAGGGACTTCTCATAAATGCTTACAAAGACTTGGTGAAGGAAAAAATAGTGGTGACAATAAAATATACTAGAGTAACCAAAAGGCGATCCATATTAGTATGTCACAAGGGCTAGGAAAGAAAGCCCAGACAGAAAATTACAAATTAACAGAGTTATGATCCCTATTGGTACTTTTTAATGTGTGAAGGCATAGTCAGAACTACCCAAATACTACCCAAGTGGGCTAGATATGTGAGGACAAACTAGAGCAATTGTTCATAGGGACATAATTCAGTGACTGAGAAGAGTTACAGATTAATCATAAACATCACCAGGTAAATCCAGCTAGAGAGAAGCAGATCTTATTGAAATGGTGAATATTTTCAGGGACTTTTTTCCAAGTCTATGTTAATTATATTTCATGGACAAGAGTCATGTAATATATAAAAACGGGTTTTAGTTTGGGGTTTACTTCATCAAGTACTTTTAGAGAAGCCATATACTCCCAAAGTATTTCACATTATTTGCTGGCTTTTTCAACTCCCAAGACTGGCCACATAAGCTGAGAGAAAGCAGAGTATGGGGGAAAAGCACAGGTGAGAGAACTAGGACACCTGCCTTCTAGTTTTCACCTTATCACTAACTGGTGGTATGACTTTGAGAAAATTACTTCTATTTCTAGGTTTCAGTAGTTCATCTGTAAAATGTAATAGTTGGACTATATTATCCCTAAGGTTTCTTTGAGTTCTAACAGTCTAAGTCTAGTACAAAGTTTGATTTAGTTAGCATAGGAAGATGTTATAGTATGTGGATCCTAAGCTCACCTCATCCCATGGGTATACCTAGATAACAGCCACACCAGTGCAACTAATCCAGGAAACAACACAAAGACTGACAGAACAGACTCTGCAGTTAATCCTAGGGAAAAGCCTGCATCAAAAATGGCAGTAGGAGCAGGGATGTGGTTGTGAACCAAACTCATGGCCAGACTAACCACAAATGGAAGGGAGAGAACAAGCATGGAAAAGAAAATGAATAAGCCCCACACCAGGCACCCCAGACAAAGGGACCACATTGGGAAGATGAGTCCTCAATTTGGCTTTTAAAACCAGTAGCACTTAACTTTGCACTTTTTTAATAAGTATGACTTGACTCTGGGTGCTTTAAAAATCAGCATTTTTAGCTGTGGGAAAAGCAAAAGGGAAGCTGAGTCCCATCCATTACGGAGACAGAATATCAATTTCTGCAAAACACAGCAAAGAACCAACAGTTTGAGCAGTGCCTGGAGTATAAGGGAAGAAGATTTATTTACTAATCTCAGAATGTGAGCTGGAAAAACATTGATCTTTAAAAGACTTCAAGAACAAAATGGCTGGTGGGCACCATTTATCTCCCCAATCCCAACCTAGATAGCCAAACACCTCCTGGAACCATCTTGAACTCTCTTCACCTAGCTTGATAACACTGTAAGCCCCATCTCTGTGTTCTTCTGCATAGCTGCCCATCCAATCCAATCCAATCCACTCAGCAGTATTCCCTCCAAAGTGACTCCTGCTCTGGGGAGATAAAAGATAACCACACATACCATCTCAACTGCAGTCCCAGCAGTGGGCTGAGGGCAGATATCTGGTCTGGCCTCTACTGTCAATAAAAACCTCACTGCGGGCAGCACAAGGAGAAAGCCTTGTAGTTTGAGGTCACTGAAACCCCAAGAGACAGACTGAAGGCAGACATCTGGGTCTGACCACAGGTCCCACTCACCAAGGAAATCATCTCACAATGTAAGGAGAGAACCCTGCAGTTCAGTTCAACAGCAGCCCCAGCAAAAGGGCTAAGAGAAGGCATCAGCTATGACCCAACTATAATTCCAAGGCAGTCCTAGACTGGCCTCTTAGTGGTACAAGGACCAACAGGCAAAGTGGGCCATTGCAGCTAACTAGACTGAAGGCAAACATGGTTCAGCCACAACAGTAGGGTGCATGCAACACAAAGAAGACATCCTTGAATAGCCTGGCCTGGGTAACTAGGAGACATTGACCTACAGGGCATTACAGGATCTCTTCTTCATAACACCACTACTTTTAAGATAAGAACCATAACTGATCTTCCTAATAACAAACATAGGAAGTTAAACAAAATGATGAAGCAGAGGAATATGTCCCAAATTAAAGAAAAGGGAAAAAAATCACAGCAAAAGGGCTAAATGGAATGGAGGTAATAAAGAATTCAAAGTTATGGCCATAAAGATACTTACTAGACTTGAGAAAAGAGTAGAGGATATCTTCAACAAAGAAAAAATATTTTAAAAGGAACCAGAGAAGAAAAACTCAATAACTGAAATGACAAATATGCTATAGAGAATATATAGCATATTAGAGGACATAGAAAAACAGATCAGTGAGTTAGAAGACAAAATAATAGAAGCCAAATGCAAAAAATGGCAAAAAGGATAAAAAAGAATAGTTAAAAAGGAGAGTAGGTTAAGGGCAAAAAATGGCAAAAAGGAAAAAAAAAGAATAGTTAAAAAGGAGAGTAGGTTAAGGGAATTCAATGACGTCATTGTAATAATATTGTCATTATGGAGATTCCAGAAGGAAAAGAGAGAGAAAAGGAACAGAAAATTTATTTGAAGAAATAATGGCTGAAAAATTACCTAATCTGGGGAAAGAAACAGACATCCAGATTCATAAAACACATAGCTACTGACAAAAGAAAGCCAAGAAAGTTTGTACCCAGACACATAATAATTAAAATGGCCAAAAGTAATAATAGAGAGTTTTAAAAGGAGCAAGAACAAAACAAACAAACAAAACAGTTACATAAAGGGAAACCCCATAAGGCTATCAGCTGATGTTTCAGCAGAAATTCTGTAGGACAGAATACACTGGCATGACATATTAAAAGTGCTAAAAGAAGTAAAAAACCTGTAATAAAAAATACTGTATACAACAAGGTTTTATTCAAAATATAAGGACAGATATTTTCTATGACAAACAGAAATTAATGGAGGTCACATCACTAAAATAGCCTTACAAGAAGTGTTAAAGGGCATTCTTCAAGTGGAAAGAAAAGGCCATAATCAGGAGTAAGAAAATTAGGAAAGGAAAAAAAATTTACAAGTACATGAAAACATAACAAAAGTAGTAGATTTATCACTTATAAACCAGTATAGAGTAAAGCACAAAAGCAGTGAAATCAATTACACCTACAAAAATCAGTCAATGTATTTATGAAGTAAAAGTAATTTACGGCATGATATCATATACATAAATGTGGAAAGTGGAGTAAAAATTAGAACTTTTAGCATTAGTTGAACTTAAGTGATCATCAACTTAATATAGACTTATATGCATAGGATGTTATATATATAAACCTAGTGGTAACCACAAATAAAAAACCTGTAATGGATTTGCAAAAAATAGAGAGAAAAGAATCTAAGCATATCATTAAATAAAGCCATCAAGCTACAAGAGAAGAGAGCAAGAAAAAAGAGAAATACAAAAACAACTATAAAACAAGTAACAAAATGACTATGAGTACACACTTGTCAATAATTATTTTGTAAATGCAGTAAATGGTCCAATCAAAAACACAGGCAGAAAGAATACACAAAACAGCAACACCAACCTATGTGCTGCATAGAAGAGATACATGCCAGTCCTAAAGACATATAGAGATTGAAAGTGAAAAGATGTAAAAACATTTATCATGAAAATTGAAGCAAAAAGAAAATATGGTAGCAGTACTTATATCAAACAAAACAGACTTTAAAGAATAAAATATTCATTTGTTTTAGAGAGGAAGAGAGAGAAAGAGCATTAATGAGAAGAGGAAGGGGCAGAGAAAGAGAGAGAGAATCTCAAGCAGATTCCACCCTGAGCACAGAGCCTGATGCAGGACGTGATACCATAACCCTGAGATCATGACCTGAGCCAAAATCAAGATACCAAAGTTTAACCAACTGAGCCACTGAGGCTCGTCAAACAAAATAGAATTTAAAACAAAGATTATAACAAGAGATAAAGAAGGATATTACATGATCATAAAGGAAAAATCAAACTAGAAGATATGTCAATTATAAATATTGATGGACTCAACATGGGAGCACCCAAAGACATTAAGCAAGTATTAACAGACATGAAAGAAAACCTCCATAATAACACAACAAGGGAGAAGGACAAACATTATATGGTTTCATTCATTCAGTGAAAATGAAAAATAGTGAAATGGATTAAAGGGGAAAGGAGAGAAAATGAGTGGGAAATATCAGAGAAGGTGACAAAACATGACAGACTCCTACCTGGGAAATGAACAAGGGGTAGTGGAAGGGGAGATGGGTGGGGGGATGGGGTGACTGGGTAATGGGCACTGAGGGGGGCACTTGATGGGATGAGCACTGGGTGTTATACTATATGTTGGCACATCAAACTCCAATTAAAAAATACAAAAAAAAAAAAAACAATGGTAGAGGACTTTAACACTCCACTTCCATCAATGGATAGATAATCCAGACAGAAAATCAACAAGGAAACAACGGCTTTGAATAACACATTGGAACAGATGACTTTAACATATATTCAGAACATTCCATTCAAAAACAGCTGAACACACATTCAAGTACATATGGAACATTTTTTTTTCAGAACATATCACATGTTAGGCAACAAAACAAGTCTCAATAAATTTTAAAAGTGTCAACATCAGGGGATCCTTGGGTGGTTCAGTGGTTTGGTGCCTGCCTTCAGCTCAGGGCATGACCCTGGAGTCCTAGGATCAAGTCCAAATCGGGATCCCTGTATGGAGCCTGCTTCTTCCTCTGCCTGTGTCTCTGCCTCTCTCTCTCTCTCTCTCTCTGTGTGTGTGTGTGTCTCTCATGAATTAATAGATAAAATCTTTAACAAATATATCAAAATCATTTCATACTTCTTTTTCAAACACAATGATATGAAACTAGAAATCAATGACAAGAAAAAAATCTGGAAATAACAAATACACGGAAGATAAGTAGCATGTTAGTAAACAATTAATGGCCCAATGAAGAAATTAAGGAGGAACTAAAAAACATATGTGGGGAGAAATGAAAATAAAAGCACAATGGTCCAAAATATTTGGGATACAGTAAAAGCTGTTATAAGAAAGAAGACTATAATAATACAGGCCTATCTCAAAAATCAAAAAACTCTCAAATAAACAAGATAAATTTATACCTAAATGTGTTTGATAAATAAGAACAAAATAAATTAAAAAAATAAGACCAAATAGATCCTAAAGCCAGTAGAGAAAGAGAATAATAATAATTAGAATTGAAATAAATGAAATGGAAAATACATAACAATATAACAGATCAATAAAGTCATGAGCTGTTTCTTTAAAAAGATTGGCAAAATTGATAAACCTTTAGCCAGATACATCAACGGCAAAAGTGGACTCAAATAAATAAAATCAGAAGAAGGATAAATAACAACTGTCACCATAGAAATAAAAATAATTATGAGAATATGAAAAGTTATATGCCAATAAATTGTACAACCTAGAACAAATGGATAAATTCCTAGAAATATGTAAACTTCCAAAACAGAATCAAGGGACACCTGGGTAACCTAGTGTTTGAGCATCTTCCTTTGGCTCAGGTCATGATCCCATGGTCCTGAGATTGAGTCCCACATTGGGCTACCTGCAGGTAGCCTGTTTCTCCCTCTGCCTATGTCTATGCCTCTCTCTATGTGTCTCATGAATAAATAAATAAAATCTTTAAAAAACAGAGTCAAGAGTCAATAATAAAAATTAAACAGATTACTAGCAATGAATTAAATCAGTAATCATAAACTCACAATAAACAAGTCTAGAAACAGATGTTTTCACAGGTGAATTCTACCAAACACTTAAAGAGTTAACACCTATTCTTATCAAACTATTCCAAAATAATAGAAAAGGAAGAAAGTCTTTCAAATGAGTTCTATAATACCAGCATTATCCTAACACCAAAGCAGATCAAGACATTATAAAAAAAAGAAAGAAGGAAAGAAAGAAAACTACAGACCTCTAATGAACATAGATGCAAAAATTCCCAACATAATATTAGCAAACCAAGTCCACCAATACCTTTAAAAAGTTAATCACAATGATCAAATGGAATTAATTTTTCAGATACAAAGGTGTTTCAATATTCTCAAATGCATGTGATATACCACATTATTAAGAGAAAGGATAAAAACCATAGGATTATCTCAATGCATACAGAAAAAGCATTTGACAAATTACAACATCTATTCATGATAAAAATCCTCAACAAAGTGGGCTTAGAGGAGAAATACCTCAAAATAATGAAGGCCATATAAAAAAATAACACACAGCTAACATCATACCTAATGGGGGAAAATTAAGAAATTTTCCCTCTGAAATCAGGAATAAGACAAGGATCTCCATTCTCACCACTTTTATTCATCATACTACTGGAAGTCCTAGCCACAGTAATCAATCAATCAATCATCAATCAATCAATAAATGGCATCCAAATTGGTAAGAAAGTAGTAAAACTGTATTTGAAGATGACATATTACACCATACTGAAAACCCTGAAGATATCACCAAAAATACTAAAACAAATAAATGAATTCAGTTGCAGGAAAGAAAATTAATATACAGAAATATGTTGCATTTCTATACACTAATAATAAAGTACCAGAAATGAAATTAGAAAACAATCTCATTTACAATTGTATCAATATTTCTTTTCTCATATAGTCAGGCCATTTGGATTTAAGCTTTGTTTATGTTATTAAAGTTTGTCCATCTTTAAATCAACACCACTGTACAAATCACTGAAAACATATGTCCTTCATTTTGCTTTCTGCAATGGCATTGTAACCAGTGTTGTTGCTATGTGCAGAAAAACATTAACACTTATTCTTGCCTTCACTCCTCTCTCTCTAGCCCCACCCCCACATAACGAAACACAGATACAAATAGACATTTTCATTGGCATGCAAGACTGGAAGAAAGTAAGCAAGATGGGGCAAATGTTCATTTACTTGGCCATCCCCTTTCCTGCTCCTACAGTTTGTTAAATTATCAGTGTAGGAAAAAGGAATTAAGTGATGAGATGAGCAATACCTTGTTGTAAATTAAGTTACTGTGTTAGATGCCACTAGAGAGAAAAGGGATACATGGCCTCTCAAAACTTGCAGACTGGCACAATACACAAAACAAGAGAGAAATGAGTAAAATCAATTGCTAAATTGAGCAATTCAAATGCTAAGCTCTATAGAAAGCTCCCATATATTTAGTGTACAAACCCACCACAGTTCTTGATGTGTTTGGGCCATTCCATATGACCTTTTTAAAAGCAGTGGTTTCACTAATTTATAAAACTCATACTTCTCTTTTGTAGCTTTTCAGCTTTAAGCCTTATAACAATTCTGCTCCTCATAAGCATTTTAAGGTGAAAGATTGACCAAGCCTAATGGTCCCATGTGCTGACGGAAATTTGGCAGGCAAAAAGGCAGGTGTGACTTAACTTTCTCACTATAAGTTCCATCCAACTGCACATGGCATTTTGCAAATTTTACAGAAGTATTTGGAACAAAGAAATGTGAAGTATCTATTAAGGTATTTGCATGGTGAGTAATGCCCCTGAAAGAGAGGTGCCCTCAATCACACTATTCTCACAAATGGAGAAAATGAAAAATGGGGAAGCTTACTTCCTTGTTCAGATTTATGCCCTTGGCCAGTCCCCAAATAGCATAACTTGAAGCTCAAGCTTCAAATCCCAGTTAACATTACACTAAAATTGGTCTCGAGTGTACAATTTAGTGATTCATCAATTATGTATAACGCCCAGTGCTCACCACAAGTACTCTCCTTAATAACCATCACCCATTTAGCCCATCCTCTGCTCACCTCCATCCATTAACCCTCAGTTTGTTCTCTGTAGTAGAATCTCTTAGGGTTTACTTTTCCCTTGCTTTGTTTCCCTTTCCATAAGTTCATCTTTTTATTTCTTAAATCCTACAAATGAGTAAAATCTTACACCATTTGTCTTTCTCTGGTATTTGACTTATTTCACTTAGCATAATACACTCTAGCTCCATCCATGTCATTGAAAATGGCAAGATTTCATTCTTTTCGATGGCTGAGTAATATTGCATTGCATATGGAATGGAGTCCATTCATCACTCAATGGACGTTTGAGTTCTTTCCATAATTTGGCTATTGTTGATAATGCTGCTATATACATAATGGTGCATGCACCCCTTGAATTTGTATTTTTGTGTCCTTTGCATAAATATCTAGTAGTGCAATCGCTGGGTCATAGGATAATTCTATTTTTAACTTTTTGAGGAACCTCTATCTTGTTTTCCCAGCGGCTGTACTAGTTTGCATTCCCACCTACAGTGCAAGAGGTTTGCCTTTACTCCACATACTCACCAACACCTGTTCTTTCACATGTTGTTAATTTTAGCCATTCTGAAAGGTGTGAGGTGATATGTCATTGTGGTTTTGATTTGTACTTTCCTGATAATGTGTGATGGTGAGCATCTTTTCATGTGTCTGTTAGCCACCTGGAGGTCCTCTTTGGCAAAATGTCTGTTCATCTCTTCTGCCCATTTCTTAAATGAATTATTTATTTTGGGGTGTTGAGATTGATGAGTTCTTTATAGATTTTTGGATACCAATCCCTTATCCAATATTTTATTTACAAATGTTTTCTCCCATTTTTTAGGTTTCCTTTTAGTTTTGTTGTTTCCTTTGCCATGCAAAAATTTTTATCCTGAAAAAGTCCCAAAAGTTCATTTTTGCTTTTGTTTCCCTTGCCTCTGGAGAAGTATCTAGTACTAAGTCGCTACAACTGAGATCAAAGAGGTTACTACCTGTGTTCTCCTCTAGGATTTTGACAATTTCCTGTTTCAAATTTAGGTCTTTCACACATTTTGAATTTATTTTTGTGTATGGCATAAAAAGTGGCCCACTTTCATTCTTCTGCATGTTGCTGCCTAGTTTTCCCAACATCATTTGTTAAATAGACTTTTTTCCATTGGATATTCATTTCTGCTTTGTTGAAGATTAGTTGACTGTAGAGCTGTGGGTCCAGTTCTGGATTTTCATTCTTTTCCATTGATCTATGTGTCTGTTTTTGTGCCACTCCATACTGTCTTGATGATTACAGCTTTGTAATATAACTTGAAGTCTGGAAACATGATGCCTCAATCTTTACTTTTGTTTTTCAAGATTGATTTGGATATTTGGGATCTTTTGTGGTTCCACAGAAATTTTGGTATTGTTTGGTCTGGCTCTGTGAAAAATGCTGGTAGTATTTTGATAGGGATTGCATTAAATGTGTAGGTTGCTTGGAAGTTAAATAACATCCTACTAAAGAATGAAGGGTAAACCAGGAAATTAAAGAAGAAATTTTTAAAAAGTACATGGAAGCAAATGAAAATAAAAACATGACAGCCTAGAATCTTTGGGATGCAAAAAAGGTGGTCATAAGAGGGAAGCGTATAGCAATACAGGCTTACCTCAAGAAGCAATAAAAGTCTGAAAGACAACCTAACTGTACATCTAAAGAATCTAGAAAAGTAACAGCAAATAAAGCCTAAAACCAGCAAAATAAGGGAAATAATAAAGATTAGTTCAGAAATAAATGATTTAAAAACAAACAAAAAACCCAGATCAATGAAACTAAGAACTAATTCTTCGAAAGACTTAATAAAATTGATAAAACCAGACTTATCAAAAAAAGGGAAAGGACTCAAGTAAATAAAATCATGAATGAAAGAGGAGAGATCACAACCAAGACCAGAGAAATACAAACAATCATAAGACATTATTATGAAAAATTATAAGCCCACAAACTGGGCAATATGGAAGAAATGGATAAATTCCTAGAAACAGACAAACTACCAAAACTGAAACAAGAAGAAAGAGAAAACTTGGACAGACCCATGACCAGCAAAGGAATAGAATCAGAAATCAGAAATAAAAAAAGAAAAGAAATCAGAAATCTTCCAAGAAACCAATGTTCAGAGACAGATGAATTCCCAGGGGGAATTCTACCATACCAGATATTTAAAGAAGAGTTAATACCTATTCTTTTCTAACTGTTCCAAAAAAATAGAAATGGAAGAAAAACTTCCAAATTCCTCCTAAAAGGCCAGCATTACCTTGGTTTCAAAACCAGACTAAGACCCCGGTAAGAAGAAGTATAGGCCAATATCCCCAATGAACATGGGTGCAAATATTATCAGCAAGATATTAGCAAATCCAATCTGAGATACCACATTAAAATAATTATTCATTCCAATTGAGGGTAATTTATTCCTCAGCTGCAGGAGTGGTTCAATATCTTTATATAAAATGATATGATACACCACATTAATAAAAGAAAGGATAAGAACAATATGATCCTCTCAATAGATGAAGAGAAAAAATTTGACAAAATACAGCATCCATTCCTGATCAAACTCTTCAGAGAGTACGGACAGAGGGAACCTGCCTCAATATCATACAGGTTATATATGAAAAGCCCACAGCTAATGTCATACTCAATGGGGAAAAACTGAGAGCTTTTCCTCCATAGTCAGGAACAAGACAGGAATGTTCACTCTCACCATTGTTATTTAAAATAGTACTGAGAAGGGAGGGGCAAGAGGGCGGAAGAGTAGTGTTCCCAAATCACCTGTCCCCACCAAATTACCTAGATAACCTTCAAATCATCCTGAAAATCTACGAATTCGGCCTGAGATTTAAAGAGAGACCAGCTGGAATGCTACAGTGAGAAGAGTTCGTGCTTCTATCAATGTAGGAAGACAGGAAAAAAGAAATAAAGAAACAAAAGGCCTCCAAGGGGGAGGGGCCCCGCGAGGAGCGGGTCTAAAGCCGGGGTGAGTGTCCCCAGGGCAGGAGAGCTCCGTCCCAGAGAAGCAGGAGCTTCACCAATCTTCCTGGGCGGAAAGGTGCCCGCAGGGAGTTGGAGCAGGACCCCAGGAGGGCACCGATGCCCCCGGGCTCCCTGGGACAATAACAGACACCTGCGCCCCAGGAGACGTCGCCATACTCCGGGGCGGCCGAGCTCCCTAAAACACTGCAGCACTCACGGCTGGACCCAGAGCACCTCGGAGGGGCTCGGGCGGCGGCTCCATGCGGAGGGGGCTGCGCGTCTCCGGGAGTAGCTCGGTGGGGTTCCGGCTGCGGCTCCACGGAGCGGGCTGCGCAGCCGGGAGCGCGAATCCAACAGCGCAGTTCCCGGAGCACAGGGCGCCGGGACACAGCCCAGGATCCGGCCTCCCCCAGGGACAGGCAGAGGCCGGGAGGGCCCAGGACAGCAAGGATGCTCCTGCCTGGAACTGAGCAGATCAGCGGCCCCGCCCATGGAGCATCCAGGCCCTGCAGACTGAGAGCTCCATAGTTACTGTGGGGGTTGAAGCCAGGCCTACAGAGCTGCCGCCAACACTGGGGTTGTTCCTCCTGGGACCTCACGGGGTGAACAACTCCCACTGAGCCCTGCACCAGGCAGGGGGAGGAGCAGCTCCCCCAAGTGCTAACACCTGAAAATCAGCACAACAGGCTCCTCCCCCAGAAGACCAGCTAGACGGACAAGCTCCAGGGGAAGTCAAGGGACTTAAAGTATACGGAATCAACATACTCCCCCGTGTTTTTTTTTTTCTGTTTTTCTTTTTGATTTCTGATTGCTTCCCCCACCCTTTTTTTCACCTTTCTTTCTTTTTCTTTCTCTTTTTCTTCTCTTTTTTCCTCTTCTTCATCCTTTTTTCTTTTTTCTTTTTCTTTTTTCTTTCCTTCTCTCTCTCTCTTTTCCTCCTTTTCCCAATACAACTTGTTTTTGGCCACTCTGCACTGAGCAAAATGACTACAAGGAAAACCTCACCTCAAGAGAAAGAATCAGAAACAGTCTTCTCTCCCACAGAGTTACAAAATCTGGATTACAATTAAATGTCAGAAAGCCAATTCAGAAGCACTATTATACAACTACCGGTGGCTCTAGAAAAAAAGCATAAAGGACTCAAGAGACTTCATGACTGCAGAATTTAGATCCAATCAGGCAGAAATTAAAAAACAATTGAATGAGATGAAATCCAAACTAGAAGTCCTAACGACGAGGGTTAACGAGGTGAAAGAGTGCATGACATAGAAGAAAAGTTGATGGCAAAGAGGGAAACTGAAGAAAAAAGAGACAGACAGATAAAAGACCATGAAGATAGATTAAGGGAAATAAACGACAGCCTGAGGAAGAAAAACCTACGTTTAATTGGTGTTCCCGAGGGCGCCGAAAGGGATAGAGGGCCAGAATATGAATTTGAACAAATCATAACTCAAAACTTTCCTAATCCGGGAAGGGAAACAGGCATTCAGATCCAGGAAATAAAGAGATCCCCCCCTTAAATCAATAAAAACCGTTCAACACCTCTACATTTAATAGTGAAGCTTGCAAATTCCAAAGATAAAGAGAAGATCCTTAAAGAAGCAAGAGACAAGAAATCCGTGACTTTTATGGGGAGGAGTATTAGGGTAACAGCAGACCTCTCCACAGAGACCTGGCAGGCGAGAAAGGGCGGACAGGATATATTCACGGTCCTAAATGAGAAGAACATGCAACCAAGAATACTTTATCCAGCAAGGGTCTCATTCAGAATGGAAGGAGAGATAAAGAGCTTCCAAGACAGGCAGGAACTGAAAGAATATGTGACCTCCAAACCAGCTCTGCAAGAAATTTTAACGGGACTCTTCAAATTCCCCTTTAAGAAGAAGTTCAGTGGAACAATCCACAAAAACAAGGACTGAATAGATATCATGATGACACTAAACTCATATCTGTCAATAGTAACTCTGAACGTGAACAGGCTTAATGACCCCATCAAAAGGCACAGGTTTCAGACAGGATAAAAAAGCAGGACCCATCTATTTGCTGTCTACAAGAGACTCATTTTAGACTGAAGGACCCCTACAGCCTGAAAATAAAGGTTGGAGAACCATTTACCATTCAAATGGTCCTCAAAAGAAAGCAGGGGTACCCATCCTTATATCAGAGAAACTAAAATGTACTCCAAAGACTGTAGTGAGAGGTGAAGAGGAACACTATATCATACTTCAAGGATCTATCCAACAAGAGGACTTAACAATCCTAAATATATATGCCCTGAATGTGGGTGCTCCCAAATATTTAAATCAATCAATAACCAAAGTGAAGAAATACTTAGATAATAACACACTTATACTTGGTGACTTCAAATTTGCTCTTCTATGCTAGATAGGTCTTCTAAGCACAACATCTCCAAAGAAACGAGAGCTTTAAATGATACACTGGACCAGATGGATTTCACAGATATCTACAGAACTTTACATCCAAATGAAACTGAATACACATTATTCTCAAGTGCACATGGAATTTTCTCCAGAATAGACCACATACTGGGTCACAAATCGGGTCTGAACCGATAGCAAAAGATTGGGATCGTCCCCTGCATATTCTCAGACCATAATGCCTTGAAATTAGAACTAAGTCACAAGCAGAAGTTTGGAATGACCTCAAACACGTGGAGGTTAAGGACCATCCAGCACAAAGATGAAAGGGTCAACCAGGAAATTAAGGAAGATACAAAAAGATTCATAGAAACTAATGAGAATGAAGATACAACCATTCAAAATCTTTGGGACGCAGCTAAAGCAGTCCTGAGGGGGAAATACATCGCAATACAAGCATCCATTCAAAAACTGGAAGGAACTCAAATACAAAAGCTAACCTTACACCTAAAGGAGCTAGAGAAAAAACAGCAGATAGATCCTACACCCAGCAGAAGAAGGGATTTAATTAAAATTTGAGCAGAACTCAATGAAATCGAGACCAGAAGAACTGTGGAACAGATCAACAAAACCAGGAGTTGGTTCTTTGAAAGAATTAATAAGATAGATAAACCATTAGCCAGCCTTATTAAAAAGAAGAGGGAGAACACTCAAATTCATAAAATCATGAATGAGAAAGGAGAGATCACTAACCAACACCAAGGAAATACAAACGATTTTAAAAACATATTATGAACAGCTCTACGCCAATAAATTAGGCAATCTAGAAATAATGGACGCATTCCTGGAAAGCCACAAACTACCAATACTGGAACAGGAAGAAATAGAAAACTTGAACAGGCCAATAACCAGGGAGGAAATTGAAGCAGTCATCAAAAACCTCCCAAGACACAAAAGTCCAGGGCCAGATGGCTTCCCAGGGGAATTCTATCAAACGTTTAAAGAAGAAACCACACCTATTCTACTAAAGCTGTTTGTAAAGGAGAATTACAGACCAATATCCCTGATGAACATGGATGCAAAACTTCTCAACAAGATACTAGCCAGTCGGATCCAACAGTACATTAGGGAAATTATTCACCATGTCCAAGTAGGATTTATCCCTGGGACACAAGGCTGGTTCAACACTCGTAAAACAATCAATGTGATTCATCATATCAGCAAGAGAAAAACCAAAAACCATATGATCCTCTCATTAGATACAGAGAAAGCATTTGACAAAATACAGCATCCATTCCTGATCAAAACTCTTCAGAGTGTAGGGATAGAGGGAACTTTCCTCGACATCTTAAAAGCCATCTACGAAAAGCCCACAACAAATATCATTCTCAATGGGGAAGTACTGGGAGCTTTTCCCCTATGATCAGGAGCAAGACAGGGATGTCCACTCTCACCTCTGCTAACAGTACTGGAAGTCCTCGCCTCAGCAATCAGACAACAAAAAGACTTTAAAGGCATTCAAATTGGCAAAGAAGAAGTCAAACTCTCCCTCTTCACCTATGACATGATACTCTACATAGAAAACCCAAAAGCCTCCACCCCAAGATTGCTAGAACTCATACAACAATTTGACAGCGTGGCAGTATACAAAATCAATGCCCAGAAATCAATGGCATTTCTATACACCAACAATGAGACTGAAGAAAGAGAAATTAAGGAGTCAATCCCTTTCACAATTGCACCCAAAAGTATAAGATACCTAGGAATAAACCTAACCGAAGAGGTAAAGGATCTATACCCTAAAAACTATAGGACACTTCTGAAAGAAATTGAGGAAGACACAAAGAGATTGAAAAATATTCTGTGCTCATGGACTGGCAGAATTAATATTGTGAAAATGTCAATGTTACCCAGGGCAATTGACACGTTTAATCCAATCACTATCAAAATACCATGGATTTTATTCAGAGAGTTAGAACAAATTATTTTAAGATATGTGTGGAATCAGAGAAGACCCCAAATAGCCAGGGGAATTTTAATAAGGAAAACCATAGCTGGGGACATCACAATGACAGATTTCAGGTTGTACTACAAAGCTGTGGTCAACAAGACAGTGTGGTACTGGCACAAAAACAGACACATAGATCAATGGAACAGAATAGAGAACCCAGAAGTGGACCCTGAACTTTATGTTCAACTAATATTCGATAAAGGAGGAAAGACTATCCATTGGAAGAAAGACAGTCTCTTCAATAAATGGTGCTGGGAAAATTGGACATCCACATACAGAAGAATGAAACTAGACCACTCTCTTTCATGATACACAAAGATAAACTCAAAATGGATGAAATATCTAAATGTGAGACAAGATTCCATCAAAATCCTAGAGGAGAACACAGGCAACACCCTTTTGAACTTGGCCGGCCACAGTAACGTCTTGCAAGATACATCCACAAAGGCAAAAGAAACAAAAGCAAAAATGAACTATTGGGACTTCGTCAAGATAAGAAGCTTTTGCACAGCAAAGGATATTCAACAAAACTAAAAGACAACCTCCAGAATGGGAGCAGATATTTGCAAATGACGTGTTAGATAAAGGGCTAGTTTCCACGATCTATAAAGAACTTATTAAACTCAACACCAAAGAAACAAACAATCCAATCATGAAATGGGCAAAAGACCTGAAGAGAAATCTCACAGAGGAAGACATAGACATGGCCTACATGCACATGAGAAAATGCTCTGCATCACTTGCTATCAGGGAAATACAAATCACAACCACAATGAGATACCACCTCACACCAGTGAGAATGGGGAAAATTGACGAGGCAGGAAACAACAAATGTTGGAGAGGATGGGGAGAAAAGGGAACCCTCTTACACTCTTGGTGGGAATGTGAACTGGTGCAGCCACCCTGGAAAACTGTGTGGAGGTTCCTCAAAGAGTTAAAAATACACCTGCCCTAGGACCCAGCACTTGCACTGTTGGGTATTTACTCCAAAGATTCAGATGCAATGAAACGCCGGGACACCTGCATTCCAATGTTTCTAGCAGTAATGTCCACAATAGCCAAACTGTGGAAGGAGCCTTGGTGTCCATCGAAAGATGAATGGATAAAGAAGATGTTATTTGTGTATACAATGGAATACAATACTCAGCCATTAGAAATGACAAATACCCACCATTTGCTTCAACGTGGATGGAACTGGAGGGTATTATGGTGAGTGAAGTAAGTCAGTCGGAGAGGGACAAACAGTGTATGTTCTCATTCATTTGGGGAATATAAATAATAGTGAAAGGGAATTTATGGGAAGGGAGATGAAATTTGTGGGAAATATCAGAAAGGGAGATAGAACATAAGGACTCCTAACTCTGTGAAACGAACTAGGGGTGGTAGAAAGAGAAGTGGGCATAGGTGGGGGTGTCTGGGTGATGGGCACTGAGGGGGGCACTTGATGGAATGAGTACTGAGTGTTATTCTATATGTTGGCAAATTGAACGCCGATAAAAATAAAAATAAATAAATAAAATAGTACTGGAAGTCCTATCTGACACAAAAAGACAAAAAAATAAATAAAAATCATCCAAATCAGCAAAGAAGTCAGTCTTTCACTATTCACAGATAGCATGATACTCCATATAGAAAATCTGAAAGACTCCAGCAAACAATTACTGGAACTGATACATGAATTCAGAAAAGTCACAGAATACAGGGGACCTGGGTGACCCAGTTGGTTAACCATCTGCCTTCAGCTCAAGTCATGATCTAAGGATGGAGCCCCACATAGGGCTCCCTGTTCAGCAGGATGTCTGCTTCTCTGGCTCTCTCTCCATCTTCCCCCCACCCCTTGTTCTCCATCTCTTTCTCAAATAAATCAATAAATAAATATCTTTTAAAACTAAAATCTGCATATAGAAATCTGCTGGATTTTTACACACCAATAATGAAGCAGCAGAATGAGAAATCAAAGAATTTGTCCCATTTACAAAATCGCACCAAAAACCGTAAGATACCTGGGAATAAACCTATCCAAAGAAGTAAAAGATCTATACTCTGAAAACTGTAGGACATTTATGAAAGAAATTGAGGGAAACCTGGTGGCCCAGTGGTTGAGCGTCTGCCTTGGGCTCAGGGCATGATCCTGCGGTCCCAGGATCGAGTCCCACATCAAGCTCCTCACAGGGAGTCTGCTTCTCCCTCTGCCTATGTCTCTGCCTCTCTCTCTGCGTCTCTCAAGAATAAATAAATAAAATATTTTCTAAAAAAGAAAGAAATTGAAAAGAACACAAAGAAATGGAGAAACAGGGGCATCTGGGTGGCTCAGTAGCTGAGTGTCTGCCTTTGACTCCAGTCATGATCTCAGGGTCCTGGGACCAAATCTCACATCAGGCTCCCCATAGGGAGCCTGTTTCTCCCTCTGCCTATATCTCTGTTTCTGTCTCTCTATGTGTCTCTCATGAATAAATAAATAAAATCTTTAAAAAGAGAAAAAAATAGAAAGATATTACATGCTCATGGGTTGGAAGAACAAATTTTGTTAAAATGTCTATACTACCCAAAGCAGTCTACCCTCTCTTCTGATGGTTGATGTGTAGCTTCAAATTTGTATATGAAAGATCTAATTTTTTTCTTTCTAGCTTAGATGCCCTATAACTAATATTGAGTGATGGTGGGAGACAGCAGATATGTATACACATAAATAAATCTATTCTTCTGGACTTATTTCAGAGATTCTCTATGTATAATTTTCTTCTGAGCCCTTTCCTTGTGTAGATTTTAACTTGCATCTAAAATCACACATTCTGTCCTACTCTCTGATATAGCCTTACATCTGGAATTCAGGATGTAAGTAATACATCTGGTATTCCTTTGCTTTAAACTTAGCATAGCATAGATTAGCAGAACATAAGAAATCAAATATTTTGCAGAAGCTCTAATATGATTTCCTTTTTGCATTACAGCAGTTTAAATGTGAATGGTGATGATGACTTCCTGTTTAAGGCAAACTATGTTATGAAATCATATACCTTATTCAAAATTCCTTTTGTATAGTGAGATTTAATATGTACTACTATATCCTCCACAAGTAAATAAACTCCATAATGGTAGGGGCTATATCTTATATGATTCTTATTATTACTCATACTCCACCTGAAAAATAGTAAACACACCATAAAGATTGCTCAAAGAAAAAGTATATCATCCATGTTTTCTTTTTTAAAGATTTTATTTATTCATGAGAGAGAGAGAGAGAGAGAGAGAGAGAGAGAGGCAGAGACACAGGCAGAGGTAGAAGCAGGCTCCATGCAAGAAGCCTGATGTGGAACTTGATCCTGGGTCCCCAGGATCACACCCTGGGCTGCAGTTGGCGGTAAACCGCTGCGCCACCGGAGCTGCCCTCATCTATGTTTTCTATGATCCCCATTTGAAACTATTTTATTCCTTATTTTATGGTTAAATTTCCCCCCATCTATTAGTTCATCTAACATAAATCTAATAAAAGAACAACCTATTTTTAAATTGGTACATCTTATCTCTATTATTAATTATCTTGATCCTCAAAATCATGAAATATAGCCGTATCATATACACAGTATAGTCTAATGTAAAGATTTTTGGCAGCAAATAGAACTGCGTTTGAAACACACCCAAGACAGTTGTACAATTTGGGACAGGTTGTTTAATTTTTGGTTTCCTCATTTATAAAATGGTGGAAATTAATATAGTTATTGTAAAAATGTAAGAAACCTTGCCCAATAAGAGTACATCATAAATGCAAAATAAATAAGAATCATTATTATTTTTTATGATAGAGCACCTAAAATCAAAGTTAGAGCCAGTAATAGATAGGCCTCAAAAGCTTAGTCTATCTGGTAGACTCTGGGTAGCTGCTCAGATGCTTATTAGCTTTTTATGGAATCATTAATAGGAAGATAATCGTTTTTGAATAGTGTATGTTATTTCAGGAGAAAATTAAAAGCTTTGGAATAGCATGGATCTCATGTAGACCTTTACTCCATGTGAGGAGTTTAGCCATGCTATGACATTCACACTGAGTTTTAAGGAGGATTTGGCATACACTAAATATACTTATGAACCCCTAATTCATCTTGGAGAATTCTGATTTATTTTCCCTTTGCTTTAAAAACCATATTGACTTCCCAGAGCTGTGAGAATAGACCAAGACCAAACACTCAGAATTCTCCATGAAGAAAATGAAGTTGGCATGATTAGGAATAAAACCAAGGAAATCAAAACCAATTTATATTCCAAAGTGAATTTTTCAAACCTAAAAATAACTCCATGCCACAAAAAGGTTATGTAAAATTAAAACTTTATTTTGAAAACAAAGTTTTAGTTATGCAAATAAATCAATTTTTTAAATCAATGTGCTGAAAATTTACAGAAAGATATACTGAACTGATAACCACTCCTTGAAGTACTTCATATTTCTTGGCCCCATATGACTAGTGGGTTAATGAATGAAAACATTACTAAATTAGTCTTAAAATTTCCTATGCAACATGATACAGTCTTTGGAGGACAATACATTATAGTGGTTCACCAGCAATTTTAATTGTATATGTATCCAAAATATTTCCAACCAGTTCCCCAATGTTGGTAAATGAAAAGTCAGGGGAAAAATATCTCTATTTAGTGTATTAAAGCATTCCACACATTGGATATTCCATAGCATTTGGGGAGAGCCAGCATGATTGACCATCATGCCCATATTCTCCAGTGTTGGTTTAGCCTCGGTTTTTACTCTGGCTATGCTTGGCTCAGGTCTCAGTTAGGGAGTAGCTTCTAATCCAGGGTAATAAACTTTAGTTCTTGACCATGAACCATGGTCACCAAGATTTTCTAATTTATTGATTCCCAGAATTTTGACAGCTTTAAATTTCCTCAGTGATTTTCCCCCCTAGGAAATGCTCAGACAGATATGGCATTGATCCATGTGCAAATCATACAACTTTAACTAAGAACCAAGATGGTTATTAATAAGTAATTTTATGTTAAATATGACCTAGGGCACACTCTGTGAATTCTGAAAGAAATTGCTGTTCTCTCTGCAGATTGCAAAATATCTTCATAGAGCTTTGCTTAATCAAATTTCATGGTTCAAAATTGGGGGAAGCTTACTCTATCCTCCAGGACTAGAAGGACCTTTCAGCAAATGGCCAGAATAAAGCTGAGTAGCCCAAAATCCAATGGATTATCACCCGCTCTGGATAACGCCTTAATTCATATAGATTGCTTTTCTAGACTGGCCACTTCACTGTCTGTCATATTCATACTTTACTTCAGCTAGGTAAATCATCACTAGGTTAGTTTAATTATATCCACTGATGTGAAATTAATCAAAATTATTCTCCTTTTTAGTACTGATGTGTAAAACCAGACTTATTTATTGTTCATCAGTTACGTTTTTTTAAATACCCATTTAACTCTAAACCTGCAGAAGGAAATGTTTTCTTGACATTTCTGATTGTTGTCACATCAATATGTACAAACTATGCTGATTATGAAGATGAATAAAGTAGTAATATAATAGCTAGAAACTACAGAAACATTTTGTGTTCTAAATTAAGTTTCGCAACTCAAGACTTCAAGTTATATTACAAAATTTTAGTGACCAAAATTGTATGGTACCAGCACAAAAATAGCACATAGATCAAAAGAACAGAATAAAAACCCAGGAAAGAACCCATACCTATGTGACCAATTAATATTCAACGAAGGAGGAAAGAAAGCCCAATGGGAAAAAGTCCTTTCAACAAATGGTGTTGGAAAAACTGAACAGCAAATGCAAAAGAATGAAACTGGACAATTTTCTTCACCATACACAAAAATAAATTCACAAAGGATTAAAGACCTGAATATGAGACATGAAGCCATAGAAATCCTAGAGAAGGACACAGACAGTAACCTCTTTGACATTCACCATAGCATGTTTTTCCTAGATATGTCTCCTGAGCCAAGGGAAACAAAAGCAGACAGAAACTATTGGGACTTCATCAAAATAAAAAGCTCTGCACAAAGAAGGAAACAATCATCAAAACTAAAAGATAACCTATAAAATGGGAGAAGATATTTTTTTTTTAATTTTATTTATTTATGATAGGCACACAGTGAGAGAGAGAGAAGCAGAGACACAGGCAGAGGGAGAAGCAGGCTCCATGCACCGGGAGCCCGATGTGGGACTCGATCCCGGGTCTCCAGGATCGCGCCCCGGGCCAAAGGCAGGCGCCAAACCACTGCGCCACCCAGGGATCCCTAGAAGATATTTTTAAATGGCATATCTGATAGAGGGTGAGTATCCAAGATATATAAAGAACTCATAAAACTATACCCTAAAAACTATAGAACACTTCTGAAAGAAATTGAGGAAGACACAAAGAGATGCAAAAATATTCCATGCTCATGGATTGGCAGAATTAAAATTGTGAAAATATCAATGTTACCCAGGGCAATTGACATGGTTAATGCAATCACTATCAAAATACCATGGACTTTCTTCAGAGAGTTAGAACAAATTATTTTAAGATATGTGTGGAATCAGAAAAGACTCCGAATAGCCAGGGGAATTTTAATAAGGAAAACCATAGCTGTGGGCATCACAATGCCAGATTTCAGGTTGTACTACAAAGCTGTGGTCATCAAGACAGTGTGGTACTGGCACAAAAACAGACACATAGATCAATGGAACAGAATAGAGAACCCAGAAGTGGACTCTGAACTTTATGTTCAACTAATATTCGATAAAGGAGGAAAGACTATCCATTGGAAGAAAGACAGTCTCTTCAATAAATGGTGCTGGGAAAATTGGAAATCCACATGCAGAAGAATGAAACTAGACCACTCTCTTGCACCATACACAAAGATAAACTCAAAATGGATGAAATATCTAAATGTGAGACAGGATTCCATCAAAATCCTAGAGGAGAACACAGGCAACACCCTTTTTGATCTTGGCGGGCCACAGTAACTTCTTGCAAGATACATCCACGAAGGCAAAAGAAACAAAAGCAAAAATGAACTATTGGGACTTCATCAAGATAAGAAGCTTTTGCACAGCAAAGGATACAGTCAACAAAACTAAAACACAACCTACAGAATAGGAGAAGATTTTGCAAATGACGTGTCAGATAAAGAGCTAGTTTCCAAGATCTATAAAGAACTTATTAAACTCAACACCAAAGAAATAAACAATACAATCATGAAATGGGCAAAAGACATGAACAGAAATCTCACAGAAGAAGAGATAGACGTGGCCAAGATGCACATGAGAAAATGCTCCGCATCACTTGCCATCAGGGAAATACAAATCCAAACCACAATGAGATACCACCTCACACCAGTGAGAATGGGGAAAATTAACCAGGCAGGAAACAACAAATGTTGGAGAGGATGGGGAGAAAAGGGAACCCTCTTACACTCTTGGTGGGAATGTGAACTGGTGCAGCCACTGGAAAACTGTGTGGAGGTTCCTCAAAGAGTTAAAAATAGACCTGCCCTACGACCTAGCAATTGCACTGTTGGGGATTTACCCCAAAGATACAGATGCAATGAAATGCTGGGACATCTGCACCCCAATGTTTCTAGTAGCAATGTCCACAGGAGCCAAACTGTGGTAGGAGCCTAGCGGTCCATCGAAAGATGAATGGATAAAGAAGATGTGGTTTGTGTATACAATGGAATACAATACTCAGCCATTAGAAATGACAAATACCCACCTTTTGCTTCACCGTGGATGGAACTGGAGGGTATTATGCTGAGTGAAGTAAGTCAATCGGAGAAGGACAAACATTATATGGTCTCATTCATTTGGGGAATATAAATAATAGTGAAAGGGAATATAAGGGAAGGGAGAAGAAGTGTGTGGGAAATATCATAAAGGGAGACAGAACATAAAGACTCCTAACTCTGGGAAACGAACTAGGGGTGGTGGAAGGGGAGGAGGGCTGGGGGTGGGGGTGAATGGGTGATGGGCACTGGGGGGGCACTTGACAGGATGAGCACTGGGTGTTATTCTGTATGTTGGTAAATTGAACACCAATAAAAAATAAATTTATTAAAGAAAAAATAAAAATAAATAAATAAATAAATAAATAAATAAATAAATAAATAAGGTAAAAATAGAACTACCCTACAATCCAGCAATTGCACTACTAGGTACTTACTCAAAAGATACAAAATACTGATTCGAAGGGGCATATGAACCTTTTTGTTTATAGCAGCATTATCTACAATAACGAAATTATGGAAATAGCCCAAGTATTTGTCTACTGATGAATTTTGAAGAAGTTGTGTATATATATATGTACACAATGGAATATCAGTCATAAAAAGAATGAAATCTTTTCATTTGCAATGATGTAGATGGGTCTAAGGAATATTATGCTAAGTGAAATAGTCAGAGACAGAAAAATACCACTTGATTTCCCTAATATGTGGAATTCAAGAAACAGAACAAAGTAGTATAGGGGAAAAATATAGAGGGAAGGAGACCAAGAAATGGACTCTTGACTATAGAGAATAAAGTGATGGTTTCCAGAGGTGAAGTGAGTGGTAAGGATGGATAAAATAGGACATGGGGATTAAGGAGTACAAGCATAGGGTATTGTAGGAAAGTATAGATCACTAAATTGTATGCCTGAAACTAATACTATATTTTAACTAACTGGAATTTAAATAAAAACTTAAAAAAATAACTAAGGGTGGTGGAAGGGGAGGAGGGCGGGTGTTGGAGGGGAATGGGTGACGGGCACTGAGGTGGACACTTGACGGTAGGAGCACTGGGTGTTTTTCTGTATGTTGGTAAATTGAACACCAATAAAAATTAATTAAAAAAAAACTTAAAAAAATAAATATGTGGTAATATGTTGTTAGCTTTATAGAAATACCTGAATGTGATCTGCTAAGTAAAGCTGAAAAGAAGTTTAGCTAAGTATTTATAATTATAAGAAAATTAAATTCTTTCTTCTGTTGCTGAGAATGTGGAGGAAACCTTGCTATTCCCTTCCCTACATAGCATAACATTAAGCAAAACCTTTTAGAAGAAAAAATATATCATCAGGAAGTAAGAAAGGAATTGAAAGGCTTTTTAGATAATGGATGGCATTTTCATATATTTTAGGCATCTAATGAGATAGTAATCATGCTACCCAAGATACAATTGAACCTGAATGGGCAGGCTTGCTTCATGCTCTGGGCAGGAGAAATTTTTTTCATGATTTATGAACTAATCATGGCCAATGATTTAAACTTTTGTTTCCCCACTAGCTAATTAGATTTAGTGAATTTCTTGACCCATATGCATCTCCAGAATCTATACAGACTTGATTTTGATTACTAACCTGTACCTTTGATTATTTCTCAGGAACTGTATCTGCATCTTGATTCACAGCTTATGCTAATGCAGTCATTGCTGCAAGTAAAAGTTATTCCTCTGATGCACACTCTGGATTATCTTTCAATGACTATACCAAGAGAACCTGCTTTAATTTTCAAATCCTAGATATCATGTTGTTATATGATAAGCAGTAATAGTCAAGCCACCAATGACTGCATCTGCTTCTGGACTCACATACCACCAATTATTATAATATTAACTTCCTCACACTTTATTCTGTTTAACTTTTGTGCTTACCCTGTAACCTTGACTCCTTTCTCAGACTTGGAATCTCCTAGACCTCAAATACTTTCTTTTGTCTTATAGATTGGCCAAACTATTGCTCTGGCACATGATATAGTATATAAGCATCCAGTACATGACCAGGTCTGTGTTAATGTTGTATTATAAAGCACTTTGTGTATATCCATTGTCATTTTAGGTTTTTTCTTTGAGGATAGTAGAATAATTATATCCTATTCTTGCAGGGAAACAGTGGCAAAGCCCAGCAAATCCAAATTTGCTACATTCTCCCGTGGAAGAAGTCTGAAGGGTGCCCCTCATTCTTGAGTGATTTCAAAATCTTTTAACATTTCCCAATGAATAATACATTTGTCTCTTAATCCTCAAGCCTTGCTAAACAGTAAGAAAAAATGAAATGAGCACTGGAAGAAGTGTCACAGATGTACACTGCAGCCTTTTCTCTGTGATAGACTCACAGAAGTACTTGGCCCAGTCATTTCAATTCTCTGAGCATCAGTTTTTCCGATGATAAAATGCAAACTGTCAATCTCTGTCATTTTTCAAATCATAAGAGTCTTAGATGTTTTCCATTGCTCCATCACTGACAGGATTGGACTCTTTCTGACTTTCTTAGACTTGGGGTCTGCAGACTTATTCTATAGACATATGGCACAAGAAAAAGACTTTTTTGGGAGGTCACTTTAGTGGGCAAGGGAAACAGCACTATCTGTGGTCCCTTCTTTCAGGATTAGGTAGGATTCAGAAGAAAGAGTTGAATTCCCTTTCTGGTTCTGAGCATCTAATTAATGCCAAACGTTTCTATTAGAGGAATACAAAAAGAATGCTTCTTTCTCCTATTCATTTCATTTTCCTAATGCAAAGGGGGAAAACTGAGTTCATTCATTCTTAAGAGTCTCTAGGTGAAAAATCAGTGAACTATTTGGAAGAATCAGTGTCCCCTTTTATATTTATTCACCTTTATAATATTAAATACAATATACTACCAGCCAAAACAGAATAGATACATTAGATGATTCTTGTCTCACAGAAATATTGCTGAAAACATATAGCAAGATAGAGCGGTACACGTGTTTACAAGTGCAAGGAATGTTTTCTATAATTAAAAAAAACCCTCCCCCTTAGACACAAACTTCTTGAAGGATGGCTTTTATGTGATCCAGATATTTGCTAGTGTGGCTGGTGGAATCTTTCCTTCAGCTAAAAAAACTTGAATCCCATCTATAAGAGTAATGCCTTTTCCACAAAACCTGGTATTTATAGCAGCTGCAGGAAAGAAATACACCTCGCTGAATGATCCAAAGCTCTCTAACAAATGTAGCTTTAGTTGAATGAAATTATACTCTTTTTCTTCCCTTCGAAGATTAGAGCAGTATAAAATGAAGTCCATGAAAAAAGTAATAAAAAATAAAATAAAATGAAGTCCATGCACACTATTATTGACAGCAGAGAAAGAAGAATGAAAGTCATTTGAGATTTCATCCTGGGTCACGCTGCAACCTGGAAATCCACCCTTCCCTTTTTTTTAAATAAATTAATTTTTATTGGTGTTTAATTTACCAACATACAGAAAAACACCCAGTGCTCATCCCGTGAAGTGTCCCCCTCAGTGCCCGTCACCCATTCCCCCCCATCCCCCACCCTCCTCCCCTTCCACCACCCCTAGTTCATTTCCCAGAGTTAGGAGTCTTTATGTTCTGTCACCCTTCCCTTTAAAAAAAAAAACTCTGAATGCAGCTCCTAACAGTTACATGCTACTGATAACTCCACAATTTGGTTTAAAGTTAGAAGGCATCTTCTTCAGTATTTCTACCTGAGCATAAAAGAAACAACATGCAAACCAGGGAACAATTTTACTTACATTGTCTCAAAATAAGTTGATTACTAGTATCTAAAAATGTAAATTTAACCTAAAATCATTTAGCCAACTGTTGATTTTTTAATGTACTGATTATTCTGATAGATAAAGCTTATCTATGAGAAACAGCAACTATCTCTTGTCTTATTTCTTCTCTTTTATTATAAATGTGTCTTTTTGTTGTTGTTCTGGAGTGCTTTCTTTGAAAGCAGAATCTCTATATCTAACATTAATTACAATTCGCTTTTGCAGTAAAAATATATAACTTAAACAAGCTGATAAGAACATGCAGTCATGTTAGTAAAGGTCCTGAGACATTATAGTTCTTATTTTTTAATCATAGCTCATTTTGAAAATAACAGAAACCTAACCATTTTAATAATTTAGTAGATAAAAAATCACCTCCAAAAAATATAACAAAGAGTAGATAAAAAAAAAAAACATTCTGCACATTCTGCAAGTAACTCTACTTAATACAGAGTTGGTAAAATTACAAATGTTCATGGGGTTATTTTGTTCAATATCAATTGAGTGAAACAAATCAGGAAAAATCTCTCCATGTCAAACTTACATTTCTCCCCATTCAAAGTTACTTCCCCCTCCCACATCAAGAAGCCAACTGCATAATTATTTTTGTTTGTGCAAATACTAAGGAAATGACATACAAGGATGGTCCAGGTTCATGATATCCATACCACCATTAGATCTGACAGGTTACCCAGAACCGGGTGTGAAGAGACCAATTCTAGATTATTAATAGTAAAAAGCACAGATAAGATCTTATTTATAATTTAAAAAAGAGCCTACCGTTTCAGTTTCTTTCCATTTTCTCCAGAAATCCCCAAAGAATTCAAGCGAAAGCCATTCCAACAAGGATGCTACTGATATATGCATCAATTCCAGCTCCCTGTTCTGAGAAAAACTATTCGAGTCCTATTTACTACCAAAAAATAAAAAATAAAAAGGAAATAAAGACAAAAATAAATGAAAGAAAGAAAGAGAAAAGAAAAGAAAAAAGGAAGGAAGGAGGGAGGTAGGGACAGAGGGAGGAAAGAATAAAAAAAAATTTTTTTAAAGCCAAAAAAAATGAAGATAAAAGGAAAAAAAATAAAATTTTTAGCATTCCACCATCATGTTGGAAAACACGGTAGTGAAATCAGAGTGAAATACACAAGCCTCTGTGAACACTGAACATTTCCGTTTTCCAGGGGGTAGCTTGAGCTAGCAAGCTCACTGGTGCTTGATCTCTCTTGATCTCTCTCTGGTTAATGATGCAGAACTATGCTATGGGCTGTACATAAAGCCTGCTAAGCTTCACACTTAGCAAATAAACTCTTGTTTCTATTTATAGGGCCACCGTGCATTTTCTTCCAATCTTGTGGTTGCACTCAGCTTTGAGTTTGTGACAATACATGGCCTATTTGTTTATGGAGCTTTTTGCAGCAGCTATGTGCCCTCTGGTTCCTTTCATAGATAGTGGACCACTGCAATCGTTACTGTGATCCTTTATCTCAGGCCCTCAGTTGTTGTGTTCAGATACCAAAGTGGGAACTCCTAACTTAAGGTTGCCCCATAGGTAGCTCCCAATAGAAGAGTTCAAAATGGCCATGATCTCTGCCTAGCACATTCTTAGATGTGCAGACCTTTAAACCCCTAGGATTAAAATAAATGTTAAATTCATTAAGAAAAACTTTAAGATACCTAACTCACCTCTTACTTCCTGTTCACCCATTCCCCCCAGAGTCCTGGGCCAGGAAGTGCAAGTAAACCTCCATTTCCTCTCAGCGGTTACGGATAATTCGGTGAAAAGGGCCTCATTTCCTGGAGCCCAAACCCTTAACCACAGCCTGTTGAAGATGGTGTTGCAAGGAGTCTCAGAGCCTCAGGGTCCAGCACCACACTGTATTAGACACCTAACATATCACCAGCAGCAGCACCCCTGAGAG
Organism: Vulpes lagopus; assembly: GCF_018345385.1. Lineage (NCBI taxonomy): Eukaryota > Metazoa > Chordata > Mammalia > Carnivora > Canidae > Vulpes > Vulpes lagopus. The sequence continues at coordinate 61,185,814 of NC_054848.1, read as the reverse complement.
ATGAAGAGAGGGCAACTGAAGGCAATGTCCAAGACTTGAGTAGTATTTTAGATTAGACCAAGGGAAGTTTGCACACTGACCATGGGACAAAGAAACATATCAGTGCAGGTCCAGCCTCATGCCAGGACATACCTTCACAGTAAATTATAGAAAGCATCTACAGGATGCTTTGCCTCAAAATACTTCCTTCACTAATGCCTGAAACACAAGTCCTTTGGTGGCAAGCATTTCCTTCTTCCTGAGTCTTGACTTTCAAATCCTGACACTCTTAGGAATATACTTAGTTGAAAACCTTGTTGTGAATGAATTTATTAGAATTGAAAAGATGAGAGTAGATGGTGGGAGCAGGATATAAAAGAAAAATGAAAAGATTCCAGGACACAAAAACTGGTTTGCAAAGAGGAATCTTTAATGATTTTGCACTAAGCTAGTTATGGTGAGAATAGTTTTGAGCAAGTGGAGAAAATATGAGGGAAAGGGGTAAATTAATCTAAATTTGTATTAAGTCAGATATAGTGACAACGGACAACAATTCATTGCTCCTACTGTATCTTTTTATTCTGTACTTCACAGTCTGGAAGAATATGGCATTAATGCTTTGTTTATTTGAAGAAAACTTTCCTACTTGTTTTTTGCCATATCTAGAGGTTATTGTGATGTTCTCTCCCTTCATGCAGACTTAGCTTCATTCAGCAAACACCTACTGAATACCTACTAAATACAGACCAGTAGACCAAACACAGATGAAGAAGAGAGAATAAGGGAAAAAGAGTAGGAGAGAGCTGAGGGTAAACAAAAGGGTGCCACGTCCCAGCAACACTTTAGAAAGTAGTTAAGCAGATAAGACATCATGTAATTGCCTCAAACATAAGGAAACATACATGTCATAAGGGTCTAAAAATGTCATATATACTGCCATAAGATTTTACAGAGGAAGTCAGAGATCCCAGGGGGGCTGGGATAACGAATGGAATTGCAGGATGCAAGTCAGGCAAATCTTCCAGAAGAATGAGAGTTTGGGCTAAGCTTATTAAGAATGATAGGATTCAGGACTCCTCGGTGGCTCAGTGATTGAGCATCTGCCTTTGGCTTGGGGCATGGGCCCAGAGTCTTAGGATTGAGTCTCACATTGGGCTCCCCTTGAGAAACTTGTTTCTCCCTCTGCCTATTTCTCTGCCTCTCTCTGTGTGTCTCTCATGAGTAAATAAACACAATCTTTTTTAAAATGATAGGATTTCAATAAGTAAAAAACAGAAAAATATTTTTTTCAGATTTCTAAAATCTATGAATTTTGCTACATTTTATAGTCGCACCTTTTATTATCCTCCAGTTCTTCTTGTTGGCTTCCACCAAATAAGCTTTGGGCATGGACATATCAGTCTCCAAGTTTCAGCTGGCTGTCCCTAGTAGAACTCTTAGGCACCAATCCTCATGTATTTTGAAATAAAATACCGACCATAAAGTTCAGGGTCCACTTCTGGGTTCTCTATTCTGTTCCATTGATCTATGTGTCTGTTTTTGTGCCAGTACCACACTGTCTTAATGACCACAGCTTTGTAGTACAACCAGAAATCTGGCATTGTTATGCCCCCAGCTATGGTTTTCTTTTTTAAAATTCCCCTGGCTATTTGGGGTCTTTTCTGATTCCACACAAATCTTAAAATAATTTGTTCTAACTCTCTGAAGAAAGTCCATGGTATTTTGATAGTGATTGCATTAAACGTGTCAATTGCCCTGGGTAACATTGACGTTTTCACAATATTAATTCTGCCAATCCATGAGCATGGAATATTTTTGCATCTCTTTGTGTCTTCCTCAATTTCTTTCAGAAGTGTTCTATGGTCAACTAATATTCGATAAAGGAGGAAAGACTATCCATTGGAAGAAACACAGTCAATTCAATAAATGGTGCTGGGAAAATTGGACACCCACATGCAGAAGAATGAAACAAGACCACTCTCTTTCACCATACACAAAGATAAGCTCAAAATGGATGAAAGATCTAAATGTGAGACAAGATTCCATCAAAATCCTAGAGGAGAACACCGGCAACACCCTTTTTGAAATCATCCACAGTAAATTCTTGCAAGATACATCCATGAAGGCAAAAGAAACAAAAGCAAAAATGAACTATTGGGACTTCATCAAGATAAGAAGCTTTTGCACAGCAAAGGATACAGTCAACAAAACTAAAAGACAACCTACAGAATCAGAGAAGATATTTGCAAATGACGAATCAGATAAAGGTCTAGTTTCCAAGATCTATAAAGAACTTATTAAACTCAACACCAAAGAAACAAACAATCCAATCATGAAATGGGCAAAAGACATGAAGAGAAATATCACAGAGGAAGACATAGACATGGCCAATAAGCACATGAGAAAATGCTCCGCATCACTTGCCATCGGGGAAATACAAATCCAAACCACAATGAGATACCACCTCACACCAGTGAGAATGGGGAAAATTAACCAGGCAGGAAACCACAAATGTTGGAGAGGATGCGGAGAAAAGGGAACCCTCTTACACTGTTGGTGGGAATGGGAACTGGTGCAGCCACTCTGGAAAACTGTGTGGAGGTTCCTCAAAGCTTTAAAAATAGACCTGCCCTAGGACCCAGCACTTGCACTGCTGGGGATTTACCCCAAAGATTCAGATGCAATGAAAGCCTGGGACACCTGTACCCCGATGTTTCTAGCAGCAATGTCCACAATAGCCAAACTGTGGAAGGAGCCTTGGTGTCCATCAAAAGATGAATGGATAAAGAAGACGTGGTTTATGTATACAATGGAATATTATTCAGCCTTTAGAAACGACAAATACCCACCATTTGCTTCAACGTGGATGGAACTGGAGGGTATTATGCTGAGTGAAGTAAGTCAATCGGAGAAGGACAAACAGTGTATGTTCTCATTCATTTGGGGAATACAAATAATAGTGAAAGGGAAGGCAGAAGAAGTGTGTGGGAAATATCAAAAAGGAAGACAGAACATAAAGACTCCTACTCTGGGAAACGAACTAGGGGTGGTGGAAGGGGAGGAGGGCGGGGGGTTGGGGTTAATGGGTGACGGGCACTGAATGGGGCACTGGACGGGATGAGCACTGGGTGTTACTCTGTATGTTGGCAAATTGAACACCAATAAAAAATAAATTTATTATAAAAAATAAAAATAAAAAAATAAAATAAAATACCAAGTAATAAAATTTCCTGACCTAGACTGTACTTATCATTCCTAATTAGATCAAGGTACTTTAGCCTGTTTAGAATCAAAGTAATACCCCTATTGGAATATTGTTAAATTCCACTCCAAACTGGTCAAATAAGAATACTATGTCAAAGGTGATTGGAATATGAATGATGATTTAGTCTAAACTTTCATTTTAAAGGTGAAGAAGGTCATAGAAATAACCCGATTCATGTGTCACAGTGAGTTAATAGTAAAGCTGGTACTTAAGCTCAGGTTTCCTGCCTTTTAAGACAATGTCCTTACCAAAGTCATTTCCATCTGACCAGTGTCTTATGACATTAATGATATGAGTAATTTGTTCGCAATTATACCATCTGTGGCCAGGCTTTATCTTACTTAGTTACAGAGGAAAGGTCAAATATCAAACTCAAAAGCTGAATTCTATGCCTCTGTTTTTATACATAAAAGAGGTAGATATTTTGACTCACTTATATCCACTTAAAAAAGAAAAGAAAGTTTAAGCCCACTCAAACTAGAGATACAGGCCAAGACTACAAATTTTATCTCAATAGTGTAATTTTGAAATATAAAACATGTTAAAGTGGAAAAAAGGGGGGGTATGGTGGCAGAATAGGAGGACCCTAGGTTCATCTCCTCCCACAAATACAACTAGATAAGTATGAAATCATCCTAAATGCCCCAGAAATTGACCTGAAGACTGCCAGAACAAACTCCACAACTAAAAGTAAAGAGCAATCCACACTGAAGACGATAGAAAGTACAGAGATGTGGTTTGTTAGAGAAATGGATTGTGGCCCCTGCAGTGGGGTAGAACCATGGTGGTAGAGAAGGATGAGAGACAGACTAGCCCAAGGTGAAGTGCATGGGGAAAAGATATCCCCATAGTCATTGGCTTGAAAATCAAGAGGGAATGAATTTCCTGACTTCAGGAAACCAGCTGGGCTTAATGCCTGGAATTTTAAAGATCAGTAGGCTTGGCTCCAAGGTAACATGAACAACATTGGGTCTGCTCTTGTAGAGAACAAAGGGCAAACAGTCTGTGAATATAGGCATGAAAACATCAATCTGAAGAGAACCTGGGGTACACAGTGGAGATGTTATTTGCTTATTTCAGAACATGTACCAAAGAGGCAGTATTCACAAATATAAGGAAACATACATGTCATAAGAGTCTAAAAATGTCATATCTACTGCCATAAGATTTTACAAAGGAAGTCAGGGATCCCTCCAGTAATACTTTTATTATTATTATTATTATTATTATTATTATTATTATGATTCGGAGGCATCATTTCACTTCTCTCCCTTCAGCATAAGCATAGAGCCACCTGCAGAAACCAGCAAGGATCCAAATCTCACTATTTAACTTCTTACAGCAAGACCTGAACCACTCCAGTGGAAGGTCATCACTCCAGTGGAACCACCCTTCCCTTCCCCAGTCATGCTTGTGTCAGTAAAGGGTGGTGGGGCTCCTCCCCCAGAAGTTCCAGGAATTTCTCAGGGACACAGTTCTAGAGGCAGTGACAACAGGTATCATTTTGTAAGCAGACTGACCAGAGCACACCTTCTTAAAACTTGCTATATTCAGGCCAGGGACCAAACACCACACACAATGGCAAAAAAAAAAAAGTTTCTGTAGACTACTGGCCTGAAAGAAATTAACCAGGATAAAACAGCAGAGCCCACACAACACACATTGGGACACTCTTAAACGTCAGCCCCTGGGGAACAAAAGACACTACACTGAAGGGCAATATGGGACCTCTTATTCATAAGGCCATTACTCTCAAGAACAGATGTAGCTGACTTTCCTAATACAGAGAAACAACACAGAGACTTTTAGACAAAGTAAGAAAACAGAAGATTTTGTCCCATATGAAATAATAGGACAAGGCCAGAGTCAGAGATCTACCAAAACAGATATAAATGCAGGCCCAATAGAGAATTGAAAGTAATGATTATAAAGATTCTCACAGACTATGGAAAGGAGTGGAAGTCATCAGTAAAACCCTCACCAAAAAAATAAAAAAATAATGTAGTAGAGATAAAGGGTTCAATAAACAAAATAAGGAACATTCCTGATAGAATGAACAGCAGGCTGCAAGAAGCAAGGAATAAATAAAGGAACAAGAAAACAGTAATGGAAAGTAATCACGCCAAACAAAAGAGACAAAAATGATTATACAAAATGAGGATAGACTTGCAAAATTGTGGAACTCAGAACATTCATAATATAGGGGTCCAATAAGAAGAACATAGAGAAAAGAGGGCAGAAAACATATTTGAAGAAAAATAGCTTAAAACACCCATAAATTAGGAAGGAAAACAAATATCGAGAACCACGAGGCACAGAGAAACTCCAACAAAATTAACAAAAGCAGATCTGCAAGAACTATTGAAGGGGATTGTTTGAGCAGAAAGGAGAGAGCAAAAGTGACATTAAGAAAGTAGGAAATAAAAAGCAGTAAAAATAAATACTCTATTTAAAAAAATCAGTAAAGTCACAAAGTAAAAGTTGTAAAACATGTTAATGTATACCTAACACTTGAGGAGGACAGAAGAAAAGAATGGGTTCTAATTTAAATGAACATCAACTTAATTTAAAATGCTATAAACAGAAGAGGTTATATACAAACCTACTAGTAAAAATATATTAAATACCAGTAATACATAGACAAAAAAAGAAAGAAATCCAAATATATCACTAAACAAAAAAAAATTAAAAAAAATGAAAGATAAAAGATAAGAAAGGATCAGAAAAAAATCTTCGGTAACAACCTCAAAACAAAAAAATAAAATGGCAACACATATATATCTATCAATAATTACTTCAAGTGTAAATCAATTAAATGATCCAATCATAGGATGACAGAATAGAATTTTAAAAAACAGGACCGGGGGCAGGTCAAGATAGTGGAAGAGTAGGGGCCCAAGTCAACTGTCCACACCAACTTACGTAGATAACATTCAAATCATCCTAAAAACCTACCAATTTCTCCTGAAATTTAAAGAAAGAACAGCCAGAAGGCTAAAGAGAGAGGAGATAGTGCTTCTAAAAAGTACAACTTGTTTTTAGCCCCACTGCACTGAGCAAAATGACTAGAAAAAAGAACTCACCACAAAAGAAAGATTCAGAAACAGTACTCTCTGCCACAGACTTAAAGAATTTGGATTACAATTGGATGTCACAAAGCCAATTCAGAAGCACAATTATAAAGCTACTGGTGACTATGGAAAAAAGCATAAAGGATTCAAGAGACTTCATGACTGCAGAATTTAGATCTAATCAGGCCAAAATTAAAAATCAATTAAATGAGATGCAATCCAAAACAGAGGTCCTAATGATGAGGGTTAATGAGGTAGAAAAAAGAGTGAGTAACATAGAAGACAAGTTGATGGCCAGGAAGGAAGCTGAGGAAAAAAGAGAAAAACAATTAAAAAATCATGAGGAAAGGTTAAGGGAAATAAATAACAGCCTCCAAAGGAAAGAATCTGCATTTAATTGGGGTTCCAGAGGACACCCAAAAGAGACAGAGGATCAGAAAGTGTATTTGAACAAATCATAGTTTAGAACTTCCCTACTTTGGGGTGGGAAACAGGCATTCATATCCAGAGATAGAGAGATCCCCGCTAAAATCAATAATAACCTTTCAACACCTCGACATTTAATAGTGAAACTTGCAAATTCCAAAGACCAAGACAAAATCCTTAAATCATCAAGAGACAAGAAATCCCTAAATTATATGGGGATAAGTATAGGATAAACAGCAGACCTCTCCACTGAGACCTGGCAGGCCAGAAAGGGATGGCAGGATATATTCAGGGTCCTAAATGATAAGAACATGCAGCCAATAATACTCTATCCAGCAAGGCTGTCATTCAGAATAGAAGGAGAGATAAAGAGTTTCCAAGATAGGCAAAAAGTGAAAGAATATGTGACCACCAAACCAGCTCTGCAAGAAATATTAAGGGGGACTCTGTAAAAGAAAGAGGAAGCCCAGAGAATAAATCCACAAAAACAGGGACTGAATAGGTATCATGATGACACTAAATTCATACATTTCAATAGTAACTCTGAATGTGAATGGGCTTAATGAACCCATCAAAAGGTGCAGGGTTTCAGACTGAATAAAAAGCAAGACCTATCTATTTGCTTTCTACAAGAGACACATTTTAGACCTAAGGACACCTACAGCATGAAAATGAAAGGGTGGAAAACAATTTACCATCCAAATAGTCCTCAAAAGAAAGCAGGGGTAGCAATGCTCATATCAGATAAAGTTTACCCCAAAGACTGTAGTAAGAGATGAAGTGGGACACTACCATATTCAAAGGATTTATCCAACAAGAGGACCTAACAATCATGAATCTTTATGCCCCGAATGTGGGAGCTGCCAAGTATATCAAACAATTAAAAACCAAAGTTAAGACATACTTAGATAATAATACACTTATACTGGGAGATTTCAATATGGCGCTTTCTGTAAATGAAAAATCTTTAAGCACAATATCTCCAAAGAAACAAGAGCTTTAAATGATAACCTGGACCAGATGGATTTCACAGATATTAACAGAAATTTACATCCAAACGCAACTGAATACACACTCTTCTTGAGTGCACATGGAACTTTCTCCAGAAGAGACCACATAATGGGTCACAATACCAGGTCTTATACAATACCAAAAGATTAGTGTTGTCCCCTGCATATTTTCAGACCATAATGCTTTGAAACTAGAATTCAATCACAAGAAGAAATTTGGAAGAAATTCAACCACGTGGAGGTTAAAGACCATCCTGCTAGAAGATGAAAATGTCAACCAGGAAATTAGAGAAGAATTAAAAATATGCATGGAAACTAAAGAGAATGAAGATACAACTGATCAAAATCTTTGAGATACAGCAAAAGCAGTCCTAGGATGGAAATACATCACAATACAAGCATCACTCAAAAAACTGGGGAAAACTCAAATACATAAGCTAACCTTGCACCAACAGGAACTGGAGAAAGAACAGCAAAAAAGACCTACACCAAGCAGAGGAAGAGAGTTAATAAAGGTTCAAGAAGAACTCAATGAAATAGAGACCAGAAAAACTGTGGAACAGATAAAAAAAAAAACAGGGGGTTGGTACTTTGAAAGAATTAATAAGATGGATAACCATAAGCCAGCCTTACTAAAAACAAAAGAGAAAAGACTCAATTTAATAAAATCAAGAATGAAAAATGAGATATCACAACCAATACCAAGGAAATACAAACGATTTTTAAAACATTATGAGCAGCTATACGGCAATAAATTAGGCAATCTAGAAGAAATGGACACTTTCTGGAAAACCACAAACAACCAAAATTGAAACAGGAAGAAATAGAAAACCTGAACAGGCCAATAATGAGGGAGGAAATTGAAGCAGTCATCAAAGACCTCCCAAAACACAAAACTCCAGGGCCAGAAGGCTTCCCAGGGGAATGATATCAAATGCTGAAAGAAGAAACAATACCTATTCCACTAAAGCTGTTCCGAAATATATAATGAGATAGAATGGCTCCAAACTCATTCTATGAAGCCAGCATCACCTTAATTCCAAAACCAGACAATGACCCCACCGAAAAGGAGAATTATAGACCAATATCCCTGATGAACACAGATGCAAAAATTATCAACAAGATACAAGCCAATAGGATCCAACAATACATTAAGAAGATTATTCACCATGACCAAGTGGGATTTATCCCCGGGATGCAAGGCTGGTTCAACACTCATAATGCAATGTGATAGATCATATCAAAAAGAGAAAAAACAAGAACCATATGATCCGCACACTAAGATGCACAAAAAGCATTTGACAAAATACAGCATCCATTTCTGATCAAAACACTTCAGACTGTAAGGAAAGAGGAAACATTCCTCAGCATCTAAAAATCCATCTACAAAAAGCCCACAGCAAATATCATTCTGGAAGCCTTTCCCCTAAGATCAGGAACAAGACAGGGATGACCACTCTCACCACTGCTATTCAACATAGTACTAGAAGTCCTAGCCTCAGCAATCACACAACAAAAAAAGTTGGCAAAGAAGAAGTCAAACTTTCCCTCTTTGCAGATGACATGATACTCTCCATAGAAAACCCAAAAGACTCCAACCCAAGATTGCTGGAACTCATACAGCAATTTTGCAGTTTAGCAGGGTACAACATCAATGCCCATAAATAAATGGCATTTCTATACCCTAACAATAAGACTGAAGAAAGACCAATTAAGGAGTCAATCCCCACTTACAATTCCCCCGAAAAGCATAAGATACCTAGGAATAAACCAAACCAAAGAGGGAAAGCATCTATACCATAAAAACTACAGAACACTTTTGAAAGAAATTGAGGAAGACACAAAGAGATGGAAAAATATTCCATGCTCATGGAGTGAAAGAATTAATATTGTGAAAATGTCAATGTTACTCAGGGCAATTTACACATTTACTACAATCCCTATCAAAATACCATGGACATTCTTCAGAGAGTTGGAACAAATCATCTTAAGATTTATGTGGAATCAGAAAAGACCCTGAATAGCCCAGGAAATATTAAAAAAGAAAAGTAGAGCTGGGGCATCACAATGCAATATTTCAGGTTGTACTACAAAGCTGTGATCATCAAGAGAGTGTGGTACTGGTACAAAAACAGACACATAGATCAATGGAACACAATAGAGTATCCAGAAATGAGCCCTCAACTCTATGGTCAACTAATATTAGGCAAAGCAGGAAAGAATATCCACTGGAAAAAGGAGAGTCTCTTCAATAAATGGTCCTGGGAAAATTGGACAGCCACATGCAGAAGAATGAAAGTAGACAATTCTCTTACACCAGACACAAAGATAAACTCAAAATGGATGAAAGATCTAAATGTGAGACAAGATTCCATCAAAATCCTAGAGGAGAACACAGGCAACACCCTTTTTGAACTTGGCCACAGCAACTTCTTGCAAGATACATCCATGAAGGCAAGGGAAACAAAAGCAAAAATGAGTTATTGGGACTTCATCAAGATAAGAAGCTTCTGAACAGCAAAATACCACAATCAGATACCACCTCACACCAGTGAAAATGGTGAATATTAACAAGACAGGAAACAACAAATGTTGGAGAGGATCTGGAGAAAGGGTAACTCTCTTGCACTGTTGGTGGGAATATGAACTGGTACAGCCAGTCTGGAAAGCTACGTGGACTTTCCTCAAAGAGTTAAAAATAGAACTGCTCTGAAACCCAGCAATTGCACTGCTGGGGATTTACCCTGAAGATACAGATGCAGTGAAACGCCGGTACACCTACATCCCGATGTTTATAGCAGCAATGTCCACAATAGCCAAACCGTGGAAGGAGCCTCAATGTCTGTAGAAAGATGAATGGACAGAAAGAGGATGTGGTATATTTATACAATGGAATGTTACTCAGCCATTAGAAACGACAAATACCCACCATTTGCTTTGATGTGGATGGATCTGGAGGGTAATAAGCTGAGTGAAGTAAGTCAATCAGAGAAGGACAAAAATTATATGGTCTCATTCATTTGGGGAATATAAAAATAGAGAAAGGGAATAAAGGGGAAAAGAGAGAAAATGAGTGGGAAATATCAGAGAGGGTGACAGAACATGAGAGACTCCTACTCTGGGAAACGAACAAGGGTAGTGGAAAGGGAAGATTGGTGGGGGGTTATGGTGACTGGGTGATGGGCACTGAGGGGGACACGACGGAATGAGAACTGGTGTTATGCTATATGGTGGTAAATTGAACTCTAATAAAGAAAATAATTAAAATTAAAAAATGAAATGAAAATAAAAGAGGGACGCCTGTGTGGCTCAACAGTTGAGCGTCTGCCTTTGGCTCAGGGCTTGGTCCTGGTGTTCCGGGATAGAGTCCCACACCGGGCTTCCTATATGGAGCCTGCTTATCCCTCTGCCTATGTCTCTGCCTTTCTCTGTGTGTGTGTGTTTGTGTCTATCATGAATGAATAAATAAAGCTTTTAAAAAATTAAAAGATATGAATTGAGAATCTTCCAAATATATATGGGCATATCCAATATCATGAGAAATAGAAAGATTTTAAATAGAACTATATAATGATGCTTCAATTAGCCTGTTCTCTGTAGAAAATGTCCTTTCAGAGTCAATAAGCTGAATTAAAAAATATTCATAATTCTGATGAAGCATACTGCTTTGCAGCTGCATGAAAAAATATTTTAATCAGGAGCATCTATTTATTATAGGACAATTTGATGAAAACATAGTCAACCCAAGGGAAATTTATGAAGTCTATCAAGTTTATTGTCCATGTACAATCTCTTCTTTCTTTCCTGCTATGAGATTGCTAACCTCAATTTCAAATAATGTCCATGCTTTTCTCATTTTATATTTATCTAAAAAAAATTATCTATGAAAATATCTACTATCTACTGATAAGTAGTTATTTATAGATTATGACTGTTGTACACTGATTTAAACATCTTCAGTTAAACAGATCTTTAAATGTTAAATAATGGATTAAAGGATTTTGCTTTGCTTACTCCTCCTCCACCTCCTCCTCACAGTCCTCCTACCCCTTCTCTTTCCCTCTCTCTTCCTTCTTGAAGGTATAATACTACTAAGAGATGAGATGTTAGGATGGCAGGTAGAAGGAAACCCTGAAGTTGTAGTTGATCTTCTTAATTATAAAGTACACACATGTACACACACTCAAACAAAATGAGGTGAGCTTGCATGGTCATTCAAGTCAACTGATTATGTTAAGTACATATTATGCATATATACTTGTGAAAGTATGTGCAAACAATTTACTTTTTGTGTGCTAATGTTTATGCTTGCTTATAAATATTCAGATATATTTTGTATTAGTTTTATATTGCTTAGGTAGCAAATTACAACACACCTTGGATTAAATCAACACAAATTTATTTCATAGTTCTACAAGCTAGAAGTCTAAAACGGGTCAGCAAGCAACCTTTCTTCTGGAGGCTCTAAGAAAGAATCCAGTCTGTTTTCTTGCCTTTTTTCTAGCTTTTAGAGACTGCCTACATGTTTTGACTTCTGTTCCCATCATATGTCTTCTTTCCCTCTACTTTTGTTATCACATTGCCTTCTCTATCTGCAACTTTCTTGACTGTCTCTTATAGGGACTCTTTTAATTACATTAGTTTATGCAGATAATTCAGCATAATTGCCCCATATCAAGTTCCTTAACTTAATCACACCTGCAATGTTCCTTTTGCCATGTAAGGGAATATATTCACAGGTTCTAGGATTTAGGACATGGACACATTTGTGAGGACAATTTTTTATCCTACAACAATTTTGAAAAAAATTAAAATTTTAAATAAAAATTGCATTAATAAAATCTATGTATCAACCAAAAATGAAGATATAATATTATTTTGTCATAATATAGTCAAGATATGAATATATATATATATATATATATATATAATGTAATATTATATATAAAGATCCTTGGAATACCTCCTCACTTCCATTCTTCTATTCTCTTCAGAGTCACTCCCCAAACTGAATTTCAGAAGTAAATTTTCAGCTTATAGTTAATGGACATTTTCAGTATAGTGTTGATATTTAATTTTTTAAGATTTTATTTACCTATTCATGAGAGACACACAGAGAGAGGCAGAGACAAAGGCAGAGGGAGAAGCAGACTCCATACAGGGAGCCCGATGCGGGACTCAATCCCGGGACTCCAGGATCATGCCCTGGGCCAAAGGCAGGTGCTAAACTGCTGAGCCACCCAGAGATTCCTTAATTTTTTATTTGGATGTAATAAAGATGTGTAAATCTAAATACTGGAAGATGTCTACCATAGACAATCATTTTTTTTAGTATAATTGAAATTGAGCTTTTTCTCTCCTTGAAACTAATTAGATGATAACATTAGGTTAATATCATTTTATTGGGATCCCTGGGTGGCGCAGCGGTTTGGCGCCTGCCTTTGGCCCAGGGCGCGATCCTGGAGACCCGGGATCGAATCCCACGTCGGGCTCCCGGTGCATGGAGCCTGCTTCTCCCTCTGCCTGTGTCTCTGCCTCTCTCTCTCTCTCTGTGACTATCATAAATAAATAAAAATTAAAAAAAAAAAAAAATTTTAAAAAAAATATCATTTTATTATATTGTTAACATCAGTGTGATTATAGAAAAGAAATATTAAAATTTTAAATATTAAAAAAGTAAAAATTAAATTAAATTAAATTAAAAAAACAGGACCAATCTATATGCTGCCTACAAGAGATTAATTTTAGACCTAAAGAAACCTACAAATTTAAACTGATGGGATGGAAAAAACTTTATCATGCAAATTTCTGTCAGAAGAAAGCTTGAGTAGCAATACTTACATAAAAAAAATAGTTTAAAACAAAGATTGTAACAAGAGACAATGAAAGGCCCTATATACTAATAAAGGGGACAATCCAACAAGAACATATAACAATTTTACATAGTTATGCACCCAACATGGGAGCACCCAAATACACAAGACAGTTAATAACAAAGATAATGGGACTGATTGTAAAAAAGCAATAACACAGGACTTTTAAAAATTTTTATTTAAATTTGTTAGTTAACATGCAGTTATAGATGAACAATATAGTGATTCAAGACTTCCATACAACACTTCACAACAAGTAAACTCCTTAACTCCCCATCATCTATTTTTTAATATTGTATTTATTTATTCATAAGAGACACACAGATAGAGGGAGAGACATAGGAAAAGGGAGAAGCAGGCTCTCTGCAGGGATCCTGATGCAGGACTCAATCGCAGGACCCTGGGATCATGCCCTGAGCCAAAGGTGAACACTCAACCACTGAGCTACCCAGGGGTCCCCCCATCACCTATTTAAACCCATTTCCCACCCACCTCCCAAAGATTTTTGGATTACAGTGTTTTCATTTTGATTGGTTCCTTATGCTTTTTTGATTTCTTCTTTGGTTTCCTGGTTGACACATTCATTGTTTTGTAACATATTACTTGACCTCCATGTATTTGTAATCTTTCCAGATATTTTTTTTTTGTTGCTGACTTCCAGGTTCATAGTCTTGTGGTTAAAAAAGATGCATGTTTTGACATCAATCTGCTTGTATTTGTTGAGACCTGTTTTGTGACCTAATATGTGACCTATTCTGGAGAATTTTCCAAGTGCCAATAATAGGGGACTTTAACACCACACTTATATCAATAGACAGATTTTTCAAACAGAAATCGACAAGGAAACAAATGCCTGGATAGAACCAGGCAGATTTAGCAGGCATATTTAGAACACATCTTCTAAAACAAGAGAATACACATTTTTTTTTTCTGGTGCACACAGAGGATTCTCCATCATAGATCACATATTAGGCCATAAAACAGGTCTCAACAATTTAAAAAGGATTGAATTCACACCACGCATGTTTTCTGACCATGATACTATGAAACTGGAATCAAACACAAGAAAAAATCTGGAAAGATCACAAAAACATGAGGTTAAATAGCATGCTATTAAATGACGAATGTGTTAACCAAGAAATCAAAGAAGACATCCGAAATCACATGGAAACAAGTGAAAATGAAAATGGAAACACAACAGGCCAAAACCTTTGGAATGCAGCAAAAGTTGTTCTAAGAGGGAAATTTAGAGCAATAGAGGCTTACCTCAATAAGCAAGAAAAATGTAAAATAAACAACTTAACCTAAGACTAAACCTAATCAAATAGGTGAAAGATCTGTACTCTGAACAGTATAGAACATTGATGAAAGAAATTCAGGATGACACAAAGAAATGAAAATATATTTCATGAACATGGATTGGAAGAAAAAATATTAGTAAAAAATCCCTACTACTGAAAGCAATCTACACATTTAATGCAATCTCTATAAAATGCTCATGGCATTTTTCACAGAGGTAGAACAAAAGTCTTACAATTTATATGGAACCACAAAAGGATATTAATTGCCAAAGTAATTTTGAGGAAGAAAATCAAAGCTGGAGGTATCACAATTTCATACTTCCAGTTATATTACAGAGCTGTCGTAATGAAAGCAATATCATACTGGCACAGAAAATAGGCACATAGATTAATGGAACAGAATAGAATACTCAGAAAGAAACCCACAACTATATGGTCAGTTAATCTCAAACAATGCAGTAAAGAATATCCAATCGGAAAATTCCTTCAATAAATGGTATTGGAAAAACTGATCTGCTGCATGCAAAAGAATGAAACTGAACCACCTTCTTACATCATATGCAAAAATAAAAATTTAAATGTGAGACATGACACCATAAAAATCCTAGAAGTTAGCCAAGGCAGTAATTTCTCTGGTATCAGGTTTAGGAATATTTTTCCTAGATATGTTTCCTGAGATAAAGTAAATAGAAGCAAGATTAAACTTTGGCTACTACTTCAAAATAAAAAGCTTCTGTACAGCAAAGGAAATTGTCAATAAAACAAAAGGCAACTCACTAAGTAGGAGACAATATTTGCAAGTGACATATCCAGTAAAGGGAGGATGTTAAACAAAACAACACCAAAAGCCAAATAATCTAATTTAATGGGCAGAAGAAATGCATAGATATTTCTTCAGAGAAGACCTACAAATGGCCAAGAGACACATGAAAAGATGCTCAACATCACTTCTCATCAGGAAAATGCAAATCAAAACCACAAGGAGATATCCCTTCACATCAGAATGGCTACAATCAAAAACATAAGAAACAACCTGTGTTGGTGAGTATGTGAAGAAAAAATCCTCTTACACTGTTGGTGGGACTGCAAACTGGTGTTACCACTGTGAAAAACTGTATGGAGATTCCTCAAAAAGTAAAATAGAACTACCCTACGATCAAATGATTGTTCTATAGGGTACTTACTCAGAAAAATACAAAAACATGAATTGAAAGTGATACATGGACCACTGTATTTGCTGTATAATTTATTGTAGCCAAATTATAGAAGCAGCCCAAATCAAATGTCCATCAGTAGATGAATGAATAAAGAAAATGTGACATATATATGTAATAGAATATTATTCATCCAAAAAAGACTGAAATCTTGCCATCTGCAAGGACATGGATTGAGCTAGAAAGTATAATGCTAAGTGAATGTCAGTCAGAGAAAGACACATACAATATGATTTCACTCATATGTGGAATTTAAGAAACAAAACAATTGAACAAAGAGCAAAAGGAGAGATAAACAAGCCAAGACACAGACTCTTAACTATTGAGAACAAACAGATGGTTACCAGAGGGTAGGTTGGTGGGGGAAGAGGTTAAATAGGTGATGAGGATGAAGGACTGCACTTGTGATGATCACAGGCTGATGCATGGAAGTGTTGAATTGCTATATTGTACACCTGAAACTAAGATAGCACTCTATGTGTAACAGCAACTATATTGGAATTTTTAAAAAACATTGATAAAAATAATTCTGTTTTGGGATGTCTGGGTGGCTCAGTGGTTGAGCACCTTCCTTTGGCTCAGGTCGTCATCCCATAGTCCTGGGATGGAGTCCTTCATCAGGCTCCCTGAAGGAAGCCTGCTTCTCCCTCTGCATATGTCTCTGTCTCTCTCTCTCTCTCTGTATGTCTCATGAATAAATAAATAAAATCTTAAAAAAAAGGAACCCTGTTTTGCCTTGTTCAGGGCATCATGGCCTTGTAAATTATTCTCCATAATCTCCTATTTATACAAATAATGTTCATCTTGTGAGGCAAAGTGATATAATAATAATAATAATAATAATAATAATAATAATAATAAAGTGTAATGCACCTGCATGACTCATTCAGTTGAGTTTTGCACATTGATTTTGTATCCTGCAACTGTACAGAATTCATTTATCAGTTCTAGTAGATTTTTGGTGGAGTCTTTCAGGTTTGCTATCTATATGACAGTATCTGCAAATAGTGAAAGTTTTACTTCTTCCTTGCCAATTTCAATTCATTTTATTTCTTTTGTCTCAGATCATGATGTCAGGGTAGTGGGATAGAGCCCTGAAACAGGCTCCATGCTCATAGAGGAGTCTGCTTGAGATTCTCTCTCTCCCTCTCCTGCTGCTCCTCTTCCCCACTTGTGCTCTCTCTCTGTAAAGTGAATAAATAAATCTCATACAAAAATAATAAAATATAAATAAAGGAAAAGATTGAGCTTTTGTTATTGATTTGAGAAGAGAATTTTCTTTTTAATATGTTTCATTATCATCTATTGTTTACTTCATGATTCTAAAATTGCTTTCAAATTAGCTTATTGTGTTGCATAATACACTATACAGTCATTGAAATAATTTTTTCAACATCCACGTTGAAGCAAGTGGTGGGTATTTGTCATTTCTAATGGCTGAGTAATATTCCATTGTATACATAAACCACATCTTCTTTATCCATTCATCTTTTAATGGACACAGATGCTCCTTCCACAGTTTGGCTATTGTGGACATTGCTGCTAGAAACATCGGGGTGCAGGTGTCCCGGCGTTTCACTGCATCTGTATCTTTGGGGTAAATCCCCAACAGTGCAATTGCTGGGTCCTAGGGCAGGTCTATTTTTAACTCTTTAAGGAACCTCCACACAGTTTTCCAGAGTGGCTGCACCAGTTCACATTCCCACCAACAGTGTAAGAGGGTTCCCTTTTCTCCGCATCCTCTCCAACATTTGTGGTTTCCTGCCTTGTTAATTTTCCCCATTCTCACTGGTGTGAGGTGGTATCTTATTGTGGTTTTGATTTGTATTTCCCTGATGGCAAGTGATGCAGAGCATTTTCTCATGTGCTTCTTGACCATGTCTATGTCTTCCTCTGTGAGATTTCTGTTCATGTCTTTTGCCCATTTCATGATTGGATTGTTTCTTTGGTGTTGAGTTTAATAAGCTCTTTATACATCTTGGAAACTAGCCCTTTATCTGATACATCATTTGCAAATATCTTCTCCCATTCTGTAGGTTGTCTTTTAGTTTTGTTGACTGTATCCTTGGCACTGGGTGTTTTTCTGTATGTTGGCAAATTGAACACCAATAGAAAATAAATTTATTATTAAAAAAATGAAGGTGAAAGTTGAAAAAATTTTTTAAACATATTCATATCATGAGACCTACAATTTTAAATACGTATGGTTCTACCTTTATTTTTTTATTCTTGAACTTTTTATTTACTTATTTTTATTTAAGTTTTTATTGGAGTTCAATTTGACAACATATAGCATAACACCCAGTGCTCGTCCTGTCAAGTACCCCCTGCAGTGCCCATCACCCAGTCACCTCAACTCCCCGCCCACCTCCCTTTCCACCATCCCTTGTTTGTTTCCCAGAGTTAGGTGTCTCTCATGTTCTGTCACCCTCACTGATATTTCCCACTCATTTTTTCTCCTTTCCCTTTTCACTATTTTTTATATTCCCCAAATGAATGAAACCATATAATGTTTGTCCTTCCTTTCTAAGAATTTTCTATAATTTAAACTTTTATTGGTTGATTTAATCATAACTAGCATTTCTTCAGCACTCTATAATCTGCAAAGTGCTTTATGCCTTGTTATGTAATTACACAAAATTAATACATCATTATCAATAAAACATTAGCGTGCTGCAATTAATGGATTATTTAAAAAATAGATTACCTAAATTATTTTCTTTGTCAAGTTACCAGTTAAAATACAAATCATACTTATTCCTTCTTTAAATAAAATACTTCTTTTGGAGAGTGTTTAATGGCCTGAGAATTGGCAATTCACTAAGCAATGTGCTACCAATTTTACATTTGTTATATTATTTACTCATTCAAACAGCCTTATGTTTTAGATACTATTTGTCCCCATTATAGAGTTGAAAAAAAAACAGGCTGAGGAATGTTAAGTAAATTTCTCCAAGTTATACAGCTTTGTCAAGAAATGGTGAAAATTGGCTTGCAGTTTTGAAATTAAGATTTCAAGACACAATATCTTTGCTGATACTCAGGCTATAGTTGTACTTTTTGGTAAAGTATATATACAATAGCAACTAAATTATGCTAATCATTATTAATGTGGGGGAAATAAAAGAATAACATAAATATTGATTCAGGAGATGCACATGACTAAGATAAAAATTATCATAGCTTTGTGATTATGGGGTTATGGCATAAGGTAGACTTTGTATTTGTGGAACTCCCAGATAGATCTAAATAGACTGCAAATTACCTTCAGTACCAAAATTACAAGCAGTCCAAGGGCAGATCACTTGCTCAACTCCTTCCTTCTTTGCCAAAGTTTTCACTGATATCTTACATCTGTATTTTTTTGTTTTTCTTCCAGGGACAATCTCTGACTTGATCATGAAAGGAGATGGGAAAACAATGCACACTACAGAAATTTACTGAGTCCAGAAAGAAAGTGAAGGGAGATTGGTAGAAAGTTGTTTCTATCCCAAGTAGCCCAGTAGCCAGAGTCAGTTTACTCAAGACTACGCTCATTTCTTATTATATATTGGATCAGGACCAGATGGCTTAACAGGGGAATACTATCAAACATTTAAGGAAGAGTTAATACTTATTTTTCTCAAACTATTCCAAAGAAAGAGAGAGAGAAGAAAAGGAAAGAAAAATTTCAAATTCATTCTATGAGACAAGCATTATCCTGACACCAAAATCAGATAAAGACAGTACCAAAAAAAGAGAACAACAGGTCAATATTTTTCACAAATGGAATCCATTAATATATTTAAAAAAATCGTTTGCCAGGGGCACCTGGGTGGCTCAGTGGTTGAACCCCTACCTTTGGCTCAGGTCATGTTCCAGGGTTCCTGGGATTGATTCCCGCATCAGGCTCCCCGCAGGCAGCCTGCTTCTCCCTCTGCCTATTTCTATGCCTCTCTCTGTGTCTCTAACAGATAAATAAATAAATCTTTTTTAAAAAATCATTCATGGTATTTTGATAGGGATTGCATTAAATGTGTAAATTGCTCTGGGTAGCATTGACATTTTCACAATATTAATTCTGCCAATCCATGAGCATGGAATATTTTTCCATCTCATGTGTCTTCTTCAATTTCTTTCAGAAGTGTTCTGTAGTTTTGAGGGTATAGATGCTTTCCCTCTTTGGTTAGGTTTATTCCTAGGTATCTTATGTTTTTGGGTGCAATTGTCAATGGGATTGACTCCTTAATTTCTTTTTCTTCAGTCTCAGTGTTAGTGTATAGAAATGCCACTGATTTCTGGGCATTGATTTTGTATCCTGCCACACTGCCAAATTGCTGTATGAGTTCTAGCAATCCTGGGGTTGAGTCTTTTGAGTTTTCTATGCACAGTATCATATCATCGGCGAAGAGGGAGAGTTTGACTTCTTTGCCAATTTGAATGCCTTTTACTTCTTTTTGTTGCCTGATTTCTGAGGCTAGGACTTCTAGTACTATGTTGAATAGCAGTAGTGAGAGTAGACATCCCTTTCTTTTCCTGATCTTGGGGAAAGGCGCCCAGTGCTTCCCATTGAGAATGATATTTGCTGTGGGCTCTTTGTAGATGGCTTTTAAGATGCTGATGAGTATCCCCTACACTCTGAAGAGTTTTTATCAGGAATGGATGCTGTATTTTGTCAAATGCTTTCTCTGCATCTATTGAGAGGATCATATGATTCTTGTTTTTTCTCTTGCTGATATCATCAATCACATTGATTGCTTTATGTGTGTTGAACCAGCCTTGAATCCCAGGGATAAATCCCACTTGGCAATGGTGAATAATCTTCTTAATGTATTGTTGGATCCTATTGGCTAGTGTCTTGTTGAGAATTATTGCATCCGTGCTCATCAGGGATATGGGCCTATAATTCTCCTTTTTGGTGGGGTCTTTGGTTTTAGAATTAAGGTGATGCTGGCCTCATAGAACAAGTTTGGAAGTATTCCATCTCTTTCTATCTTTCTGAACAACTTTAGTAGAATAGGTATGGTTTCTTCTTTAAACGTTTGATAGAATTTCCCTGGGAAGCCATCTGGCCCTGGACTTTTGTGTGTCGGGAGGTTTTGGATGACTGCTTCAATTTTCTCCCTGGTAATTGGCCTGTTCAGGTTTTCTATTTCTTCCTGTTCCAGTTTTGATAGTTTTTGGTTTTCCAGAAATGCATCCGTTTCTTCTAGATTGCCTAATTTATTGGCCCCAACCATAGCTGGGGGCATGATGATGCTAGATTTCAGGTTGTACTACTAAGCTGTGGTCATACATACAGTGTGGTACTGGCACAAAGTGAGACACATAGGTCAATAGAACAGAATAGAGAATCCAGAAGTGGATCCTCAACTTTATGGTCAACTAATATTCGACAAAGAAGGAAAGACTATCCACTGGAAAAAAAAGACAGTCTCTTCAATAAATGGTGCTGGAAAAATTGGACTTCCACATGCATAAGAATGAAACTGCACCATTCTCTTACACCATACACAAAAATAAAGTCAAAATGGATGAAAGATCTAAATGTGAGACAAGAATCCATCAAAATCCTAGAGGAGAACAGAGGCAACACCCTTTTTGAACTTGGCCACAGTAACTTCTTGCAAGATACATCCATGAAGGCAGGGGAAACAAAACGGAAAATGAACTATTGGGACTTCATCAAGATAAGAAGTTTTTTGCACAGCAAAAGAAACAGTCAAAAAATTAAAAGACAACTTACAGAATGGGAGAAGATATTTGCAAATGACCTAGCAGATAAAGGGCTAGTATCCAACATCTGTAAAGAACTTATTAAACTCAACATCAAAGAAACAAACAATCCAGTCATGAAATGGGCAAAAGACATGAACAGAAATTTCACAGAGGAAGACAGAAACATGGCCAAAAACCACATGAGTATATGTTCCACATCACTGGCCATCCAGGAAATACAAGTCAAAACCACAATGAGATACCACCTCACACCAGTGAGAATGGGACAATTAACAAGGCAGGAAACCACAAATGTTGGAGAGGATGTGGGAAAGGGGAACCCTCTTGCACTGTTTGTGGGAATGTGAACTGGTGCAGCCACTCTGGAAATCTGTGTGGAGGTTCCTCAAAGAGTTAAAAATAGATCTGTCCAGGACCCAGCAATTGCACTGCTGGGGATTTACCCCAAAGATACAGATGCAGTGAAACACCAGGACACCTGCACCCCGATGTTTCTAGCAGCAATGTCCACAATAGCCAAACTGTGGAAGGAGCTTTGGTGTCCATCGAAAGATGAATGGATAAAGAATTTTGGTCTATGTGTACAATGGAATATTACTCAGCCATTAGAAATGACAAATACCCACCATTTGCTTCAACGTGGATGGAACTGGAGGGTATTATGCTGATTGAAATAAGTCAATCGGAGAAGGACAAACATTATATGGTCTCATTCATTTGGGGAATATAAAAAATAGTGAAAGGGAATAAAGGGGAAAGGAGACAAAATTAGTGGGAAATATCAGAAAGGGAGACAGAATATGAGAGACTCCTAACTCTGGGAAACGAGCAAGCGGTGGTGGAAAGGGAAGTGGGTGGGAGGTAGGGGTGACTGGGTGACGGGCAGTGAGGGGGCACTTGATGGGATGAGCACTGGGTGTTATGCTATATGTTGGCAAATTGAACTCCAATTAAAAAAAATCATTCATCGCTATCAGGTGGATTTGTTTCTGGTATGCAAAGGTGGTTCAATATTTGCAAATCAATTAACATGCTTTCCCACATCAATAAGATAAAGGATAAAAATCATATCATCATTTCAATAGATGCAGAAAGCATATTTTGCAAATTGCAACATCCTTTCATGATAAAAGCCCTCAACAAAATAGGTCTAGAGGGAACATACCTCAACATAGTAAAGGGTATAATGGAAATACCTATGGCAAACATCATACTCAATGGGGAAATATTAAGATCAGGAATAAGACAAGGACGTCCACTCTCTCCACTTTTATTCAACAGAGTCCTGGAAGTCTTAGCCATAGCAATAAGACAACCAGTTTGGGGCCTTGAGGGAGCCTAATTTGATATTTCAAAAATGTCCAGAGAACATTCTACTAAAAGTCACAGAGTAAGTGTAATTGAGCACTGGATATTTCAATCAAAAATAGCACTCAAGGGAATTAAGCAAAGGAGTGCTGTTTGGATCTGCATGCATAGACCAGAATTCAAGGCAGGAGTGGTTTTTTTTTTAATTTTTTTAAATTTATTTATGATAGAGAGAGAGAGAGAGGCAGAGACACAGGCGGAGGGAGAAGCAGGCTCCATGCACCGGGAGCCTGAGGTGGGATTCAATCCCGGGTCTCCAGGATCGCGCCCTGGGCCAAAGGCAGGCGCCAAACCGCTGCGCCACCCAGGGATCCCGGCAGGAGTGGTTTTATTGTTACTGATTTTAAGACTTTATAATCAACAATAAGTGAGAATATCTATTGTATCAGACCCATGTGATAAAGGATTCAACAGAAGCCCACAACAGTCACTATATAATGCCTGTATTCAGATATATACGTGTGGACAAAGGCTTTCATAGAATGAAACACCCTTATCCATAAATAAACCAGGTCACTTGTCCTATACAATACAATATTCAATGCAAGAGTTATAATCCCCCAAAGCCCACTCACATACCTGCCACCACATCTGAAGTCAGTATTCCAATTGTCTTATTTTTGGTTCTTCCAATTCACTGTCCTTTTTGCAAAAGCAAACTGTCTTGAAAGGTAACATATATAGCCTCGAATTCCTTTAGTGTAAATCTATTAGGTAAATCTACTTTCAGTGGATACCCTGGCAATTTGGGGATAATCAACAGGACAGGAATGCTGGAGAGGAATGAGAAAGGTGTGAGGAAGGATCCACCACCCATTTTTGTCTTTGGCCAAACATGCTGACCACATAAGAAACTCACAGGGTACTGGAAGCAAAATATTTTTTAAGGAGAGCACTTGATGCAATGAGCACTGGGTGTAATATGCAACTCACGAATCACTAAATTCTACCCTTGAAACTAATAATACAGTATATGTCAACCAAATTGAACTTAAATATTTTTTTAAATATTTTTAAACATCTTCCTGTATAGGAGTTTTTACTGGTGAGCTATGCATGGCCATCAGAAAGTCCTGGAATCTCTAAAAACATTTATAAAAAATTTCTGTGTGCATATATATGAACACTTTTTTGGTAGTACGTTCCTTATTTTAATCAGATACTTGAAAAGGCCCGGACCAGAATGTGTTAAGAACCACTGGACTTATGAGGGTTACCTATATAGCCTGTCTGCTATCAGAAATGCAACCTGGTAGAAAGGGCCCAGAAAATGAGGGTTTTCAGATAATAATCCCCCAAATGGTTAGAAACTGCTGATCTGTCCAACTTCCTCATTTTACAAGTGAGGAAACTGAAGCCCTGAGACAATTGTACTAATTGTCCAATATAGTATAATTATAATTACAGTATACTAGTATAGCATAATATAGATGAGCTCAGGCAGGCATTTTTAGCTTCCCTTGTCACCTGTGCTACTGTGTTCCCCAGAGCACTTGGGCCCAACAACATTACATCTGCCTTGGAGAACTACATCAACCAACCTATTGCAATTATTACTTCTATGGAAAGAATGATTGTGGAAACACTGCAATGCTTTAACCAGACCATAAACTTGAGTATGGATGAAAGCCATGAACTAGTGTTCAGCTCTTCACAAGAGTAAAACAAGTGGTACTAAGGTTATACATTGTAACAAGTGACGATGTTGCAGTCATTGGAGAAATTTATGAAGAAACAGATCCTGCACTTGATTTTGGGAATATTCCAGCAGAACTTCTAAACTCTATAACACAATTAGGAAAAACTACAAACCCTAGACATCTGTAAATCTTTGTATGGAAACTAATTATTCTGAGGATTATGTATAGAATTTTAT
The DNA here is from genome assembly GCF_018345385.1 of Vulpes lagopus. Lineage (NCBI taxonomy): Eukaryota > Metazoa > Chordata > Mammalia > Carnivora > Canidae > Vulpes > Vulpes lagopus. Next base: position 61,160,713 of record NC_054848.1, on the reverse strand, counting down.
GATTGTGTAATGGTGGACTTTGACTCCATATTGATTCATTGTAATATGATATGCAAATTAAAATATTTCTACATTTCTTTGAATAAAATATAGATGAGCTCAGTGTAAATTACCTTGATTCTAATGAGAGATAATTTTCCTTATCCTTTTTTCTATTTTCCTTGATGTTTCTTTTCTAAGAGTAATTGTAAGTGGAAAAGAAGGTGCTTATTGTGTTGCATACAGGCTTATTCTAGTATTTTTAGACCTGAGTAATGGCAGAGAAGGAGATGTGGTATAAAAGGAAAAGAAATGTTGAATTCCAGGGGTATTGCCATGATATTTGATAAAATTTAAAATACAGGTCCCTCAGCTTAAAGAATCTCTGAAATTGTATGAAATTTTTAGAGTGTGTGTGTGTGTGTGTGTGTGTGTGTGTGCATTTTATGGAAAATATTCCATAGATTTTATATGCTTTTTAAGAGTCCATGACATGCAAAAAAGTTAAAAATCACTGAGTTTATTTATTCATTGAAGGAAACTAAAGTCCAGAGAGGATAAGGGACTCACATGTTATCATAGGAAGTAGAAAGCTAAAACAAGAACTCAGTTTCTCAACTTTGGTTCAGTGGTTTTTACACTGTGCCCCAAGCAATCTTTTTCTTTACTAGCTTATCTTTCTAAATAAGATGTATTTTGTTTTTTTCCCCTATTTAATACCTGTGACAAAGACCTGATGAGATATACTCAAGACCACAGACACTTGTAGACTCAATACTGAAAGGTATTTTTAAATGAGTGCAAGGAAGTCTTCTGAACCTCCAATAATTCAACTAATGTGTTTTCAAATGGACCTAGCCGCTGTAGTTGGGGTAAGAACTTTAGTTACATAGGTTAATTTTTAGTTGCAGACACTGTAAAATTGGATCTACTTGATTTATATAGAAAGCAATTTGTTAAAGATTATTAAATTAATGGACCTCCAGAAGAGACACAAAACCAGGCTTAGATGTCACACAGCTAGGGACAATTCAGCCAGGAGCAAAGTCACATCATGAGAATATTCTAGGAGACTATTCACTATCCAATACTCAGTGCTATGACATTAGAGACTATATGTGACATTTTGCCCAGATTGTCTGAAAGAATTGGATGCTTCTGTCATGATTTCCATAAGATCCAAGCCAATCCATATGGCCCCAGATTCATTTTTCTTTCTTCTACTTCCAAGTATGATAAATTTTCAGCCTCTTTTTTTTAAAATTTTTATTTATTTATGATAGTCACATAGAGAGAGAGAGAGAGAGAGGCAGAGACATAGGCAGAGGGAGAAGCAGGCTCCATGCACCGGGAGCCCGACGTGGGATTCGATCCCGGGTGTCCAGGATCGCGCCCTGGGCCAAAGGCAGGCGCCAAACCGCTGCGCCACCCAGGGATCCCAAATTTTCAGCCTCTTAACCAAATTTGGATCACATGCCTGTACATCATCTACCAAAAAAGTAGATGAAATTTTTTCATCTACCAAAAAATTTAAAAATATACACATTTGTGTATGTATGCATATATGCAATGTAGATATTAGTTCTCTAACTTAATTGAACAAGAAACCAAACTAAAAAGAGGTTGGAATGGGTATTGGATGAACAAACATAGAATATCTTCCATGGGAGGTAAATTTAGTCAACTATTTTATATTGCAGTATGCAAAGTGGGCTAGGATTAATGGGTCACTCAAATAATTTAAAATCAAAGCCCTTTATGTGAGCAGATAAATCAATACAATCCTAAAGGGAGAACTGTAAGAAGTAGATACAAACTCCCAAGAGACATATGCTTGCTGAATGCAAGAAAAATTATCAAAGCAATTATTGATATGAAGCATTAGAAAAGATAGCATAGGCAGGCAAATGAGTTCCCTGACCCTATAGATGTATGAAAGCAGAAGGTGGACTATTCAATGATGGAGATTGTTATAAATGAATTGTGTCCTCCCCAAAATTCCTATGTTGAAACCTGATTTTCCAATGTGACCATATTTGGAGAAGAGGATTATGAAGGAGTCACAGAGTAAATGAGTTCATACGAATTGAGCCTTAATTCGATAGAGCTGTACCCTTATAAGAAGAGGAAAAGAAACAGAACTCTCTCTCTCTCTCTCTTTCTCTCTCTCTCTCTCTCTCTCTCTCTCTCCACACACACACACACTAACTCTCCCATGTAAGAAAGGGAACTTTCTATAAGCTAGAAAGGTAGCACTCACCAGAAATTGAACCTGGATCTGGGACTTTCCAACTTACGGAGCGATGAGAAAATCAATTTCTGTTAAGTTACCCAGTCTATGGTATTCTGTTATGGCAGCCTGAATGGTATGTACCAAATAGCTAGTTTGTGCAAGCACACCTTGATTGTTCCCTGTTACTCTTGAGAAGGTAGAGATCTTGCACTCCCTATATTCCTATCAATCAGAATGTGTAGAAGAATGTGCTGTTCAGTCTTCAAGGTCAGAGGTTCCAGGTGTGGCCAACCCAGAACATCTCCTTTATAATGAATAATGTCCCGATGGCAAGCCTTGATCTCCTTGAAACACTGGTTGTGCAAGGAGGAGAAATGATACAGATAGTTGCTAGGCTACTCTATAAAATCTTGCTTCATGTAAAACCCAGTAGCAGGTATTTTGTCCCAATAGCTGCCCCTAAACTCCTTGTATGTAAGTTACCTGTTAAACATATACTGCAATCACTGCCTCCAGGTCTTTTCTTGGGCTTCACCAAAGTACCACCCACTTTCATTTAGAATCTGCTGAGGTACAGGTACACACAGCCTGAGCAGATTAAAGCAGGAATGTTGCAGAATAAATTTAAGCAAAGGAAGAAAAGAGTCTACAATAAAGATTCTAAAGTTGTTCAAAAAAGCCCTGGGAGATCTGCAAAGGCAGGTAACAACAAATTCAAGAGAAAAAAAATTTTAGGGATAAATGGCTTTTCTGGCTGCTTTTATGATTTTCTCTTTAACTTTGGCCCCTAATATTTTGACCATGTGTCTGTTTGTAAACATCTTTGTGTCAATACAATTTTGAAAGTTTTTAAAATTTCTTGAATGTGAAGGTAAGTGTTTTTCACCAAATTGATAAAATTTATGACCATCACTTCTTTATTTTTCTGTCCCTTTATTCCATTTCTTTTAATTATTTCTGTTATGCAAGTGTTAGTCTACTTCATCTTGTCTCACATTTCTCTAAGACTATTCATTTATCTTCACTCCTATTTATGTCCTTCAGGTTGCATAATATATATTGATCTATCTTTAAATTTGCTGATTCTTTGTTTTGAAAACTACATGTACTCTTGAACCTTTCAACTGAATTTTTCACTTTGCTTTTTTAAAAATATTTTTTTTATTTATTCATGCAACATAAACACAGAGAAGCAGAGACATAAGCAGAGGGAGAAGGAAGCTCCCTGTGGGGAGCCTGAGGCAGGACTCAGTCCCAGCAACCCGGGATTATGACCCGAGCCTAAAGCAGATGCTCAACCACTGAGCCATCCATGTGCCCCTCCACTGAATTTTTCACTTTGCTTGTTGTATCTCCTACTTCCAGAATTTCCATTTTTATCATCTTTATTGATATTTACTTGATAATATACCATTTACGTGTCTTCATTTAAGTCATTAAACATAGTTTCATTCAGTTTTTATACATATTTATAATAACTGTCTTGGAATCTTTGTCTATTAAGTCAGACATCTGGACCCTCTCAAAGGTCCTTTCTTTTCTATTGCTTGCTTCTTTTCCCCAGTATAGGTCACATTTTACTGTTTCTCTACATATCTTACATTTTTATTGATAGCTGCATAAATGGCATATTGTAGGAACCTAATACTGAGTCTTCTTTCTTGTTGGAACTTGGTTTTGATGCTTATTGCTTATTTGATGATTTGTTTGTTTAATTACTTGAGTGGACTACTGTGAAGTTTACTTCTTTTGTCATTGTATAGCCTCTGATGTCCATTCTCAGATTTTCCTTTTCTTAAAAAATCTTTTAGTCTGGCTTCTCTTGTTCAACTCTTGTTTATTATAAGTCACTTATTGGGCAAAACTTATACTTAAGTTCACTAAACCAGTTAGATCATTGGATGTGTGTGTTTCTATGGTTCAGGAAACTTGGATTTTGCTTCAATCTCATCCTGGGATAAATGGCTCAGAAGATCCTTCTATGGCTGCCCTTGAGAGAAATTCCTTCTTTTGTTACCTGACCTTATGTGCAGTCTTCTAGACCACCATAGTTTAATGTGATCTTATTTTTCTGACTAGAATCTTAGGAGTCATCCTGGGGTCAGAATAGTTTATGATTTTATTCTGCTGTTGCTTCCTCAGAGGTTGTACTTAAACCCCTTAAGCCAATAAGGTTTCTACTTATTGCTGAGTGATTTGAAAGTGGCTTGGAGAATGTTTTTAAGCCTGTCCCATGGCCTGCTATTACTGTTCATGAATAGTAGTGCACATAACCTTCCCAACTTCAACAGTTGTGTGTGATCCCAGGAGAGTTCTTACCTGTCTTTCTCTAGTTATCTCAACTAAACATCTGGCTGCTCTGCTGTTTTGCTTATATCAGAGCTATAGGCTGCCTCTTAACTGCCCTCCACCAAAATCTCCATTGTTTTGATATGGCCCTTAGACATGGAGTTCTCTAGTCTGTATGCCAAAAGGTCAGTCTGTCCTCTCAGGCAGAGGTGTCATTGTGGTTTGTTTCTCTTCTTGGGAAGATCTATGCCATTGCACAGAAGCTAAAGGTGGAAAGAGCATACTGCTTCTCTTGGAGTGAAAACCTTGCTCTACCAGTGGGTTCTGGTGTGGAAAGAAGTGTAGTAGTCCTTGACTGTTATTCAGCTTGCTTCTTCCAGAATGAAACTTCTGCCCTGTGAGCAAATTGGGGTGCGGCCAATCAGGCTGCAGTATTCTATGTCACTGTTGGGGAAAAGCCCTAGCAGATGAGTAGGATTTGGGTGTAAGGAAGGACTTTCAGTCCTCTCATTCATGTCTTCTGGGAATAGAGCTTGCAAAACACAGATATGGGGGAGGGCATGAGATTCACATATATCCTGCCCATGTGATGTTCAACTATACAGTTCCCAGAGTAAAACTTCCTTAACATAGAGGTGGGGATGGCAGATAATGAGAGAGGTTCATAGCCCAAATTCCACAGACTATAATTCATATTGCTGAGATTTACTATGTTTAGCAGATTTTCTTGGACAAATATTTCACCATGTACTGCTTAGATCACTTTTCAGATAATTTAAATCATTGTGTTGGACAGAAAGAGGATGTGGTATATTTATACAATGGAATATTACTCATCCATTAGAAACGATGGAACTGGAGGGTATTATGCTGAGTGAAATAAGTCAATTGGAGAAGGACAAACATTGTATGTTCTCATTCATTTGGGGAGTATAAATAATAGTGAAAGGGAATATAAGGGAAGGGAGAAGAAATGTGTGGAAAATATCAGAAAGGGAGACAGAACATAAAGACTCCTAACTCTGGGAAGCGAACTAGGGGTGGTGGAAGGGGAGGAGGGCAGGGGGTGGGGGTGAATGGTTGACTTGCACTGAGGGGGTTACTTGACGGGATGAGCCCTGGGTGTTATTCTGTATGTTGGCAAATTGAACACCAATAAAAAATAAATTTATTATTTAAAAAAAGGAAACCATGTATTAATCCATATATTTGCATGGTTTTCTCTAGGATTGGCCAGAACAAATATATAAATGTAGCTTTCTAAAATAAGGCTTGTAGTGACCGAGAATAAAACATGCTTCCATTGTCAGGCTTTTTGCATTTGGACGAAATAGAGTTAATAAAAATGCTTATTTGGGGGGGGTATTTTTTAATTTTTAAAAATTTTTTAGAAATGAGGTAGGGTTAAAAGAAATGGCCCTAACTTTTTTCCTAAAATTTCCTTCCAGTTTTATGATGGCTCATTGAGAGAAATGGAGTTCCAGTCAGTGTAACAATAATTACTAGGATCTTTTTTCTTGGATTTCTTAAACTTAATTTTCAGAAATTTCCATAAAAGTCCATTATTGTGGAATTTACATGATTTATCTTTATTACTCAGACATAAAATTTCCCTTTGTGATACCACAACTGAAACTGAAATTTTAATATTTTAAATTGATATTTAAGGCACTTATTTGGTTTAATATTAGAGCCTGAACTGTCATATTCTCTCTTAGAATGCTCAGTTGGTTGATAGCTCAGAGTTCTCTAATTGTAGGCTTGCATCTCTGGGAAACAGAGTTTGAAACTTGAATCTTCTCAAATTGAAATCATGTCTTCAAGTGCTCAATCCATTGTTCTGTGTTTATTCTGTCTTCCAAGGTTGAAGATTATTTATTGGAGTGCCAGGCTGTACTTGAGGAAGATACTGATATAAATGCAGATGATGAAGATTGCTACAGAGAGCATATTCAAGGGGTATTATATCAAAAATTAAAACATAAGTCAAATTGATTAGAGTAGGAGATCCAGATTTTTTTGTTTAGTTTTGTATGTGTTTGGAGTTATATTTCAGCATAAGTGTAGTTCATGAAGTTTTGTGGCTTAGAAAATAACAGCTTTTCCTTTATTAGGCTTTTTCTTTGGATTCATGCAGTGTGTAGAAGTTAAGTGAAGAGACAAGTAGAAAGAATAAGTTAGTTTATGCTCACCACTAATCCTAATAGAAAACCAAAATAGCCTGTGAAATGGAAAAAATATATGCCTTTCTAACCATACTAATCAAAACTGTTCTTTATTCTTCAAAGGCCCTTGCAAATATTTACAATTATCAATATCCTAGGCCTTAGGATTATATTATCCTCATTTACAATTATTTTAGTATTTACTACTTTTTTTCTGGGTCTACTCCCCTAAATTAAGTGATAAGTAAACTCCTGGAGAACACAGTCCATAATAAACTCACTTAGAGCCTATAAATTAAATACACAACTGAACAAATTAATGTGGTCTTAGAAGTGAGTAAAAATCAAGGAGGAAATTAATTTTGTGAGGTTAAAGGACCCAGACAGCATGGTATATGTTTATCCCATTGGTCTGCATGTCAACCTACATGTTTTAAGATTTGATGTGTGTAGCAGGGATTTTTTTTTTTTTTGCCATCCCCATTCTGTGTCTGTTAGAAGTGGGGTTAAAGTCTCACTTTGAATAAGGCAGGTTGGCTCAATAGGATAGAGTGGAGATATCTGGATAACCTCTTCATGATGACATGCCTATATGGTAAATTTACTCTCCAGTAAGTTCCAAAATCTGTACTTTTTTTTCATTAACAGATAAAAACTAATGAGTTTTAAGTGTTTGATCTCACATATTCACTTTGATCATAATAGTTACCCTTGTAGGGGATTTTTGTTTTAAACCCAAGGAAGTGATGTTATATCCTGTTTTTGCCAGTGGTTTATGAATAGCAACCAAAGTTCATTTCTCAGCAAAGTAATGAGTCTGTAAACTGAAACAAATAAAATAATTGATTCAGAACCTCTTCTGTATAGTACCACTGACTATAAGAATAATATAATAAGAAATGCAAAATTAGGAACATCCTGAAGCCAAGAGTTTTGAAATAATGTGAAGTAAAATATTTCTATGCTTACCACTGTTCAAGGACAGGCTGCTATCCTAACGATGAATATTAATGATCCACACTAATAATAACGTAAGAATACAGAGAAATAAGGAATCTTTGCCTCAAAACATTCATAAGACTACATTAATATCTTAGAGTACTTGGATTAATCAATAATGTATTAATTGATAACTGAAATTTATGCTAATACTACTAGTTAGCTCCATTTTTTTAACACTTATGTGTTAATCACTGTCTTTGATACTTTGTATGCATTCTGACATTTGACCTATGAGATATGTGTCATGCCATCCACTCCATTAAAAAATAGGAAACAAACTCAGGAATGTTAAGTGATCTGCTTAAAATCATACAGTCAACAAGGATAGTAGCAGAACATGTTATAGACCTTTAACAATTATGCCTTATTTTCAAATCCTGCACCAAACTTCAGATAGAATTCAAAGAGGCAAAAGACAAGATTGCTGCCCTCTAGGAGATTATAGGTAAGTTGGTAAGGCATGACTCATGGCACTATACATTTCAGAGGCACTAAAGTTTTCAGTTTCAGGGCTCTAGCTTTAAGTGTTATAAAGGTGCTAAAAGGTGCTATATAAAGCACCTATATATTCCAACTTGGTCCAAGGAACTTCTCAAAAGCATGTGAATGGAATTTGAGTTGGTTTGCTGCACTGAAAAGTCACCTATGGGAGGGAGGGGCAAGATGGCTGAAGAGTAGAGTCCCCAAATCACCTGTCTCCACCAAATTACCTAGATAACCTTCAAATCATCCTGAAAATCTATGAATTCGGCCTTTGATTTAAAGAGAGACCAGCTGGAATGCTACAGTGAGAAGAGTTCGTGCTTCTATCAAGGTAGGAAGATGGGGGAAAAAGAAAGAAACAAAAGGCCTCCAAGGCGGAGGGGCCCCACGAGGAGCCAGGCTAAGGCCGGGACGAGTGCGCCCAGGACAGGAAAGCTCCCTCTGGGAGAAGCAGGAGCTTCACCAATCTTCCTGGCCTGAAAGGCACCCGCAGGGAGTTAGAGCAGGACCCCAGGAGGGCGGGGACGCCTACAGGCTCCCTGGGACACTAACAGACACCTGCGCGCCCAGGAGAGTGCGCCGAGCTCCCTAAGGGCTGCAGCGTGCGAATTGACCCAGGAGCAGCTCCGAGGGCCTCGGGAGGCGGATCGGCGTGAAGGGGGCTGCACAGCCGGGAGCAGCTCGGCGGCGGCTCCGGCAGAGGAAGAGGCTCCGTGCGGAGGGAGCTGCGGGGCTCCGGGAGCAGCTTGGGCGGGGGCGGGGGGGCTCAGGCGGGGGCTCCGCAGAGGCGGCTGCACAGCCGGGAGCGCGAATCCAACAAATGCAGGCCCCGGAGCACAGGTGCCCAGGCCAGGACACAGCCCAGGATCTGGCCTCCCCCCTGGGACAGAGGCCGGGAGGGCCCAGGACAGCAAGGACGCTACTGCCCTAAGCTCAGCAGATCAGTGGCCCCGCCCCTGGAGCATCCAGGCCCCTGCAAACTGAGAGCTCCATAGTTACTGTGGAGCTGAATCCAGGGCTCTACAGCTGGCCACCGCCACAGTGGTTGTTACTCCTGGGGCCTCACAGGATAAACAACCCCAACTGAGCCCTGCACCAGGCAGGGGGCAGAGCAGCTCCCCCAAGTGCTAACACCTGAAAATCAGCACAACAGGCTCCTGCCCCAGAAGGCAAGATAGAGGGACATGTTCCAGGGGAAGTCAAGGGACTTAAAGTATAGAGAATCAGAAGATACTCCCCCCTCCCCCGTGTTCTACCTCAGAGAGGTAGAACAAATTATTTTAAGATTTGTGTGGAATCAGTAAAGACCCCGAATAGCCAGGGGAGTTTTAAAAAAGAAAACCATATCTGGGGGCATCACAATGCCAGATTTCAGGTTGTACTACAAAGCTGTGGTGATCAAGACAGTACTGGTAATGGCACAAAAACAGACACATAGATCAATGATACAGAATAGAGAACCCAGAAGTGGACCCTGAACTTTATGTTCAATGAATATTCGATAAAGGAGGGAAGACTATCCATTGGAAGAAAGACAGTCTCTTCAATAAATGGTGCTGGGAAAATTGGACATCCACATGCACAAGAATGAAACTAGACCACTCTCTTGCACCATACACAAAGATAAACTCAAAATGGATGAAAGATCTAAATGTGAGACAAGATTCCATCAAAATCCTAGAGGAGAACACAGGCAATACCCTTTTTGAACTCAGCCAGAGTAACTTCTTGCAAGATACATCCACGAAGGCTAAAGAATCAAAAGCAAAAATGAACTATTGGGACTTCATCAAGATAAGAAGCTTTTGTCCAGCAAAGGATACAGTTACAAAACTAAAAGACAACCTACAGAATGGGAGAAGATATTTGCAAATGACCTATCAGATAAAGGGCTAGTTTCCAAGATCTATAAAGAACCTATTATACTCAACACCAACGAAACAAAGAATCCAATTATGAAATAGGCAAAAGACATGAAGAGAAATCTCACAGAGGAAGACATAGATATGGCCAACATGCACATGAGAAAATGCTCTTCATCACTGGCCATCAGGGAAATACAAATCAAAACCACAATGAGATACCACCTCACACCAGTGAGAATGGGGAAAATTAACAAGCAGGAATCCACAGATGTTGGAGAGGCTGTTGAGAAAAGGGAACCCTCTTACACTGTCGGTGGGCATGTGAACTGGTGAAGCCACTCTGGCAAACTCTGTGGAGGTTCCTCAAAGGTTTAAAAATAGACCTGCCCTACGACCCAGTCATGGCACTGTTGGGGATTTACCCCAAAGATACAGATGCAATGAAACACCGGGACATCTGCACCCCGATGTTTATAGCAGCAATATCCACAATAGCTAACCGTGGAAGGAGCCTCGGTGCCCATCGAAAGATGAATGGATAAAGAAGATGTGGTTTATGTATACAATGGAATATTACTCAGCCATTAGAAACGACAAATACCCACCTTTTCCTTCAATGTGGATGGAACTGGAGGGTATTATGCTGAGTGAAGTAAGTCAATTGGAGAAGGACAATCATTATATGTTCTCATTCTTTTGGGGAATATAAATAATAATGAAAGGGATTATAAGGGAAGGGAGAAGAAATGTGTGGGAAATATCAGGAAGGGAGACAAAACATAAAGACTCCTAACTCTGGGAAACGAACTAGGGTGGTAGAAGGGGAAGAGGGCGGGGGGTGGGGGTGACTGGGTGATGGGCACTTGACGGGATGAGTACTGGGTGTTTTTCTTTATGTTGGTAAATTTAACACCAATAAAAATTAAATTTATTATTAAAAAAAAGAAAAAACAAATACCTATCATATGCATCAATATGGATGGAACTGGAGGGTAGTGTGCTGACTGATATAAGTCAACCTGAGAAAGACAATCATCATATGGTTTCACTCATATGTGGAGTATAAGAAATAGTGAAAGGGAAGATAAGGGAAAAGAAGGAAACTGAGTGGGGAAAAATTATAGTGGAAGACAAGCTACGACAGACTCCTAACTCTGGGAAACAAGGGGTTGCAGAAGGGGGTTGGGGTGGGATGATTGGCTGATGGGTACTAAGGAGGAAACTTGATGGAATGAGAACTGTGTGTTATACTATATGTTGGCAAATCAAACTCCAAAAAAAGAAAAAGAAAGAAATGGCAACCTTAACCCTACAGCTGTCACTGATAGTAATTGGATGAAATTGGGTTCTAGTACTTTCTATGCCCTTTCTTGACTGGGTGATTTTAAGCAACACACATTACAAACACTCTGACACTGTTTCTTCCTCTGAAATATGATAATAATCAATGATCTTTCTGGTTCAGAAGCCCCTTATGAAAATCCAATGAGAAATGTAAATGATACTTATTTTTAATTATAACTATTTAAACATGAGGACACCGGAAGAGGTAGTATTTAAAAACATATTTTATTTAATGTCGGGGTGCAGGTGTCTCAGCTTTTCAACAGCATCTGTATATTTGGGGTAAATCCCCAGTAATGGAAATAATAGGTCGTAGGGTAGCTCTATTTTTAACCCTTTGAGGAACCTCCACACAGTTTTCCAGAGTGGCTGTACCAGTTCATATTCCCACCAAAAGTGCAAGAGGGTTCCCCTTTCTCCACATCCTCTCCAACATTTTTTCTCCTGTCTTGCTAATTTTCACCATTTTCACTGGTGTGAAGTGGTATCTCATTCTAGTTTTGATTTGTATTTCCCTGATGGCAAGTGATGCGAAGCATTTTCTCATGTGCTTGATGGCCATATCTATGTCTTCCTTGGTGAAATTTCTGTTCAGGTCTTTTCCCCTTTTCAGAATTGAATTGTTTTTTTGGTGTTGAGTTTAATAAGTTCTTTATAGATCTTGGATACTAGCCCTTTATCTGCTAGGTCATTTTCAAATATCTTCTCCCATTCTCTAGGTTCTCTTTTAGTTTTGTTGACTCTTTCTTTTGTTGTGCAGAAGTTCTTAGCTTGGTTAAGTCCCAATAGTTCATTTTTGCTTTTGTTTCCTTTGCCTTCATAGATGTAGCTTTCAGGAAGTTACTGTGGCCAAGTTCAAAAAGAGTGTTGCCTGTGTTCTCCTCTAGGATTTTGATGGAATCTTGTCTCACATTTAGATCTTTCATCCATTTTGAGTTTATCTTTGTGTATGGTGAAAGAGAATGGTCTAGTTTCATTCTTCTGCACGTGGCTGTCCTAATTTCCCAACACCATTTATTGAGCAGACTGTCCTTTTTCAGGTGAATATTCATTCCTGCTTTGTTGAATATTAGTTAACCATAGAGTTGAATGCACATTTCTGGATTCTGTATTCTGTTTCATTCATCTATATCTCTGCTTTTTTTTTTTTTTTTTTTTTTTTTTTTTTTACCAGTACCACACTGTCTTGATTATCACAACGCTGAATGAAATACGACATTGTGATGCACCCAGATATGGTGTTCTTTTTCTTTTTTTTTTTTTTTTTTTTTTTTTTTTTTTTTTTTTTAATTTATTTATTTTTTTTTGCTTTTATTTATTTTTTTTTAATTAACTTTTATTGGTGTTTAATTTACCAACATACACCTCACACCAGTGAGAATGGGGAAAATTAACAAGGCAGGAAACAACAAATGTTGGAGAGGATGCGGAGAAAAGGGAACCCTCTTACACTGTTGGTGGGAATGTGAACTGGTGCAGCCACTCTGGAAAACTGTGTGGAGGTTCCTCAAAGAGTTAAAAATAGACCTGCCCTACGACCCAGCAATTGCACTGTTGGGGATTTACCCCAAAGATTCAGATGCAATGAAACGTCGGGACACCTGCACCCCGATGTTTCTATCAGCAATGGCCACAATAGCCAAACTGTGGAAGGAGCCTCGGTGTCCATCGAAAGATGAATGGATAAAGAAGATGTGGTTTATGTATACTATGGTGTTCTTTTTCAATATTCCCCTGGCTATTGGGGTCTTTTCTGATTCCACACAAATCTTAAGATGTTTTGTTCCAACTCTCTGAAGAAAGTCCATGGTATTTTGATAGGGATTGCATTGAAAGTGTAAATTGCCCTGGGTAGCATAGACATTTTCAGACTTATTGTTCCAATCCATGAGCATGGAATATTTTTCTATCTTCTTGTGTCTCCTCAATTTCTTTCAGAAGTTTACTGTAGTTTTTAGGGTATAGAAACTCTCCTTCTTTGGTTAGGTTTATTCCTAGGTATCTTATGCTTTTTGGATATAATTGTAAATGGGATTGACTCCTTAATTTCTCTTTCTTCAGTCTCAATGTTAATTTATAGAAATGCTACTGATATCTGGGGATTAATTTTCTATCCTGCCACATTGCTGAATTGCTGTATGAGTTCTAGCAGCCTCGGGGTATAGTCTTTTGAGTTTTCTACATACAGTATCATGTCATCTATGAAGAAGGAGACGTTGACTTCTTCTTTATCAATGTGAATGCCTTTGATTTCTGTGTGTGTGTGTGTGTGTGTGTGTGTGTGTGTGATTACTGACGCTAGGACTTCTAGTACTATGTTGAATAGCAGTGGTGAGAGTGGACATCCCTGTCACGTTCCTGATCTTAGAGAAAGGCTCTCAGTTTTCCCCCATTAAGAATGATATTTGCTGTCGGCTTTCTGAAGATGGCTTTTAAGATACTGAGGAATGTTCCCTCTCTTCCAACACACCGAAGAATTTTGATCAGGAATGATGCTGTATTTAGTCAAATGCTTTCTCTGCATCTATCGATTGGGTCATATGGTTCCTGTTTTTTCTCTTGTTGATGTGGTATATATCACGTTGATTATTTTACAAGTGTTGAACCATCCTTGCATCCCAGGGATAAATCTCATTGGTCATGGTGAATAATCTTAATGTACTGTTGGATCCCTATTGGCTAGTATCATGTTGAGAATTTTTACATCTGTGTTCATCAGAGATATTGGTCTATAATAACCCATTTTGGTGGCATATTTGTCTGGTTTTGGAGTAATGAGATGCTGGCCGCATAAAACGAGTTTGGAAGTATTCCATCCCTTTCTAAACTTTGAAATAGCTTATTAGAATAGGTGTTATCTTTAAATGTTTGATAGAATTACCCTGGGAATCCATGTGGCCCTGGACTTTTGTGTCTTGAAAGGTTTTTGATGACTGCTTCTATTTCCTCCCTGGTAATTGGCCACAATGTACAATGGATGTCTCCATTTCTTCCTGTTCCCGTTTTGGTAATTTGCGGTTTTTCCAGAAATGCATCCATTTCTTCTAGATTGCCTGATTTGTAGGTACATAGGTGCTCATAATAGAGTTTTAAAATCATTTCTATTTTCTTCTTTTTGGTTTTGATATATCCTCTTTCATTTATGATTTTATTAATTTTAGTCTTTTCTCTTTTCAATAAGGATAGCTAAGGGATCATCTATCTTTTTGATTCTTTAAAAGGACCAACTCCTTGCTTTGTTGATCTGTTCTACAGGTTTTCTAGTCTCTATTTCCTTGAGTTCTGCTCAAATATTTATTATGTATCTTCTTCTGCTTCATGTAGGTATTACTTGCTGTTCTTTCTCCAATTCTTTTCTGTGTGAGGTTAGCTTGTGTATTTGATTTTTTTGCAATTTTTTGAGGGAGGCTTGTATTGTGATGTACTTCCCTCTTCGGAACACTTTTACCATATACCAAATATTTTGGAAAGTTGTATCTTCCTTTTCATTAGTTTCCATGAATCTTTTTAATTCTTCTCTAATTTCCTGGTTGACTTATCCACCTTTTAGCATGGTGCTCTTTAGCCTCCATGTGTTTGAGGTTCTTCCAAATTTCTTCTTGTGATTGAGTTCTAGTTTCAAAGCATTGTGGTCTGAAAATATGCAGGGGACAATCTCAATCCTTTCATAAAGGTTGAGACCTGATTTGTGACCCAGTACGTGGTCTATTCTGGAGAAAGTTACATGTGCACTTGAGAAGAATGTGTATTCATTTCGGTTCAGATGGAAAGTTTTGTATATATCTGTGAAACCCATGTGGTGCAGTGTATCATTTAAAGCCCTTGATTCTTTGGTGATGTTGTGCTTAGAAGATCTGTCATTGGCAGAAAGTGCCGTATTGAAGTCTCCTACTATTAGCGTATTATTATCTAAGTATGTCTTTCCTTTGGTTATTAATTGATTGATATACTTGGCAGCTCCCACATTAGGGTCATAAATATTCATGATTGTTAGGTCTTCTTGTTGTATAGACCCTTTAAGTATGATATAATGTCCCACTTCATCTCTTACTACAGTCTTTGGGATAAAGTTTAATTTATCTGGTATGAGGATTTCTACCCCTGCTTTCTTTTGAGGACCATTTGAATGGTAAATGGTTATCCACTCCCTTCATTTTCAGGATGTAGGACACCTTAGGTCTAAAATGAGTCTCTTGTAGACAGCAAATAGATGGTTCTTGCTTTTTGATCCAGTCCTATAACCTGCATCTTTTTGATGCAATCATTTAGCCCATTCACGTTCAGATTAACTACTAAAAGATTTGAATTTAGTGTCATTATAATACCTATTTGGTCCCTTTCTTGTGGACTATTTATTTGAGCTTCCTCTTTCTTTTACTGGGTCCCCCTTAATATTTCTTGCAAAGCTCGTTTGGTGTTCACATATTTTTTCAGGTTCTGCCTATCCTGGAAGCTCTTTATCTCTCCTTCTATTCTGAATGAGAGCCTTGCTGGATAGAGTATTCTTGGCTGCATGTCCTTCGCATTTAGTGCCCTGAATGTATCCTGCCAGCCCTTTCTGGCCTTCCAGATCTCTGTGGAGAGGTCTGCTGTTAATCTGATATTTCTCACCATCGAAGTTAGAAATCTCCTTTCTCTTTATCTTTGAAATTTACAAGTTTCACTATTAAATGTTGAAATGTTGAAAGGTTTTTATTGATTTTGGGTGGGGCTTCTCTATCTCCTGGATCTGAATGCCTGTTTACCTCCCCAAATTAGGGAAGTTCTCAGCTATGATTTGTTCAAGTATGCTTTCTGCCCCTCTATTCCTGTCGGCACTCTCCGGAACCCCAATTATATGTAGATTCTTCCTTCGGAGGCTATCATTTATTTCCCTTAAGCTTTCCTTATTGTCTTTTCATTGTTCTTCTCTTTTGTCTTCAGCTTCCTTCCTTGCCATCAACTTGTCTTCTATGTCACTCTTCCTTCTACCTCATTAGCCTTTGTTGTTAGGACCTCCAGTGTGGATTGCATTTCATGTAATTGATTTTTAATTTTGGCCTGATTAGATTTAAATTCTGCAGTCATGAAGTCTCTTGAATCATTTGTGATTTTTTCCTAAGTCACAGGTAGCTTTATAATTGTGCTTCTGCATTGACTTTCTGACATCAAATTGTAATCCAAATTTTGTAACTCTGTTGAAGAGAGTATTGTTTCTGATTCTTTCTTTTGTGGTGAGCTCTTCCTTCTAGTCATTTTGCTCAATGCAGAGTGGCTCTATGAGTGGGCTGAATCAAGAATATCAACCATGGGGCAGCCCAGGTGTCTCAGTGGTGTAGTGCTGACTTTGGCCCAGAGCCTGATCCTGGATACCCGGGATATTGTCCCGTGTTGGGCTCCCTGCATGGAGCTTGCTTCTCACTCTGCCTGTGTCTCTGCCTCTCTCTCTCTCTCTCTCTCTCTCTCTTTCTGTCTGTCTCTCTTTGTCTCTCATGAATAAATAAATAAAATATTTTTAAAAAGTATATCAACCATGACCTAAGTTGATTTCACCCTAGATAATTCTGACAACATCACAGACCAGAAAATGAAATAGTTCAGAACAAAATAAAACAAAAGGAACTAAAGTGAAAAACAAATTTTAAAACAAATTATTAAAAAATTAAAGGCCAACAATCCCAAAGAGGAAGAAAAAAGCAAAAGTAAAGAGAAAAAAAAAGGAGAGAAGGTAAAAAGGGGGGGGCCTGGGAGATGATGGTGTTGAAGAAGTTGTAGTGGTGGGAGAATGTAGTCTACCTGAGGGGTCCTAGCGGGCTATCCTCTTGTTTCTGAGTGTATTAAATCCTGTATGTTAGCAGATGCTCAGTCCCAAATTTATATAAACCAGAAATACTTGTAAAGAGCCCCAACATTAACCACCAACACATAAATGAGATAAAACAGGGGGGCAGAATGGGTATGAAGGGAGAATATAATATCACACAATGAACTAGCATGGTATACCACTTGGGTCTGGGCACATGCTGGTCATGTTTTAGAAGGTATTAACTTCTGCCATTGTAGAACAAAATGAAGCAGAGGAAACAAAAAACACAAAACAAAACAAAACAAAACATATCTCGTATATCTCCCCAAATTAAGTTGAGCTGTTGAAGGGAATCTAGAAGTGGAAAAATATATCTAAGACATGTAATTCTAGAAATAGGAAAGTCTAAAAGGAAGAAACTTAAAAAAGGAGTGGTGGTAAAATATTGTAGTTAAGGTGGAAAAAGAGGAAAAATATTAGAAAATTTTAGTTTGATATAAAAACGAGTAGTATTGGAAAAAAGGGGGGAAAAACAGGATACCCTCTATTTCTTATATACTATAAATCCATCAACTTCCCCTGGAACTTTCCAGAGCTGCTTTGTCAGGAACTTTCTCTTCTCTGTTCTTCCAGCTGGTCTTCTGGGGGAGGATCTGCTATGTTGATTCTCAGGTCTGTATGCCTGGGCGGAGATGCTCTGCCCCCTGCCAGATGCAGGACTCAGTGGGATCTGTTTATCCTGTGAGGCCTTTGTTCCTGGGCCCCCTCTCTCCCAGGCACAATGTGAAACAAGGAAGAAAAACAGTGGCGGTGGCCAGATCTTAGCTCCCCAATAGTAACTAATGCAGTCTCTCAGTCTGCACTGGCCTATATATGCTCCTGGGGCTGGTGAGGGTGCACTGATATTCACAGTTTGCAGGGCACCCAGTGGCAGGAGAGTTCTAGCTGTCCTGTGCCCTTCCCACTTCTGCCTGTCCTAGAGGGAGTGCAGAATCATCGGCTTTGTCTGCTCAGTGCTTTGGGATCCAGAGCCCTGTGCTGCTGAAATTCCGCTCCCAGGGCGCGTGGCTACCAATGGCAGCAGGGCACAGACACCTCTGTCTGGAGCTGCCCACCTAACCAACTGGCTTCTCCCAGATGTCCTGCCAGGTGCGCACTCCAGCCCTTTACCAAGATTGGTCCACAATTTGTGGTGTGTTTTCCCCTGAGCGCACTTCCTGTAGTAGTGCCTCCTGGAAACTGGAGGCTTCACTGCCCCTCCCATGATCTGCCTGATTTCCCTGCTAAGCCCTTTTCCATCTGGGAAGAATCTGGTGTGAATTAATAAAGTTCCCACTTCTCTGGTACTGGGCTTTCCTGTCCCGGACACTTTGGCTGCTTGGCTTTAGCCCGGCAGTTTGCAGTGCCCCTCCCCATCTTGATTCCTTTTTATTTTATTTATTTTTATTTATTTTTGTATTTTTTATTTTTTATTTTTTTAATTAATTTTTATTGGTGTTCAATTTACCAACATACAGAAAAACACCCAGTGCTCATCCCGTCAAGTGTCCACCTCAGTGCCCGTCACCCATTCCCCTCCAACACCCGCCCTCCTCCCCTTCCACCACCCCTAGTTTGTTTCCCCGAGTTAGGAGTCTTTATGTTCTGTCTCCCTTCCTGATATTTCCCAACATTTCTTTTCCACCTTCCTACCCTGCTAGAAGCAAAAACCCTTCTCTCTGTTGTGTTCTGGCTGTTTCCTCTTTAAATCTCAGGTTGAATTCATAGGTGTTCAGGGTGATTTGGAAGTTATCTAGGTAAGTTGGTGCGTCCAGGTGAGTTGAGGACCCCTACTCTTCTGCCATCTTGCCCCGCCTAAGCTTGCCGTTCTTGAGACTCCTGAACTTCAGTATTTTGGGCAATAGTGATTAGAGGGACAGGATTTGCCTGGCCCCAGAAATACAGGATTAAGGTGACTAATTGTGAACCATCTTCTATAAGTATTAGTAAATTGGAACCTTCTGGGAAAGTCTGAAATTTTGAAAATTGATGGTAAGCCAGTCTGTTTTCTGTGCTTCTCCAAATCTTCTGGACAATATTCATTACTGATGGAAACAATAGGCCAACTTCAGAAGAAAGGATTAATGTATCTCAAAAATGACTCCAAATACATAGGAGAATTTCTACCAAGTGCCCTTAAGGAGGAAGGGAGCAAAGGCCATAATGAGTAGATGTTATTTCAAGAACATTATGGGAAATGAAAAACAACTTCCCCAAGAGCAATAAAACAGTTTTAATGAAACTATTTATTGATGAAACAAGTAGTAATTTTTGAAAATTTGTATAAAATCCGGCAATTTATATTCCAAGAAATTTTAGATGTCAAACAGCTAGTCACACCTCAGCAATCTGGAATCCAAATATCTTGCATTCCCAACCATCCAAACACAACTGACAACAAAAAAGGGAGTAAAATAGTCCTTAATGGCCAAAATAGATGTCATAAAGTGCATATACTAAATACTATACATTTTGTTCCATAGAATGTTCTCCCTTTTCCACACACACACCTCTCCAAATAAAATAACAAGCAATCTCTATTCATTTTTGTTAATTTTCAGTTCTATTATAACTAGCTTGATTAGCATGTTCTCAAAGCCACAAAAGATGACAAAGAACTAATTGAAATGATATGGACTTCATTAGTCAGGTCCACTGACAATGGCAACAAGTAAGAATACATAGTCTGAAAAGATAGAAAAAGAAGACTTATACAATCAAATATATAAGAACTAAAAATCCATGAGTCCGTTTTAGTGTAGGTATAAGTCAAAATGTCAATAGGTACAGATTTTAATAGCTCTGAGACTAGCAAACATATACAGTATAATAACTGATGTTTATAATAATGACCCTCCGTTATCGTGAAATTTACATTAAATGTTAGAGTAGAAGCTCTTTTTAAATAATAATACTAATACAAAAACAAATATTTCTAAAGTGTTTAAAATTAACTTGCCCAAAGATACCTAACTTATCAGTGGTGGATCTAAAACTAGTATCTTGGTCTTCTGAGTCTGTATTAATGCTTTTTTCAAGCACTATGTCTCATTACTTAAAACAAACTACTTAAATGTATAGGATATAATATAATTTATAAATATTTGCACCTAAAATGGTATTTTAAATGTTCAGGCAAGATTTCATTCTTTTATATCACTGAGTGATATTCCATTCTCTCTATATACAATTTCTTCTGTATGTATTCATCAGTTGATGGACACGGGTTGTTTCCATAATTTCACTATCATAGATAATGTTGCTATAAACAGCAAGATGCATGTATCCCTTTGAATTACTATTTCTGTATTCTTTGGGTAAATATCTATTAATGCAATTGCTGGATCATAGGTTAGTTCTATTTTTCACTTTTGAGGAAACTCCATACGGTTTTCCAGACAGGTTGCAGCACTTTGCATTTCCACTGACACTGCACAAGGGTTCCACTTTCTCCACATCCTCACCAACACCTATTTTTTTGTGTTGTACATTTTAGCCATTCCGACAAATGTGAGCTAATCTCTCATTATAGTTTTGATTTGTATTTCCCTGATGCTAAGTGGTGTTGAATAGCTTTTTGTACGTCTGTTGAATATCTGTAGGTCTTCTTTGGAAAAATGTTCATTTATGTCTTCTTCCCACTTATAATAGGACTATTTATTTTAGGTTGTTGAGTTTTAAAAAATTATTCAAATATTTTGGATACTAACCTTTTATTGAATATATCATTTAAAAATATTTTCTCCCATTCTGTAGGTTGCCTCATAGTTTAATTGTTTCCTTTGCTATGCAGAAGCTTTTTTATCTTGATGTAGTCCCAATAGTCTATTTTTGCTTTTGTTGCCCTTTCCTCAGAAGACATATCTAGAAAGAATTTGCTATGACTGATGTCAAAGAAGTTACTGCCTATTTTCTCTGCTGGGATTTTTATGTTTCAAGTCTTACATTTAGGTCTTTCATCCACTTCGAATTTTTATTTGTATATTGTATAAGAAAATGGTCCAATTTACTTTTGCATTATTGTTGTCCAGTTTTCCCAACACCATTTGTTGAAGAGATTGTCTTTTTCCCATTGTATCTTCTTTCTTGCTTTGTCAAAGATTAATTGACCATATAGTTGTGGGTTCATTTCTGGGTTTTCTATTAAGTTCCATTGACCCTTATGTCTATTTTTGTGCCAGTACCATATTATTTTGATCACTACTGCTTTATAATGTAATTTTTAAAAAGACTTTATTGATTTATTCATGAGAGACACACAGAGACACAGGCAGAGGGACAAGCAGGCTCTATGCAGGGAACCTGATGTCGGACTCGATCCCAGGACTTTACATTCATGCCCTGGGCCGAAGGCAGGAGCTAAATTGCTGAGCCACCCAGGGAACTCCTATAATGTAACTTGAAGTCCAGAATTATGATATCTCCAGCATTGCTCTTCTTTTTCAAAGTTGCTTTATTTATTTGGGGTATTTTGTGTTCCATATAAATTTTAGGACTGTTTGTTCTAAATCTGGGAAAAATGTTGTTTTTAATACAATCCCTAGTGTATTAAATGTGTATATTGCTTTGAGTAGTATAGACATTTTTATCAGTATTTGTTTTTCCAATCCATAAGCATGGACTATCTTTCCATTTCTTTGTACCATCATCAATTTCTTTCATCAGTGTTTTATATTTTTCAGAATAAAGGTCTTTTACTTATTTGGTTAGATTTCCTCCAGGTATCTTATTGGTTTTGGTGAAATTCTAAGTGGAGTTGGTGCTTTAATTGCTCTGAGTCATTATTGGTATGTCTTTCAAATCCGTTGTTTCCTTCTTTGCTTTCTGTTCAGATGATCTGCTCATTGATGTAAGTGGGGTGTTAAACTCCACTACTAATTATTGTGTTATTATCAATTAGATCCTTTATTTCTGTTTTAATTGTTTTTGATGTTCCCATATAAGATGCATAAATGTTTACAATTGTTGGATCTTCTTATTGGATTGTCCCCTTTATTATTATAAAATACCCTAGTTTGTCTCTTTCTAAAGTCTTTGTTTTAAAGTCTAGTTTGCCTGATATAAACATTGTTGCTCTGGCTTTCTTTTGACTTTTTTTTTTGGTTTGTTTGTTTACATGATAAATATTTGTCTATCTCCTCACTTTCAATCTGAAGGTTTCTTTAGGTCTAAAATGAGTCTCCTATAAAAGTATATAGATGGGTCTTATTTTACTATTTATTCTGACATCCTCTGTCTTTTGATTGGAGTTTTTAGTCCAGTTACATTCAGAGTAATTATTGATAGATTTGTATTTATTTCCATTTTATACCTGTTTTGTTGTTGTTCCTGGAGATTTTCTCTGATCCTTTCTTGTATTTTTCACTTTTGGTCTCTCCTTTGCACTCAGAGTCCCCTTTAATATTTCTTACAGGACTTAGTGGCCATGAACTCCTTTAGTTTCAGTCTGAGAAATTCTTTAACTCTCCTATTCTGGAAGATAACCTTGCTGGTTAGAGCATTCTTGGCTGCAGATTTTTCCCATTCAGCAATTCAAATATATCACACCAAATCCCATTTAGCTTGCCAAGGTTCTATTAAGAAATATCCAGCTATATTTAGGTCTTTTCCTTTGTAAGTTAAGGATTTCTTTTGTCTTGATTTTTTTTTAAGATTTTATGTATTCTATCATGAGAGACAGAGAGAAACACACAGAGAGAGACAGAGAGAGAGAGAAAGAGAAAGACGAAGAGACACAGGCAGAGGTAGGAAGCCCAATGTGGGACTCGATCCCGGGACTCCAGGATCACACCCTGGGCGGAAGGCAGGCACTAAACTGTGGAGCCAGCCAGGAATCCCCTACTTGATATTTTTAAAAGATTTTTTCTTTATCACTGCATTTTGTAAATTTAATTACAATATTTCTTGGTGTTACCCTGCTTTTGCTGATTTTGATTGGAGTTCTCTGTGCTTCCTGAATCTGGATATTGTTTCCTTCTCTAGATTGGAGAAGTTTTCAGCTATCGTTTTCTCTTTTTTTATGTATATTTTTTGGAGTTCAATTTTCCAACATACAGTATAACATCCAATGTTCATCCCGTGAAGTGCCCCCCTCAGTGCCTGTCGCCCACCTCCCCTTCCACTTCCCCTTGTTTGTTTCTCAGACTTATGAGTCTTTCATGTTTTGTCACCCTCTCTGATTTTTACCACTCATTTTCTCTCCTTTCCCCTTTAATCCTTTTCACTATTTCTTATATTCCTCGTATGAGTGAAACCATATAATGATTGCCCTTCTCCAATTGACTTACTTCATTCAGCATAATACCCTCCAGTTCCATCCACATCAAAGCAAATGGTGAGTATTCGTCGTTTCTAATGGCTGAGTAATATTCCATTGTATATATACACCACATCCTCTTTGTTCATTCATCTTTCGATGGACACCGAGGCTCCTTCCAGTTTGGCTAGTGTGGACACTGCTGCTATAAACATTGGGGTGCAGGTGCCTCAGCTTTTCACTGCCTCTCTATCTTTGTGGGAAATCCCCAGTAGTGCATTTTCTGGGTTGTAAGGTAGCTCTATTTTTAACTCTTTGAGGAAGCTCCACACAGTTTTCCAGAGTGGCTGTACCAGTTCACATTCCCACCAACAGTGCAAGAGTTTTCCCCTTTCTCCACATCCTTTCCAACATTTGTTCTTTTCTGTCTTGTTAATTTTCACCATTCTCGCTGGTGTGAAGCAAAAATGATCTATTGGGACTTCATCAAGATAAAAAGCTTCTGCACAGCAAAAGAAACAGTCAACAAAACTAAAAGACAACCTACAGAAAGGGAGAATATATTTGTAAATGACATATCAGATAAAGGGCTAGTATCCAAGATCTATAAAGAACTTATTAAACTCAACAGCTAACAAACAAACAATCCAATCATGAAATGGGCAAAAGACATGAACAGAAATTTCACCAAAGAAGGCATACACACGGACAACAAGCACATGAGAAAATGTTCTGCATCACTTGCCATCAGGGAAATACAAATCAAAACCAAAATCAGCTATCATTTTTTCAAATAAATTTTCTGCCCCCTTTTCTCTCTCTCTCTCTCTCTCTCTCTCTCTCTTTCTTCTTCTTCTTCTTCTTCTTCTTCTTCTTCTTCTTCTTCTTCTTCTTCTTCTTTCTTCTTCTTCTTCTTTTCTTCTTCTTCTTCTTCTTCTTCTTCTTCTTCTTCTTCTTCTTCTTCTTTCTTCTTTTTCTACAACTCCTCTAATAAGGGTGTTATTAAATTTGATGTAGTCACTGAGTTCCTTACATCTATTCTCATGTTGCACAATTCTTACTTTTCTCTTTTATTCAGTTTTATTATTTTGTCTGCTAGGTCACTAATTATTCTTCTGTTTTTTTTTCATCCTCCTCTTCATTACATGCAGTCTCTTTCCAATCTTATTCATTGCATTCTTCATCTCTGATTCTTTTTTAATTATTTTATCTTTGTGGTAAGGGTCTCACTAATGTCTTCTGTTCTTTTCTCAAGCAAAGTGATTATCCTCATAATTGTTGCTTTAAATACTCCATCTGTTTTACTTAGATCTTTGTTCATGGCCTTGTTATTTTATTTGGAATGAATTCCTCCATCTTTGCATTTTGTCTAAGTCTCTGCTTTCTTTTTTGTGTTACAAAATCCAATTATGTATCCTGCTTCTGAAAATAGTGACATTATGAAGAAGGGTCATGTAATACCCATGGCCTACTGCTTCAGGGAGTATCTCCATTATGTGCTGCATGCACCCTGCTGCTGTGTTTTTGCTGCTCTCTCCTTCATCTAATCATCTGCTCTCTTTTCTTGCTGTGGGCAGTCCCTGACCAGAATGTACTACATTTGGTCCCCTGACCTGAATGCAGTGAGTTGTAATTAGGTATGTTCTGATCTGCTTGTGAAGTGAGACTTGACACCACTTCCACCAAAACTGAGGCCCTGTTAAACTCTCTGGTCAAGAGACATTGTGTGGGCAGGGTTTATGCTCACCTTTTGGGTGAGAGACCTGTTGCACTGGGACTGAAGCAAGGTGACTGAGGACAGCCCCACCAGAGTGCTGGGGGTTGAGGCTTGGTGTAAGCAACTTGGGTAGCCAGCTGATTCCAGTAGGTGGTTCTGTATGTTGAGGGGTAGGGGAAGAAATGGCACTTGCCAGCTCCTTTGTTCCAGGAGAGGTATCTCTATGAATGCTCTCAGGGATGTGCTCCAAGGAGAGCAAGTAATCTATCTCCCGTCTGTGTGCCCCAGTTCTTCAGATTTTGTTTCAGTGCTATCTATCCCCACGTTGCTTGCCTGCTTTCTCTCCAGGAGTAGCATAATGCCTCAAGAGGTATACCACAGGCAAACCCTCTGACCTTAAAAATTCTAGGCTTTAAGCCTTGCTAGTTGCAAGAACCCACAAAATTCAGCCGCTCTCATTTTCCAAGTCAATGGCTTCTGGGAAATTTTCTTGTGTATTTTCAGGGTATTCCTCTCTCTCTTGCCCTTCTTCATGACCATGGTTCCCTCCCCTCAGCAGCAGCTGCAATCCCTTTCTCTTCTAAAACACATCTCCATACTTTTATCTTCTTTGAGGTGGCCTCTTCTCTCCCTTTAGTTGTGGAGTTTATTCTTTCAGTCTTCAGGGCAATTTCTGGGGTATTTAGGTTGATTTGAGTTATCTAGCTGTGTTCTTGGGAAAAGACATGCCTAGGGTCCTCCTACTCTACTGCAATTTTCCTCTTCCAAGAAGCACTTTACTCTCATTTTTAAATTATTTTTTGAGTATAGTTGACACACAAAGTTTCATTAGTTGCATATGTACAACATAGTGATTTGTCAAGTTTATAGGTTTTACTCATGAAACTTAAAATTTCATCGTGATTTGACAAGTTTATAGGTTGTACTTTATTTTCTTGACACTGTGGCAAATGTTATGTTTTCCTCTTCTGACAAGCAATCACTATTAGAAACAAAATTCATCCAGATAAAACAGTTTGTGGATTTCCAAACTTATAAAAAGAAGAAAGTCTTTATAATTTTATAAACATGAATACTGCTTTATAAAATACCCAAAATATTTTAACGAAACCCAATATATGAAATTTTAAGTCTCAAATTTTTCAATGGTATAATTTGTATTACAGAATTATTTTATGACAAATATTTTAAAATAGCAATTTTCATTCTGCATTCATAATATTCAATTCACCAATATCCTCCTTATACATATCTTTATTTGTAAGAAATGAGTTCTAACTGAAAAACTATACATGTTACTTCAAGTCATTATTTAAAATCTATCAAGCAGGGGGCAGAGCAAGATGGCAGAGGAGTAGGGTCCCTAAATCACCTGTCCCCACCAACTTACCTAGATAACTTTCAAATCATCCTGAAAACCTATGAATTCCACCTGAGATTTAAAGATAAAACAGCAGAAATGCTACAGAGAGAAGGGATTTCGCTTCTAACAAGGAAGGAAGGCAGAAAAAAAATAAAAAAGAATAAAGTGGGTGAGGGACCCCGTGAGGTGCCAGGCTAAAGCATGGCAGTGAAAGCCTCTCAGGACAGGAACGTCCAGTCCCAGAGAAGCAGGAACTTTAAAAGTCCTCACTGGATTCTTCCCAGAAAGAAAGGCGCTTTGCAGGGAACTCGGGCAGAATTGCAGGAGAGGCAGTGGAGCCTCCAGTTTCTGGGAGTGACTAATAGAGGAAGTGCACCCCGGAGGAGAGTGCACCACAGACTGTGGGCTGATCTCGGTAAAGGGCTGCGCCCAGCGGGGCCTCAGAAGAAGCTCAGGTGGTGGTTCTGGACAGAGGGGTCTGTGCCCTGCTACCTTTGGGAGCTCTGGCCCTGGGAGCATGATTCCAACAGCACAGGCCCCGGACCCCAGGGTGATGAGCAGACACAGCCCAGGATCCTGCAATCCTCCCAAGACAGGCGGAGGCACGGAGGCACAGGACAAGGAGGACTCTCCTGCAGCCCAGTGCCCCCAAGCTGTGCAGATCAGCACCCCCGCCCCGGGAGCATCTAGGCCAGTGCGAACTGGGAGACTGCAGTAGTTACTGTGAGAGCTGACTCCAGAGCTGATGAGCTGGCCGCCGCCAGTGTTGTTGTTCCTCCTTGTGTCACTCTGTGCCTAGGACAGAGCAGGGCTGCCAGGGAACAGGGGCCTCACAGGTTAAACATCTCCCACTGAGCCCTATACCTGGCAGGGGGTGGGGAAGCTCCCCCAGGTGCACACACATGAGAATCAGCAAAACAGGCCCCTCCCCTAGAAGACCATCTGGAAGAACAGGGGAAGAGCAAGTTCTTGACGGAGCAGCCCTGGAAAGCTTCAGGGAACTCAAGGGATTAACAGTATATAGAACTAGAGGATACCGCTCGTTGTTTTTTTCTTCCTTTTTCCACTACAACTCGTTTTTATATCAGACTGTAAATTTCTATTTTTTTCTCTTTTCCCACTTTAACTACAACATTTTACCACCCCTCATTTTTAAGATTCTTCCATCTTGGCATTCATATTACCACAATTACAGGTCCTACCTAGATATATTTTCCATTTCTAGATTCACTTCAACATACTCAATATAATTTGGGAATATATACAAGATATGTTTTTTGTTTTGTTTTGTTTTGTGTTTTCTCTGCCTCATTTTGTTCTACAATGGCTGAAGTTAATACCTTATAAAACATGACCAGTATGCACCCAGAAGCAAGTGGTATATCATGCTGGTCAATTCTGTGAGATATCTCATTCCCATTCTGCCCTTCTCTTTTATCACATTTATGTTTTGGTGGTCAATGTTGGGGCCCACTACAAGTATTTCTGGTTTATATAAATTTGACACTGAGCATTGTTTAATATACAGAATTTAATATACTCAGAAACAAGAGGATCACCCTCTAGAAACCCTCAGGTAGACTACATGCTCCCTCCACTACAACTTATTCACCATCATCACTCAGCCTTCCCTTTTTTTCTTCTCCTTTTTTTTATTTGATTTTCCTTTTCTTTTTTTTTTTCCTTTTAACTCTCTCCTTCTTTAGGATCCCTAGCATTTTCTTTTTATTATTAGGTTTTAAAATTTCTTTTTCACATTAGTTGTCCATTGGTTTTATTTTATTCTGATCTTTGTTTTCAATTTCTGGTCCCTAACCTCGATGGAATCATCCAGAGTGAAATTTACTTAGGTTGTGATTGATATTTTTGATGCAGTTTGCTCATACAGCCACTCTGCAATGAGCAAAATGACTAGAAGGAAGAACTCAACACAAAAGAAAAAATCAGAAACAGTACTCTCTCCCACAGAGTTACAGAACTTGGATTACAATTGGATGTCAGAAAGCCAATTCAGAAGCACAATTATAAAGCTACTGGTGGCTCTGTAAAAAAGCATAAAGGATTCAAGAGACTTTATGATTGCAGAATTTAGACCTAATCAGGCCGAAATTAAAAATCAATTAAATGAGATGCAATCCAAACTGGAGGTCCTAACAATGAGGGTTAATGAGATGCAATCCAAACTGGAGGTCCTAACAATGAGGGTTAATGAGTGAGTGACACAGAAGACAAGTTGATGGCAAGGAAGGAGGCTGAGGATAAAAGAAAAAAAGAAGACCAAGAGGAAAGGTGAAGGAAAATAAATGACAGCCTCAGAAGGAAAAATCTACATTTAATTGGGGTTCCAGAGGATGCCGAAAGGGACAGAGGGCCAGAAAGCACATTTGAACAAATCATAGTTGAGAACTTCCCTAATCTGGGCATGGAAACAGGCATTCAGATCCAGGAGATAGAGAGATTCCCCCTCCCCCCAAATTACTAAAAACTGTTCAACACCTCGACATTCAATAGTGACACTTGCAAATTCCAAATATAAAGAACAAATCCTTAAAGCAGCAAGAGACAAGAGATCCCTAACTTCAATAGGGAGAACTATTAGGTTAACAGCAGACCTCTCTACAGAGACCTGGCAGTCCAGAAAAGGCTGGAAAGATATATTCAGTGTCCTAAATGAGAAGAATATGCAGCCAAGAATACTTTATCCAGCAAGGCTCTCATTCACAATAGAAGGAGAGATAAAGAGCTTCCAAGACAGGCAGAAACTGAAAGAATATGAGACCACCAAACTGGCTCTACAAAAAATATTAAGGGGGACTCTGTAAAAGAAGGAGGAAGTCCAAGGAAACAATCCACAAAAACAGGGACTGAGTAGGTATCATGATGATACTAAATTCATATCTTTCAATAGTAACTCTGAATGTGAATGGGCTTAATGACACCATCAAAAGGCACAGGGTTTCAGACTGAATAAAACAGCAAGAACCATCTATTTCCTAGCCACAAGAGACATACACCTACAGCCTGAACATAAAAGATTGGAGAATCATTTACCATTCAAATGATCCTCAAAAGAATGCAGGGGCATCCATCCTTATATCAGATAAATTAAAGTTTATCCTAAACAGTAGTAAGAGAAGAAGAGGGACACTATATCATACTTAAAGGATCTCTCCAACTAGAGTACCTAACTATCATGAATATTTATGCCCCGAATGTGTGAGCTGCCAAGTATATCAATTAATAACCAAAGCTAAGACATACTTAGATAATAATACACTTATAATGGGAGACTTGAATGTAGCACTTTCTACAACTGAGAGATCTTCTAAGCACATCTCCAAAGAAACAAGAGCTTTAAATGACACACTATACCGGATGGATTTCACTGATATTTACATCCAATGCAACTTAATACACATTCTTCTCAAGTGCACAGGGAACCTCCTCCAGAAGAGATCACATACTGGGTCACAAATCAGGTCTTAACTGATACCAAAAGTTTGGGATCATCCCCTGCATATTTTCAGATCATAATGTTGTGAAAATAGATCTAAACCACAAGAAGAAGTTTGCAAGGATTTCAAACATGTGGAGGTGAAGGACCATCCTGCTAAAAGATGACAGGGTCAACCAGGACATTAAAGAAGAATTAAAAAGATTCATGGAAACTAATGAGAATAAAGATACAACTGTTCAAAATCTTTGGGATACAGCAAAAGCAGTCTGTAGGGGAAAATACATCGCAATATAAACATACATTCAAAAACTGGAAAGAACTCAAATACAAAAACTAACCTTGCACCTAAAGGAGTGGGAGCAAAAAACAGCAAATAGAGTCTACAGCCAGCAGAAGAAGAGAATTAATAAATATTCGAGCAGAACTCATGAAATAGAGACCAGAAGAACTGTGGAACAGATTAACAAAACCAGGAGTTAGATCTTTGAAAGCATTAATAAGATAGATAAACCATTAACGAGCCTTATTAAAGAGGAGAGAAAAGACTCAAGTTAATAAAATCATGAATGAGAAAGATAACCACCAACACCAAGGAAATACAAACGATTTAAAAAACTTATTATGAGCAGTTGTACGCCAATAAATTAGGCAATCTAGAAGAAACGGATGCATTTCTGGAAAGACACAAACTACCAAAACTGGAACAGGAAGAAATAGAAAACCTGAACAGGCTGATAACCAGGGAGGAAACGGAAGCAGTCATCAAAAACCTCCCAAGACACAAAAGTCCAGGGACAGATGGCTTCCCAGAGGAATTCTATCAAACGTTTAAAGAAGAAACCATACCTATTCTATAAAGCTGTTACAAAAGATATAAAGAGATGGAATACTTTCAAACTCATTCAATGAGGCCAGCATCACCTTAATTCCAAAACGAGACAAAGACCCCACCAAAAAGGAGAATTACAGACCCATATCCCTGATGAGCATGGATGCAAAAATTCTCAACAAGATACTAGCCAATAGGATCCAACAATACATTAAGAAGATTATTCACTATGACCAAGCGAGATTTATCCCTGGGAAGCAATGCTGGTTCAACACTCATAAAGCAATCAATGTGATTGATCATATCAGCAAGAGGAAGAACAAGAACCATATGATCCTTTCAATAGATGCAGAGAAAGCATTTGACAAAATACAGTATCCATTCCTGATCAAAACTCTTCAGAGTGTAGAGAAAGAGGGAATATTTCTCAGCATCTTAAAAGCCATCTATGAAAAGCCCACAGCAAATATCATTCTCAATGGAGAAACACTGGTAGCCTTACCCCTTAGATCAGGAACATGATAGGAATGTCCACTCTCACCACTAGTATTCAACATAGTATTAGCAGTCCTAGCCTCAGCAATCAGGCAGCAAAAATAAATAAAAGGCATTCAAATTGGCAAAGAAGAAATAAAACTCGCCCTCTTTTTAGATGACATGATACTGTCCATAGAAACCCAAAAGACTCCACCCCAAGATTGCTAGAACTCATACAGCAATTTGGCAGGGTGGCAGGATACAAAATCAATGTCCAGAAATCAGTGGCATTTCTATACACTAACAAGGAGACTGAAGAAAGACAAATTAAGGAGTCAATCCCATTGACAACTGCACCCAAAAACATAAGATACTTAGGAATAAACCTAACCAAAGAGGGAAAGGATCTATACCCCAAAAACTACAGAACATTTCTGAAAGAAATTGAGGAAGTCACAAAAAGATGGAAAAATATTCCATGCTCATGGATTGGAAGAATTAATATTGTGAAAATGTCAATGCTCCCCAGGGCAATTTACACATTTAATGCAATCCCTATCAAAATAACATGGACTTTCTTCAGAGTTGGAAAAAATCATCTTATTATTTGTGTGGAATCATAAAAGACCCCCAATAGCCATGGGAATTTTAAAAAATAAAACCAGGGGATCCCTGGGTGGATCAGTGTTTTGGCACCTACCTTTGGTCCAGGGCATGATCCTGGAGTCCCGAGATCGAGTCCCAATTCGGGTTCCCGGCATGGAGCCTGCTTCTCACTGGGCCTGTGTCTCTGACTCTCTCTCTCTCTCTCTCTCTCTCTCTCTCTCTCTCTCTCTGTCTATCATGAATAAATAAATAAAATCTTAAGAAAAAAGAAAAATAAAACTATAGCTGGGGGCATCACAATGCCAGATTTCAGGTTGTACTACAAAGCTGGCACAAATAAAGACACATAGATCAATGGAACAGAATAGAGTATCCAGTAGTGGACCCTCATCTTTATGGTCAAGTAATATTCGACAAAGCAGGAAAGACTATCCACTGGCAAAAAGACTGTCTCTTCAATCAACGGTGCTGGGAAAATTGGACATCCACATGCAGAAGAATGAAACTAGACCATTCTCTTTCACCATACACAAAGATAAACTCAAAATGGATGAAAGATCTGAATGTGAGACAAGATTCCATCAAAATCCTAGAGGAGAACACAGGCAACACCCTTTTTGAACTTGGCCACAGCAACTTCTTGCAAGATACATCCATGAAGGCAAGAGAAAGAAAAGCTAAAATGAACTATTGGGACTTCATCAAGATAAGAAGCTTCTGCACAGCAAAAGATACAGTCAACAAAACTAAAAGACAACCTACAGAATGGGAGTAGATATTTGCAAATGACCTATCAGATAAAGGGCTAGTATGCAAGATCTATAAAGAACTTATTAAACTCAACACCAAAGAAACAAACAATCCAATCATGAAATGGGCAAAGACATGAAGAGAAATCTCACAGAGGAAGACATAAACATGGCCAACAAGCACATGAGAAAATGCTCCGCATCACTTGCTATCAGGGAAATACAAATCAAAACCACAATGGGATACCACCTCACACCAGTGAGAATGGGGAAAATTAACAAGGCAGGAAACCACAAATGTTGGAGAGGATGCGGAGAAAAGGGAACCCTCTTACAGTGTTGGTGGGAATGTGAACTCGTGCAGCCACTCTGGAAAACAGTGTGGAGGTTCCTCAAAGCTTTAAAAATAGACCTGCCCTAGGACCCAGCAATTGCACTGCTGGGGATTTACCCCAAAAGTATAGATAGAGTGAAACGCGGGGACACTTCACCCCAATGTTTATAGCAGCAATGTCCACAATAGCTAAAATGTGAAAGGAGCCTCGGTGTCCATGAAAAGATGATTGGATAAACAAGATGTTGTCTATGTATACAATGGAATTTTGCTCAGCCATTAGAAACGACAAATACACACCATTTGCTTCAACATGGAGGGACCTGGAGGGTATTATATTATGTTGAGTGAAATAAGTCAATCAAAAAAGGACAAGCATTATATGGTCTCATTCATTTGGGGAATATAAAAATTAGTGAAAGGGAATGAACGGAAAGGAGATAAAATGAGTGAAAATATCAGTGAGGGTGACAATACATGAGAGACACCTAATCCTGTGAAATGAACAAGGGGTAGTGGAAGAGTAGGTGGGCAGGAGGTTGGGGTGACTTGGTGATGGGTACTGAAGGGGGCACTTGGTGGGATGAGCACTGGGTGTTATGTTGGCAAATTGAACTCCAATAAAAAAATTTAAAAAATTTTGGCTAAGGATAAAACTAATCCTTCTTGTGTGTCATGGCACTTTTCAAAAGCTTCTGTAAATCTGAAGATATGTGCTTATTAACAGATTTATGGTAACTTCAGATATTCACCTTTATTGAGATTATCCTTTCTCCCATTTTAAACAACTATCAGAGTATGTCAAAAACTAGAAGGTATCTGGTGGTAGTTGCAGCAAAAGGGCTACCTACACTTCAGCTCTTGAGGTAAGTTTAGTGAAAAGTTATTAATTTTGAATGGTTACACTTTTAACAGTCATAATTGTTAGAAAATTTTTCCTTCCAGTGAGTTAAAATCTGTATCCCTGTCATTTCAACCTAGTTCTGCCTACCAACGTCAAATACAATAACGTTTACCCCCTGTTGCACATGAAACTCTTCAAATTTCTGAAGGCAGCAATCTTGTCTCTCTCAAATCTTCCTTTATTCAAGTTAAACATTCACTCCTAAAATGTAGATTCCCTGTACTTGGATTCCTTTTGGATCATATCATTGTTGCTTTTGTCCCCCAAACCACTACAATACAGCTTATTTTAGCCCTTGAAAATGACAGTTTACCTAAATGTTTGATATTCTCAGGAAGTAGAACATGCTTTTTATTGTAAAAGGATAAATAGAATTTTAATATTCCCTTCTATTTTGTATTGCTTGCAAAAGCAATTAGTTTGTTTTACATTTCAGGGAATTAAAGGGAAATTGAGACACACTCAACTATTGAAAGCAATATAAAGTCTAAGACAGTGCGTATTTAACCCAAAATACAACCAATTGAAAATTGTAAAAATTCAGTTAACACACACAGCTCATACAGTGCTGATCCATCTATTTGATGCCTTTGTACTGACTACTTGGTGTTTTCAGATATGCTATATTTACTGAAAGTTCATTGCAGTCAAACAGCAATATTATTCAGGTAAACAACTACTTTGAATTTTTTTTTTTTTTGAGTTGACTATTTTAGTAAATCAGCCAGTTAGTCTAGCAAACTGTAAATAAAAGCAACACCTAGGATCTGTTTGTTTACCCACTGAACTAAAATAATTGATCTTGCATTCTGTATACTCAGTTTAAATAAAAAGCTGTGTAAACTTTAACCAGAATTATTCTTTTCTTTGAATCAGTATTATTCTTGAAATAAAATTTAGAAAACTGTTAATATGCATGAAGTCTTCCCTGATCATCTATGGTTTTGTTAAAATAATTATTAAAAATCACTGAATGCCTACTTTGGATGAGGCACTATAGTAAGTACTTTCTATACATGCTCTCATTCTGTCTCTCACAGCAATCTTATGCAACAGGATAACATTACCACTGTTTTACTGCTGTGGAAACTGAGGTTCCAAGAAAAGGATGTATCACCTGCTTCAAGAAGCCTTCCTTGGCCTCTCCAAGCCAGAGGTCACTTCTACGGCCTCACAGTATTCATAGTACTGATCATTTTGGGGGGGAGTGTACATTTAATACACTTAACATGCTGTGGTAATTGCCTTTGATGGAGTCTCTTTTGTACCTCTACATAGATTGTGATCTCCTACATATCAAAGACTCATTCTCTTACTGCTTTCTTTCCTCCATAGTAAAGTGTTTCCTAAAGTGTTTTGAACATACAAGGGATTCACTGTGTGTTTGTGGAGTGAATGACTTGAATTCATGATGGGTGGATAAATCAGGGGGAGGAAAAAATCACACAGAGAAAGAGAATGAGTAGTCCAGCGAATTACTATTTAGATTGATATTTGATTTGACCACCAGGGGTCAGAAGTATACCAATGTTCAAATATTTTTAAAAATTTGACACATTTGTTTTAAAATTGCATTAAGGGAGAAATTATACTAAAGGATGAATCACCAACAACCTGTATAACATCAAAAGAAGAATCCTTTAGAAGGCATTTTAGAAATTTTACTTTATTTTTTTAGCCTCCATACTTCCTCATATAGATCCCTGAAAATAGTTTGGCTTCTAAACTCATTAGAAATTCCTAGAATATAGGGGCAGTTATAGCCGTAAAGATCTTCTCCACCGCAAGATTGCTAGAACTCATACAGCAATTTGGCAGTGTGGCAAGATACAAAATCAATGCGCAGAAGGCAGAGGCATTTCTATACACTAACAATGAGACTGAAGAAAGAAAAATTAAGGAGTCAATCCCATTGACCATTGCACCCAAAAGCATAAGATACCTAGGACTAAACCTAACCAAAGAGGTAAAAGATCTATCCCCTAAAAACTACAGAACACTTCTGAAATAAATTGAGGAAGGCACAAAGAGATGGAAAAATATTCCATGCTCATGGAGTGGAAGAATTAATATTGTGAAAATGTCAATGTTACCCAGGGCAATTTACACGTTTAATGCAATCCCTATCAAAATACCATGGACTTTCTTCAGAGAGTTAGAACAAATTATTTTAAGATTTGTTTGGAATCAGAAAAGACCCCGAAAAGCCAGGGGAATATTAAGGAAGAAAACCATAGCTGGGGGCATCACAATGCCAGAATTCCGGTTGTACCACAAAGCTGTGGTCATCAAGACACTGTGGTACTGGCACAGAAACAGACATATAGAACAATGGAACAGAAAAGAGAATCCAGAAGTGGACCCTCAACTTTTTGGTCACCTAATATTCTTAAAGGAGGAAAGACTATCCACTGGAACAAAGACAGTCTCTTCAATAAATGGTGCTGGGAAAATTGGGCATCCATATGCAGAAGAATGAAACTAGACCACTCTCTTGCACCATAGACAAAGATAAGCTCAAAATGGATGAAAGATCTAAATGTGAGACAAGATTCCATCAAAATCCTAGAGGAGAACACAGGCAATACCCTTTTTGAACTCAGCCAGAGTAACTTCTTGCAAGATACATCCACAAAGGCAAAAGAAACAACAGCAAAAATGAACTATTGGGACTTCATCAAGATAAGAAGCTTTTGCACAGCAAAAGAAACAGTCAACAAAACTAAAAGACAACCTACAGAATGGGAGAAGATATTTGCAAATGACCTATCAGATAAAGGGCTAGTTTCCAAGATCTATAAAGAACTCATTAAACTCAACAGCAAAGAAATAAACAATCCAATCATGAAATGGGCAAAAGACATGAACAGAAATCTCACAGAGGAAGACATAGACATGGACAAGAAGCACATGAGAAAATGCTCCGCATCACTTGCCATCAGGGAAATACAAATCAAAACCACAATGAGATACCACCTGACACCAGTGAGAATGGGGAAAATTTACAAGACAGGAAACAACAAATGTTGGAGAGGATGTGGAGAAAGGGGAACGCTCTTGTACTGTTGGTGGGAATATGAACTGGTGTAGCCACTCTGGAAAACTGTGTGGAGGTTCCTCAAAAAGTTAACAGTAGACCTGCCCTAGGACCCAGCAATTGCACTGTTGGGGATTTACCACAAAGATACAGATGCAATGCAACGCCGGGACACCTGCACCCTGATGTTTCTAGCAGCAATGTCCACAATAGCCAAACTGTGGAAGGAACCTCTGTGTCCATCAAAAGATGAATGGATAAGGAAGATGTGATTTATGTATACAATGGAATATTACTCAGCCATTAGAAAAGACAAATACCCACTATTTGCTTTGACGTGTATGGAATGGGAGGGTATTATGCTGAATGAAATAAGTCAATCGGAGAAGGACCAACATTATATGGTCACATTCATTTGGGGAATATAAAAAATAGTAAAAGGGAAAAAAGGGGAAAGGAGAAAAAATGGTTGGGAAATATCAGAAAGGGAGACAGAACATGAGAGACTCGTAACTCTGGGAAACGAACTAGGGGTGGTGGAAGGGGAGGTGGGCGGGGGTTGGAGGTGACTGGGTGACAGGCACTGAGGAGGTGCTTGATAGGATGAGCACTGGGTGTTATTCTATATGTTGGCAAATTGGACACCAATAAAAAATAAATTTATATGAAAAAAAGATCTTATCCTGATGGATTCCACTGGCGCATGCCCCTGAGCTTAAAGTGCCGGGGGACACAGCCCAGAACCTGGCACTCCTCTTAGGACAGGCAGAGGCCAGGAGAACACAGGACAGCAAGGACACTCTTGCCACCAGGTGGCCCTGAGCTGTGCAGGTCAGGTCCCCCTGCCCCCGGAGCATCCAGGCCCATGCGCATTGGGAGCCGCAGTAGTTACTGCTAGAGCTTACTCCAGGGCTGCAGAGCTGGCCACACCAGTCTTCTTGTTCCTCCCTGTTTCACCTTGTGCCTGGGACAGATCGGGGCCGCCATGTTACAGGTGGCTCACAGGATAAACAGCTCCCACTGAGGCTTGCACCTGGCAGGGAGCAGGGCACCTCCCCTAGGTACACACACCTGATAATCTGCACAGCAGGTACCAGCCCAAGAATACCAGCTGGAAGGACAGGGAAAGAGCAAGTTCTGGACTGACCAGTGCTGGAAAGCTTCAGGAGAAGTTGAGGGATTTACAGTATATAGAATCAGAGGATACCCTTCCTTGTCTGTTTTTTGTTCTTTTTGTTTTGTTTTTTCCTTGTTTTGTATTGATTTCTTTTGTTTTTGTTTTTTCCTTGTTTGTTTTCTCCCTTTTTTCTCTTTTTTAATTCCTTTTTCCAATACAACTTGTTTTTAGCCACTCTGCATTGAGCAAAATGACTAGAAGGAAGAACTCAACACAAAAGAAAGGATCAAAAACAGTAGTCTCTCCCACAGAGTTACAGAATTTGGATTAAAATTCGAAGTCAGAAAGCCAATTCAGAAGCACAATTATAAAGCTACTGGTGGCTCTAGAAAAAAGCATAAAAGATTCAAGAGACTTAATGACTGCAGAATTTAGATCTAATCAGGCAGAAATTAAAAATCAATTAAATGAGATGCAATCCAAGCTAGAGGCCCTAACGACGAGGGTTAATGAGGTAGAACGAGTGAGAGACATAGAGGACAAGTTGATGGCAAGGAAGGAAGGTGAGGTAAAAAGAGAAAAACAAAAGATCATGAGTAAAGGTTAAGGGAAATAAATTACAGCCTCAGAAGGAAAAATCTACATTTAATAGTCTTCCATAGGGTGCCAAAAGGGACAGAGGATCAGAAGGTGTATTGAACAAATCATAGCTGAAGACTTCCCTGACTTGGGGAGGGTAACAGGCCTTCAGATCCAGGAGATGGAGAGATTCCCCCCCAAAAAAATCAATAAAAACTGCTCAACACATAGACATTTAATAGTGAAACTTGCAAATTCCAAAGATAAAGAGAAGATCCTTAAAGCAGCAAAAGACAAGAAATCCCCAAGCTTTATGGGGAGAAGTATTAACAGCAGACCTCTCCACAGAGACCTGGCAGGCCAGAAAGGTTGGCAGGATATATTCAGGGTCCTAAATGAGAAGAATATGCAGCCAAGAATGCTATTTCCAGCAAGGCTTTCGTTCAGAATAGAAGGAGAGATAAAGAGCTTCCAAGATAGGCAGAAACTGAAAGAATATGAGACCACCAAACTGGCTCTGCAAAAAATATTAAGGGGGACTCTGTAAAAGAAAGAGGAAGTCCACTGAAACAATCCACAAAAACAGGGACTGAATAGATGTCATGATAATGCTAAATTCATATCTTTCAATAGTAACTCTGAACGTGAATGGACTTAATAAACCCATCAAAAGGCACAGGGCTTCAGACTGGATAAAAAAGCAAGACCCATCTATTTGCTGTCTACAAGAGACTCATTTTAGACCTCAGGACACCTGCAGCCTGAAAACAAAAGGTTGGAGAAACATTTACCATTCAAATGGTCCTTAAGGGCAGCCCGGGTGCCTCAGCGGTTTAGCTGAGGGCGTGATCCTGGAGACCCAGAATCGAATCCCGTGTCAGGCTCCCTGCATGGAGCCTGCTTTTCCCTCTGCCTGTGTCTCTGCCTCTCTCTGTGTGTCTCTCATGAATAAATAAATAAGATCTTTTAAAAATAAAATTTAAATTTCTATTTAAAAGAAAAATCTGACAGATGAATTGAATCAATTGTGGAGAATAATTTTTCAAATGCTTACTTTGAATGGTGGTTGAAATTTTATATTACATAAGGGAGAGCCAGCAGCAGTCTTGAAATCCGAATAAGAAAGGCTGCAGGGGCAAGATGGCGGAAGAGTAGGGTCCCCAAGTCACCTCAGCAATCAGATGAGAAAAAGAAATAAAAGGCATTCAAATCGGCAAAGAAGTCAAACTCTCCCTCTTCGCAGATGACATGATACTACTCTACATAGAAAACCCAAAAGCCTCCGCCCCAAGATTGTTAGAACTCATACAGCAATTTGGTAGTGTGGCAGGATACAAAATCAATGCCCAGAAATCGTTGGCATTTCTATACACTAACAATGAGACTGAAGAAAGAGAAATTAAGGAGTCAATCCCATTTATAATTGCACCCAAAAGCATAAGATACCTAGGCATAAACCTAACCAAAGAGGTAAAGGATCTATACTCTAAAAACTATAGAACACTTCTGAAAGAAGACACAAAGGGATGGAAAAATATTCCATGCTCATGGATTGGCAAAATGTCAATGTTACCCAGGGCAATTTACACATTTAATGCAATCCCTATCAAAGTATGAGGAGTTAAAAAAAAAAGAATGCTACTCTTGACCCTGCAGACATTAAAAAGCTAATAAGGACATATGGAGTACAATGCTATGTACTTAAATTTGACAAATTAGATGAAATGTACCAATTCCTTAACTACCACAAATGAACAAATTCATACAAGGTAAAATACACATTTTGAATAGTCCTATAACTACTTTTTAAAATGAAATTATGTGATAAGTGTTCAAAACATAAATCTTAAGGCCCATGTGGGTTCACAGACAATTCTACCAAACATTTAATGAATAAATAATACCAATTATACCTAATCATTTCCAGAAACAGAGGAATAAATAATATTTCTCAAATCACTTTGTGAAGCCACCCTTTCCCTGATACTAAATCCAAAGACAATATAAAAGAAAAACCAAATGACTACAGATTGATTTCTCTCATAATTATATATGCAAAAACTCTGAGAAATATTATCAAATGGAATCAAACATATATAAGGAATTATAGTATAAGTAGAAGTGGTTCAAAATACAAGGTTGGTTCAATATTCTAAAATCAAACAATATAATAATAAAAGTCTACAGCTGATAAAAGGATTCAATAAGGTCATAGGATAAATAAAATTTCATGTACAGGAATCCCCTTGCACTTCTATACACTAATAATGAAGCAGCAGAAAGAGAAATTTAGAATATAATCCCATTTATCATTGCACCCAAGATAGTAAAATACTTAGAAATAAACTTAACTAAAGGAGATGAAAGACCTGTCCTCTGAAAACCATAAAATATTGATGAAAGCAATCGAAGACAACACAAACAAATGGAAAGATATTCCATGTTTATAGATTGGACGAAAAATATTGTTAAAATGTTGATACTACTCAAAGCAGTCTACAGTTTTAATGCAACACTATCAAAATGCCAACAGCATTTTTCACAGAATAAGAACAATCCTAAAATTTGTATGGAAAAACAAAAGACTCCAAATAGCTAAAGCAATCTTAAGAAAGAAAAGCAAGGGGTGATCCCTGGGTGGCTCAGCGGTGTAGCGCCAACCTTTGGCCCAGGGCGCAATCCTGGAGTCCCTTGTCGGGCTCCTTGCATGGAGCCTGCTTCTCTCTCTCTCTCTCTATCATGAATAAATTTTAAAAAATCTTTAAAAAGAAAGAAAAGCAAGGGCAGCCCCAGTGGTGCAGTGGTTTAGCGCTGCCTGCAGCCCAGGGTTTGATCCTGGAGACCCAGGATCGAGTCCCACGTTGAGCTCCCTGCATGGAAACTGCTTCTCCCTCTGCCTGTGTCTATGCTTCTCTCTCTC
This sequence comes from Vulpes lagopus, assembly GCF_018345385.1. NCBI lineage: Eukaryota > Metazoa > Chordata > Mammalia > Carnivora > Canidae > Vulpes > Vulpes lagopus. The sequence continues at coordinate 61,119,184 of NC_054848.1, read as the reverse complement.
TCTCTCTGAATAAATAAATAAATCTTAAAAAATTTTTTTAAAAAGAAAAACCTGAAGTAATCACAATTTCAGAATTCAAGTTATATTACAAATATAGGTAGTAAATTGAAACAATATAGTACTTGCATAAAAATAGACACATAGATCAACAGAACTAATAGAGAGTCCAAAAAAAAAAAACCCAAAATTTTTATGGTCAATTATTCTATGACAAAAAAAGCAAGAATATACAATGGGAAAAAGTTTTTTCAACAAATGGTTTTGGGAAAGCTATGCAGCTACATATAAGAGAATGAAACTAGACCATTTTATTACACCATATACAAAATAAACCCAAAGTGGATTTGAGACCTAAATGTGATACATAAAACCATAAAAATTCTAGAAAAGAAACTCTGGGAACTCTGGTAAATGAACAGGGGTTAGTGGAAGGGGATGCAGGCAGGGGTAATGGGGTGGCTGGGTGACAGGCACTGATAGGGGCACTTGACGGGAAGAGCACTGGGTATTATACTATATGTTGGCAAATCGGACTTCAATAAAAAATATATTAAAAATGGGAAAAAATCCTAGAAGAGAGCACAGGCAGTAATTTCTCTGAAATCACTCAAACAACTTTTTACTAGATATGTCCCCTGAGGCAAGGGAAACAAAAACAAAATAAACTGTGGGTGATGGGCACTGAGGGGGGCACTTGACAGGATGAGCACTGGGTGTTATACTATATGTTGGTAAATAGAACTCCAATAAAAAAAAATATACCAAAAAAACCCTGTTGGAACTACATTAAAATAAAATGTTTCTGCACAGTGAAGGACACAATCAAGAAAAATAAAAGACACTCTACTAAATGGAAGATGATATTTGCAAATGGTATCTCTGATAATGGATTACTATCCAAAATATCTCAGGAACTTATACAAGTCAACACTCCCAAAAAATAAGCAGTCCAATTTAAAAATGGATAGAAAACATGAACAGACATTTTTCCAAAGCAGATATGCAGATAGCCACCAGTCACATGAAAAGGTAGTCAACATCACTCATCAACAGGGAAATGCAATATTACCTCACACCTGTCAGAATGGCTAAAATAAAAATCACAAGAAACAAAAAGTGTTGGTGGGGATGTGGAAAAAAAGGAACCCTCATGCACTGTTGGTGGGAATGCAAACTGGTGCAGCTGCTATGGAAGACAGAATGGAGATTCCTAAAAGAATTACAAATAGAATGACCCTATGATCTAATAATCACGCTACTGGGTATTTACCCAAAGAACACAAAAGCACTAATTTAAAATGATATATGCACCTTTCTGTTTGTTATAGTATAATTTCAGTAGCAAAATTATGTAAACAGCCCAAATGTCCATTGATAGCGTAATGGTTAAAGAAGATTATATATGCACTGGAATATTATTCAACCATAAAAAATGCAGTATTGCCATTTAAAATGACATGAATGGAGGGAGGGGCAAGATGGCAGAAGAGTAGGATCTCCAAGTCACCTGTCCTCAACAAATTACCTAGAAAACCATCCAATTATCCTGAAAATCTACGAATTCGGCCTGAGATTTAAAGAGAGACCAGCTGGTACGCTACAGTGAGAAGAGTTCACGCTTCTATCAAGGTAGGAAGACGGGAAAAAAGAAATAAAGAAACAAAAGGCCTCCGAGGGGGAGGGGCCCCGCGAGGAGCCGGGCTGAGGCCAGGGCGAGTGTCCCCAGGACAGGAGAGCCCCGTCCCGGAGGAGCAGGAGCTGCACCAACCTTCCCGGGGGAAAGGCCTCCCGGGGAATTGGAGCAGGATCCCCAGAAAGGCGGGGATGCCCTCGGGCTCCCTGGGACAGTAACAGAGGAACTGCGCCCCGGGAGAGTGCGCCGAGCTCCCTAAGGGCTGCAGCGCTCGGCGGGACCCGGAGCAGCTCGGAGGGGCTCGGGCGGTGGCTCCGCAGAGGGGGCTGCGGGGCTCCGGGAACAGCTCAGCGGCGGCGGCTCAGGCGGAGGAAAAAGCTCCGCGCGGAGGGGGCGGCGCGGCTCTGGGAACAGCTCGGAGGGGCTCGGGCTGCGCGGCTCCGAGAGCAGCTCAGCGGCTGCGGCTCGGGCAGAGGAAGAAGCTCCACGCGGAGGGGGCGGCGCGGCTCTGGGAACAGCTCGGAGGGGCTCGGCTGCGGCTCCGCAGAGGGGGCTGCGCGGCTCCGAGAGCAGCTCAGCTGCGGCGGCTCGGGCAGAGGAAGAAGCTCCGCGCGGAGGGGGCGGCGCGACTCCGGGAACAGCTCGGAGGGGCTCAGGCGGCGGCTCCACGGAGGGGGCTGCGGGGCGGGAGCGAATCCAACAGCGCAGGCCCCAGAGCACAGGGCACCAGGACACAGCCCGGTGGAAGAGGATCCGGCCTCCCCCGGAACAGGCAGAAGCCGGGAGGGCCCAGGACAGCAAGGACGCTCCTGCCTGGAACTGAGCAGATCCGCGGCCCCGCCCCGGAGCCCCCAGGCCCTGCAGACAGAGAGCCCCGGAGCTACTGCGGGAGCTGACTCCAGGGTCCCAGAGCTGCCCCCGCCACTGTGGCTTCCTCCCGGGGCCTCACGGGGTGAACAACCCCCACTGAGCCCTGCACCAGGCAGGGGCAGAGCAGCTCCCCCAAGTGCTAACACCTGAGAATCAGCACAGCAGGCCCCTCCCCCAGAAGACCAGCGACACGGACCAGTTCCAAGGGAAGTCAAGGGACTTAAAGTATACAGAATCTGAAGATACTCCCCCGTGTTTTTTGTTTGTTTGTTTTGTTTTTGTTTTTGTTTTTGTTTTTGGTTTTGTTTTGTGCTTTTTTTTATCTTTCTTTCTTCTTGATTTCTGATTGCTTCCCCCACCCCACCCCCCTTTTTTTTTCATTTTTCTCCTTTCTTTCTTTTTCTTTCTTTTTCTTCTCTTTCCCCCTTTTTTTTCTTCTCTTTTTTCTTTTTCTCTTTTCTTTCCTTCTCTCTCTTTTTCTCCTTTTCCCAATACAACTTGTTTTTGGCCACTCTGCACTGAGCAAAATGACTAGAAGGAAAACCTCACCTCAAAAAAAAGAATCAGAAACAGCCCACTCTCCCAGAGTTACAAAATATGGATTAGAATTCAATGTCAGAAAGCCAATTCAGGAGCACTATTTTACAGCTACTGGTGGCTCTAGAAAAAACCATAAAGGACTCAAGAGACTTCATGACTGCAGAATTTAGATCCAATCAGGCAGAAATTAAAAATCAATTAAATGAGATGCAATCCAAGCTAGAAGTCCTAACGACGAGGCTTAACGAGGTGGAAGAACGAGTGAGTGACATAGAAGACAAGTTGATGGCAAAGAGGGAAACTGAGGAAAAAAGAGACAAGCAATTAAAAGATCATGAGGATAGATTAAGGGAAATAAATGACAGCCTGAGGAAGAAAAACCTACGTTTAATTGGGGTTCCTGAGGGCGCCGAAAGGGCCAGAGGGCCAGAATATGTATTTGAACAAATCCTAGCTGAAAACTTTCCGAATCTGGGAAGGGAAACAGGCATTCAGATCCAGGAAATAGAGAGATCCCCCCCTAAAATCAACAAAAACCGTTCAACACCTCGACATTTAATAGTGAAGCTTGCAAATTCCAAAGATAAGGAGAAGATCCTTAAAGCAGCAAGAGAAAAAAAGTCCCTGACTTTTATGGGGAGGAATATTAGGGTAACAGCAGACCTCTCCACAGAGACCTGGCAGGCCAGAAAGGGCTGGCAGGATATATTCAGCATCCTAAATGAAAAGAACATGCAACCGAGAATACTTTATCCAGCAAGGCTTTCATTCAAAATGGAAGGAGAGATAAAGAGCTTCCAAGACAGGCAGGAACTGAAAGAATATGTAACCTCCAAACCAGCTCTGCAAGAAATTTTAAGGGGAACTCTTAAAATTCCCCTTTAAGAAGAATTTCAGTGGAACAATCCACAAAAACAAGGACTGAATAGATATGATGACACTAAACTCATATCTATCAATAGTAACTCTGAACTTGAACGGGCTTAATGACCCCATCAAAAGGCGCAGGGTTTCAGACTGGATAAAAAAGCAGGACCCATCTATCTGCTGTCTACAAGAGACTCATTTTAGACAGAAGGACACCTACAACTTGAAAATAAAAGGTTGGAGAACCATTTACCATTCAAATGGTCCTCAAAAGAAAGCAGGGGTTGCCATCCTTATATCAGATAAATTAAAATTTACCCCAAATACTATAGTGAGAGATGAAGAGGGACACTATCTCATACTCAAAGGATCTATCCAACAAGAGGACTTAACAATCCTCAATATATATGCCCCGAATGTGGAAGCTGCCAAATATTTAAACCAATTAATAACCAAACTCAAGAAATACCTTGATAATAATACACTTATACTTGGTGACTTCAATCTAGCTCTTTCTACCCTGGATAGGTCTTCTAAGCACAACATCTCCAAAGAAACGAGAGCTTTAAATGATACACTGGACCAGATGGATTTCACAGATATCTACAGAACTTTACATCCAAACTCAACTGAATACACATTCTTCTCAAGTGCACATGGAACTTTCTCCAGAATACACCACATACTGGGTCACAAATCGGGTCTGAACCGATTCCAAAAGATCGGGATAGTCCCCTGTATATTCTCAGAACATAATGCCCTGAAATTAGAACTTAATCACAACAAGAAGTATGGAAGGACCACAAACACGTGGAGGTTAAGGACCATCCTGCTAAAAGATGAAAAGGTCAACCAAGAAATTAAGGAAGAATTAAAAAGATTCATGAAAACTAATGAGAATGAAGACACAACTGTTCAAAATCTTTGGGATACAGCAAAAGCAGTCCTGAGGGGGAAATACATCGCAATACAAGCATCCATTCAAAAACTGGAAAGATCTCAAATTCAAAAGCTCACCTTACACGTAAAGGAACTAGAGAAAAAACAACAAATAGACCCCACCTCCAGCAGAAGAAGACAGTTAATTAAAATTCGAGCAGAACTCAATGATATCGAGACCAAAAGAACTGTGGAACAGATCAACAGAACCAGGAGTTGGTTCTTTGAAAGAATTAATAAGATAGATAAACCATTAGCCAACCTTATTAAAAAGAAGAGAGAGAAGACTCAAATTAATAAAATCATGAATGAGAAAGGAGAGATCACTACCAACACCAAGGAAATACAAACGATTTTAAAAACATATTATGAACAGCTGTATGCCAATAAATTAGGAAATCTAGAAGAAATGGACGCATTCCTGGAAAGCCACAAACTACCAAAACTGGAGCAGGAAGAAATACAAAACCTGAACAGGCCAAGAACCAGGGAGGAATTTGAAGCAGTCATCAAAAACCTCCCAAGACACAAGAGTCCAGGGCCAGATGGCTTCCCAGGGGAATTCTATCAAACGTTTAAAGAAGAAATCATACCTATTCTACTAAAGCTGTTTGGAAAGATAGAAAGAGATGGAGTACTACCAAATTCGTTCTATGAGGCCAGCATCACCTTAATTCCGAAACCAAAGGCCCCACCAAAAAGGAGAATTACAGACCAATATCCCTGATGAACATGGATGCAAAAATTCTCAACAAGATACTAGCCAATAGGATCCAACAACACATTAAGAAAATTATTCACCATGACCAAGTAGGATTTATCCCTGGGACACAAGGCTGGTTCAACACTCATAAAACCATCAATGTGATTCATCATATCAGCAAGAGAAAAACCAAGAACCATATGATACTCTCATTAGATGCAGAGAAAGCATTTGACAAAATACAGCATCCATTCCTGATCAAAACCCTTCAGAGTGTTGGGATAGAGGGAACTTTCCTCGACATCTTAAAAGCCATTTACGAAAAGCCCACAGCAAATATCATTCTCAATGGGGAAGCACTGGGAGCCTTTCCCCTAAGATCAGGAACAAGACAGGGATGTCCACTCTCACCACTGCTGTTCAACATAGTTCTGGAAGTCCTCGCCTCAGCAATCAGACAACAAAAAGACATTAAAGGCATTCAAATTGGCAAAGAAGAAGTCAAACTCTCCCTCTTCGCCGATGACATGATACTCTACATAGAAAACCCAAAAGCCTCCACCCCAAGATTGCTAGAACTCATACAGCAATTTGGTAGCGTGGCAGGATACAAAATCAATGCCCAGAAATCAATGGCATTTCCATACACTAACAATGAGACTGAAGAAAGAGAAATTAAGGAGTCAATCCCATTTACAATTGCACCCAAAAGCATAAGATACCTAGGAATAAACCTAACCAAAGAGGTAAAAGATCTATACCCTAAAAACTATAGAACACTTCTGAAAGAATTTGAGGAAGACACAAAGAGATGGAAAAATATTCCATGCTCATGGATTGGCAGAATTAATATTGTAAAAATGTCAATGTTACCCAGGGCAATTTATACGTTTAATGCAATCCCTATCAAAATACCATGGACTTTCTTCAGAGAGTTAGAACAAATTATTTTAAGATTTGTGTGGAATCAGAAAAGACCCCGAATAGCCAGGGGAATTTTAAAAAAGAAAACCATAGCTGGGGGCATCACAATGCCAGATTTCAGGTTGTACTACAAAGCTGTGGTCATCAAGACAGTGTGGTACTGGCACAAAAACAGACACATAGATCAATGGAACAGAATAGAGAACCCAGAAGTGGACCCTGAAATGTACGGTCATCTAATATTCGATAAAGGAGGAAAGACTATCCATTGGAAGAAAGACAGTCTCTTCAATAAATGGTGCTGGGAAAATTGGACATCCACATGCAGAAGAATGAAACTGGACCACTCTCTTTCACCATACACAAAGATAAACTCAAAATGGATGAGAGTTCTAAATGTGAGACAAGATTCCATCAAAATCCTAGAGGAGAACACAGGCAACACCCTTTTTGAACTCGGCCACAGTAACTTCTTGCAAGATACATCCACAAAGGCAAAAGAAACAAAAGCAAAAATGAACTATTGGGACTTCATCAAGATAAGAAGCTTTTGCACAGCAAAGGATACAGTCAACAAAACTAAAAGACAACCTACAGAATGGGAGAAGATATTTGCAAATGACATATCAGATAAAGGGCTAGTTTCCAAAATCTATAAAGAACTTATTAAACTCAACACCAAAGAAACAAACAATCCAATCATGAAATGGGCAAAAGACATGAAGAGAAATCTCACAGAGGAAGACATAGACATGGCCAACATGCACATGAGAAAATGCTCTGCATCACTTGCCATCAGGGAAATACAAATCAAAACCACAATGAGATACCACCTCACCCCAGTGAGAATCGGGAAAATTAACAAGGCAGGAAACAACAAATGTTGGAGAGGATGCGGAGAAAAGGGAACCCTCTTACACTGTTGGTGGGAATGTGAACTGGTGCAGCCACTCTGGAAAACTGTGTGGAGGTTCCTCAAAGAGTTAAAAATAGACCTGCCCTACGACCCAGCAATTGCACTGTTGGGGATTTACCCCAAAGATTCAGATGCAATGAAACGTCGGGACACCTGCACCCCGATGTTTCTATCAGCAATGGCCACAATAGCCAAACTGTGGAAGGAGCCTCGGTGTCCATCGAAAGATGAATGGATAAAGAAGATGTGGTTTATGTATACAATGGAATATTACTCAGCAATTCGAAACGACAAATACCCACCATTTGCTTCAACGTGGATGGAACTGGAGGGTATTATGCTGAGTGAAATAAGTCAATCGGAGAAGGACAAACAGTGTATGTTCTCATTCATTTGGGGAATATGAATAATAGTGAAAGGGAATATAAAGGAAGGGAAAAGAAATGTGTGGGAAATATCAGGAAGGGAGACAGAACATAAAGACTCCTAACTCTGGGAAACGAACTAGGCGTGGTGGAAGGGGAGGAGGGCGGGTGTTGGAGGGGAATGGGTGACGGGCACTGAGGTGGACACTTGACGGGATGAGCACTGGGTGTTTTTCTGTATGTTGGTAAATTGAACACCAATAAAACTTAATTTAAAAAAAAATTAAAAAAAATAAATAACATGAATGGGGGATCCCTGGGTGGCGCAGCGGTTTGGCGCCTGCCTTTGGCCCAGGGTGCGATCCTGGAAACCCGGGATCGAGTCCCACGTCGGGCTCCCGGTGCATGGAGCCTGCTTCTCCCTCTGCCAGTGTCTCTGCCTCTCTCTCTCTCTCTATGTCTATCATAAATAAATAAATCTTTAAAAATAAAATAAAATAAAATAACATGAATGGAGCTAGATAGTATAATGCTAAGTGAAATAAGTCAATCAGAGTGAGACAAATACCATATGATTTCATTCATATGTAAAACTTTAAAACCAAAACAAATGAACACACACAAAAAAGAGACAAATAAAGAAATAGACTTTTAAGTATGGAGAACAAACAGATGATTACCAGAGGGGAGGTGCATGGAAGGATGGGTGAAATAAGAGGATTAAAGGTACACTTATCTTGACGAGCAGTAAGTAATAAATGAATTGTTGAATCACTATATTGTATACCTGCAACTAATATAACACTGCATGTTAACTATATTGAAATTAAAATGAAATAAAATAATAAAATAAAACAAACAACATAATCTACTGTGTTAACATGTTTAAAAGAAACACGTGAAGATATCAGCTAAGGCAGAAAAAGCATTTAACAAATCCAATATCCATTCAGATTAAAACCTCTCAGCAAATTAAGAATAAAGGGAAACTACCTCAACTTGATAGAGAATATCTCTAATAGACCTAGAGTTAACATTAAATGCAATGACGGGCACTGAAGGGGGCACTTGACGGGATGAGCACTGGGTGTTATTCTGTATGTTGGTAAATTGGATACCAATAAAAAATACATTTATTAAAAAATAAAAATTAAAATTAAAAAAGAAAAAAGAAAAAAGAAAAAAAGAAAAAAAAGAAAGACTAAACAAATTTCTTTCTAAAATCAATCACAAGGTAAGGATGTCCACTCTTACCTCCTTTTCAAAATACTAGTAGAGGGCAGCCCAAGTGGCTCAGCGGTTTAGCACCTCCTGCAGCCCAGGGCATGATCCTAGAGACCCGGGGTCGAGTCCCACATCAGGCTCCCTGCATGGAGCCTGCTTCTCCCTCTGCCTGTGTCTCTGCCTGCCTCTCTCTCTCTCTCTCTGTCTCTCATGAATAAATAAATAAAATCTTAAAAAGATATCAGTAGAAATGTTGTGTTCAAGATTGCGAATCTGAGAAAACCACCAAGGAGCTGACACCGATGCAAGTACGTGAGTGAGGGTTTATTAACAAGCTCAAGCTTGGGTCCAAGTATACCCGACACAGCGGAGCAGGGACTTGGACCCCGAGGTGGGTTACAGCTGGGTTTTTATGGGCTGGTCTAGGAGTAAGGAGAGGTTTTTCAGTAAGGGTGAGGGTGTGAGAATCTCCAGTAAAGAGCTCTCACAAGCTCTTGCTTCCTTATTCTGATACGGGTGTGCTTTGTGGTTTTTTCTGTAGCCGGGGTAAGGTAGAGTTCAGTTCCTGGTCAGTGGCCTGGTCATAGTGGCCTGAGATGGCTGCCGAAGCTACAATGGCTGTATTCATGCCAATGTTAAACTTGAATGGCCCTAATTTTCTCAGCCTCCACAGAAATTCTAGCCAGTACAATAAAGGAAGGAAAGGAAATAAAGATCGAAAACAAAACAAAACAAAAACTACCACTGTTGATATGCTTGTACAGTAGAAAATTTTAAGGAATCTACCTTAAAAAATCTCTTAGAAAAAAATATCTTAGAACTAGAGTTTAAGTTTAGCAAGGTCACATGTTAGCACACAAAACATCAACTGTATTTTTATGTTAGCAACAAACATTGCTAGTATTAAATTTAAAAATAAAAAACCCATAGTACTGTGAAAATTAAAAACATAATACCATTTGAAACAGTTCCAAAATAAGGAATACTTAGGTATAAATGTAACATAGCATCTTACAAGAACTATGTTGATTTGCCAACATAGAGCATAACACCCAGCAAATTGAACTCCAATTAAAAAATATACCAAAAAAAGAAGTATAAGTTGAAAACTACAAGATGATGATGAAAGATATCAAAGACCTAAATAAGTGGATAGACACAAATTTGTCATTGATTAGACAATACAACATAATAATAAAAATGAAAATTCTCCACAAATTGCTAAATAGATTTAACAGCATTACTCTCAAAATCCCCACATGTAGTTTTGCAGATATAGACAAGCTTATTCTAAAATATATGTGGAAAAACAAATGTACTTAAGTAACTAAAACAATTATGAAAAACAAAAAATAAAGTTGTAGGAACTACAGTACTCAATTTTAGGACTTACTATATGGCTAAATAAATCAAGATGTTGTGGTGTTGTTAGAAGGTGAGATACATAGATTAATAAAACAGAATAGAAAATAAAGAAATAGATCCATACAAATAGAGCCACCTGATTTTTTTTACAAAGGTGCAAAATTCAATAAAGAAAGAATAGTTTTTCAACAAATGACATTTTAGCAATTATACATCCATTTATAAACAGAAAGGAAACTAATGTTGAACTTAACTTCACATCCTATGTAAAAATTAACTCAGAATGGATCATATATCTAATTTTAAAACTATAAAAATCTTAGATGAAACATAGAGAATATATTCAGGATCTAGGACTTGGTAAATTATTCTTAGGCATACCACCAAAAGAACAATCCAAAAAGAAACAAAATCAATACATTACATTGGACCTCATAACAATGCTTATGAAACTTTGCTTATGAAAGAACACGTTAAGAGGATGAAAAGACTAACCAACAGTCTTGGAAAAAATGTTTGCAAACCACATATCCAAAAATTGTTTGCATCTAAAATATGTAAAGTACACTCAAAACTCAAGAGTAAGATAACAAACAACTCAATTTGAAAATGGTAAAAGGGCATGAATGGACAATTCACTAAAGAGCCCATGAAAAGATATTCAAGGTCACTAGCCATTAGGAAAATGATTAAAACCACACGATGAAACACATGACATATGTGTCAGAATGTCTAAAATAAAAACTGACAACAGTTAAGTGCTAAGAATAAGAAATGGATCCATCATGCATTGCTGTAAGGAATGGTAAATGGTACAATTACTCTGGAAAACACTTTGGCAGATTTATGTATGTATTTGTTTGTTTTTTTATTTAATTTTAAAAAATAAAAAAAAAATAAAAAAAAATAAAAAATATTTTATTTATTTGAGAGAGAGAGAAAGCATGAGCAGGGAGGAGGGGCAGAGGGCAAAAGAGAAGCAAGCTCCACACTAAGCAGTTAGCCTGATGTGGGGCTTGATCCCAGGACCCTGAGACCATGACCTGAGCTTAAGGCAGACGCCTAACTGATTGAGCCATCCAGGTACCCCACCAATTTTATTTTTAACATCCAAAATATGGTAAAAACCCAAAAGTCCTTCAGTGGGTGAATAGAAAAATGAACATGGTATATGCATACAATTGAATAGTACTCAACAATTAAAATGAACCAACTATTGAGGTACATAACAACTTGCATATGTGTTAAAGATACTATGCTAAGTGAAAAAAGCAAACCCGAAAAGGTTACATTTATTTAATATCCTAAAAATGACAGAATTATAGAGATGGAGAACATATTAGTAGTTGCCAGAGTGTTAGGAATGGGCAGAATTTGTGATATAAAGGTGTAGCACAAAATTATTTTTTTTTTGTGGTGGGTGATAGGACAATCTTGAATCTTGATTGTGGTGGTGATTGCGTAAATATATATGTGTAAGAAAATTTTATGGAATTGCACATACATAAACAAACAAATAAGTGCTTGTAAAAACTGGGAAAAACTAAGATTCATAGTTTTCTTGTGAGTATAAAATTATTCCAAAACAAAACATTTAAGAAAAGTGTTCTCTTGAGATGCACTGAGGCAGTTGTCTAGTCCAATGAGGAAACCAGTCAAAAAGGACTTATCTTAGGTTCTTCATATATAACACATTCTGTAAGAAATCATCGTATGATCCACCAAATCCTAAATTGCCATCCTACTAATTTTCATGAATATTGATCTGCAATTAAGAAACAGATTTCTTCTTGGTTTTGTTTGACAGACAAATCACTCTGGCCAAGTAAAATTACAAATCGTCCAGAAACCTCTCTGGAAAAACAAACAAACAAATGCTCATTCTGCAGCCACTGAACTGTATTTCTCATCATGGCCAGCTCTCAGCAAAACATTCAGGAAATTTGTAAATCGTAGCCAACACTGTAATCTCTAACATGCCCAGAGTGATACAGCAGCATTACTCTAATCTAAAGCCAGAGAAAAAGTTAAGCCCATGATTGGCACTTGTCACTCTCTGGGCTAGTCATAGCTATGATCGGGTGGTTGCTGGCTAGGTATGAAACATGTGCATTATACACTTTGATTAATAAGAAGGCAGGACGTGTGATGTAATCAAATTTCCCTTCCATTACTCAGTATAATCTTCCTTTTTGAGCCTATTTCCCTCTCTGCTTTTTCTTTACTATTTAGATTTAATATACAGTATTATATTAGTTTCAGGTGTACAATATAGTGATTCAGCAATTCCATACATTATTCAGTACTAATCATGTTATGTGTACTCTTTAATCCCCATCATCTACTTTACCCACCCCCCACCCACTTCTCATCTGGTAACCATCTGTAGTTAAGAGTCTGTTTATTGGTTTGTATCCCTCTCTTTTATTCTTTCCTTGTTTGTTTTGTTTTTAAATTCCACATTAGTGAAATCATATGGTATTTGTCTTTCTCTGACTGACTTATTTCACTTAACATTATACTCTCTAGCTCCATTCATGTTATTGCAAATGGCAATATTGCATTATTTTTATGGCTGAATATATATTCATATATATGAATATATACATATATATGTATACATCACATCTTTATCTCTCAACAGACATTTGGGCTGCTTCTATAATTTTATTATTAACAATGCTGCAATAAACATACGGATGCATAATCTCTTTGACTTAGTATTTTTGTGTTCTTTTGGTAAATACCCAGTAGTGTATTGCTGGATGATAGGATAATTCTATTTTTAATTTTTTTAGTTTAATTAAGTTTTTGAGTTCTATTTTTAATTTTTTCATCTATCTTCTACACTGACGGTGCCAGTTTACATGCCCACCAACAGTGCACAAGGATTCTTTTATTCGCCATACCCTCAACAACACTTGTAATTTCTTGTGCTTTTGATTTTAACCACTCTGACAGGAGTGAAATGATATCTCATTGTGGTATTGATTTGTATGTCTCTGATGATGAGTGGTCTTGAATACCTTTTCATGTGTCTCTTGGACATCTGTATCCAGAGAATGTCTGTTCATGTCTTCTGCCATTTTTTAAGTTGGGTTATTTGTTTTGTGGGTGTGGAGTTGTATCAGTTATTTACATATTTTTGGATACTAGCCCTTTATTGAATATGTCATTTGCAAATATTATCTCCCACTTTGTAGATTGTTTTCAGTTTTGTTTATTGTTTCCTTCAGCTTTCTATCTTGTTGTAGTTCCAATAGTTGATTTTTCTTTAGTTTCCCTTGCCTTTTCTAGGAGACATACCTAGAAAAATGCTGCTATATCTGATGTCAGAAAAATTACTGATTGTATTCTCTTCTAGAATTTTTAAGGTTTCAGGTATCACATTTATGTATTAAATACATTTTGAATTTATTTTTGTGTATAGTGTAAGAAAGCGGTCCCGTTTCATTCTTTTATATGTGGCTGTGCAGCTTTCCCAACACCATTTGTTGAAGAGACTGTATTTTTACTATTGTATATTCATTGCTCTTTTATCAAAGATTAATTGACCATATAATTGTGGATTTGTTTCTGTCAATTCTTTTCAATTCTTTAGTACCTTCGGGAGTACCAACATTCCTTGTTTGAGAAAATTTAATAGTTGGCTGATAAATGTAGCCCATAAATTCATTCTCTGAATTAGCATTAGCTTAGCTTTTTATCTATCTCATAAGCATTTATATTTCAAGAAATAGGAACTTAGCGAGGCAATAAGTAAACTCTGGTAATAGATTAATAATAGTGGCATTTCTGGTTGGAGGCAGACAAACAGGTAAATCTAAGAGACACATCCGGTTTGGGGTGAATTCTCCCAATCTCAAAATAGTATGCTTAAATTATTGTCAATTTGTAAGTCTAATTCTAGTAGCACACTATCATTTAATACCCCTCAAAATTATAGAGATGTATTATTTTCCTACTTTGAGGAATAAATTTGACCAAGTGGAAAACTGTCTCAAGCTCTAGTAAAGAATCTCTTAGTATTCTTGGACACCCACATTTCCAGCTGCAGAAAGCAAGACTCAGCATAGAGCCATTTAACGAGCAAATCCTCCCTCCCCTTAGGGCTCTACAATTCAATAAATACCTAGTCCCCACTCAGTACCAGATTTAGTCTGAATTTTGCTATTAGAAATACAGAGATGATTAATGTCCTCCCTCCTCTCACCCAATTTCAGAAGCTGTTTAAGTAACCAAACTCCTCCTCAGTCAACTTTCTTGGTAGCTAAGGGAAGATTGGGAGAAAAAAAACTCAGTCCAGAACTTTTAAGTCTTTTAAGTCTACTGAGGAGGTCCTTTCTTCATAGTCCTGCCAAAACACAATTTCTGGGAAATATCAGTCTAAGGAGCATTGCTTATTTCAGCTCCTTTGAAGGTTCCTAAATCCCTGAAGCTGCCTAAGCTGCTTGTGTTTCCTATGCTATCCTATCTTAGCCACTTTGGAACTGCTTGAATGGAGGAAAAACCCCATCTATATTTGTGGTCAGAGAGAGTAAGCAGAGTTGCTTTCAACATGCAACATTATGGTGGCACTTGACAACCATAATATGCAGATAATGCCATCTTATAAGTCAAGTTCATGTAGTCTACAGCCATTAATTATGTGTTTTTTTCTTGAAAATAAACTAGTAGTACAATAAAGTCTTTATCCTGATATTTCACAGTGAAAATATTTTTTGAGACTTCTTTTACTAAAAGGGAATTTAGCGTCTCCAAGTTTTTAATCTGGAGGAATTCAGTATATACAAAATATACTGATTTGCTCATATCATGAGAAGGTATCAGTATGACTAGATTTTACTGACATTAGATAACTTGTACCAACTTTTCTAGGATATATAATTTTTATATTTTTGAATAATCCTACATAATTAAGAATCAAACTCCATGTGTGAAATTAGCAGATTTTTAAAAAGAGAAACTGTTGTTTTATTCTTTCAAATAAGGAAAATGGAATAAATTCCTTCTAACAAACACAGCACAATAATTGGAACTCCTTCTTAAAATATTTCCCATGTTATCAAATTAAAAATACATCTAAAGAAATGTTCATCATAAATTGAGAATGAACCTCTCTGAGATTTGACAGCTGTACTACCACTAAGGGCTTGATGAAAATCTTTTTGTACTATTTGAAACTCTTATCTCCCACCACAAAATGAATGTATGAAAAATGTCTCAATCAAAAGAAACATGTCAAGTATCACCTTAGGAAAAGATTTAGTCATTTAAATGTATTCATCACTTGAATGCCACTTAATTTGTTTGACAAAACACTGGACTTAAAATTTTAAGTCCTCCCCCCTCCTCTGATCATACTAACAGAATTGTTTTTAAGCAACCACTATCCTAATTTTAACATATAATTGTTAGGAGCAGTATTTATGTCTGGACTCCTGGTTTATGTCAGTAACATATTAGCTTATAGAGAAAGGAGCGTTCTCTCTAGACAGCCACATTTCCTTACACAAAACATTCAGCAGTTTCAGTGAACATTTTAACCACTTAAACTTATAAATAGATATTACTTCACTGAGTAATCTCCTTACTGAGAATCTCCATACTTCATATCAATACTTCCCTCAAAAGGTAAAATATTAGCAGATTTAGAATTACATCTTGATGGAAGCAGCAGAAATTTGCATCATCGTTTTCAATTCATAGGATTTTTAAATTCTATTTTTTAATGTATTAAGAGAAAGCCAAGAACCTTACCCTTTCTACCCAGATATCCTGGAGAAAACTGTAGGCTTTTACAACTACAAAAGGAAGTCACATAGTTTATTAGGTAAAATATGAAAAATGACAACAACAAAAAAGCAAAATAAAAACTTTTACCTCTAATGGGAGGTAGAACTCTTCGGCAGCCTTACTCAGTTGTTTTGGAAAACATTCCCCTCAGAGGATATTGTGGGCAAAGATGATTGAAATTTTAGCTTTGATAAATTGAGAATTTCCATGATTTGTACACTTCAACCAGCAACAGAGAATCTGATTTTAATTTGCAACATATTACCATACCTTTCTCAGACTATTCAGAAAGTTTAAAGTGCAAGATTCAGCTTAACTGTTAGAATGTCACTTTTCTATTTAAAAACAAAATAAAACAAATAAGTTATAGTGCATTTTAAATGTTATTTTTTTTAACAGAGAGCATTAAATGTTGCTTTTACAATGATTCCCCATTATCTATCTTTATGTTTTGTTTCTTCTTCCCATGACTATTTCATGCTTCAGAGTCTTGGCATTTACTTCTTAGGGAAATTTATTTGTACAAATTGAAGAGTATCAGGAGGCTAACTACACTGAAGACTATCAGGAGGTTTGCTGAACTGACAGAAGAAACTATTCTTCCAGAAAGCATTAGCTCTCATGAATACAATGACTTTTTCTATTAGTGGCCTGAAAGGTCAAGTGTCTTTGCAATGGTACTTGGGAAGAGAATGTGACAAGGATGAAATAAGCTTCCGACTAGTTACATACCTGTGTTTCTGTATCATCATCTTTCTTACTTTTTTTACAACCAAAACAAAACAATTGGTGGGTATGTGTGCATGTATGTGAGTCATAGGCTGGAGGGGGATCCCTGGGTGGCTCAGTGGTTTAGCGCCTGCCTTCAGCCCAGGGTGTAATCCTGGAGTCCCGGGATCAAGTCCCACGTCGGGCTCCCTGCATCGAGCCTGCTTTTCCCTCTGCCTGTGTCTCTGCCCCTCTCTCTCCCTCTCTATGTCTATCATGAATAAGTAAATGAAATCTTTAAAAATAAATAAAAAATAATTTTTAGGCTGGTTATAAATGTTTCCAAGCCAAACTGAAATATTTAGATCATATTGCCATGCTATGTTATATTGTCTGTTTCCAGTGTTAAAGGGTGGTAAAAGTAAGAACTTCCTTGGAAATCGAGGCAAACCATATTGGGTCACCAAAATTGAATAATTTGAGGTCAGCAGAAAGATTATGCTTAATGTCTCCCATAAAAATGACTAAAATTCCTCTTTGAGGCATTCTTTTGGATTAAGCATTGCTTTATTTATACACTTGTCACTGAAAATGCTAATTTTAGGGGTGACTCAGTGGTTGAGCATCTGCCTTTGGCTCATGTCTTGGTCCTGGGGTCATGGGAACAAGTCCTGCAACAGGCTCCCTGCAGAGAGCCTACCTCTCCCTCTGCCTCTCATGAATAAACAAATAAAATATTTTTTAAAAAGGTAAAAAAGAAAATGCTAGTTTTAGCACATGAATTTTTTCACGTGTCCTTTTTATTATTCTTTATTTGAATTCAATTTAGTTAATATACTGTATTAATAGTTTCAGGGGTAGAATTTAATGATATACCATTTGCATATAAACCCAGTGTTCTGTTGGTGGGAATGTGAACTGGTACACCTACTATGGAAAACCTTGTGGAGGTTCCTCAAAGAGTTAAAAATAGATCTGCCCTACGACCCAGCAATTACACTGCTGGGGATTTACCCCAAAGATACAGATGCAGTGAAAAGCTGAGGCACCTGCACCCCGATGTTTATAGCAGCAATGTCCACAATAGCCAAACTGTGGAAGGAGCCTTGGTGTCCATCGAAAGATGAATGGATCAAGAAGATGTGGTATATGTATACAATGGAATATTACTCAGCCATTAGAAATGACAAATACCCACCTTTTGCTTTGACATGGATGGACCTGGAGGGTATTATGCTGAGTGAAATAAGTCAATCGGAAAAGGACAAACATATAGTTCCATTCATTTGGGGAATATAAAAAATAGTGAAAGGGAATAAAGGGGAAAGACAAAACATGAGAGACACCTAATTCTGGGAAATGAACAAGGGGTAGTGGCAGTGGAGGTGGGCAGGGGGTTGGGGAGACTGGGTGATGGGCACTAAGGGGGGCACTTGGTGGGATGAGCACTGGGTGTTATGCTATATGTTGGCAAATTGAACTCCAATAAAAAGAAATTTTAAGAAAATAAAAATAAATAAACCTAGTGCTCATTATCAATTTCCCTCCTTAATGCCCATCACCCAATTATCTTCCCTCCACCCACCTTCTTATTAAATTATTAACACCATATTGGCAACGTGTTGTTTGGGAAATCTTATGCTTGGGTCAAAAATGAATAAAATGTGTAAACATGGAGAAAGCTGCTCAGGAAGGAGTATTAAGGATTTCAAAGACAAACATTCAGGATTTCATGACCTTGACATTGACTGATCCCATTAGAAGGAAACACTAGTAGCCATTCAACAGCATTTGGTCTGAAAAACATAACTAAATCCAGAAAGAGCAGAGCATTGAAACCAAAAAGTGGGTGAGATATTTGGAATAAGTCTCATTGATTCCTCTCAAAATGTTACTTTTTACTACTGATGCAGTTATAGTTTGAGAGTACAAGATTTTAAGTGGCTGTCTGGGACCTTCTTGTACTTTTGGCTCTTTTCCTTTCCAGACTATTTTGGACCTGCCTATATGGAAGAAAAATCAAATGATTATGATATTAGAAGCCATGGGGGCCTCAATAAATGTTTATCATGGAAGAATAATTAAAGAAAGGAAGAAACACTGCATATAATTGTGCAGTGCAGAAGAGTGACTATACAAGATGTTCATGAGAGCTGAAATCTAAGTGAAATAGTAATCCTAAGCACAGCGCTGATTCACCTGGAGGAAGATGTGTAATTTTCTAATTAAAAAAATACAAGTCTTTTAACGAGAGGACAATATTAGATTGAAAGAGTCACTTTTAAAATAATTTTATAAAGGAATTAGATGGACTAGACATGGCCATGATCAAATATATCATCTCTAAAAATCTTCTGAAGATAGTGTACAAATAAATTGGGGAGGAAGTGAGTCTGAAGGCAAGGAAACCATTCAGGAGTATTGAAATAATCCAAGCATGAGTTGATAAAAATTTGGAGTTAGACTGTATCATGAACAGACCATCAGCAATTGAAAATTGGGAGTGAAAAAGAAACACTAAATAGGAAGATAGGTTGCTGCAAAGGAATAGACTGAATTCCTATCCTATCAATAGGAGGTAGTCAGAAGATCAGCTGCTTTAAAGGGTACTGTGAATATCATAGAGTAGTGCTGCCTGGCAATGAGACAGTGTAGCCACCTACATTTGTTTTTTCTCCACTCCAGTTTCTAGGACATTCAGAGCTGAATTTACTCTTATGAATTCCTTGTTCCATGTCCCTACCACAATTATCTTCTGTTCTCCCCCCAAATCAGATCTTAATCTTGAAACCATGGATAGATCTCAGTACACACATAAAACCCTTGAAATTGCGGGCAAATTTTAATAGATTTTTATTGCTAATTCAATATTTATTTTAACTCATATTTTACAATTGCTTCCATTGTAAACTACTTTCAATTTTGTTTTGGAGAAAATGAGTAGGAAACATAAAGAGATGAATAGATATAGATAGAAGATAAAAATAAAAACATGAAAATTATTAGAGAGCTATATATACAGATGTATATAGATGATAAAAATTATGAAAATTCTAAAAAAATATAAAGTTTCATAAGGAATCATAGGGGAGTAATTCCATATAAGTAACACAGGAAAATTGTAACCAATATTTTGAGAAGAAAGAATTCCTGAACTCCTATAGCCTATTATGTGTAAGTGAACAAGATTTGGCAAGGTATGTGCAAAAGATACACAGAAGAACAAGGAGAGCCACTTCACTGTGTCTCTGAAGACTGTGGCAGATAAGATTGGTCGTTACAATAAGAAGAAATGGATGTGAGAGAAGTTACAAAGGAAGTAACGGGGGGGGAAAGATGGCTGAGGAGTAGGGTCCCCAAGTCACCTGTCCCCACCAACTTACCTACATAACTTTCAGATCATCCTGAAAATCTACAAATTCGACCTGAGATTTAAAGAGAAAACAGCTGGAATGCTAGAGAGAGAAGAGTACATGGCCTCCATGATCAGCCGTGAAACGGAGAACGTTAAATCCAGTGAGGAGATTGAGAGCGCCTTCCGGGCCCTGAGCTCCGAGGGAAAGCCCTACGTGACCAAGGAGGAGCTGTATCAGAACCTGACTCGAGAACAAGCTGACTACTGCGTCTCCCACATGAAGCCCTACGTGGATGGCAAGGGCCGCGAACTCCCCACTGCCTTCAACTACGTGGTTGTGGGGACCCAGATTCCTGTTGTGAAGCCAGCTGCCCCATTCCAACTCGAGAAATCTAAACAGCTGGCTATTTCCCTTCTTGTTCTCCCCCCTCCATTTTGTTTTCATGTAAAAGACAAATAAAGGACTCTTCCCCCCCTTAAAAAAAAAAAAGTAGGAAGGCAGAAAAAAAGAATTTTTGCCCAGTCCCAGAGAAGCAGGAACTTTAAAAATCCACATGGGATTCTTCCCAGATGAAAAGGCACTTAACAGGGAACTCGGGCAAAACCGCAGGAAGGTCAGTGGAGCCTTCAGTCTCCTGGAGTCACTAACAGAAGAAGTGTGCCCCAGGGAAAGCGCACCCCAGACTGTGCTCCAATCTCAATAAAGGGCTGGAGCGCACACCTGGCGGGGCTTCAGGAGAAGCTCAGGCGGTGGCTTGGACAGAGGGGGCTGTGCCTTGCTGCTTTTGGGAGCCACGGCTCCAAGAGTGCAATTCTAGCAGCATAAGCCCCGGATCCCAGGGTACCAAGCAGACACAGCCCGGGATCCTGCACTTTCCCTGGGACAGGCAGAGGCGGGGAGGGCACAGGACAGTGAGGACTCTTCTGCCACCAGGGGCCCCCAAGCTGAGTAGGACAGCACCCCTTGTCCCTGGAGCATCCAGTCCAGTGCAGACTGGGAGACTACAGTAGTTACTGTGGGAGCTGACTGCAGAGCTGGATACCTGGCCGCCTCCAGTGTTATTGTTCCTCCTTGTGTCACCCTGTGCCTGGGATAGAGCGGGGCTGCCAGGGAACAGGGGCCTCACAGGGTAAACACCTTCCCGGAGCCCACACCTCGTGGAGACGGTGCAGCTCCCCCAGGTACAGACACCTGAGAATCTGCACATAGGCCCCTCCCCCAGAAGACAGGAGGGAAGGGTGGGGGAAGAGCAAGTTCTTGAGCAAGCAGCAACTGAAAGCTCCAGGGAAGTCAAGGGATTTACAGTAAATAGAACCAGAGGATACCCCTCATTGTTTTTTTTTCTTTTTTTTTTTCTTCCTTTATCCAGTACAACTCCTTTTAGCCACTCTGCACTGAGCAAAATGACTAGAAAGAACAACACACCACAAAAGAAAGAAACAGAAACAGTACTCTCTCCTACAGAGTTACAGAATTTGGAATACAGTTAGATGTCAGAAAGCCAATTCAGAAGCACAATTATAAAGCTACTGATGGCTCTGGAAAAAAAGAATTCAAGAGACTTCATGACTGCAGACTGATTAGACTGATTAGATCTAATCAGGCAAAAATTAAAAATCAGTTAAATGAAATGCAATCCAAACTGGAGGTCCTAACGACGAGGGTTAATAAGGTATAATACAGAGTGAGTGACATAGAAGACAAGTTTATGGCAAGGAAGGAAGCTGAGGAAAAAAGAGAAAAACAATTGAAAGACCATGAGGAAAGGTTAAGGGAAATAAATGACAGCATCAGAAGGAAAAATTTACGTTCACTTGGGGTTCCAGAGGGCGCTGTGAGGGACAGAGGACCAGACAGCATATTTGAAAAAATCACAGCTGAGAACTTCCCTAATTTGGGGAGGGAAACGGGCATTCAGATCCAGGAAACAGAGAGGTCCCCCCCCCCTAAAATAATTAAAAACCTTTCAACACATCGACATTTAATAGTGAAACTTGCAAATTCCAAAGATAAAGAGAAGATCCTTAGAGCATCAAGAGATAAGAGATCCCTAACTTATATGGGGAGAACTACTAGATTAACAGCAGACCGCTTCACAGAAACCTGGCAAGCCAGAAAGTTTGGCAGGATATATTCAAGGTCCTAAATGAGAGGAATATGCAGCCAAGAAAACTCTATCCAGCAAGGCTTATGCAGAATAGAAGGAGCGATAAAGAGCTTCCAAGATAGGCAGAAACTGAAAGAATATGGGACCACCAAACCAGCTCTGCAAGAAATATTAAGGGGAACTCTGTAAAAGAAAAAGGAAGAACAGAGAAACAATCCAAAAAAACAGGGACTGTATAGGTATTATGATGACACTAAATTCATATCTTTCAATAGTACTCTAAATGTGAATGGATTTAATGATCTCATCAAAAGACCCAGGGTTTCAGACTGGATAAAAAAAGCAAGACCCATCTATTTGCTGTCTACAAGAGACTCATTTTAGACCTAAGGACACCTACAGCCTGAAAATGAAAGGTTGGAGAACCATTTACCATTTAAATGGTCCTCAAAAGAAAGCTCTGGTAGCAATACTCATATCAGATACATTGAAGTTTATCCCAAAGACTGTAGTAAGAGATGAAAAGGGACACTATATCATACTTAAAGGATCTATCCAACAAGTGGACCTAACAATCATGAATATTTATGCTCCTAATGTGGGAGTTCCAAGTATATCAATCAATTAATAACCAAAATAAAGACATTCTTCGGTAATAACATACTTCTAAAGGGAGACTTCAACATGGTGCTTTCTGCAAATGACAGATTTTCTAAGCACAACATCTGCAAAGAAACAAGAGCTTGAAATTATACACTGGACCAAATGGATTTCACAGATATTTACAGAACTTTACATCCAAATGCAACTGAATACACATTCTTCTCAAGTGCACATGGAACTTTCTCCAGAATAGACCACATACTGGGACACAAATCAGGTCTTAACTGATACCAAAAGATTAGGATTGTCCCCTGCATATTTTCAGATCATAATTCTTTGAAACTAGAACTCAATCACAAGAAGAAATTTGGAAGAAACTCAAACACGTGGAGGATAAAGAGCATACAGCTAAAAGATGAAAGGGTCAACCAGGACATTAGAGGAGAATTAAAAAGATTCACGGAAATTAATGAGAATGAAGATACAACCGTTCAAAATCTTTGGGATACAGCAAAAGCAGTCCTGGGAAGGAAGTACATTGCAATACAAGCATCCCTCAAAAAATTGGAAAGAACTCAAATACACAAGCTAACCTTGCACCTAAAGGAACTGGAGAAAGAACAGCAAATAAAACCTTCACCAGGCAGAAGAATATAGATAATAAAGATTCAAGCATAACTCAATGAAATGGAGACCAGAAGAACTATAGAACAGATCAAGAAAACCACGAGGTGGTTCATTGAAGGAATTAATAAGATAGATAAACCATTAGCCAGCCTTATTAAAAAGAAAAGAGAAGATACTCAAATTAATAAAGTCACAAATGAAAGAGGAGAGTTCACAATCAATACCAAGGAAATACAAACTATTTTTAAAACATATTATGAGCAGCTATATGCCAACAATTTAGGCAATCTAGAAGAAATGGATGCATTTCTGGAAAACCACAAACTACCAAAACTGGAAGAGGAAGAATTAGAAAACCTGTACAGGCCAATAACCAGGGAGGAAATTGGAGCAATCATCAATAACCTCCCAAAATACAAAAGTCCAGGGCCAGATGGCTTCCCAGGGGAATTCTATCAAACCTTTAAAGAAGAAACAATACCTATTCTACTAAAGGTTTTTTTGAAAGATAGAAAGACATGGAATACTTCCAAACTCGTTCTATGAGGCCAGCATCACCTTAATTCCAAAACCAGACAAAGACCCCTCGAAAAAGATTTATAGACCAATATCCCTGATGAACAGGGATTCAAAAATTCTCAAGATACTAGCCAATAGGATCCAACAGTACATTAAGAAGATTTTTCACCATGACCAAGTGGGATTTATCCCCAGAATGCAAAACTGGTTCAACACTTGTAAACAAAGAAAGTAACAACTGAATTTTGTGTAATTGATTTGAGGGCTGAAGGACAAGGGGGAAAAACAGTTATATTTTGAGCCTTGGTCAATACTTACTCTATTTTGAGCTGGGTGATGTTTTCACATAAAAGGAAAAAGGGCATCTTTTATCTATTCAAGTATTTATTTAAATACTAGTACTTACAAGGCACTGTGATTACTTGTACATTAACGAATAAGCCATGACCGCTGTTCTCAAGGATTCTTTTTTCTTAAAAATATATTGAGTTTTTTGTTTCTACTTCAAGGAATACCAGTAGAGAGATATTCTATCACTTAATTGCAAGAGTAGACAAAGAAGAAAGAAGGAAAAAAGTTCAAGGATAGTTCGCCTAATAATCAAAAGCTAATCTGTCCATACAAAGGCATTAGACACATAAGAATTGATTTGTTAGGATGATCATTTTTCCTTTAATTTGTATAAGTTTGCCCCCTACTACACCTTTTTCTGACCTCAACCTGTCTGTTCCTTCACAGATTTAAATGACCAAAACATACCTCATTTCTGAAAACGAGTATAACAAATTACAGTGTTATCCATCTATTTGAGGGTGAGTGAGAGAGGCAACTTCTAGCCCCATTTAAATGATATTAGTTGTTTTGGTGCCATTAAATAATAAAAATTACTGAGCAAATAAATTTGTAGTATTGTAATATTACATTCACTAAAAATAAACAATTGGGTTAGCTGTATTGGTATTTTAACCCAACCGGAACAAGCTAATTTACTTCAAGCCTTTTCAAATCTTTATATTGAAATTTAACTGTGAGGATGCTGTTTTTACACTCCTTACAATTTGTGATGAGCTTCCAAGACACACTTGTTTTTCAGATTTACAGCATTGGCTCAGAAACATTTTTTTTTCTTTTATCTTAAGTAACTTCAAAGCCATTTTGAAAACTAAGTTATAGTTTCCTTTTTTAAAGATTTTATTTATTTATTCATGAGAGACAGAGACAGAGAGAGAGAGACAGAGACAGAGAGAGAGAGAGAGAGAGAGAGAGAAGTAGGCTCCACGCAGGGAGCCTGATGTGGGGGATGAGTAAATAGGTAATGGGGATTAAGGAATGCCCTTGTGATGATCACAGGGTGATGTATGGAAGTGTTAAATCACTATACTGTACACCTGAAACTAATATAACAGTCTATGTTAACTACCTGGAATGCAAAATAAAACTTAAAAAAAGAAGATAAAAGTAAAAAGATGATTGGGTGGTTCAGTCAGCTGGGCATCTGCCTTTGGCTCAGGTCATGATCCCTGGGGCCTGGGACCAAGCATCACATTGGGCCCTCTGCTGGGTGGGGACTCTGTTTCTCCATCTGCTCTTCCCCCTAATCATGCTGTCTCTTTCTCTCTCTCTCTTTCTTTCTCTCTCTCTCTAAAATAAATAAATAAGATCTTTAAAAAATAAAAATAGATGAGTGGCAAAAAATCAAATGTTATAGAGATTTGTCTTCTTTGTAGGCTCCCTGGTGTGATAGTATTTCATCCTTCTGTGAACCACTGGATCCCATCCAACTGGACAATCTTTGATCTTCCTACCTTCTTTGATGTGGCCTTTTCTCTATCTTTAGTTGTGTTTGTTCTGCCAGTATGAAGGTCATTTTCTGCGTTATTTACACCGATATAAATGCTACCAGTTGTATCAGTGAGACAAAGTGAGCTTAGAGTCCCCCTACTCTGCCATCTTCCTGGCTGCCAATGTATGCATTTTAGATTCTTTTTTTTTTTTTTTTTTTTTTTATTGGTGTTTAATTTACCAACATACAGAAAAACACCCAGTGCTCATCCCGTCAAGTGTCCACCTCAGTGCCCGTCACCCATTCCCCTCCAACACCCGCCCTCCTCCCCTTCCACCACCCCTAGTTCGTTTCCCCGAGTTAGGAGTCTTTATGTTCTGTCTCCCTTCCTGATATTTCCCAACATTTCTTTTCCCTTCCTTTATATTCCCTTTCACTATTATTCATATTCCCCAAATGAATGAGAACATACACTGTTTGTCCTTCTCCGATTGACTTATTTCACTCAGCATAATACCCTCCAGTTCCATCCACGTTGACCCAGCAATTGCACTGTTGGGGATTTACCCCAAAGATTCAGATGCAATGAAACGTCGGGACACCTGCACCCCGATGTTTCTATCAGCAATGGCCACAATAGCCAAAGTGTGGAAGGAGCCTCGGTGTCCATCGAAAGATGAATGGATAAAGAAGATGTGGTTTATGTATACAATGGAATATTACTCAGCAATTAGAAACGACAAATACCCACCATTTGCTTCAACGTGCATTTTAGATTCTGATTGCAGAGTTAGACTTCGAGATTCTTTAAAGACTTTGTAAATTTTAGCTATGTATTCATGACCCTACCATTTTTTTTTGGTATATTGTAGGTGTTTGATAAGTGCTTGCAGAATTAACAAATTGAGTTCATTTGGGCAGAAACAAATTCCTCTCAGCCAATTTTGCAAGGAACAAAGAGAAAACAAATTAAAAGCTTCTGCATTTTTCAAAGATTTGCTTTGTTTTTAAATTTCACATATGAAATAAATCATATGATATTTATCTTTTTCTAACTTATTTTGCTTAGCACAATATACTCTAGCTCCATCTGCATCATTTCAAGTGGTAGATTTCATTCTTTTAATGGATGAGTAATATTCCATTATATATCTATGTCATCTATATCTATATATCTATATCTATATCTATATCTATCTATATCACCTCTTCTTTATCCATTCATCAGTTGATGGACATTGGGCTTCTCTCCATAGTTTGCCTATTATTCATAATGCTGCCATAAAAATTAGGGTATATGTACCCCTTCAAATCTGTATTTTTGTAGCCTTTGGGTAAATACCTAGTAGTGCAATTACTGGATCATAGGGTAGTTCTATATTTAACCTTTTGAGGAACCTCCAAATTGTTCCCCAGATTGGCTGTACCAGTTTACATTCCTACCAACTATGCAAGAGGGTTCCCTCTTCTCCAGCCCCTTGCCAATGTCTTTTGTTTCTTGTGTTGTTAATTGTAGCCATTCTGACAAGTGTAAGATAGTATCTCATTGTGGTTTTGATTTGTATTTCCCTGATTTTGAATGATGTTGAGCATCTTTTCTATATGTCTTCTATGGAAAAATATCTATTCATGTGTTCTGCACATTTATAAAAGGAATTATTCTTTTTCTGAGTTTTGATTTATATAAGTTCTTTATTTTTTTGGATACTAACCCTTTATCAGATATATCATTTCCATATATCTCCTTCCATTCAGCAGGCTGACTTTTAGTTTTGTTGACTTTTTCCTACACTGTGCAGAATTTTTTATCTTTTTATCTTGACAAAGTCCTAATAAATTATTTTTGCTTTCCCCCCCTTGCCTCACTCAGGAAACATATCTAGAAAGTGTTGCTATGGCTGATGTCAAAGAAGTTACTGTGTTCTCCTCTAGGATTTTGATGGTTTCATTTAGGTCTTTCATTCATTTTGAATTTATTTTTGTCTATAGTGTAAGAAACCAGTCCAGTTTCATTCTTTTATATCTTCCTATCCAGTTTTTCTTAGATCATTTATTGAAGAGACTGTCTTTTTCTCCACTGGATATCATTTGCTGCTTTGTTGAAGATTAATTGACCATATAGGTATGGGTCCATTTCTGGGTTTTCTGTTCTGTTCCATTGATCTATGTGTCTATTTTTATGTCAGAGCCATACTATTTTGATCACTACAACTTTGGAAGGCAGCTATGCTCACCACTATACCACCAACGCACTACAACTTTGGAATTTAACTCTAAGTCTGGAATTTTGATGCCTCCAGTTTTGCTTTTCTTTATCCAGACTGCTTTGTCTATTCAGATTCTTCTGTGGTTTCATACACATTTTAGGATTGTTCTAATTCTATGAAAAATTCTGTTAATCTTTGAAAGGAATTTCATTAAATGTGTAGATTGCCTTGAGTAGTATAGACATTTCAACAGTATTTGTTCTTCCATCCATGAAGATGGAATTTTTTTCTATTTCTTTGTGTCGTCTTCAATTTCTTTCCTTTTTAAAAAGGTTTTATTTATTTATTCATGAGACACACACACACACACACACGCACACGCACACACACACACACTCACAGAGGCAGAGACACAGGCAGAGGGAACAGCAGGCTCCCTGCAAAGAGCCCAATGCAGGACTCAATCCCAGATCCCCAGATCATGCCCTGAGATGAGGGCAGATGCTCAATGGCTGAGCCACCCAAGCATCCCATCTTCGATTTCTTTCATAAGTATTTTATAGTTTTCAGAGTATAGGTTTTTTAACTCTTTGGTTACATTTCTTCCTACATATCTTATTGTTTTTTGGTTCAATTGTAAATGAGAATGTTTCCTAATTTATCTTTCTGATGCTTCATTATTGGTGTATAGAAATGCAATCTATTTGTATGTTGATTTTGTATCCTGTGACATTACTGAATTTGTTTATCAGTTCTAGCAGTCTTTTTGTAGAGTTTTTTTTGTTTTCTGTATGTAGTATAATGTCATCTGTAAATAGTGAAAACTTTACTTCTTCCTTGCCATTTAGATGCCTTTTACTTCTTTTTGTTGTCTGATTACGTTTAATTAAATTTAATTACGTTTAAATTAAACTAAAATTACGTTTAATTAAAATAGTGAGAATGGGTATTCCTATATTGTTCCTGGCTGTAGAGAAAAAGCTCTCAGTGTTTCCCCATTCAAGTTGACATTAGCTGTGGGGTTTTCATATATGACCTTTATTATGTTGAGGTGTTTTACTTAAAACCCACTTTCTTGAAAGATTTTTTATTGTACTTCATCAAATGCTATTCTGCATCTATTGAAATGATCATGTGGTTCTTATGATTTATCTTATTAATGTGATATATCACACTGAATTATTTGCCAATATTGAACTGCTTTTGCGAGTTGGGAATAAATTTCACTTGATCATACTGAATGATTTTTTAATGTACTACTGGATTCAGTTTCCTAGTATTTTTTGAGAATTTTTGTATATATGCTCATCAGAGTTATTGGTCTGTGTAGTTCTCCTTTTGTGGAGTCTTTATCTGGTTTTGGTATCATGGTAAAGCTGGCCTCACAGAATGAATTTGGAAGCTTTCCTTCCATTTTGGGGGAATAATTTGAGAAGAATAGGTGTTAACTCTTCTTTAAATATTTTGTAGAATTCACCTGTGAAGCCACGTGGCCCTGGGCTTTTGTTGTTTGGGATTTCTTTTTATTACTGATTCAATTTCTTTGCTGGTTATTAGTCCATTCAAACTTTCTAATTCCTCCTATTTTGGTTTGGGTAATTTATATATTTCTAGGAATTTATCCATTTCCTCTAAGTTGTCCAGATTGTGTCATACAGCTTTTCATAATATTCTTCTATAACACTGTATTTCTGTGGTGTAGGTTCTTATTTCTCCTCCCACATATGTGAGTTGTTTTAGGTCCTTTCAACTTTTTTTTTTTTTTTGAGAAGCCTGGCTAGAAGATGATCAGTTTTACTGATTTTTTTTTCAAAGAAACAGATCCTGGGTTCACTGATCTGTTCCATTTTTTGTTTTGTTTTTTAGTTTTTCTATTATTTATTTCTGCCCTACCCTTTATAATTTTCTTCCTTCTGCTGGCTTTATGCCTTATTTGTTGTTTTTTTCTAGTTCTTCTAGGTGTAGGGTTAAGTTGTTTATATTATATTTTTCTTCATTCTTAAAGGTTTTCTTTATTTATTCATAAAAGAAAAAAAGAGAGAGAGGCAGAGACATAGGCAGAGGGAAAAGCAGGCTCCATGCAGGAAGCCCAATGTGGGACTTGATCCCAGGACTCTGGGATGATGCCCTGAAACAAAGGCAGATGCTCAACCACTGAACCACCCAGGCATCCCAACTTACTTCATTTTTTTAAAACAGTTTATGTATGTATGTATGTATGTATGTATGTATGTATGTATGTATTTATTTATTTATGAGAGAGAATGGAGAAAAGAGCAGAAGGAGAAGGAGAGGGAAAGGGAAGGATTCTAAAGCAGATTCTATACTGAATGTGGAACCTAATGTGAGGCTCAATCTCACAACCCTGAGATAATGACCTGAGCTGAAATTGAGTAGGGCATTTAACTGACTGAGCCACATGGGTGCCCCAGATTTTTTGTGCTTCCTGTATTGCTATATACTTCCCCCTTTGGACCTTATTTGGTGCATCCCAGAGGCTTTGGACTACTGTTTTCATTTTCATTTGTTTCCATTAAATGTTTTATTTCTTCTTTTATTTGCTGGTTGACCCACTCTTTGTTTAGTAGCATGGTTTTTGAGCTCCATGTATTTGTTGTCTTTCCAGATTTTTTTTCAACTTCTATTTTCATAGTACTGTGGTGAGAAAAGGTGCATGTTGACTTCAATCTTCTTGTATTTGTTGAGGCTTGTTTTGTGGCCTAATGTGTGAACTATTCTGAAGAATGTTCCATGTGGACTTGAAAACTTGAAATGAATGTGTATTCTGTTATTTTAGGATGAAATGTTCTAAATATATCTATTACATCCATATGTTCCAATGTGTCATTCAAAGTTATTTTTCCTGGTTAATTTTCTGTTTAGATGATATGTTCATTTATGTGAGTGGGTGTTAAAGTCCCTACTATTATTGTATTAGTATACATCAGTGACTTTAGGTTTGTTATTTATTTTCTTATAATTTGGGTGATCCCATGTTGGGTGCAAAAATATTTATAATTTTTACATCTTTTTGTTGGAGTGTTCCTTTTATTATTTTTTTAATGTTTTATTTATTTATTCATGAGGGACACACAGAGAGACAGAGACATAGGAAGAGGGAGAAGCAGGCTCCTCACAGGAAATCTGATGCAGGACTCAATCCCAGGACCCCAGGATCATGACCTGAGCCAAAGTCAGATGCTCAACAACTGAGCCACCCAGATGCCCCTGTCTCATTTATTATTATATAGTTTCCTTATTTCTCTCTTCTTAGTCTTTGTTTTAAATATCATTTCTCCAATAGAAGTATTTCTACTCTGGCTTTCTTTTGACATCCATTCACATGGTAAATATTTCTCCTTCACCTCAGTTTCAATATTCAGGTGTCTTTATGTCTAAAATGAGTCTCTTATAGATAGCATATCCATGGGTCTTGTTCTTTTTATACATTCGGACACCCTATGTGTCTTTTTAAAATACTTATTTGTTTATGTCAGAGAGAGAGAGAGAAAGCACAAGTGGTAGTGGCAGAAGGAAAGGGGGAGGGAATCTTAAGCAGACTCCACGCTGAGTGCAGAGTCAATATCAGAACCCCGAGATCATGAACTGAGTCAAAATCAAGTTAGACACTTAACTGACTGAACTGCTCAGGTGTCTTTCTAAAATGGGTGTATTACAGGTAGCATATACATAGATTTTATTATTTTAACCTATTTTGATACCCTATGTGTGTCTTGATTGGAGCTTTTTGTCCATTTACATTAAAAGTTATTATTGATAGATATATTTTTATTGCCATTTTATTACTAATTTTGTGGTTGTTGTTTCTGGAAGTTTTTTCTGATCTTGTCTCTCTTTCATGTTTTGTTGACTTTCTTTATTGACATATTTGCATTTATTTCTTTTTATTCTATGCATGTTTATTAGTGGTTTCTGATGTATGGTTACCATTAGGGTAACCATATATAACCTCTTCTGCATAGAGTAGTCTGTACAAAGTTGATGGTTGTTTAATTTTAAACTCATTATTTTCTCCTCCCCACAGTTTATGTATATATTATTATATTTTATATCTGTTTTGCATTTGTGTGTGAGTTCTTTAATTGACTTTTTACAGAAATATTCATTTTTACTTATTTTGTGTTTCTTGCCTTTAAATTGTAATTGTTGGTCTCTCCTTTACACTCAAGGAGTTCCTTTTAATATTGTTGCAGGGCTGAATTCATGGTAATGACTCCTTTGGTTTTTGCTTGCCTAGAGAACTCTATCTCTCCTTCTGAGTGAGAACCTTGCTTGATAGCATATCTGTGGTTACAATTTTCTCCCAGTCAGCACTTTGAATATATCATGCCCCTCCCTTCTGTCTTGCCAAGTTTCTATTGAAAAATTCCCTGCTATTTCTATGGCTTATCCCTTGTAAGTTAAGGATATCTTTTGTTTTGCTACCCTTAAAATATTTTCTTTATCAGTGCCTGTTGCAAATTTAATTTTAATATGTCTTGGTGTGGGCCTGCTGTTTTTGTTTTTGTTAGGAGCTATCTGCCTTCCAGATCTCCATGCCTGTTTTCCACTTCACAGTATGTATATTTTAAGTTATTATTTCTTTTTTAAAAATTTTTATTTATTTATTCATTAGAGACACAGAAAGAAAGGCAGAGACATAGGCAGAGGGCGAAGCAGGCTCCCTGCAGGGAGTCTGATGTGAAATTCGATCGCAGGATCCCAGGATCACGACTTGAGCAAAAGGCAGATGCTCAACCACTGAGCCACCCAGATGTACCTCAACTATTATTTCTTCAAATAAAATTTCTGCTCCCTTCTCTCTTCTTTTTCTGAGTCCTCTATAATAGGAATATTAGTACATTTGATGGAGTCATTAAGTCCTAAGTGTCTTCTCATGTTGCATAATTCTGTCTTTCTTTAGTTCAGCTTCATTATTTTCCATTACTTTTCTTCTTGGTCAGTAATTTGTTCCACTGCTTCTTACAGCTTGCTGTTCATTGAATCAAGCCTATTTCTGATATAATTTATTGCATCCTTCATCTTTGATTGATTCTTTTTTAACTCTTTTATATCTGTGGTAAGGGTCTCAATGATGTCTTACATTCTTTCCTAAAGTTCAGTGAGTATCCTATAATCATTGCTTTCAATTCTCCTTCAGGCATGTTTCTTTTATCTGTTTTGCTTAGATCTTTAGCTATGATGTTATCTTGTTCTTTCATCTGAGTAAATTCTTCTGTCTTTTCGTTTTGTCTAAGTCTCTACTTACTTCTCTGTGTTAGAAAAGCCAGTTATGTCTCCTGCTTCTCAATATAACGGTCTTATGAAGAAGATGTCATGTACTGCTCAGGGCTTGGCACTTCAGGGAGTGTCTCCAGAATGTGTATTGCATGATGTCTGCTGCTGTGTTCTTGCTTCTCTGTCCTCAGATCAGTTATCAACAGAGGCTTTTTTTTTCCCTACTGTGGGTTGTGTTTTGTCCTTGGCATGAACGTGACAAGTTTTAATTAGGTGTGCTTTGGTCTGTCTGCTTGTGAAATGAGATCTGATACCACCTCCAACAGAAAAACTCTCTAGTAGAGAGACATGATGTGGGCAGGGGTTCGTGCTTCTCTTCTATAGGAAGGGTCCTCCACAGTGGAACTGAGATAAGTGTGATTGGCAAAGGAAGTTCCACTGGAGCACAGGGGCATGAGGCTTAGTGTAAACAAAGTAGGTAGTCAGTGAGCCATTATGATGCTTTCCACAGATGATTCTGTGTTTATGCTGAGTGACGGGGAGGGAAATTATGTCAGTCAGCTCCTTTAATCTTGGAGCAGTCTCTCTACAATTGCTGCCTCTTTGAGACATGATGTGAGAAGAGCAAATTATCTCCCTACTTTGTGCCCAAGACGCTCTTCAGATCTCTTTTTTTCCATGTTGTTTGTCTGTCTTTTCAAAAGCAGCACAGTACCCCCAGGCTCTATCCCAGACAAGCCCACTGACCTTTAAAATTCCAGGCTTTCAGCTCTGCTGGGTTGCAAATTCATGAAATTCAAGGGCCCCTGGGTGGCTCAGTGGTTGAGAATCTGCCTTTGGCTCAGGTCGTGATCCCAGGGTACTGGGATTGAGTCCCACATCAGGCTTCCTGTGGGGAGCCTGCTTCTCCATCTCCCTATATCTCTGCCTCTCTCTGTGTGTCTTTCATGAATAAATAAAATATTTTTTTAAAAAATATTTTTAAATATTTTTTTAAAAAATTAAAGAATTCATGAAATTCATTCCTTCTTATTTTCTAAGCCAATGGCTATCGGGAAACTTTCTCTGTGTGCATTCTCCAATGTGCTCTTCTCTCTTTGCCTTCTCCATAACCATATCTCCCCCACCTCCATAGTGGCCAGGATCCTTTTCTTTCCTAAACTAGTTCTCTGCACTTCCTACCTTTTTTTTTTTGAAGTTTGATTTGTCAACATATTGTATAACATCCAATGCTCATCCCATCAAGTGCCCTCCTTAGGGCCCCTCACCCAGTTACCCCAACCTCCTGCCCACCTCCCTTTCTGCAACCCTTTGTTTGATTCCCAGAGTTAGTAGTGTCTCATGGTTTGTCTTCCTCTAATTTTTTCCCACTCAGTTCCCCATCTCTCCCTTATAATTCCTTTCACTATTTCTTATATTCCCCATATGAGTGAAACCATATGATGATTGTCCTTCTCCAATTGATTTACTTCACTCAGCATAATATAAAGACCCCACCAGAAAGGACAATTATAGACCAATATCCCTGATGAACATGGGTTCAAAAATTCTTAACAAGATACTAGCCAATAGGATCCAATAGTACATTAAGATTATTCACCATGACCAAGTGGGATTTATCCCTGGGATGCAAGGATGGTTCAACACTCGTAAAACAATCAACATGATATATCACATCAATGAGAGAAAAATCAAGAACCATATGATCCTCTCAATAGATGCAGAGAAAGCATTTGACAAAATATAGCATCCATTCCTGGTAAAAGCTGTTCAGAGTGTATAGATAGAGGGAACATTCCTCAATATCTTAAAAGCCATTTATGAAAAGCCACAATGAATATCATTCTCAATGGGGAAAAACTGAGAGCCTTTCCCCTAAGATCAGGAACACAACAGAGATGTGCACTCTCTCCACTGATATTCAACAGAGTACTAGAAGTCCTAGCCTCAGCAATCAGACAACAAAAAGAAATGAAAGGCATTCAAATCAACAAAGAAGTCAAACTCTCCCTCTTTGCAGATGGCATGATATGTGTATAGAAAACCCAAAAGACTCCACCCCAAGATTGCTAGAACTCATACAGCCATTCAGAAATGTGGCAGGATACAAAATTAATGCCCAGAAATTAGTGTCATTTGTATACACTAACAATGAGACTAAAGAAAGAGAAATTAAGGAACCAATCCCATTTACAATTGCACCCAAAAGCATAATATACCTAGAAATAAACCTAACCCAAGTAAAGGATCTATACCCTGAAAACTACAAAACACTCTGCAAGAAATTGAGGAAGACTCGAAGAGATGCTAAAATATTCCATGCTCATGGATTGAAAGAATAAATAGTATGAAAATATCTATGTTACACAGGGTAATTTACAGGTTCAATGCAATCCCTATCAAAATACTGTGGACTTCTTACCTTCTTTGATGTGACCTCTTCTCTCCTTTTATTCATGGATTTTTTTTTCTGTTAGTCTTCAGATTGATTTGGGGGGCATTTAAGATGATTTGATAGTTATCTAGTTGTATTCATGGGATTAAGTGAACCTAAGGTCCTCGTACTCCACCATCATCTTCCTGTCTTCTATTTTGCATGTTTTGAGGAAACTCCATACTGTTTTTCACAGTGGGTACATCAGTTTGCATTCCAACCAATCTTCCACAAAGGTTCCTTTTCCCCCATATTCTTGCCAATGATTGTTTATTGTGTTGTTTATTTTACCCATTCACAGGTGTGAGGTGATATCCCATGGTTTTCATTTGCATTCACCTGATGATTAGTGATGTTGAGCATTTTTTTGATGTGTCCATTGGCCATCTGTATAATTTCTTTGGAGAAAATATTTGCTTTTATATAAATCAATGCTCTAATGTTGGGTGCTTAATTATTTATAATTCTTAGATTTTGTTAGTATGTTGACCACTTTATCATTATATAATGACCTACTTTGACTCTTTTTAACATTCTTATGTTAAAGATTATTTTGACTGATAAAAGTATGGTTACCCATGCTTTTTGCCCAAAATATCTTATTTCCAGTTTTTCACTATGTGTATCTCTAATGCTAAAATAAGTCTCTTTTAGGCAGTATATTTGATCATATTTCAGACGTTCTACTTCTTAGAATTCGAGAATTAATCTGTTTATGTTTTAAGTCATTATTGATAGTAAGGACTTACTATTGCAATTTTGATATTGGTTTTCAGGGTATTTTATATATTTGTTTTTCTATGCCTCTTATTCTGCTCTGTGTGTGTGTGTGTGTGTGTGTGTGTGTGTGTTCATTTCTTTTGGGTTCAGTATACTTTGACTCATTCATTGTGTTATTTTGTGTAACTTTTATAGGATTTTCGTTTGTGGTTATGATGAGGCTTATATAAATTATATTAAACTTATAATATCCTATTTAGAACTCACTAACATCTTAAATTCAATAGAATTAGTAAATTTTAGGGCAGCCTGGGTGGCTCAGCAGTTTAGTGTCACCTTCAGCCCAGGGCCTGATCCTGGAGACTTGGGATCGTGTCCCACATCAGGCTCCATGCATGGAGCCTGCTTCTCCCTCTGCCTGCATCTCTGCCTCTTTCTCTCTCTGTATCTCTCATGAATGAATGAATGAATGAATGAATAAATAAATAAATAGATAAAATTTAAAAAATAATTCGTAAATTTTATATTTTACTTCTCTTCCCCCTCACATTTTGGGCTATTGCTGTTAGAATTTACAAGGGTTTTTTTGTGTGTGTGATGAACAGCAGATTGCTGTAATTATGGTTATTTTAATTGTTTGTGTTAGTTTTTAACTCTTAAACTAGAGTTGTAACTAAATTATGCATCACTCTTAACCATATTGAAGAATATATCTGGGACTAGATATTCACTATTACCAGTGAGATTTACAGTGAAGTTTTATATTTTTATGTTAATTAGTGTTTTTTATTTCCACTCAAAATACCATATCATGTTTTGTAGAACAGGTGTGTTGGTAATGAATACCCTCAGGTTTTGCTTCTTAGGGAAAGTCTTTATCCTTCTTTTGTCTAAAAGACTACTTTGCCAGGCATAGAAATCTTGTTTGACAATTATTTTCTTTCAATATTTTGAATATTTCACACTATTCTCTACTATCCTAAAATGTTAATAGTCTCATAGGGATTCCTTAGTATGTAACTTATCTCTTTCCTTTTTCTGTTTTTAAAATTATTTCTTTGTCTTTAACTTTGACAATATAATTATAATGTGTCTAGCTGTAGCTCTACTTAGTTTAAACTAATATGGTTATACTTAGGACTTCATGGATATGAATGTCCTTTTTTCCTCATATTTGTTCATTTTTTAGACATTATCACTTTAAAAAATACTTTCTTCCTTTTTCTCGTTCTCTTTTCTTTCTAAAATCCTCAAAATGTGATTGTTGTTTATTTTCATTGTGTTCCACAATTCCCCTAGGCTTTCTTTACTCCTTTTTGTCTTCTCCTACTAGGTGAATTTCAATGCCTTATCCTTTCTTCTGCATGATCAAATCGGCTTTATAAAACACTTGAATTCTTCTGTTGTTATATTTTTCAACCCTAGGATTTCTGAATTTTTGTGCTTCTTTCCCCCTCCTGGATGATTGCTATCTCCTTGTTGAACTTCTTTTTTAATTTATACATTAGTTTCCTAAATTCATTTGGTTTTCTTTCTGCATTTTATTGTATTTCAATAACCTTTCCTTTTTTCATTTTTTACTTAAATTCAATTAGCCAACATAATAGTACATCATTAGTTTCAGACATAGTTTTCAATAATTCATCACTTGCATATAATAACCAGTGCTCCTTCCATCTGTGCCATGCTTAATGCTCATCACCAGTTACCCCAACCACCTACCCACCTGCCCTTCAGCAACCCTCACTTTCTTTTTTCAGAGTTAGGAGACATTCATAGTTTGTCTTCTTCTCTGATTTTTCCCCATTCAGTTTTTCCTCCCTTCCCTTATGTTCCTCTGCACTATTTCTTATATTCTGCATATGAGTGAAATGATATAATTGTATTACTATGATTGACTTATTCCACTTTAGCATAATACCCTACAATTCCATCCATGTCCAAGTAAATGTAAATGTAAATCCTTTCTGATGGCTGAGTAATATTCCATTATCACATATTCTTTATCCATTCTTCTGTCAAAGGACATCGTGGCTCCTTCCACAGTTTGGCTATTGTGGACATAGCTGCTCTGAAAATTGGGGTGCAGGTGTCCCTTTCACCACATCTGTATTTTTCACCACATCTGTATTTTTGGGGTAAATACCCAGTAGTGCAATTCCTGGGTATTAAGGTAGCTCTATTTTTAACTTCTTGAGGAATTTCCATACTGTTTTCCAGGGACTATAACAGCTTGCATTCCAACCAACAATGTAAGAGAGTTCTCCTTTCTCCACATCTTCAACGACATTTGTTATTTCCTGCCTTGAAAATTTTAGCCCTTATGACTGCTGTGAGGTGGTATCTCATTGTGGTTTTGATTTGTATTTCCCTGATGACAAGTGATGTGGAGCATTTTTTTTCTTCATTTGTCTGTTAGCCATATGTAGATTTTTGGAGAAATGTCTGTCCATGTCTTCTGCCCATTTCTTGATTGGATTGTTTGATTTTGGGGTGTTGAGTTTGATAAGTTTTTTTTATAGATCTTGGATATTAGCCCTTTGTCTGATATGTTATTTGCAAATATCCTCTCTCATTCTGTAGGTTTCCTTTTAGTTTTGTTGAATGTATCCTTTGCTATGCAGAAGCTTTTTATCTTGATGAAGCCTCAATAGTTCATTTTTGCTATTGTTTCCAATGTCTTTGGAGACAAGTCTATCAAGATGTTGCTGCAGCCAAGGGCAAAGATGTTGCTACCTCTGTTCTCCTCTAGGATTTTGATGAATTTCTGTCTCACATTCATCTACTTTGAGTTTATCTTTGTGTATGGTGTCAGAGAATCATCTAGTTTCATTCTTCTGCATGTGGCTGTCCAATTTTTCCAACACTATTTGTTGATGAGACTATCATTTTTCCATTGGATATTATTTCCTGCTTTGTCAAAGATTAGTTGAACATAGAGTTAAGGGTCAATCTCTGTGTTCTCTATTCTGTTCTATTGATCTATGTGTCTGTTTTTGTGCCAATACCATGCTGTCTTGATGATCACAGATTTGTAATATAGCTTGAAGTCAGGCATTGTGATACACCCAGATTTAGGTTTCTTCAACATTCCTCTGGCCGTTCGAGGTCTTTTCTGGTTCCATACAAATTTTAGGATGACTTTTTCCAGCTCTGTGAAAAATATCTATGGTATTTTGATAGGGATTGCTTTGAATGTGTGTAGATTTTTCTGGGTAGCATAGACATTTTCACAATATTTATTCTTCCAATCCATGAGCATGGAATGTTTTTCAATTTCTTTGTGTTTTCCTCAATTTCTTTCATAAATATTCTGTGGGTTTTAGAGTACAGATAATTTACTTCTTTAGTTAGGTTTATTCCTGGGTAGCTTATAGTATTGGAGCATTTGTAAATGGGGTTGATTCCTGAATTTCTTTTTCTTCAGTCTTAGTGTATAGAAATGCAACTGATTTCTGGGCATTGATTTTGTATCCTACCACATTGCTGAATTGCTGTATGAGTTCTAGCAATTTTGGGGTGGAGTATTTTGGG
Source organism: Vulpes lagopus (assembly GCF_018345385.1). Classification (NCBI taxonomy): domain Eukaryota; kingdom Metazoa; phylum Chordata; class Mammalia; order Carnivora; family Canidae; genus Vulpes; species Vulpes lagopus. Next base: position 61,079,206 of record NC_054848.1, on the reverse strand, counting down.
TTTCCCACATGCAGTATCATGTTATCTGCAAAGAGAGACAGTTTGAGTACTTTTTTTTTTGCCAATTTGAATGCTTTTTATTTCTTTCTGTTGTCTGATTGCTGAGGCTAGGACTTCTAGTAATATGTTTATCCACATAATGGTGAGAGTGGGCATCCCTGCTCTGTTCCTGACCTTAGGGGAAAGCTCTTAGTTTTTCCTCTGTTGAAAATGGTACTCACTGTGGGTTTTTCATAGATAGCTTTTGTAATTTTGAGGTATGTTCCCTCTATCTTTATCCTTTGAAGAGCTTTAATCAAGAAAGAATGCTGTATTTTGTCAACTGCTTTCCCTTGATCAGTTGAGAGGATCATGTGGTTCTTGATTTTTCTTTTATTAATATTATCTATCACGTTGATTGTTTTACGAGTGTTAAACCACACTTTCATCCTAGAAATAAATCCCACTTGATTGTGGTGAATAATCCTTTTAATGTACCATTGGATCCTATTGACTAGTATATTGATGAGTATTTTGACATTCATATTCATCAGGGATACTGGTTTGCATTTCTCCTTTTTGACTGTTTCTTTGTCTGGTTTTGGGGTCAAGGTAATGCTGGCCTCATAGAAAGAGTTTGGAAGTTTTCTTTCCATTTATATTTTTTGAAAGAGCTTCAGTGGAATAAGTATTATTTTTTCTTTAAATATTTTGTAGAATTCCCCTGGGAAGCCATTTGATCTTCGGCTCTTGTTTTTTGGGGGATATTTTTTTAAGATTTATTTATTTATTCATGAGAGACACAGACTGAGAGGGAGACTGAGACATAGGGAGAAGAAGAAGCAGGCTACTTGCAGGCAGCCCGATGCAGGACTCGATCCCAGATTCTGGGATCACGACTTGAGCTGAATGCAGGTGCCCAACCGCTGAGGCACCCAGGGGTCCCCCCTTTTTAATTTATATTTAATTTCCTTGCAGACTCATAAAATATGGATTTGTTGAGGTTTTATATTCCTTCCTGTTTCAGTTTTGGTAACTGATAAGTTTCCAGGAATCCATCCATTTCTTCCAGATGGTCTAATTTGTTAGCATATACTACATAATACATTCTTAAAATTGTATTTCCTTGGTGTTGGTAGTGACCTGTCTGCTCTCATTCATGATTTTATTAATATGGGTCCTTTCTCATTCCATTTTTTATAATAAATTTATTTTTTATTGCTGTTCAATTTTCCAACATACAGAATAACACCCAGTGCTCATCCCGTCAAGTGCCCTCCTCAGTGCCCGTCACACATTCACCCCCAACCCCCGCCCTCTTTCCCTTCCACCACCCCTAGTTCGTTTCCCAGAGTTAGGAGTCTTTATGTTCTATCCCCATTTCTGATATTTCCCACACAGTTCTTCTCCCTTCCCTTATATTCCCTTTCAATATTATTTATATTCCTCAAATGAATTAGAACATATAATGATTGCCTTCTCCGACTGACTTACCTCACTCAGTGTAATACCCTCCAGTTCCATCAACGTTGAAGTAAATGGTGGGTATTTGTCATTTCTAATGGCTGACTAATATTCGATTATATACATAAACCACATCTTCTTTATCTATTCGTCCTTCAATGGACACCGAGGCTCCTTCCACAGTTTGGTATTGTGGACATTGCTGCTAGAATCATCGGAATGCAGGTGTCCTGGCGTTTCATTGCATCTGTACCTTTGGGGTAAATCCCCAACAATGCAATTGCTGGGTCGTAGGGCAGGTCTATTATTAACAATTTGAGGAAACTCCACACAGTTTGGCAGAGTGGCTGCACCAGTTCACACTCCCAGCAACAGTGTAAGAGGGTTCCCTTTTCTCCACATCCTCTCCAACATTTGTGATTTCCTGCCTTGTTACTTTTCCCCATTCTCACAGGTGTGAGGTGGTATCTCATTGTGGTTTTGATTTGTATTTCCCTGATGGCAAGTGATGCGGAGCATTTTCTCATCTGCAAGTTGCCATATCTATGTCTTCCTCTTGCAATTTTGATATTGGTTTTCAGGGTATTTTATATATTTGTTTTTCTATGCCTCTTATTCTGCTCTGTGTGTGTGTGTGTGTGTGTGTGTGTGTGTGTTCATTTCTTTTGGGTTCAGTATACTTTGACTCATTCATTGTGTTATTTTGTGTAACTTTTATAGGATTTTCGTTTGTGGTTATGATGAGGCTTATATAAATTATATTAAACTTATAATATCCTATTTAGAACTCACTAACATCTTAAATTCAATAGAATTAGTAAATTTTAGGGCAGCCTGGGTGGCTCAGCAGTTTAGTGTCACCTTCAGCCCAGGGCCTGATCCTGGAGACTTGGGATCGTGTCCCACATCAGGCTCCATGCATGGAGCCTGCTTCTCCCTCTGCCTGCATCTCTGCCTCTTTCTCTCTCTGTATCTCTCATGAATGAATGAATGAATGAATGAATAAATAAATAAATAGATAAAATTTAAAAAATAATTCGTAAATTTTATATTTTACTTCTCTTCCCCCTCACATTTTGGGCTATTGCTGTTAGAATTTACAAGGGTTTTTTTGTGTGTGTGATGAACAGCAGATTGCTGTAATTATGGTTATTTTAATTGTTTGTGTTAGTTTTTAACTCTTAAACTAGAGTTGTAACTAAATTATGCATCACTCTTAACCATATTGAAGAATATATCTGGGACTAGATATTCACTATTACCAGTGAGATTTACAGTGAAGTTTTATATTTTTATGTTAATTAGTGTTTTTTATTTCCACTCAAAATACCATATCATGTTTTGTAGAACAGGTGTGTTGGTAATGAATACCCTCAGGTTTTGCTTCTTAGGGAAAGTCTTTATCCTTCTTTTGTCTAAAAGACTACTTTGCCAGGCATAGAAATCTTGTTTGACAATTATTTTCTTTCAATATTTTGAATATTTCACACTATTCTCTACTATCCTAAAATGTTAATAGTCTCATAGGGATTCCTTAGTATGTAACTTATCTCTTTCCTTTTTCTGTTTTTAAAATTATTTCTTTGTCTTTAACTTTGACAATATAATTATAATGTGTCTAGCTGTAGCTCTACTTAGTTTAAACTAATATGGTTATACTTAGGACTTCATGGATATGAATGTCCTTTTTTCCTCATATTTGTTCATTTTTTAGACATTATCACTTTAAAAAATACTTTCTTCCTTTTTCTCGTTCTCTTTTCTTTCTAAAATCCTCAAAATGTGATTGTTGTTTATTTTCATTGTGTTCCACAATTCCCCTAGGCTTTCTTTACTCCTTTTTGTCTTCTCCTACTAGGTGAATTTCAATGCCTTATCCTTTCTTCTGCATGATCAAATCGGCTTTATAAAACACTTGAATTCTTCTGTTGTTATATTTTTCAACCCTAGGATTTCTGAATTTTTGTGCTTCTTTCCCCCTCCTGGATGATTGCTATCTCCTTGTTGAACTTCTTTTTTAATTTATACATTAGTTTCCTAAATTCATTTGGTTTTCTTTCTGCATTTTATTGTATTTCAATAACCTTTCCTTTTTTCATTTTTTACTTAAATTCAATTAGCCAACATAATAGTACATCATTAGTTTCAGACATAGTTTTCAATAATTCATCACTTGCATATAATAACCAGTGCTCCTTCCATCTGTGCCATGCTTAATGCTCATCACCAGTTACCCCAACCACCTACCCACCTGCCCTTCAGCAACCCTCACTTTCTTTTTTCAGAGTTAGGAGACATTCATAGTTTGTCTTCTTCTCTGATTTTTCCCCATTCAGTTTTTCCTCCCTTCCCTTATGTTCCTCTGCACTATTTCTTATATTCTGCATATGAGTGAAATGATATAATTGTATTACTATGATTGACTTATTCCACTTTAGCATAATACCCTACAATTCCATCCATGTCCAAGTAAATGTAAATGTAAATCCTTTCTGATGGCTGAGTAATATTCCATTATCACATATTCTTTATCCATTCTTCTGTCAAAGGACATCGTGGCTCCTTCCACAGTTTGGCTATTGTGGACATAGCTGCTCTGAAAATTGGGGTGCAGGTGTCCCTTTCACCACATCTGTATTTTTCACCACATCTGTATTTTTGGGGTAAATACCCAGTAGTGCAATTCCTGGGTATTAAGGTAGCTCTATTTTTAACTTCTTGAGGAATTTCCATACTGTTTTCCAGGGACTATAACAGCTTGCATTCCAACCAACAATGTAAGAGAGTTCTCCTTTCTCCACATCTTCAACGACATTTGTTATTTCCTGCCTTGAAAATTTTAGCCCTTATGACTGCTGTGAGGTGGTATCTCATTGTGGTTTTGATTTGTATTTCCCTGATGACAAGTGATGTGGAGCATTTTTTTTCTTCATTTGTCTGTTAGCCATATGTAGATTTTTGGAGAAATGTCTGTCCATGTCTTCTGCCCATTTCTTGATTGGATTGTTTGATTTTGGGGTGTTGAGTTTGATAAGTTTTTTTTATAGATCTTGGATATTAGCCCTTTGTCTGATATGTTATTTGCAAATATCCTCTCTCATTCTGTAGGTTTCCTTTTAGTTTTGTTGAATGTATCCTTTGCTATGCAGAAGCTTTTTATCTTGATGAAGCCTCAATAGTTCATTTTTGCTATTGTTTCCAATGTCTTTGGAGACAAGTCTATCAAGATGTTGCTGCAGCCAAGGGCAAAGATGTTGCTACCTCTGTTCTCCTCTAGGATTTTGATGAATTTCTGTCTCACATTCATCTACTTTGAGTTTATCTTTGTGTATGGTGTCAGAGAATCATCTAGTTTCATTCTTCTGCATGTGGCTGTCCAATTTTTCCAACACTATTTGTTGATGAGACTATCATTTTTCCATTGGATATTATTTCCTGCTTTGTCAAAGATTAGTTGAACATAGAGTTAAGGGTCAATCTCTGTGTTCTCTATTCTGTTCTATTGATCTATGTGTCTGTTTTTGTGCCAATACCATGCTGTCTTGATGATCACAGATTTGTAATATAGCTTGAAGTCAGGCATTGTGATACACCCAGATTTAGGTTTCTTCAACATTCCTCTGGCCGTTCGAGGTCTTTTCTGGTTCCATACAAATTTTAGGATGACTTTTTCCAGCTCTGTGAAAAATATCTATGGTATTTTGATAGGGATTGCTTTGAATGTGTGTAGATTTTTCTGGGTAGCATAGACATTTTCACAATATTTATTCTTCCAATCCATGAGCATGGAATGTTTTTCAATTTCTTTGTGTTTTCCTCAATTTCTTTCATAAATATTCTGTGGGTTTTAGAGTACAGATAATTTACTTCTTTAGTTAGGTTTATTCCTGGGTAGCTTATAGTATTGGAGCATTTGTAAATGGGGTTGATTCCTGAATTTCTTTTTCTTCAGTCTTAGTGTATAGAAATGCAACTGATTTCTGGGCATTGATTTTGTATCCTACCACATTGCTGAATTGCTGTATGAGTTCTAGCAATTTTGGGGTGGAGTATTTTGGGTTTCCCACATGCAGTATCATGTTATCTGCAAAGAGAGACAGTTTGAGTACTTTTTTTTTTGCCAATTTGAATGCTTTTTATTTCTTTCTGTTGTCTGATTGCTGAGGCTAGGACTTCTAGTAATATGTTTATCCACATAATGGTGAGAGTGGGCATCCCTGCTCTGTTCCTGACCTTAGGGGAAAGCTCTTAGTTTTTCCTCTGTTGAAAATGGTACTCACTGTGGGTTTTTCATAGATAGCTTTTGTAATTTTGAGGTATGTTCCCTCTATCTTTATCCTTTGAAGAGCTTTAATCAAGAAAGAATGCTGTATTTTGTCAACTGCTTTCCCTTGATCAGTTGAGAGGATCATGTGGTTCTTGATTTTTCTTTTATTAATATTATCTATCACGTTGATTGTTTTACGAGTGTTAAACCACACTTTCATCCTAGAAATAAATCCCACTTGATTGTGGTGAATAATCCTTTTAATGTACCATTGGATCCTATTGACTAGTATATTGATGAGTATTTTGACATTCATATTCATCAGGGATACTGGTTTGCATTTCTCCTTTTTGACTGTTTCTTTGTCTGGTTTTGGGGTCAAGGTAATGCTGGCCTCATAGAAAGAGTTTGGAAGTTTTCTTTCCATTTATATTTTTTGAAAGAGCTTCAGTGGAATAAGTATTATTTTTTCTTTAAATATTTTGTAGAATTCCCCTGGGAAGCCATTTGATCTTCGGCTCTTGTTTTTTGGGGGATATTTTTTTAAGATTTATTTATTTATTCATGAGAGACACAGACTGAGAGGGAGACTGAGACATAGGGAGAAGAAGAAGCAGGCTACTTGCAGGCAGCCCGATGCAGGACTCGATCCCAGATTCTGGGATCACGACTTGAGCTGAATGCAGGTGCCCAACCGCTGAGGCACCCAGGGGTCCCCCCTTTTTAATTTATATTTAATTTCCTTGCAGACTCATAAAATATGGATTTGTTGAGGTTTTATATTCCTTCCTGTTTCAGTTTTGGTAACTGATAAGTTTCCAGGAATCCATCCATTTCTTCCAGATGGTCTAATTTGTTAGCATATACTACATAATACATTCTTAAAATTGTATTTCCTTGGTGTTGGTAGTGACCTGTCTGCTCTCATTCATGATTTTATTAATATGGGTCCTTTCTCATTCCATTTTTTATAATAAATTTATTTTTTATTGCTGTTCAATTTTCCAACATACAGAATAACACCCAGTGCTCATCCCGTCAAGTGCCCTCCTCAGTGCCCGTCACACATTCACCCCCAACCCCCGCCCTCTTTCCCTTCCACCACCCCTAGTTCGTTTCCCAGAGTTAGGAGTCTTTATGTTCTATCCCCATTTCTGATATTTCCCACACAGTTCTTCTCCCTTCCCTTATATTCCCTTTCAATATTATTTATATTCCTCAAATGAATTAGAACATATAATGATTGCCTTCTCCGACTGACTTACCTCACTCAGTGTAATACCCTCCAGTTCCATCAACGTTGAAGTAAATGGTGGGTATTTGTCATTTCTAATGGCTGACTAATATTCGATTATATACATAAACCACATCTTCTTTATCTATTCGTCCTTCAATGGACACCGAGGCTCCTTCCACAGTTTGGTATTGTGGACATTGCTGCTAGAATCATCGGAATGCAGGTGTCCTGGCGTTTCATTGCATCTGTACCTTTGGGGTAAATCCCCAACAATGCAATTGCTGGGTCGTAGGGCAGGTCTATTATTAACAATTTGAGGAAACTCCACACAGTTTGGCAGAGTGGCTGCACCAGTTCACACTCCCAGCAACAGTGTAAGAGGGTTCCCTTTTCTCCACATCCTCTCCAACATTTGTGATTTCCTGCCTTGTTACTTTTCCCCATTCTCACAGGTGTGAGGTGGTATCTCATTGTGGTTTTGATTTGTATTTCCCTGATGGCAAGTGATGCGGAGCATTTTCTCATCTGCAAGTTGGCCATATCTATGTCTTCCTCTGTGAGATTTCTGTTCATGTCTTTTGCCCATTTCATGATTGGATTGCTTGTTTCTTTGGTGTTGAGTTTAATAAGTTCTTTATAGATCTTGGAAACTAGCCCTTTATCTGAAACGTCATTTGCAAATATCTTCTCTGATTCTGGAGGTTGTCTTTTAGTTTTGTTGACTGTATCCTTTGCTGTGCAAAAGCTTCTGATCTTGATGAAGTCCCAATAGTTCATTTTTGCTTTTGTTTCTTTTGCCTTCGTGGATGTATCTTGCAAGAAGTTACTGTGGCCGAGCTCAAAAAGGGTGTTGCCTGTGTTCTCCTCTAGGATTTTGATGGAATCTTGTCTCACATTTAGATCTTTCATCCATTTTGAGTTTATCTTTGTGTATGGTGCAAGAGAGTGGTCCAGTTTCATTCTTCTGCATGTGGATGTCCAATTTTCCCAGCACCATTTATTAAAGAGACTTTCTTCCAATGGATAGTCTTTCCTCCTTTATCGAATGTTAGTTGACCATGAAGTTCAGGGTCCACTTCTGGGTTCTTTATTCTGTTCCATTGATATATGTGTCTGTTTTCGTGCCAGTACCACACTGTCTTGATGACCACAGCTTTGTAGTACAACCTGAAATCTGGCATTGTGATGCCCCCAGCTATGGTTTACTTTTTTAATATTCCCTTGGCTATTCGGGGTCTTTTCTGATTCCACACAAATCTTAAAATAATTTGTTCTCACTCTTTGAAAGTCCATGGTATTTGGATAAGGATTGCATTAAACGTGTAAATTGCCCTGGCTAACATTGACATTTTCACAATATTAATTCTGCCAATCCATGAGCATGGAATATTTTTCCATCTCTGTGTATTCCTCAATTTCTTTCAGAAGTGTTCTATAGTTTTTAGGGTATAGATCCTTTACCTCTTTGGTTAGGTTTATTCCTAGGTATCTTATGCTTTTGGATGCAATTATAAATGGGATTGACTCCATAATTTCTCTTTCTTCAGTCTCATTGTTAGTGTATTGAAAAGCCATTGATTTTGTATCCTGCCACACTACCAAATTGCTGTATGAGTTCTAGCAATGTTGGGGTGGAGGCTTTTGGGTTTTTTATGTAGAGTATCATTTCATCAGCGAAGAGGGAGAGTTTGACTTCTACTTTGCCAATTTGAATCCCTTTAATGTCTTTTTGTTGCTGATATCTGAGGCTAGGACTTCCAGTACTATGTTGAATACCAGTGGTGAGAGTGAACATCCCAGTCTTGTTCCTGATCTGAGGGGAAAGGCTCCCAGTGCTTCCCCATTGAGAATGATATTTGCCGTGGGCTTTCGTAGATGGCTTTTAAGATGCTGAGGAATGTTCCCTCTATCCCTACACTCTGAAGAGTTTTGATCAGGAATGGATGCTGTATTTTGTCAAATGCTTTCTCTGCATCTAATGAGAGGATCATATGGTTCTTGGTTTTTCTCTTGCTGATATGATGAATCACATTGATTGTTTTACGAGTGTTGAACCAGCTTTGTTTTCCGGGAATAAATCCTACTTCGTCATAGTGAATAATTTTCTTAATGTACTGTTGCATCCTATTGGCTAGTATCTTGTTGAGAATTTTTGCATCCATGTTCATCAGGGATATTGGTCTGTAATTCTCCTTTTTGGTGGGGTCTTTGTCTGGTTTCGGAATAAAGGTGATGCTGGCCTCACAGAACGAATTTGGAAGTACTCCATCTCTTTCTATCTTTCCAAACAGCTTTAGTAGAATAGGTATGGTTTCTTCTTTAAACGTTTGATAGAATTCCCCTGGGAAGCCATCTGGCCCTGGACTCTTATGTCTTGGAAGGTTTTTGATGACTGCTTCAATTTCCTCACTGGTTATTTGCCTGTTCAGGTTTTCTATTTCTTCCTGTTCCAGTTTTGGTAGTTTTTGGCTTTCCAGGAATGCGTCCATTTCTTCTAGATTGCCTAATTTATTGGCGTAGAGCTGTTCATAATATGTTTTCAAGATCGTTTGTATTTCCTTGGTGTTGGTAGTGATCTCTCCTTTCTCATTCATGATTTTATTAATTTGAGTCTTCTCTCTCTTCTTTTTAATAAGGTTGGGTAATGGTTTATCTATCTTATTAATTCTTTCAAAGAACCAACTCCTGGTTCTGTTGATCTGTTCCACAGTTCTTCTGGTCTCGATTTCGTTGAGTTCTGCTCGAATTTTAATTAACTCTTTTCTTCTGCTGGGTGTAGGATCTATCTGCTGTTTTTTCTCTAGATCCTTTATGTGTAAGGTTAGTTTTTGTATTTGAGTTCTTTCCAGTTATTGAATGGATGCTTGCATTGCAATGTATTTCCCCCTGAGGACTGCTTTTGCTGCATCCCAACGATTTTGAACGGTTGTATCTTCATTCTCATTAGTTTCCATGAATCTTTTTAATTCTTCCTTAAGTACCTGTTTGACCCTTTCATCTTTTAGCAGGATGGTCCTTTACCTCCATGTATTTGAGGTCCTTCCAAACTTCTTGTTGTGATTTAGTTCTAATTTCAAGGCATTACGGTCTGAGAATATGCAGGGGACGATCCCAATCTTTTGGTATCTGTTCAGACCTGATTTGTGACCCAGTATGTGGTCTATTTTGGAGAAAGTTCCATGTGCACTTGAGAAGAATGTGTATTCAGTTGAGTTTGGATGTAAAGTTCTATAGATATCTGTGAAATCCATCTTGTCTAGTGTACCATTTAAAGCTCTGTTTCTTTGGAAATATTGTGCTTAGAAGACCTATCGAGTGTAGAAAGCACTAGATTGAAGTCACCAAGTATAAGTGTATTATTATCTAAGTATTTCTTCACTTTGGTTATTAATTGGTTTAAATAATTGGCAGCTCCCATTCAGGGCATATATATTGAGGATTGTTAAGTCCTCTTGTTGGATAGATCCTTTAAGTATGAGATAGTATCCCTCTTCATCTCTCACTACAGTCTTCCAGGTAATTTTAAATTCTGATATAAGGATCGCTACCCCTGCTTTCTTTTGAAGACCATTTGAATGGTAAATGGTTCTCCAACCTTTTATTTTCAGGTTGTAGGTGTCCTTCTGTCTAAAATGAGTCTCTTGTAGACAGCAAATAGATGGGTCCTGTTTTTTTAACCAGTCTGAAACCCTGCACCTTTTGATGGGGTCATTAAGCCCGTTCACATTCAGAGTTACTATTGACACATATGACTTTAGTGTCATCATGATATCTATTCAGTCCCTGTTTTTGTGGATTGTTCCACTGAACTTCTTCTTAAAGGGGAATTTTAAGAGTTCCCCTTAATATTTCTTGCAGAGCTGGTTTGGAGGTCACATATTCTTTCAGTTCCTGACCGTCTTGGAAGCTCTTTATCTCTCCTTCCATTTTGAATGAGAGGCTTGCTGGATAAAGTATTCTCGGTTGCATGTTTTTCTAATTAAGGACCCTGAATATGTCCTACCAGCCCTTTCTGGCCTGCAGGTCTCTGTGGAGAGGTCTGATGTTACCCTAATACTCCTCCCCATAAAAGTCAGGGATTTTTTGTCTCTTGCTGCTTTAAGGATCTTCTCTTTATCTTTGGAATTTGGAAGCTTCATTATTAAATGTCAAGGTGTTGAACGGTTTTTATTCATTTTAGGGGGGGATGTCTCTATTTCCTGCATCTGAATGCCTGTTTCCCTTCCCAGATTAGGAACGTTTTCAGCTTGGATTTGTTCAAATACCTATTCTGGACCTCTGTTCCTTTCGGCGCCCTTGGGAACCCCAATAAACGTAGGTTTTTCTTCCTCAGGCTGTCGTTTATTTCCCTTAATCTGTCTTCATGATCTTTTCATTGTCTGTCTCTTTTTTCCTCAGTTTCCCTCTTTGCCATCAACTTGTCTTAGATGTCACTCACTCGTTCTTCCACCTCTTTAACCCTCATGTTTAGGACTTCTAATTTGGATTGCATCTCATTCAATTGATTTTTAATTTCTGCCTGATTGTATCTAAATTCTGCTGTCATGACATCTTTTGAGTCCTTTATGCTTTTTTCTAGAGCCACCAATAGCTGTATAATAGTGCTTCTGAATTGGCTTTTGACATTGAATTGTAATCCAGATTTTGTAACTCTGTGGGAGAGAGGACTGTTTCTGATTCTTTTTTTTTTGAGGTGAGGTTTTTCTTCTAGTCATTTTGCTTAGTGCTGAGTGGCCAAAAACAAGTTGTATTGGGAAAAGGAGCAAAAGAGAGGAGAGAAAGAAGGAAAGAAAAGAGAAAAAGAAAAAAGGAAGAAAAAAAGGAAAGAAGAGAAGAAAAAGAGAAAGAAAAAGAAAGAAAGGGAAAAAAGGGGGTGGGGGAAGCAATCAGGCAAAAAAAAAAAAACACACACACACAGGGAAGTATCTTCTGATTCTGTATACGTTACGTCCCTTGACTTCCCCTGGAACTTTTCTGTCTAGCTGGTCTTCTGGGGGAAGGGCCTGTTGTGCTGATTTTCAGGTGTTAGCACTTGGGGGAGCTGCTCAGCCCCCTGCCTGGTGCAGGACTCAGTGGTGGTTGTTTAGCCCGTGAGTCCCCAGGAGGAACAACTCCTCTGTGGCTGCAGCAGCTCTGGAAGCCTGGATTTAGCTCCTGCAGTAACTACGGAGTTCTCAGTCCACAGGGCCTGGCGGCTATGGGGCGGGGCCGCTGATCTGCTCAGCTCGGGGCAGGAGCGTCCTTGCTGTCCTGGGCCCTCCCGGCCTCTGCCTGTCCCGGGGGGAGGCCGGATCCTGGGCTGTGTCCCGGCGCCCTGTGCTCCGGGGCTTGCACTGTTGGATTCGCGCTCCCGGCCGCACAGCCACCTCTCCGCGGAGCCTCCACCCGAGTCCCTCTGAGCTTCTCCCAGAGCCGCGCAGCCCCCTCCGCGTGGAGCCGCTTCCTCTGCCGGAGCCGCCACCGCCGAGCTGCTCCCGGGGCCGCGCAGCCCCCTCTGAGCTGCTCCCGGGTCAATGTGTGCGGGATGGAGCTTTCCTGTCCTGGGGGCACTCGCCCCAACTTTAGCCCGGCTCCTCGCGAGGCCCCTCCCCCTTGGATGCCTTTTGTTTCTTTATTTCTTTTTCCCCGTCTTCCTACCTTGATAGAAGCGCGAACTCTTCTCACTGTAGCATTCCAGCGGTTCTCTCTTTAAATCTCAGGCCGAATTCGTAGATTTTCAGGATGATTTGAAGGTTTTCTAGGTAATTTGTTGGGGATAGGTGATTTGGAGACCCTACTCTGCCGCCATCTTGCCCCTCCTCCCCCGGCAAACCAGGTTCTAAGACCAGAAAAAATCCTCATCTGAGGATCCAAATCAGGATATCCAAGCCTTGCAAAGTTCCCTAGTCATAGTGTTTTGGCTCTGTGGACCGGCATAGCTTCTGGTTAGGATTACTTTTTGGACACTGCATGTATGAACTCGGTCTGCCAATATCCATGTTTTGGTTGTTTCAAACCCCTCGCCTCTTCTCCATCACAGTTAGATTCCCAGTTGTTGAGCTCTACAGATTCTCCTGCAATCCTCATGATGCAAAGTCAGAGTAGGCGCTCTCACAATGCAATCCACAATGCTAAAGAAGGGCTGGTTCTCCCCCTAGGTTCTTTCCCATTGGAAAATCCAGTGACTCGGAAAGCCTCTCAGTGTGGTGCTCTGCCGGCCTAGGGAAGGGGCAATGTGATCAATGTGTAGCCATCTCCCTTACTCTTTTAACGTAGTTTGTCTTCGCCTCTGTGGTGCAATTAGAGTGCTTCTGTCTCACCCCAGTGGTCTAAGATTTTCTCCTTTTTCTTTAAAAATTGTGAGCTGGGGACACCTGGGTGGCTCAGTGGTTGAGCGTCTGCCTTTGGCTCAGCGTGTGATCCTGGAGACCCAGGATTGAGTCCCACGTCAGGCTCCCTGCGAATAAAATCTTTTAAAAATGTGAGCTCTTCTTGTGAGGGGTCAAGCAATCAGGAAAAACTTATGTCACCATTTTGGTGACATTATTCCTACTACAAAATTTTGCTTTGTGGATACTATGATGGTTTCTTGTAATGACTTATATTTATAATTGTCTATTTTAAGTTGATAACAACTTGAGTTTAAATGCATTCTTAAGCTCTAAACTTTTACTCTCCTCCCATATTTTGTTTTTGATGTCACATTGTACATCTTGCTTATTACCTAATTACTGCAGTTACAGTTATTTGTACTACTTTTGTCTTTTAACCTTCTTACTAGCTTTGTAAGCAATTAATCCACTATATTTACCATATTTACCTTTTCCGGTGTGATTTATACTTTCATGTATTTTCTTGTTACTGATTTGTGTCTCATCTCTTCACCTTCAGAAAATCCTTTTAATATTTTTTGCAAGTCTGGTATAGTGCTGAAAAATTTTAACTTTTGCTTGTATGAAAAACTATTTATCTCTCTTTCAATTTTGAATGATGACTTTGCCAGATAGAGCATTCTTAGTTGGGATTTTTTTTTCTTTCATCACTTTGGAAATATCATAGTACTCTTTCTGACCTGAAAAGTTTGCTAATAGTCTTATCAGCATTTTGTTTTTGTTTTTGTGGGTTTTTTTGTCTGTAACAATTTGTTCTTCTCTTGCTGCTTTTTTTTTTTAAATTAACTTTTATTGGTGTTTAATTTACCAACATACAGAAAAACACCCAGTGCTCATCCCGTCAAGTGTCCACCTCAGTGCCCGTCACCCATTCCCCTCCAACACCCGCCCTCCTCCCCTTCCACCACCCCTAGTTCGTTTCCCTGAGTTAGGAGTCTTTATGTTCTGTCTCCCTTCCTGATATTTCCCAACATTTCTTTTCCCTTCCTTTATATTCCCTTTCACTATTATTCATATTCCCCAAATGAATGAGAACATACACTGTTTGTCCTTCTCCGATTGACTTATTTCACTCAGCATAATACCCTCCAGTTCCATCCACGTTGAAGCAAATGGTGGGTATTTGTCGTTTCTAATTGCTGAGTAATATTCCATTGTATACATAAACCACATCTTCTTTATCCATTCATCTTTCGATGGACACCGAGGCTCCTTCCACAGTTTGGCTATTGTGGCCATTGCTGATAGAAACATCGGGGTGCAGGTGTCCCGACGTTTCATTGCATCTGAATCTTTGGGGTAAATCCCCAACAGTGCAATTGCTGGGTCGTAGGGCAGGTCTATTTTTAACTCTTTGAGGAACCTCCACACAGTTTTCCAGAGTGGCTGCACCAGTTCACATTCCCACCAACAGTGTAAGAGGGTTCCCTTTTCTCCGCATCCTCTCCAACATTTGTTGTTTCCTGCCTTGTTAATTTTCCCCATTCTCACTGGTGTGAGGTGGTATCTCATTGTGGTTTTGATTTGTATTTCCCTGATGGCGAGTGATGCAGAGCATTTTCTCATGTGCATGTTGGCCATGTCCATGTCTTCCTCTGTGAGATTTCTCTTCATGTCTTTTGCCCATTTCATGATTGGATTGTTTGTTTCTTTGGTGTTGAGTTTAATAAGTTCTTTATAGATTTTGGAAACTAGCCCTTTATCTGATATGTCATTTGCAAATATCTTCTCCCATTCTGTAGGTTGTCTTTTAGTTTTGTTGACTGTATCCTTTGCTGTGCAAAAGCTTCTTATCTTGATGAAGTCCCAATAGTTCATTTTTGCTTTTGTTTCTTTCTCTTGCTGCTTTTAAGATTTTTTCTTTTTCTTTAACTTTTGACATTTTAAATTATAATGTCTCTTGGTGTGTGTTCATGATTTTTGGAATTCTTTGGACTTTTTTTTTTAATCTATTTGTTAAGAACGTTTTCAGCCATTACTTCTTGAAATGAATTGTCTCTCTCTTTCTATATTCTCTTTCTGATTCCCACAATGTGAATGTTAGTTGGTCTGATGTTTCCCTATAATTTCCTTAAGCTATCTTCACTTTTTTCCTTTTTTTGCTCCTTTTATTGGGTGAGTTTCTCTTACTTGTCTTTGAGTTCACTAACCCTTCCTGTTTAATCTAGTCTGCTATTGATCCCCTCTAATGTATTTCTCAGTTCAGTCAATATATTCTTTAGCTTTGTGACTCCTGTTTGGTACTTTCTCATGTTTTCTATCTCTGTTGGAGTTCTCACTGTGTTTATTTATTCTTCTCCTGAGTTCAGTGCGAACTTTAAAAATATATTTTATTTATTTGAGAGATAAAGAAAGGGAGAGAGACTGTGTAGGGGGAGGGACAGAGGCAGAAGGAAAGAGAGAATCTCAAGCAGACTCTGTGCTGAGCATGAAGCCAGCTGCAGGGCTTGATCGCACAACTCAGATCATGACCTGAGCCAAAATCAAGAGTTAGATGCTTAGCCAACTGAGCTACCCAGGCATCCCAGTGAGCATCTTTACAACCATTACTTTGAACTCTTTATCAAGTAAATTATTTATCTCTGTTTCATTAAGTATTTTCTTCCCTGAAGTTTTATCTTTTTCCTTCATTTGGAAAATGTTCCTGTTTTGTTTTGTTTTGTTTTCATTTTCCTTGACTCTCTATTTTGGTTTGTATACATTAGATGAAACAACCACCTCTCCCTGTTATGAAGGTTTGGCCTCATATAGGAATTGAACCTTGTTGTTCAACCTTCCCCTAGCTCTCGGTTTTCTCTCAGACCTTTGTGATTATCCAGACAGCCTATTTTATTTTTAATAGCTCCTAGAAGTTGAGGGTGTGCTAATATGTAAAAGTCCCAGAGGATCTCAATCAGCATCTATATTCAGTATGATTAAAAACCAGACCCTCAGGCAACAGCTTTTAGAGAATGAAAATATGTGTAGTCTCATAAGACTGCAAGAGTGATCTCCACTGGACACCAGAGCCAGGCTATAGTTGTTCCCTGAGCAGCAGTCACAGAAATTGGGCTTCCACATAAGTGTATAGTCTTTATTCTGGGAAATGCCAATAAGCCCTAGTGAGGTAGAGGGGTGGAAAAACGTAGTGTTCCCTAACCTATATTTTCTGAGAGCAACTTTATAGCTCTATGTGTGTGCCATATTTTAAACCTGCCCCTAAGACTGAAGTTCCAGGATAAGCAAGAGAGAATAGATAGGTGTGTGTTTCAGTCTGCTGCCTATGCAGTGCCTTAGGGATAGTAGCCTCCCAAGAACTATATTTCTGATTGTCACAGACCTGTGGGGCCCAGAAACATAATGTTCCCTGGCCAGCAGAGACAGGTATTCAAGGATTATCCCCTGGGTGGCAGCTGTAGAAATCAGGGCACCATACATAGAAACTGGGGCACCAGATACATATAAATACCTCAGAGTTGCTGGCACTCTGAAGCATGGCAAAGGAAGAGCATAAAATAGTGCTGCCTTGTGGTGAGTTCTGATGAGAGATAGAATGATTACTCAGAATCAATATCTTGGAACAAAGAGTCACCCAAAAGGGGCTACACTGTCAGGGACACCACCAAGAAGTGCAGGTGCCAAAGTGAAGTCCTGAGTCCTAGTTGGATCTCCATTTTATTATTGTAGAATGTGAAGTATGTGGAGATAAGGAAGGAAAAATAACTCAAGAAACCAATCATGAGAGGGGTAGCAGGGAACTGCATACATGTCTAAGTGCATGGGTCCCACAGAAGCATTAACTAGGGGTTTGTGGCCGTGGAGAATTGACCTCAGTAGGCCTGGCTATTTATCCACCATCATTGCTGTTTTCAACATGTACTGCTTTCAGTTTGGACCAATGGCAGGAATAATTGGCTTTTGCCACACATATAAAGCTGTTGCCATTTATGTCTGTCCCTGTTGCCATTGTTTCTTTTACCCGCTGAGGTCTTGCCCTCCCACAATAGTGCCACCCTCTAAGGTCTCAGGAAAGATTTACAGTCAGGCCTTATATATATGCTTAATTAGAAACCTGACGTTCAGGCTGCTGCTTTGATAATAAGCTAATTATACCTCTTTCACAGAAAGAGTGAGGTCTTGGGTCTGTTGTCCCTTGCTGTACCCTCAGGGTGGTAATTGTAAAAGAATACTTAGTCCATTGGCTATGGCTCTATGAGAACTATGAGTGTTAAGTCCTGCTAGCCACCAGAGCTAGGCAATGTAGAGGTGTCCTTTGGCAGCAGCCACAAAAATCATGGTACCAGAGAAGGTATAAACTACTATATGTAAGGTACCAATGAGCTGGAGCAAGGCAGAGGAATGTAAAGGTCACAACCAAATAACCTCTTTTTCAGAAGAACATGTGTATTTCAACCTGATATCAGTGTAGTATCCTGGTAGTGGTAGTATACTACAAACTGTTCAATTGTTACAGTACAACAGGACTTATAATCGTAAGCCTCCTAGGTCTCCACAGTCAAGTGATCAAGAGCTATCCCTTAGGCAGAAGCCACAAAAGTCAGGTCATCTAATGTAAAAATTTGGGCACCAGATATGTGTGGAAGCTTTATTTTAGAAGATACTAGTGCTCTGGGGTGTGACAGAGGGAGAGTGGAAAAATTGTTTCCACTGGCTCCAGTGAGGTGGAGAAGGAATGCAAAGGTGGAAACAGCTGTAAAAAAAAAAGAAAAAGGAAAAAATAGAAAAGTAAAAAATAAAAAGGGAAAGGAAAGTAAGAATAAAAGAAAATAAAAGGTGTTGTACATAAACTTTAGTAGGCCTGAGGGAGAGTAGAAATATGCTGTCCACTTGTCTCTGTGCCTAAAGATTATTAAGAGTATTTCAGCAGACACCTGACCCTCAGACCAATGTGCTAAAATTTGCAAATTATTCTGTCTCACATAAAGTCTATGCACTTTTTCAAGGGGTTTCTTCTATACTGAGCCTTAAAATGAATGACTGTGCAAAGGAGGCCTTTATTTGCCACAGCATCATGGGTTCATGGGGTTAAGACTTATTGGTCGTTAAAGTCAGATGTTTTTGAGGCTTGTCTCTCACATATCAGTCTTAAAAATGGAGTGCCCAATTTGGGGTATAAAAACTTTGTTCCTTAAGTTGAAGCTCTGGATTTTTATTTCCCCCCCACCACCTGCAATTGTGGATCACTGAGCCAGGGGAGGAGTTTATGGTGAGATTGCATCTCTGCTTTCCTTATGCAGAAGGTGGTTTCCTTCTCATTTTCAAATGCAAAGGAGTCATTCTGTCAGTGTTTAGTTTTTGGTTTTGTTTTTCCCAAATAAAATTGTTTGATATATAGCTCTAGATTTGATGTGTTCTTAGGAGGAGGTGAGTTCAGGTTCTTTCAGTGTCGCCATTTTGAACTGGAACCAGATCTCTAAATGTTACCGTCTCATTACTTCCTGCTCTCCTGTATATTTCTAGCCAAACTATAGTATTCGGTATTAGTCACCTCCCAAT
This sequence comes from Vulpes lagopus, assembly GCF_018345385.1. Classification (NCBI taxonomy): domain Eukaryota; kingdom Metazoa; phylum Chordata; class Mammalia; order Carnivora; family Canidae; genus Vulpes; species Vulpes lagopus. The sequence goes on along the minus strand of NC_054848.1, from coordinate 61,060,392 downwards.
ATTTTCTCCTTTCTACTTTTGGTTCAGGAGAGTTTCCAATAAAGATGCTTACTCTTCCTCTATATTTGGCAACAACTTGAAAACATTGCCATCATGTAAGACTCAATTCAGATGGAAATTGAGGTCATGGAAGTTTACTCCCAACACCAGAAGATCAGAAAATCTACTAGTATATAATAAAAGCTACTGGAATTTTGCCACTTTCTTTCCTGATAGTAGCCAATTTGAAATTCATCTTCTGTAAACTGGTTGTTCCCTTTCTACTTTATCAATTCTGTACGTTGAAAATTCTCAAAATACCTTAATTATTCATGTGTGGTAAGTTTTGAGACCTGGGAGATTAATTCACTTTTTCAGAGACTTAGGGGATAATAGCACACTTCTACTTGTAACTATATATTGAATTCGTAATGCACCTAAAGACTTAGTATTTGGTCCAAATAATTAATATGACACCTAAACTACTTACTACTTAAAAGTGGAATGTAGTTTTAAGTTTATATTATAAGCACTAAGTTTACTTTTATGGTGGGTTATAATACTGTAAAATGTGCAAAAGAATGTAAGGAAAAACCGATTTACTTCCAGTAGCAATTTAATAGCAAGAAAGTTAAATTTTCAAATAAGAGCATTATGCTTAACATTTTTATAGAAATGACTACATGCTACACAAGAATAATTTATTTAATCAATGAAAATTGTTATATCTGTACTCTATGCTCATCTTTAAATCTTTGTAAAGATAAACAGCATAACAAATCATGCATAAACTGCATTTAAGGTCATATACATTGTTGTTAAAAGTTATTTTATCTCTCAAAACTTCTTCCTTCTTAAAAAAAACTTCTTCCTTCTTTTTACTGAAACTATCAGTTTAAAGAGTCTTTTATCAGTATTATAAGATTCTGAACTGCATCTAAGGGGATTTTGGCAAGTATCTTGCAGGCATATAGAGGCAAATATATAGATTTTTTTGGTGACATTTTGAAAAGCCTGTTCAAGGAGATATGTTTTCCTGTCTTATTTGTCCTGCATCATGTCTCTGTAATAAGTATACAGATAAGTGTTAAAATTGTTGTTTGTTGTAATAAAGCAATCTTACCAATTTTCTGAGCTGTTATCTCATAAGATCAAACATTTTCATCTTTCTGCCAGCATTGTATAAGGCATCTCAGCCTTTAAAATTCAAGAGCCAGCCATTACTTACTTTGATGTTGTATTTTTCTCTCATTACAACAAGGATTCATATGTCAAAAAGTCCAAAGATTCCACTTTAATGGTGGCCAAATGAAAGGTACGTATATTAATTAGCCCACTAATATACAAATCCTATGTTCAAAGCACTATCTCTAGGCAATGACTTCAAAGTACATGTGAGTATTTTCCTCTGCAAACAGCAGGAAGTGTAGTTGCAAGTAGTTTTCTTTCAAAATTATGTCTTTAGAGTGGGCCATCTAGGCAGTCATTCTAATGATGCTTCCATTGACTCTAAACATACCTGGAAACCTTCTTTAAGCAGTGCTTTCAGGTATAGGTTAATAAAGCACAAGAAAATCAATTTCATTAATTTATAATTACAGAAATCTCTTCCTCTCCAGAAACCTTGTTGTTCTTCTTTTTTAAATTTCTTCTTTTTAGTTTTTGCTCCTTCCTCCTCCTCCTCAGCCAGGCTGTTCAAATGGATATTCTGAAGACAATCACTTCCCTTCTCCTTCCTGCATGCAAAGTGTCTGTGCTATTTAAATTTCAGGCATAAGTGATGATAGTAATGTATTGAGCTTCATAAAGGCCAACTTGAGAAGCTGAGGATTGCTTATATTCAAATCCTCCATAATGTCTCTGTAATAATAGACATAACCACTAGAAAAATTAAGATAAGGAATTGCCAGAAGGAGCACATATGTTTTTATCCAATTCACTTATGATTTGGTAATGTTTTCTATTTCCAATGAAATTCTGTGAGCTCTATTGACAGAACTCTTTTAATAAACACAAATTTGGGGATCCCTGGGTGGCGCAGCGGTTTGGCGCCTGCCTTTGGCCCAGGGCGCGATCCTGGAGACCCGGGATCGAATCCCACGTCGGGCTTCCGGTGCATGGAGCCTGCTTCTCCCTCTGCCTGTGTCTCTGCTTCTCTCTCTCTCACTGTGTGCCTATCATAAATAAATAAAATTTTTTAAAAAAATAAATAAACACAAATTTGTTCGCAGTGATGTATAGTAATGTTTAAAAAGGAAGAAGTTGGGCAAGCTCCAAAAAAATCTAGACTTCACAGAATGTTCATCTCTCAGATTTTTTTTTTTTTTGCTCATTCCCCCATAGCAATATTAGATGAGTCAACTAAGTCAAGGGAAACAAAAACAAAAATAAAACCTTGGGACTACATCAAAATAAAAGAGGTTTTGCACACTGAAGGAAACCATTAACAAAACAAAACAGAAAAAAGCAATCTGCTGAACAGAAGATATTTGCAATGATATATCCAATAAGGGTTTAATATCCAAAATATATAAGGAACTTCTACATCTGTCAGCTTTATAGTCTTCTTTCTTTCATCTAATCATGGGTTTTGTATGACCTATGTTAAGCCCTAAAATATATTTGGTATGAAATAATGAACTCTTTGGGTCGTCTATATCCCTGATCCTTAAGACTGTAGATTGGGACAGCATTAGAAAAAACTATCTATTTATTATTTGATACTTTATAGCCTGAAGCCTGATATGCCATCTGCATAACTCAGACTTTTCAGATAATCTCAAGCAAATTGTGTAGAAATGGTCTTGGTCTCATGCAGCTTAGCTTTGGTCTGTGTCTTCACCACTTAAGTCAAGTATAATATTGATCTAGTAAAAGTAACAACACATATAAAAGGAATAACTTAAGCATATCTGGTGTATACAGGACAAATTTTAGCTCACCACTATTTATCCTCAGGCAAGTTACTTCACTTCTCAGAGATTCTACTTACTCATTTGTATTGGAAACTTCCACAAGTTTATTAGAAGGGCCAGATGAGATGTTTGCTCTATTGTGAAAGTACCCAAGAAATTGGTAACCCAGAATACAATAAGCATCCAATATATTTTCAGTGAATGAACAAATTTCCATGCCCTTTATTAAGTATTAGGTTTGTGGCCCTGAAATTTATGCACACATTACTTCAATTGCCATTCCCCTTTTATCTCTTAGAAAGGCTAAAGAATGTAACTGTCATTCACAAATAAAAGTCTTCATATAAAAAATATTTACTTTTACAGTTTAGAAAAAGATTCACTATTGTTTTAAAAACTTTATTTATTTTTTCTTGAGAGACACAGAGAGCGAGAGAGAGAGAGAGAGAGAGAGGCAGAGACACAGGCAAAGGGAGAAACAGGCTCCATGCAGGGAGCCTGATGTGGGACTCGATCCCAGGTCTCCAGGATCACAACCCGGGCTGAAGGCGGCGCTAAGCCGCTGGGCCACCAGGGCTGCCCAAGATTTATGTATTTATTCTATCTTAGTAACAACATATTTACTGAATAAATGTTTAAGATAAAATATCCATTTTTCATATGGATGAAAATATCTGTAAAAACTTGAGCTAGGTCTCTTAAGAAAGTATCTTGAATTTCAAAGAGGAAACAGGCAAATTCTATCTTCCCTACTTCTCCCACATTTCTTACACACTGCCTCTCCCGTTACATCCCTTTGACCACAACTATCACACAAGAAGATTTCCATTGTTCCCAAATTTCCATTAAACAAATTGTCTGGCTGGTCACTATATCTTTTGGGAAAAGCTAGGAAACATAGTTTAAGTCATAATTGAAAAGTTACTTTATTTTTAGCTAATCATTGATGAACCACTTTCCCTGCTCATAAGGCGGGAACGGGTCACAGAGCTTCCATGGCGAGATATTTGGTCACGAAACTCTGAGGCCATGAAATAATAAAGAATTGGATCCAAAAGACAGCAGATACTTGCAAGGCATAGACAAAAAGGGTGGAAATACAGTGTGCTTTGGACGATGGGACAACTACTAATGATGGTTTCCTTCACCATAGTGTAAAAAATAAAGTTAATATGATATGGAGTAAAGCAGATGAAAAAGACTGCAGCACACATAAAAACCATCCGCAGTGCTTTCCGCCTCTCACTGATTCCTTGGAAAGCCATTGGTGGCTGTCTCAAGGATATAGTAGTTTTCCAAGTACACCATGCGATGATTACTACTGGGACCACAAATCCTGCCAGCTCAGCAACTGTAATCATTCCAACCAAAGCCACTACATTCATTTTCTTATAACCAAGATCAGCAAAACAGGACTCAGTCTTGTTGCCCAGGTATGTGCTTCTCACAAGGGGAAATGGCAAGCAGGCAGTTCCCACGATGATCCAGATGGCAGCACTGATGCCCACATCATACCTACGCTTCCAGTTTCTGGCCCTAAAGGGCTTGAGGAGGAAGAAACATCTCTGAAGGCTGATGCATGTCAGGAAACAAATGCTGGCATACATGTTGAGATACTTCAGGTAGAAGCACAGCAAGCAAAGGGCCTTTGGGAAGGGCCAGTGGTGGCTGATGTAATAGTAAATCCGGAGGGGTAAGGACAGCACATGAGCAAGGTCAGCCACAGAGAGGTTGATCATGAAAATGATGGCTTTATTTTTCTTGCTGATGAAGCGGCACAGAACCCACAAGGCTGCACTGTTGGCCAGAAGACCAGGGATGAATATGAGGATGTAGGTGGTTGCATAGAGGGAGTTCTGAAATGTCACATTAGTAGCACTGCAGTCAGTCTCAACATTGCTGGTACTGTTGCTATACATCTTGAATATTTCAGTATACTCATCAAGGTAGGCTGTGGATTTATAATCCCTGTTTAATCAAAGAAAAAAAGAGGATAATTACTAGCCAGTTCTATAGCCAAAACCCAGTTTCCTTTTTATATTGAAAGTAACAATATTAAAATTAGAAAAGACCTATTTCCAGATGAAGCAGCAGATGCTAAAGGAAGATATACTACTGATCCAAGGTCACCTAATGAATCAGGCAACCATGGAATTGTTCCGAAACTGCCCTCTCAAATTGTTAAACTCATGTCTTATAGGCAAGGATGTCATGAAATATTTAGCTTATTGTTCTTACCACAACAAAAAGGGTATGGCATTTCAGTCTGTTCCTTTTGCCTCCAAATTTTCCTTGTCCCAAGCCCTGCTCATTTACAATTGCAATAATAGAAATCCAGCCTCACCTTTTACAACCCCTTTCTTATCCTTTGGGCTCTGACTTCCTACCTTGAGTACTATAGCACTTGGAAAATGGCCCTGAGTTTTTAGCCAGCATTCCCAATATACTGGCTGAGTTTCAGGACTTGGGAACACTACCTTCTTATGATTCTATTACAGTAGCATAAGTGCACTTTGTCTTTCTCTCTCAGCTTAGGTCTTATTCCAATTTACATGAAAAAATCTATTAATATGAGAATATAGAAGCTGAACTAGGAATTTCCCTTAGTGAACTTCAAGGGAAGAGATTAATTTTTCCCTAAGAATTCAGTACTGGTGTGACACCACAGACATGGCAGATTATCCAAGTCACAGTAAACATTGATTAGAGCACCAGTAAAATAGGTCACAAAATATTTTTTTGGAAACAATTTAATGCTTAATACTTTTTCATTAAAACAATCATCATATGAAGAAAAATATTATGAATGTCATTAATCTTATTTTATGCTTTAGTGTGTTTTTCATTATGTAATATATAGAGAACATGGTGAATATAAAGTAATCTTTAGGACTTCTCAAGTTCTGGTCAAGTATTTACACATATTGCATGCAAATAAGAAAGCAACAACTTCATTATTTTACTTTAACACTCCTGTAGAATTTTACACTGGAAAGAACCTTTAAAAAATCATTTAATTCAGCCTTCACATAGCGCATGTAGAAGAAGAAAGGCCAAAAGAGAGGCTTATTAAGGCCACAAAACTACTAAACAGAAGATGTGGGACTTCAAAGGGGAGTACAAGGTGCCTAATCCTCATACACACCCTTCTTTTCATTTGTTTTCCTTCCCAAAACAAATTTTACAAGCATAGCTTCTGTTCATATTGCAAGAATGTGTCCTGCTAGGTTGTTCTTAAGTGAAATAACATTTTAGCTGCTTTAACTGTTTCTGTTTTGTATTGTTTTAAATAAGTTTATAAAACAAAGAAGGGATTTTCTTTTAGATTCTCCTCATATGTAGCAGAATGATTTCATATACCATTTTCAGTTCTATTCCAGGTAATAGTAGTGTGAATTTCCATACACAAAGATAAACTCAAAATTGATGAAAGATCTAAATGTGAGACAAGAATCCAGCAAAATCCTAAAGGAGAATACAGGCAACACCCTTTTTGAACTTGGCCACAGCAACTTCTTGCAAGATACATCTATGAGGGCAAGGGAAACAAAAACAAAAAAGAACTACTGGGACTTCATCAAGATAAAAAGCTTCTGCACAGCAAAAGAAACAGTCAACAAAACTAAAATACAACCTACAGAATGGGAGAAGAGATTTCGAAATGACCTACCAGATAAATGGCTAGTATCCAAGATATATAAAGAACTTAATAAACTCAACAGCAAAAACAAACAAACAAACAATCCAATCATGAAAAGGGCAAAAGACATGAACAGAGATCTCACAGAGGAAGACATAGACATGGCCAACAAGCACATGAGAAAATGCTCTACATCACTGGCCATCAGGGAAATACAAATCAAAACCACACTGAGATACCACCTCACACCAGTGAGAATGGGGAAAATTAACAAGACAGCAAACAACAAATGTTGGAGAGGATGTGGAGAAAGGGGAACCGTCTTGCACTGTTGGTGAGAATGTGAAATGGTACAGCCACTCTGGAACACTGTGTGGAGGTTCCTCAAAGAGTTAAAAATAGAACTGCCCTACGACCCAGCAATTGCACTGCTGAGGATTTACCCCAAAGATACAGATGCAGTGAAACGCCAGGACACTTGCACCCTAATGTTTATAATAGCAGCAATGTCCACAAAAGCCAAACTGTGAAAGGAGCCTCGAGGTCCATCAAAAGAAGGATGGGTAAAGAAGATGTGGTCCATATATACAATGGAATATTACTCAGCCATCAGAAATGATGAAAACCCACCATTTGCTTCAACATGGATAGAACTGGAGGGTATTATGCTGAGTGAAGTAAGTCAATCGGAGAAGGCCAAACATTATATGGTCTCATTCATTTGGGGAATATAAAAAATAGTGAAAGGGATTAAAAGGGAAAGGAGAGAAAATGAGTGGGAAATGTCAGAGAGGGTGACAGATCATGAGAGACTCCTAACTCTGGGAAATGACCAAGGGGTAGTGGATGGGGAGGTGGGCTGAGGGACAGGGTGTTTGAGTGATAGGCACTGAGGAGGGCACTTGACGGGATGAGCACTGTGTGTTATACTATATGTTGACAAATCTAACTCCATTAAAAAATTAAAAAATAAAATAATAAAATAAATAATAGTAGTGTGAATTAAAAGCAGAACCCCATATGATTAATTCACATATAGAAAAGAGTCAGCATTCTGACCTCCCATTATTCTAAAGAGTATTTTCACTTCCCCTCCTCTAATATTTCATCCTTGGTATTTGGCTTGTGATATGTCCTTAAAAAAATCATGCAGTCATCTTGCTTATGTATGTATGACTTTGAACTGAAGGTGGAGATTTATTCACAGGTGAAAAGAGAAATTATCATAGTGTGATCAGCAATACACCTTAGAATCTGCAATGAAATTTTTCACATGCATTATCCAATTTCATTCTTACAGCCATCACCAGAGGTTGGTACTAGTATTACTCTTATAGTGCAGATAAGGTTACTGAGGTTCAGAGAGATGTAGTATGTTTTCTGGGGTAACAAACCTAGAAAATAAAAAATGGGAGATACTCTTATGCTTTATTTTTTCCAAAGTGTATGCTATTTCCACTACACCACTTGCTTCTCTCTGCTTAGGAGGAACTACTTGACAAAATGGAGCTTATCATATCCGGAGGTCACATTATAGAAGAAACTTTCTATCCCATATTAGGACTTTATAATGTTATATAACACTAGGATTAATCTATTTAGGCTGTTATGATATAACTAAACACCTGTCCCCACACATGCCATCTATACCTCCTTAAAACCCACTTGGACTTCATTATTGGCGATGTTCCTGCATTGTATATTATCCATGCAAAAACTGTGAGAAAGCAAGGGAAGATGTGTCAAGTGCACTACAATTCCAAGAACTGAGAACATCTCACACCCACCCAAATCACAGTTCCACTTTTGTACTTTATAGACATGGGCATTTGTTTCCTGCTTCACTGGTGCAGAAAGTTTCACTTACTAAAGAGGGATGTTCCATTCACACCTCTGTGTTAAATAACAGAAACCTATTAAACCAGAACAGCAAGCTAGAGATCAAGTTCATACTTTTTTTCCTGTCAGTTTTTATGCCTCTCCAATTCGGTTTATTGTGAGCTTAGAGATTTGCATGGTCTGCTTTCCAAAATCTCTTCTCTACACTGAAGGGAAAATAGGATGAGTTTGCCCCAAATCTGGTAACAATTAAATGTAAAATCCCCATGGTAGGGTGAAGATGGGGGAATTTGTTTTCAGTAGGGGAGAAATATAAGTTATCTCAGGAAATATTTAGCTTGCTGTGGACAATCTGTGACATTTCTGAATTTTAAGAAAGGAGAACAACTTAAGAAGCCACTAACAGAAAAATGCTGAATCGAAGAGCTAAAGTCGGAGTACATTCCTTCTCTGTCTCTGCTTCTGCCCCTGTCTCTGTTTCTCTTTGCCTGTAGTTGGGTTGTTGACTATTTCTAGTTGGCTTGTGCCACCTATGTTGCCAATTTTTCTCATCTTCAACCTACATATACCTTTGGTTCCTGTCTCAGAAAAATGTGGAAGATTGATGATTCACCCCAGAGTCTGAACTCCCCTTCTCATTAAGTGCCATGACTCTCTCCCTGACACTCAAGCAGGAAACTAGGGATTCATCTAACCTTATCACTACATTTATTCCATATCCAATCTTTAACCAGGTGATTCTCCTTCCTAAGAATCTCCCCAATCCATCTGTACTTCCACTATTGCCATCTGAATCTAGGGCACTGTCAACTTTCCTCTTGACTTTTGAAACAGATCCCTTTTCCTATTAAAACAGATTGATTTACCATACTCTCTGCACACTAGTCTCATCCTCTGCAGTGTATTCTCCATACTGTGTCTAACACTAACATTTTTTGCTACCATTTATTGAGGACTACTACTTATTTACAAGCTAAACATTCTTCGTATATTATCTCATTAATCCTCATAGCAGCCATATGATTATTTTCATACCACTGATGAGGAAACTGAGACCAAAAGAGTTTAAATAAGTTGCAACAGAGTCACAAAACTTGCATTGTGTAGAGGATTAATATTAGAATTCGAACCTATGCTTGGTTCCATACTCTCTTACCTTTGATGTGGCACTTACCCCTTCTAGCACTTTCTATATTGTGGTCCTAATAATCTTTCTTTTAAATATGCCATTCTCCTCCCTAAAATCCTTTGGTGGCTCTCTATTGTTTGAAGGCCAAATTTTCCACCACTGCTTAAAAGCGATCACTAATATGTCTCCTGTGCCCTTCAACATCACCTCATTCCATTCTCTTCTTCATTCTCTATGTTTCAACTACACTGAGATGTTTTCAGTTTCTAGAACAAGCCAAGCTTTTTTCCTGACAAAGGCCTCGGCATATATTTTCACTGTCTGGAATTACCTCCTTTCAGGTCTTCACATGTCTGGTCCCTTTTAATCTCAGTTTGCACATCAGAGAGACATTCATTGCCAAAACTATCCAGGTACACCTACATATCAGTATATACTCTCATAGCATCAACATTTATAATTTAAATGTTTGTTTACTTGTCTGTTGGCTTTTTCACCCACTGTGCCATTAGCTTCATTAGTGCCATAACAACATTTCTTACATAAATCACCATACAACCAGGACAGCCTGCTACTTATGAAGCACTCACAGAGAAGTGGCATAATTAGATTGAACTGCAGACAGTAGTTTAAAGCCCCTATTGGAAGTATGAAGCAAATACATAAACTTGATTATGTCAACTAATGCATTTCTGTTGCTTGCTATTTCCCTATGGTGTTGTCTTCTGATTTGGGCTATTATCATCAGTATTACTTGTACCTACCCTTTTGAACTTAGAAAATTCCTACCTGTAGAAGCTTGAGAGAAATGCAAAATAATTAACTTGGAAATCACAAGTGGTCAGACATATCTTATGGGTAGAAGTCAGCACCACCCAAGGTCTCAGAGTATCATTAAGACTATTGTCTGGACCTCAGAAAGAAGCTTTTCCTTGTGGTCTACTTGTTCGTTTTTTTTTTTTTAAGAGTTTTTTTTTAAGATTGTTATTTATTTATTCTTAAGAGAGAGAGAGAGAGAGAGTCAGTCACAGACACAGGCAGAGGGAGAAGAAGGCTCCATCCTGGGAGCCTGACGTGGGACTCGATCCCAGGTCTCCAGGATCATGCCCCGGGCCGAAGGCAGGCGCTAAACCACTGAGCCACCCCGGGATCCCCCTTGTGGTCTACTTCTAAAGGCATCTCAACACTTTATTTTTCTTGGCTGCCATTCTGTAAAGGGTAAAACTGCCTCATCTCACCAGCAAATTACTTCTTACCCACCTAAGCATAGGAACTGAAAGGAGAGTGAGAAGGCTGCATCTGTAGTCCCCAAAGTGGTCCACATATTAAAAGTAAGCATAAAGGAAAAATAAATCTATTTAGGCTTTTTTCCATGGCTTTTTGATGATTCTGGCTGCCTTAATCAACATATATTTAATACACACAATCCTATAAGTTCTGTGCTATGTCCTGTGGAAAATACAGAACCATCTGCCATAATCTCTGTCCCTGAGAAGCTTCTATCCTGGTGGGGGAAATATTTTTAAATCTCCAGAATCATAATCAGTGCATGACAAGAACTGTGGTCAATAGCATAGGTGATAAGAAATCCTCATACTACCATAGCATCATCCCTGTGAGGTAAGTGAGACAATAACAGTAATATCCCTATCATAGCATTTAACTGACAAAGAGATGCATTCATGAACAATTAAATACCTTGTTCAAGGTTATCTAGTAAGAATATGATGGAACTGAGACCAAAAGTCAGACTTGTAAGCCTCTTAATGCTCCTTTTACAGTGTCAGGCTGTTTCCATTGAATTCTGAGCCAGAAGAGATGGCACTTGTGCCGAGCCATCTGCATTTTCTTATTGGTCCCCATAGGGACAGGGTTAGAAGGAAAAATAGAGATGGTGTTTGAGGCAGAGATGAACTTAACTTACTATGCCTGAGATATACACTATTGTATTTAACTCCTAATAGCCCTTTAAAGTTTTGATCAAGTTTTATCTCTTCAAGAAAGCCTGCATTATGTATTACCAATAGCATTCATCTGGGATTCAGCAGATTAGGATTTCATAAAGCAAATTAAAATTCTGCTACTACTGTATCCAGTATGCTGATTGCTAAGAATGGTGGAGTGAGGTGGGAAATACCAGAGTAGAATAATGCATGATTGTTGTCCTCAAAATGTTTATAGTCATTTAAGAGAGATAGATATAAGAATAACTAACCATAATAGATTTTTGAAACATATCATGAGAAAGATAATAAAGAAGTCTCTATGGGAGTAGAAATGAATCCTGCACAGAAGAGGAGGATTGGAAGTTCAACTTAAAGATAAATGCATTTTCAACATGCAGTTCGGGTGGGTAGGGTACAGGAGAATAAAGGGTGGGAGAAAAATGACAGCAATGAATAAATAGCATTCAAACATCCTGAAGTTAATAAATGACCTATAGATAGCAATAAAAGGTGTTCTAGTCTAGCTGGAAAACAGAGTAAGATGGTGGGGAAGGTGGAATGAGAAATAAGAATGGGAGAAGATAGTCGAAGGAAAAAAAAACAAAATGGTAGAGGCAACACGATCATGGAAGGTTTTAGGGGGAATCATTGAATGATTCTGGGAAGATATGTCATATTATCATACTGGTGGGTTTTTAAAAATATTTTATTTATTTATTTGACAGAGAGAGAAAGAGAGAGAGAGAGAGCATGAGCACATGCAAGGGGAGTAACAGAGGGAGAGGAAGAAGCAGGCTCCCAACTGAGGGAGGAGATCAGACATGGGGCTCAATCCCAGGACCCTGGGATTATGACCTGAGCTGAAAGCAGATGCTTAACTGACTGAGCCACCCAGGTACCCCCATACTGATGGTTTTAAAACAATCACTTTGACAGAAGTGTAGAAGATCGATTGGAAAGATGGGACATGAAAGATAGGAAGTCCATATCAGCTGGGAGTTTGTAGTGTGATCAACAGTTTTGTTTGCCTAAAACTAACAGTTTCTTGAGATGTAGGATTTTCAGAGCTAAACCTGTGAAAGTTCAAGGCAAACAGTATATTGGGTAACTCTACTAGTGCAACAATTGAGATAAAAACAACTCTGAACTTGCTATGGCAGGAATATTAGAATTTCAAGTAAAAATTATGTATGGAATTAGCCAGTTTGGGACATCATTTGACTGAGGTGTCAGATACATTCTGTTATAGAATGTGTGAAATATTAAAAAAATATATCACAATTTTGCACTTTTCCAAAGCCTTTTCAGATTATCCTTATTATAGGACTTTTCAAATTTGTACTCTCTGCCAAGACTCATGAATTCTTGACTCTCTAATATCATAATTATTAAGTTTCACTTCAAGTTGTACTATATTAGCTTGCATCATGCACTCCTGGAGACTTTAAATATTTAAATCCCTCCATTTCTGATGGTTCAACCCAGCACCCTCCTTTATCCTACGTCCTCCCTTACTCAGCCTACATTAAATGTCAAACCAACTACTCTCTCACAAGAAACCTTAACTTCGTTGTTCGCCATTCTTTTGCTGTTACCAGACTGGCAACACCTTAATCCCAGGTCAGGTCCACAGTGCATTTTTTTTACTATCCAAACTGCTGAATGATCCTATTAAAAATACTAGGATTCATTTGGAATGCCAAAACAGAAATTTATGATCTCAAGCCTAAGATTTTTTTTCTCAAGCCTCTCTTTGCATATCCTTTAAATTTTTTTTTTATTTATTTATGATAGTCACAGAGAGAGAGAGAGAGGCAGAGACACAGGCAGAGGGAGAAGCGGGCTCCATGCACCGGGAGCCCGATGTGGGATTCGATCCCGGGTCTCCAGGATCGCACCCTGGGCCAAAGGCAGGCGCCAAACCGCTGCGCCACCCAGGGATCCCCTCTTTGCATATCCTTAATTAGTACATTCTTCCATTTCCATGGTGGCCATTCAGTATCTTTATAACCCTACTAAAGCTTCTTCTCTCCTACTCTCCCATCCCCTACCTTTCCCAGCACAGATTGTTTTTTAAGGCTTTTATTTAAATGCTTGTTGGTTAACATAAAATATATTAGTTTCACGTGTACGATATAGTGACTCAACACTTACACACAATACCTATGGCTCATCACACAAAGTCCACTCCTTAATCTCCATCAAATTTTTTTACCCATCTCCCCACCTACCTCCATTCTATAACCATCAGTTTGTTCTCTATACCACTTAAGAGTCTGTTTCTTGGTTTGTCTCTTTTGTTCCTTTTGTTCATTTGTTTGCTTTCTTAAATAATACATGTGAGTGAAATCATATTGTATTTGTCTCTCTCTGATTGACTTATTTTGCTTAGCATTATACTCTGTAGCTCCGTCCATGTCATTACAAATGGCAAGATTTCATTCTTTTTATGTCTGAGTAATATTCCATTGTATATATACATATACTGCATCTACTTCATCCATTAGTGAGTCAGTGGATTTTTGCATAATTTCCATAATTTGGCTGTGGTAGTTAATGTGGCTATAAACATCTGGGTGCATGTATCACCTTGAATTAGTATTTTTGTATTCTTTGGGCAAATACCTAGTAGTGAAATTGCTGGGTCATAGGGTAGTTCTAGTCATACCTTTTTGAGAAACCTCCATACTATTTTCCAGAATGGCTGTACTAGTTTGCATTCCCACCAACTCTTCAACAAAAAGTCTTAACTTCTTAAATCATAGAGAAAATTGAGGTTATTGGGTGAGAAGCAACTCAATTTCATCTACTGTCTCCCCCCAACACATATACTCTTATGTACAACTACATCTTACTTCCCAACACAGCTGCCTTTCCTGTTGTTCAAGATGAATTCCCATGCTCTTAATTCATTTTATTTCTCTCAGGATCCTCTTTCATTAGTTGTTCCCTTTTACTCTAGATCATGATGCTCTCCTTTCTCATGAGATCTTTGTCATCAAGTCTCACCAACACCCAAAATAATTATTTTCTTGTTTATGCATCTTTGTCTATCTGTTACTTTCTCTTCTTAAATAAACTTCTCAAAATAGTTATGTTCATTGATCATTTCATTTTCTTCACTTTGTATGTATTCTTTATGCACTTCAAGGTAGTGTATATACTCTCGCAACCTCACTGAGACTGCTTCACCAAAAGTAACAAGTGACCATCACGTTGCTAAATCATGCAAAGCTTCTTTGCTGCCCTAGATACAGTCTGACCACTTCCATCTTTTTGCAAAGTTATCTTCCTTTGGCTTTCAAACAAGAATTTCTTAATTATCCTCTTAACTATTTGTCCATTTGTACCAAGTTTCTCTCTTGGTTTCTTTTAGTTTTTTCATATCTTTTAAATCTTTGTTTTCCCTAGGTCTGTGTCTTCTTTTTATTCATCATCTTCATGCTGAGTAACATCACCCACTTTAGTGGTGTCAGTTACCACCCATATTCTGATGACTTTCATATCTCTAAGTCCAGGCCTAGTCTCTCCTAAGATATTAAACCCATTTGTCCAGCATCCAACTGAAATTTCACATATGAATGTCTCCAGGCATCTCAAAATGAGTATTTCCAAAACAAAAGTAATCATATGCCCTGACCTTTTACTTACCCATCACTATCTATCAGAATTCTTAGAATAATCCTAGACTCCTCTTCTCTCATTCAATCAACCAAATTTTCTCTCCCTCCCTCACTATCACACTCTCTCTTTCCTCTCTGAATTATTGAAACACTCGTTAACTGGACCATTTTCCTTGAGGTTTGCCTTGTTAAAATCTATTACCTAGTCTACTATAAAAATGATGTAAAAAAATGCAAGTTAGGTTCAGGTCCCCATAGGAATTACTTTAATAATACACTCACTGAATTATATCAAATGTTTCTATTTATGTGTGTATTTCTAACTAAACTATGAGCAGTTTGAAGACAAAAACCACATCTCACTCATTTTTAAATCTCTAGGCTCTAGCAGAATGACTGGCACATAGTCATTCAGTAAATATTTTTAACTTAAAAAATACTTTGCTTTATGACAACTCATATAGTTCAATTATTTATAGATCTCTCCACACTGGGTTGTGAAGTCAGAGGTTGCAATCTAAATTTCTTTAGCTCTTTCCCTCTAAATCTAGAACAAGGTTAAACATACAGCACTATTAAAACAATTATTGTGGGTTGCCTGAGTGGCTCAGTCAGCTAAGCATCTGCCTTCAGCTTGGGTCATGATCTCAGGGTCCTGGGATCTAGCCCCATATTGGGGGGGGGGTCACTGCTCAGCAGGGAGCTTGCTTTTCCCTCTCCTCCTGCTACTCCCCCCACTCTTACTCTCTCTCTCTCTCAAAATAAATAAACTCTTTAAAAAATAAAACAAAATAAAATAAAACAACTAATGTTAACTGGTCCATGTAGGGATTAATTCCAAGGACTTAACCTCATTGTTGCATAATCAACTCAGCTAACCAAACCATACTGACAATAAAGTCCAGGCAAAATTATAACCTGTGAAAATGCTACATCTTCAGTATATACTTCAGTCCTTAGCTCTGTAGATGTGAACCACCTACGTAGAGATAAGAGGAGAATTTCCAGTGCCTCCAACACCACCCTGACAGGAGTAAATCCCTCTTGGTCGCTCCAGCATGTAGTGCTCTGTCCAGGGTATATGCAGCTTACATCAAAGGCCAGAACTATGATGAGAGATGCCTCTTCTCTTGAAAGAGGGATCTGATGACAGAATTCAACCCCTAAAGGGAACTTACTTCCTGGATCCTATATCAGAGGCCAATATTTTGCTCTTTTTCAGGGTTCTCTCTCAAATCTCATATTTTCCTTCCACTGGGAAATTCTATTCTGATCTCCTTCTTCTTTGTACACTTATAGTATTTTATATAGATTTATAGCCCACACTCTAACAATACAGTTTCTCTGAGGGAGGACTCTGTATATTAAACTTTTATATTTTTCACTTTGCTTAGCAGAGGGTTAAGCATGCAGTAAGTGCTTAGTTTATATACATTGGTTTGTAAAAACAAGAATATGGAAAATAAGCACATACTGGTAGAGCTTTAGGCTGCTTTATTTCTAATATCTCTCCCACGGATTACTCTCACCATCAACAATCATAATCTCCTTTGATACTGAATATATGGTCAAGCCAAGGATAATAAGGTTGGAGACTAATAAATCTGGACATGTAATATTTCCAAAGCATGCCATTCCAGATTTTTATTTAAAATCCGATAGGAGGGCATCCCTGGGTGGCTCAGCGGTTTAGCACCTGCCTTCGGCCCAGGGTGTGATCCTGGAGACCCTGGATCGAGTCCCGCGTCAGGCTCCCTACATGGAACCTGTTTCTTCCTCTTCCTGTGTCTCTGCCTCTCTCTCTCTCTCACGAATAAATAAATAAAATCTTAATAAAATAAAATAAAATAAAATCCGATAGGAACCCAAAAGCTTAAATAGGAATATGGTCATTAAACATTAACTTTATGGAAATAACTAAATTTTGTCTCAGAACATAAAGTTATGTCAGGTCTTTAAACATAACTCAGTGGCATTGAGTCCAAAAACTTAGGAGGTACCAATAACATCTAGCCCAAGGTAATTTTTCTTTTCAATAAACAACCTAAATGCTGTGATTTCACAAAGGTACAACCAACATGAAATTATATTATTATTTTTTATCTTTCGTTTTCTTTTTAAATTAATTTTTTAATTTAAATTCAATTTGCCAACATATAGTATAACACCCAGTGCTCATTCCATCAACTGCCCTCCTTAGTGCCCATCACCCAGATACCCCATGCCCCCGCCCATCTCCTCTTCCTCAACCCTTTGTTTCCCAAAATAGGAGTGTCTCATGGTTTGTCTCTCTCTCTCATTTTTTTCTGCTTAGTTCCCCTCCTTTCCCTTATAATCCCTTTCACTTATTATTATGTCATCAGAATTTATACCAGACTTCTAAGTTTCAGGGAAATGCTAAGTCCAAGAGTTTCCACATGCATCCTGTCAGTCACTGTCCAAGTGCTATTCATGTCTTTACTCCTTGTAAGAGCTTTGAGTAAATTATTATACTCCTTTTACAAATCAGAAAATGGAGACTCAGCAGAATAAAGTTTCTTTCTCAAAGTCATAGCTATTATGATTTCAGTTGTAATAAGGCTGTTTATGAGCAGAGAAAGCTAAAATTCATCTTATAAAAGCAACTTTTTGCACAAACAAAAAGATATTTTAAAGTGGCATTACCATGGATAAGACTGTTCATCAAAGATGAAGCTATTATTCAGTTCCAGTTCTAGCACTTTTATATCTATGCATATATGGCAAATGACTGCCCATCAGGTTTCAGAGTAGGATTGCATCAAACCCAAGGATTTTTAGGTAGTTTTGCCTATGACCTCAAACCATAATAGAACTGTAAATAGAGTACTGGGTTAATTTTTTAAATAACAATAGTGAGCTGACTGTGACAATATTTGCTGTGGGCTGGAGAGGACTTAAAAGCTGTAGGATATATTGAAAAGAGTACTGAATTCTGAGCTAAGACATTTTGGATTCTAGCAACTATTAGATTATTCTTTGTGTTTCCCTGCTAAACCTCTTCCTTTCTGTGGTTTTCATTTCCCTCATTATTAAAACAAAACAGATTGAACTGGATGATTATTTTTAACTCCCTTCCAGCCCTAACTTGTCATGACTGTATGGACATGGCCCTTCTCATCCCTTTCCTCTAACTAATACTGCCAGCATTGCCACTGTCATCATTAAGGCAGCAACCACTATCTGAACTCATCTACTGATTTATACTTTACAAACCATTATTATACCCATAATTGATGTTAATCACTGGAAAAGGTATATAATATGAATAATCAGGCCAGAGAAAATCATCCCCATCTCACAGATCAGAAAATTGAGGCTCAAAGAGTGACTTTATTTACCTAACGATATAAAGCTAGCAAGTGGCAGAGTGAGGAGAGTGATACTTAGGCTTCTAGTATCAAGGTGACTACTCTTTTCCTGTATAATTCCACAAATCTTCACTCTCTCAATCCTCCCTCTCTTTTCACCTCTTATCATGAAGTCATTAATGACATTATGTGAACATGTTTATCAAATTTGCTTCTATTATTTTGTTTGATAATAGGGCCAGTATGTGGGGTTGTCATCTTTGGAGAAGAAGGGAAAATTAAATAGGGAAAGATTTATGAGGGAGGCCTTCCCATTCTCTACAACCTTGACAAGCCTTTTGAGAACCTATCTTGATTTGTCTTACTTGATTTTTTTCTTCTTTAAACCATGAAAGTCTTGCATGTATTACCTAAGCCCATCAGATCTACATGACCATGGTGTCCTTCATTCAATCACTCACAATCACAGATGAAAAAGAACAACTGGAATTTGGAATTCCATTATTTCCTAAATTGATTGGAATCAACCCTAAATCACCTACTTGACATCACAAACACTAAGATTTGGATATATTTGTAAGTCTAAATATTTTTTCTATAAATTAGAGGAGATGAAAGTTACTTTTATCATGAAAATGAATCAAAGCAATTAGGCTATTCACAAACAAAATCTTAAATGGAATTAAATTTCCATGTATGCATCTTGATTAGGTTTTTAATCACTTAAGAAAGAGACCTAATTAGATATCTTTTTTTTTTTTTTCAGTTGGGGCAGTATTTTGGAGGTGGAAAGAATTAGATTCTTTGGGCAGTACTGAGGTCATATCTTAACTATCAGCTGACTAGCCTGAAGTAACTTACTTCATATCTCTGGCCTTCAGTTTCCTCATTAAAAAAATAACATCATAGTCCCTGAAATATAGATTGTTGTGAAGATTAAATGGAAAATGTATAAGAAATGACCTATTTTCATGTCTGGCACACAGTGACATTAAGTAAATGTTAGTTCACTTCCTCTTTACTTGTATAGAAAACAATCTTCATGGGTTTTTGGTTGGATCCTGTACTTTCCTGAATTCAGAAAATCTCCCAAAATGTGTAAATGTGAGTGATGGCTAACAAAACTAAAATAATAATTCTTTAAGTGAAAGGCTGAAAAGCATGTGTTATTTGAAAAAAAAAAGAATTTCCTTATTATAGTAAACTTATTTGGGAATCAAAATCATTGTTTCTATAATACAAACAGATGGGATCCTTGGATGGCTCAGCGGTTTAGCGCCTGCCTTGGCCCAGGGCATGATCCTGGAGGCCCGGGATTGAGCCCACATCAGGCTCCCTGTATGGAGCCCGCTTCTCCCTCTGCCTGTGTCTCTGCCTCTCTCTCTCTCATGAATAAAAAAATAAATTAAAAAAATATTTTTAAAAATGCAAATAGTTGAAAATACAGATCCATGTAGCTGCTGAGCACATGTACTTAGAAAATGTCAATTCAATGGGTAAGTTTTCTTAGGAGTCCAGGTTTTGGTGCCTAGGGAAGCAAGTCCACAATAACCTTGTAGTGACATGTTTATGTTTCTCAAAGGGAACTTTGGCTTAAAATATTGAGAAATAGTGATTGGGTGACACTGTCATTGTGGAAATCGGATTTCAGAGCTATTTCCCTTGTTTGTTGCTTGTGTTTTTTATTAAAAAAGGAAATTACTTGTAAAAAAACTGGTCTAATAGTTGAGTTCTCATGATAACATTATTTATTCTGAAACAAATATAATGGCCTTTAAAAAAAGTTTACTGAGTTCCATTTATGATCTAAACTATATTTCTAGAAAGTCCCCTCTAGTTAGATTTTCATGTTATGACCCTATTATTTACCACTTAATGGTATATAACTCTTCTCAGGTACCTAGGACCCTAGAGTCAAATTACTGCATTGTCATAAAGGAAAGTAAAGACCATCTATTTTAAGCTCCCGCATCTTATTGCAGGTGAGAATATTGATACCTATAGAAATATAACAGTTTGCCTAAGGCCACACAATGACTCACTAGCAGAACTTGAACTAAGACCAAAACTTTTTGATTCTGTGTTTATTGAACTACTTCATCACTCTGCCTGTAATGCATGCAAACCAATACTCAATAAAAATTCCCCTGCAAAATATCCCGACCTGGATGCAAGTAGGTTTTACCAAAAGTTTTTACAAATAAAGCAGACTCTCTACCAGTCATTGCCCAGACTACTAGAACTTTTAGAGTGGTTTCACAACAGACAGCTCTGTCCTCTTTGCTCAAACTCTGACTGAACGGTATATACTGGTATATTAGGATGCCATTTGGCTTACCTTAAATACAAATGGTCACGAAATCCACCTCAAATCACACAGAAGTATTCTCACTCATTTTTTAGTCTTATGCTCCACCATTGCCATAGTTTGAACAATCTGTACAACATGATCTCAACAACTTTCCCAGATAAGCTCAAATAGGAACTTCTTTTAATCAAAGAAGGACCTGTGTCAACCTTTGTGTGCAAAGACAATTGCCCTGAATACATTATCTGATTCTTGGTACAGTGCAAGCCACTGCCTACCTCAGTATACCAGGATACCACCTATTTCAGCAGTAAATAATTTTACTGTGTCGCAATTACTAAACTTTTCAATTAATGGAAAAGACAGTGGCATCTTGCAACCATGTAAACAGAAAATAAAAATGTCCCCACTAGCAGGATATTTGGGACTGAGACCACTCCCCACCAAAATCACAACAAAGCTTATTACTTTATTATTTTATTCAGAATTATCTTGTGACCAGCAGGCATGACACAGTCCAAATTTAAGGATTTCCCAACAGAAGTCTCCTTGGTTCAGAACCAGAGAGGTTCCTAGTATTCAGAGTAATAAGAACAATAATCACTTGAAAGATAGGTGCCTCTTTGAAGCTAAACTTGAGTCAACAAAGCAACTTTTAAAGGATCAAGAAACACCTCTGAACACACTCTTAATCATTTGTCTTTACTTTTGCATTTGTCCGAAACCAAGTGTCCTTACTTCACTGGCTCGCGGTTTCCCCATATGTATTATGAGGGATTTGAATCTCTAAGAGTTCTTTCAACTCCAAAATCTATGATCTGATTCCTTCTATCCTGAAAGAGCTTATTGTTTCTGTATATGTGAAAAGTAAACTTACCAAAGCAAGAAGCTTATATGTAAACTTTCCCTTCATTATTAAACTAGATAAATTATAGAGAGCAAAAATTCAAATGTTCTTTTTTTCTGGCTGAATATGCCATTTTTTCCCCAATAAGTCTCACAAATACAGCTTTCTTAATATTTTGTGTCCTCCTCTCTGGTTGATGGAGAAACAAAGAGCCCTCAGCAAAGAGGGAGCTGCATCACATACTTCGTGCTCCTTGAGTAATGGTTTTGGGACTGATGGCATTAACCTGAATTTGTGGTACTCTAGTTAGGCTCAAGGGCAGTCACCATTGATTCAACTGTAAGAAGTCTAAGATGAGAAACCAGGGACCATTTTCACTTTGGACAATGATCCCACATCTGCCTCTATCTTGGATCTTCATGTCCCCACCAATCTTTCCACATGGAACCACCAATTCCCAGACAGTAGTCTGTAACTTACCCTGGAGCCTTGTCACGATTAGCAGTCTTGTTTCTTTGCAGGGAGCTGATGGCAAAAAAGCTTAACTCTGGGTGGCACAGATCCTGCTGATAACTGACAAATTTGTTGTTGAAAGAGGAAGTTGAGTTCATTTGGTCTCTCACCACAGAAACCTTATTTGCACAAACCAAAGGTAAGTCCCTTGAGCAGATGACAGTACTCAAGTTTTATTTCAATTGTACAAAAAAAATGCAGAGTATGGAACCAAAGACTGTGCAAAATCAAATAAAAACTGCATACCAGTCGTTTGTACTGTTCCTCACCCTATCTCTTTCCACCAAAATTCACACGTCTATCTGTCTCACTAGAATCTCCACAGCAAGATAAAACTTAAGGCAAAATATGAAGAAAGTTTACCTTAGAATAAGAAAGTTGCAACTCCTTCAAGCCTGAGGTCATAGAGTAAGAAAAATCTCAAAAATATAAGTCAGAACTAACAACAATAGAGTTACCTTTGCTACACTCTTCCCTCCATATGGAGTGTTTTTCTCTCAACCTCTCATTGCAAAAGACATAATTTAATGTGTATTTTAGTAATTTTTGTTCATGGTTTATCCCCTGTGTACACTGCAAACTAATTGAGGGCAAGTGTCTGACTCATATCTGTATTCCCAACTATCTGGCACAAAGCCTTTATTGTGTTTGTTGAGTGAATAAATGAGGTAATGAATGAAAAAAAAAACACTGGGTGTTATACTATTGGGGTTCGATTTGCCAACATATAATATAACATCATATATATTCATGAAAACACAAGAGTACTACCTGATTTAGTATTAGAACGAACTATATATTTCCTAATCAATTGGTTTGATTTGATTCTTATGGATACTAATAATTGGGTCACTTGTCTTTTTTATATAATATGCTGAAAAACCTGAAACTAATTTACAGTCTACTGGTAGAAAGTTTGGAGATTTTCTTATGGTATGTGTTATATACATATAAAACAAATGTTCAAATAATGCATAAATAAATAAATAAATATTGCTGATTACAGAGCCTCTCTACAGTGTACTAAGATTTTGGTCTTTATGAATAATGTTTATGGGGCTTTATAAGTGTGCAAATTGAAAAATATATACACCTGGAGACTATAGTGTTGGCCAAGTCTGAAAGTAGTTATGTAAAAAAAACAAGGCTTGCAAAGCATACAATCTTCTGTGGGCATGTAAGGGAACCACTTTCAGAAGCCAGGGACAAGAACTGCAAAGAGCCTCTGGGTAATAGCCATAGCAAAGGGGAAAAATAAAGTACAGTGGGTTAGGTCAAACAGTAGCATTTTAATTTATGCACTAAACTAATTAGAGAAGAAAGTACAGGATAATATTTTTGTCGGGGGCAATCTAGATCGGCAGCAAGCTCTTCTTATAAAACCAGAACCATTCAAGAACTAGATGAAACCATGCCTAACATTTATAGATTTCTTTTTTTTTATTTATAGATCTCTTATACAAATTTCAAAGTTATCAAGAGTTGGAAAAAGGCACAATTTCAGCACTAAAAACTAAGAATTTGAATTGCTTTATCAAAAGACCATGACTTGTGAGAACTGCCAAAGGGAAAGAGGATAGCCAACCTGGCTGAGGTTTATCAAATGAAATATGCCTGATCTTGCAAATCCCCTCTTAATTCTTACTTCATATGTTTATCCAACTGTTTTTTATCTGTTGTTAATTTAACTTTCTGACTTGACCCCCTACTAAAAAGATAATACATTGACACTCCAACACACATTTCAGTCCATTTGGCAGTTATATTCTTCACTATAAATTATTAAATTGGCTTTTTCATAAAAATCCATCCTTTGTGAGTTTGGGCTCACAGTATGAGCCAGTTTTCCTAGGGTATGATTATTTTCTGGACAAATAAAGCTGTCCTGTCGAGCTTTAGAGCAAAACCCTGAAACAGAAGGAGGAAAAAGATGCTTTCCCTGATAATTAACTATTGTCACTACCTCCAACCTTCATGTCACAGGAAAATAAAAAACACTTTACTAAGAAAACCTGCCAACTTATGTCATTTCTCTTTTGCATGCAAGTATCCTCCCGTTTCATTGGTCCTAAAAAGGGAAGAAAAGTTGCTGAAAAGTCAGTGGCCCAGTTTAGGCAAAGAAAATTTCAACTCAGTAAAGTTTTCAGTATTAATTAAAGGAGTAAATCTGTGGACAAACCAAAAAAGCTGATAACAGAATTATCACCAATTAACTTTAAGAAGAGAAGTTTTTTTTTTTTTTTTTTTTTTGGTTATTGAATATAACTGACAGTGAAGGAATCAATAACAATTCAAACAAGTAATAAATATTTAATCATAAGAATCTAGAAATAGTACATATATCCTATTGTGCCCATAGTTCTGAGCTCCTCCCTTCAAAGTTTATTTTTAACAGATGCATTGTAATTTCTCTAGGTTGGGGTAAATTTAAGAATTGATGTTTAAAGGCTGTGGATATTCTTTTTTCTTTTATTAAATTTCTTTTTATTGGAGTTCAATTTGCCAACATATAGCATAACACCCAGGGCTCATATCATCGAGTGCCCCCCTCAGTGCTCATCACGCAGTCACCCCAACGCCCCGCCCACCTCGTATTCCACCACCCCTTATTCGTTTCCCAGAGGTAGGAGTCTCTCATGCTCTGTCACCCTCTCTAATATTTTCCACTCATTTTCTCTCCCTTCCCCTTTATTCCCTTTCACGATTTTTTATATTCCACAAATGAATGAGACCATATCATGTTTGTCCTTCTCTGATTGATTTATTTCACTCAGCAATAATACCCTCCAGTTCCATCCACGTCAAAGCAAATGGTGGGTATTTTTCATTGCTAATGGCTGAGTAATATTCCATTGTATACATTGAGCACATCTCCTTTATCCATTCATCTTTCTATGGACACCGAGGCTCCTTCCACAGTTTGGATACTGTGGACATTATTGCTATAAACATCGTGGTGCAGGTGTCCTGGTGTTTCACTGCATCTGTATCTTTGGGGTAAATTCCCAGCAGTGCAATTGCTGGGTCTATGGCAGATGTATTTTTAACTCTTTGAGGAACCTCCACACAGTTTTCCAGAGTGGCTGTACCAGTTGATATTTCCACCAACAGTGTAAGAGGGTTCCCCTTTCTCCACAACCTCTTCAACATTTGTTGTTTCCTTTCTTGTTAATTTTCCCATTCTCACTGGTGTGAGGTGGTATCTCAGTGTGGTTTTGATTTGTATTTCCATGATGGGCAGTGATGCGGAGCATTTTCTCATGTGCTTGTTGGCCATGTCTATGTCTTCCTCTGTGAGATTTCTGTTCATGTCTTTTGCCCTTTTCATGATTGGATTGGTTCTTTGCTGTTGAGTTTAATAAGTTCTTTACAGATCTTGGATACTAGCCCTTTATCTGATAGGACATTTGGAAATAACTTCTCCCATTCTGTAGGTTATCTTTTAGTTTTGTTGACTGTTTCATTTCCTGTGCAGAAGCTTTTTATCTTGATAAAGTTCCAATAATTCATTTTTGCTTTTCTTTCTCTTGCCTTCGTGTATGTATCTTGCAAGAAGCTGCTGTGGCCAAGTTCAAAAAGGATGTTGCCTGTATTCTTCTCTAGGATTTTGATGGAATCTTGTCTCACATTGAGATCTTTCATCCATTTTGAGTTTATCATTGTGTATGGTGTAAGAGAATGGCCCAGTTTCATTCTTCTGCATGAGGATGTCCAGTTTTCCCAGCACCATTTATTGAAGAGACTGTCTTTTTTTCCAGTGGATAGTCTGTCCTGCTTTCTAGAATATAAGTTGACCATAAAGTTGAGGGTCCACTTCTGGATTCTCTATTCTGTTCCATTGATCTATGCGTCTGTTTTTGCGCCAGTACCACCCTGTCTTGATGACCACAACCGGAATTCTGGCATTGTGATGCCTCCAGCTATGGTTTCCTTTTTTAATATTCCTCGGGCTATTCGGGGTCTTTTCTGATTCCACAGAAATCTTAAGATGATTTGTTCCAACTTTCTGAAGAAAGTCCGTGCTATTTTGATAGGGATTGCATTAAATGTGTAAATTACCCTGGGTAGCATTGACATTTTCACAGTATTAATTCTTCCAATCCATGAGCATACAATAATTTTCCATCTCTTTGTGTCTTCCTCAATTTCTTTCATAAGTGTTCTACAGTTTTTAGGGTATAGATCCTTTACCTCTTTGGTAAGGTTTATTCCTAGGTATCTTATGCTTTTGGGTGCAATTGTAAATGGGATTGACTCATTAATTTTTCTTTCTTCAGTCTCATTGTTAGTGTATAGAAATACCACTGACTTCTGGGCATTGATTTTGTATCCTGCCACACTTCCAAATTGCTGTATGAGTTCTAGCAACCTTGGGGTAGAGTCTTTTGGGTTTTCTATGTAGAGTATCATGTCATCTGCGAAGAGGGAGAGTTTTACTTCTTCTTTGCCAATATGAATGCCTTTTATATGTTTTTGTTGCCTGATTGCTGAGACTAGGACTTCTAGTACTATGTTGAATAGCAGTGGTGAGAGTAGACATCCCTGTCGTGTTCCTATCCTAGGGGAAAGGCTCCCAGTGTTTCCGCAGTAAGAATGATATTTGCTGTGGGCTTTTCATAGATGGCTTTTAAGATGCTGAGGAATGTTCCCTCTATCTCTACACTCTGAAGAGTTTTGATCAAGAATGGATGCTGTATTTTGTCAAATACTTTCTCCGCATCTATTGAGAGGACCATATGGTTCATATTTTTTCTCTTGCTTATATGATCAATCACATTGATTTATTTGTGAGTGTTGAATCAGCCTTGCATCCCATGGTTAAATCCCACTTGGTCATTGTGAATAATCTTAATGTATTGTTTTATCCTATTGGCTAGTATAGGATTCTTGTTGAGAATTTTTGCATCCATGTTCATCAGGGATGTTAGTCTATAATTCTCCTTTTTGGTGGGGTCTTTGTCTGGTTTCTCAATTAAGGTGATGCTGGCCTCATAGAGTGAGTTTGGAAGTATTCCATCTCTTTCTATCTTTCTGAACAGCTTTAGTAGAATACGTATGGTTTCTTCTTTAAACGTTTGATAGAATTCCCCAGGGAAGCCATCTGGCCCTGGACTTTGGTGTCTTGGGAGGTTTTTGATGACTCTTTCCATTTCCTCTCTGGTTATTGGCCTACTCAGGTTTTCTATTTCTTCCTGTTCCAGTGTTGGTAGTTTGTAGTTTTCCAGAAATGCGTCCATTTCTTCTAGATTGCCTAAATTATTGGCGTAAAGCTACTCATAATAAGTTTTTAAGATCGTTTGTATTTCCTTGGTATTGGCGGTGATCTCTCCTTTCTCATTCATGATTTTATTAATTTGAGTCTTTTCTCTCTTCTTTTTAATAAGGCTGGCTAATGATTTATCTATCATATTAATTCTTTCAAAGAACCAACTCCTGTTTGTGTTGATCTGTTCCACAGTTCTTCTGGTCTGTATTTCATGAGTGCTGCTCAAATCTTTATTAACTCTCTACTTCTGCTGGGTGTAGGATCTATTTGCTGTTTTTTTTTTCTAGCTCCTTTTGGTGCAAGGTTCGCTTTTGTTTTTGGGTTCTTTCCAGTTTTTTGGGTGACTGCTTGTATAAGGATGTATTTCCCCTCAGGACTGCTTTTGCTGTATCCCAAGGATTTTGAACGGTTGTATCTTCATTCTCATTAGTTTCCATGAATCTTTTTAATTCTTCCTTAATTTCCTGGTTGACCCTTGCATCTTTTAGCAGGATGGTCCTTCACCTCCACGTGTTTTAAATCCTTCCAAACTTCTTCTTGTGATTTAGTTCTAATTTCAAAGCATTTTGGTCTGACAATATGTAGGAGACAATCCCAATCTTTTGGTATCAGTGAAGACCTGATTTGTGACCCAGTATGTGGTTTATTCTGGAGAAAGTTCCATGTGCACTTGAGAGAATGTGTATTCAGTTGCGTTTGGATGTAAAGGTCTGTAAATATCAGTGAAATCCATCTGGCCCAGTGTATCCTTTAAAGCTCTTGTTTCTTTGGAGATGTTGTGCTTTAAAGGTCTCTCAATTGTAGAAAACTCTACATTCAAGTCGCCAAGTATAAGTGTATTATTATCTAAGTGTGTCTTAACTTTGGTTATTAATTGATTGATATACTTGGCAGCTCCCACATTCGGGGTATAAATATTCATGATTGTTAGGTTCTCTTGTTGGATAGATCCTTTAAGTATGATATAGTGTCCCTCTTCATCTCTTACTACAATCTTTGGGATAAAGTTTAATTCATCTGATATAAGGATGGCTACCCCTGCTTTCTTTTGAGGACCATTTGAATGATAAATGGTTCTGCAACCTTTTATTTTCAGGCTGTAGGTGTCCTTATCTAAAATGAGTCTCTTGTAGACAGCAAATAGATGTGTCTTGCTTTTTATCCAGTCTGAAACCCTGCGCCCTTTTATGAGGTCATTAAGGCCATTTACATTCAGAGTTCCTATTGAAAAATATGAATTTAGTGTCGACATGATACCTATTCAGTCCCTGTTTTTGTGGATTGTTTCCTTGGACTTCCTCTTTTTATTACAGAGTCCCCCTTAGTATTTCTTGGAGAGCCGGTTTGGTGGTCTCATATTCTTTCAGTTTCTGCCTATCTTGGTAGCTCTTTATCTCTCCTTCTATTCTGCATGAGAGCCTTGCTGGATATAGTGTCCTTGGCTGCTGTTTCTTGTCATTTAAGACCCTGAATATATCCTGCCAGTTCTTTCTGGCCTGCCAGGTCTCTGTGGAGAGGTCTGCTGTTATCCTAATGTTAAAGATTTGTTCCATAAATGTTAAAGATTTCTTGTCTCTTGCTGCTTTAAGGATTTTCTCTTTGTCTTTGGAATTTGCAAGTTTCACTATGAAATGTCGGGGTATTGAATGGTTTTTATTGATTTTAGGGGGAATATGTCTATCCCCTGGATCTGAATGCCTGTTTCCCTTCCCAAGTTAGGGACGTTCTCAGGTATGATTTGTTCAAATACATATTCTGGACTTCTGTCCCTTTCGGCGCCCTTGGGAACCCCAATTTAACGTATATTTTTCCTTCTGAGGCTGTCATTTCTTTTCCTTAACCTATCCTCATGAGCTTCTAATAGTTTTTCTCTTTTTTCCTCAGTTTCCTTCCTTGCCATCAACTTGTCTTCTATGTCACTCACTCGTTCTTCTACCTTGTTAACCCTCGTGGATAGGAACTCCAGTCTTGATTTCATCTCATTTAACTGATTTTTTATTTTGGGCTGATGAGATCTAAATTCTGCAGTCATGAAGTCTCTTCAATCCTTTACGCTTTTTTCTAGAGCCACCAGTAGCTTTATAATTGTGCTTCTGAATTCGCTTTCTTTATTTTTATTTTTATTTTATTTATTTTTTTTTCTGAATTCGCTTTCTGACATTGAATTTTAATCCAATTTTTTTAACTCTGTGGGAGAGAGGACTGTTTCTGATTCTTTCTTTTGAGGTGAGTTTTGCCTTCTAGTCATTTTGCTCAGTGCAGAGTGGCCAAAAACAAGTTGTACTGGAAAAAGGACAAAAAGAGAGAAAAAAAAGAAGAGGAAGAAAAAAAAAGGAATAAAGGGGGAATAACAAACAGAAAACAAAAATCAAGGGGGAGTATCCTCTGATTCTATATACTATAAATCCCTCGACTTCCCCTGGAACTTTCCATTGCTGCTTGGTCAATAACTTGCTTTTCCCCTGTCCTTCTAACTGGTCTTTTGGGGGAGGGGTGGGGGAGGGGCTTGCTTTGCTGATTCTCAGGTGTGTGCACCTGGGGAAGCTGCCCTGCCTCTGCCAGGTGCAGGGCTCAGTGGGAGCTGTTTATCCTGTGAGGCCCCTGCTCAGTCCGAGGTACAAGGTGACACCAGGAGGAACAACAACAGTGGCGGCGGCCAGCTGTCCAGCTTTTGAGGCATCTTCCACAGTAACTACCGCAGCTCCCAGTCCGCAGGGGCCTGGATCCTCCGGGGGAGGGGTCACCGATCTGCACAGCTTGGGGCCGCCCAGTGGCAGGAGCATCTTTGCTGTCCTATGTCCTCCCGGCCTCTGCCTGTCCTGGGGGGAGCGCCGGATCTTGGGCTGTGTCCCCTAGCGCCCTGAGCTCCCGGGCATGCACTATGATATAGTGATACCAGGGAATCACTACCCTCGGAGGGTAGCCACCGCCGGAGTTCTGTCCAAGCTGCTCCCGGTGCCATGAAGCTCCGTCCGCCAACTTTGGATATTCTTTAATAGTATGAGTAGATTAGGAGTTATAGGTATTATTGAGGACATTATTCATTACAATATGCTATGATTTTTAGGAGAACACAAGAGTACTACCTGATTTTTGTAATAGAACAAACTATATATTTCCTAATCAATTGGTTTGATTTGATTCTTATGGATACTAATAATTGGGTCACTTGTCTTTTTTATATAGTCTGCTGAAAAACCCGAAACTAATTTACAGTCTACCTGTAGAAAGTTTGGAGATTTTCTTACGGTAATTTTTTATTATCATCTTTCATGGCTCTATTTTTATGTCTTTGCTCATTTTCTCTTTCTTATTTTACAGCTAATATTTCTAATATTATCTTGCTACAGTATGCAGCATTTTTTAATAAATTTATTTTTTATTGGTGTTCAATTTGTCAACCTAAAGAATAACACCCAGTGCTCATCCCATCAACTGCCCTCCTCAGTGCCCGCCACTGAGTCACCCCCACCCCCCGCCCACCTCCCCTTCGACCACCCCTAGTTCATTTCCCAGAGTAAGGAGTCTTACATGTTCTGCCTCCTTTTCTGATATTTGCCACTTATTTTTTCTCCTTTCCCCTTTATTCCCTTTCACTATTTTTTATATTCCCTAAATGAATGAAACCATATAAATTTTGTCCTTCTCCAATTGACTTATTTCACTCAGCATAATACCCTCCAGTTCCATCCACGTCGAAGTAAATGGTGGGTATTTGTCGCTTCTACTGGATGAGTAATATTACATTATATACATAAACCACATCTTCTTTATCCATTCATCTTTCGATGGACCCCGAGGCTCCTTCCACAGTTTGGCTATTGTGGACATTGCTGATATAAACATCAGGGTACAGGTGTCCCAGCTATTCACTGCATCTGTATCTTTGGGGTAAATCCCCAGCAATGCACTTGCTGGGTCGTAGGGCAGATCTGTTTTTAACTCTTTGAGGAACCTCCACACAGTTTTCCAGAGTGGCTGCACCAGTTCACATTCCCACCATCAACGAAAAGCCCACAGGAAATATAATTCTCAATGGGGAAGCACTGGGAGCCTTTCCCCTAAGATCAGGAACAAGACAGGGATGTCCACTCTCACCACTGCTATTCAACATAGTACTGGAAGTCCTAGCCTCAGCAATCAGACAACAAAACGAAATAAAAGGCATTCAAATTGGCAAAGAAGAAGTCAAACTCTCCCTCTTCACTGATGACATGACACTCTACATAGAAAACCCAAAAGCCTCCACCCCAAGATTGCTAGAACTCATACAGCAATTTGGAAGTGTGGCAGGATACAAAATCAATGCCCAGAAGTCAGTGGCATTTCTATACCCTAACAATGAGACTGAAGAAAGAAAAATTAAGGAGTCAATCCCATTTACAATTGCACCCAAAAGCATAAGATACCTTGGAATAAACCTAACCAAAGAGGGAAAGGATCTATACCCTAAAAACTGTAGAACACTTCTGAAAGAAATTGAGGAAGACACAAAGAGATGGAAAAATATTCCATGCTCATGGATTGGAAGAATTAATATTGTGAAAATGTCAATGTTATCCAGGGTAATTTACACATTTAATGCAATCCCTATCAAAATAGCATGGACTTTCTTCAGAGAGTTGGAACAAATCATCTTAAGATTTGTGTGGAATAAGAAAAGACCCCGAATAGCCAGGGGAATTTTAAAAAAGAAAACCATATCTGGGGGCATCACAATGCCAGATTTCAGGTTGTACCACAAAGCTGTGGTCATCAAGACAGTGTGGTACTGGCACAGAAACAGACACATAGATCAATGGAACAGAATAGAGAATCCAGAAGTGGACCCTCAATTTTACGGTCAACTAATATTCTAGATAGCAGGACAGACTATCCACTGGAAAAAAAAAGACAGTCTCTTTATTAAATGGTGCTGGGAAATGGACATCCACATGCAGAAGAATGAAACTAGACCATTCTCTTGCACCATACACAAGGATAAACTCAAAATGGATGAAAGATCTAAATGTGAGACAAGATTCCATCAAAATCCTAGAGGAGAACACAGGCAACACCCTTTTTGAACTCGGCCACAGTAACTTCTTGCAAGATACATCCACGAAGGCAAAAGAAACAAAAGGAAAAATGAACTATTGGGACTTCATCAAGATAAGAAGCTTTTGCACAGCAAAAGATAAAGCCAACAAAACTAAAAGACAACCTACAGAATTGGAGAAGATATTTACAAATGATGTATCAGTATGGAGCATTTTAAATGATTTTCAATCCATTCTTGAGCAGTAGTGGAACAAAATAAATTAAAAAGAGTGAACTGTGACTTTAATTCCTTTTGTGTTACAACTTTTAGATATTAATTGTTTTAGATAAGCAGTTTTCAACAGTTTCCCATATCTGGAGAGGAAATAATGGGGAAAATAGCAGAGTAGGTAGACCATAAATTCACCTTATTCCATGGATACAGCTCAATAATACTCACATCAGGGTAAATAACCCAGAAAATAATGCATAGCTTAGCAAAAAAAAAAAAAATCCACAAAGGATAGAGAAGAGGTCACATCAAAAAAAGTAGAAAATGTAAAGATATGGTTTGGGAGTGAAATCAGCCATGCCAGTCCATGCTGAAGAGGAAGATGGTGACACAGAGAAGGGTGAGAAAAACACTATCATACTGGGGAGCATGCACGGAGAGGACAAATCCCCAAATATTTGGCCTGGAAAACAAGAAAGCTAGAGGAGCCACATCATGAATTCTGAAGCAGGACTTAAGGCCTAGAATTTTAAAAGTCATCAGTGTTAGCTCTGGATGAGCCTGGAGGACATCAGGAGGCTGAGTCCCAACTCTTAAAGAGAGAGTGTGACAAACAACCAAGGTAGATACAGCCTTTAAGTAAAGTTTGAAAAATTCCAGGAGCAGACAGGAAGGAGATTTATTTACTCATCTTCAAGTGTGGCCCAGGAAGGCAGAGATCAGGGGGGAGATCTCTCCAGGAATAAGGTAGTTGGCAGGTGACATTTCTTTCCTCTGCACCTCAACATAAACCCATAGCCACCATAGAGAACAAGATCAATGCCAATAATCTCTACCTAATTTGCTTACAGCAAGCTCCATGCCCCCATACTTTAGCAGATCTGCTCTTCCCAGTCATTCTTACCTCAGTCCCAGTGCTGTAGGTTCCTTTCCCCCAAAGACCTGTATAAACCTCATAAACAACTTATGTCCCAACCCATGATTTTTGTGAAAACTCAGTTCTGGTGACAGTGGTGGCAGCAGGTCTCATTTTGCAAACAGACTGGTGCACACCCTCTTAAAACATGATCCACCCAGATGAAGATGAAAGAACTGCCCACAACAGGCAAAGAAAGGCTCTGTAGACAACTGAACTGAAGGAAAACGTGACCAGGACTCAACAGGAGGGCACATGCAACATACATAGGGGATACTCCTTGAAGCACCACAGGGAACTATAGGACCACTTCTTCATGAAGCCATTACCTTCAAGAATAGGAGTTGTAGTTGATTTCTTAACACACGGACACAGATACAGAGATTTAGACAAAATGAGGATACAGAGAAATATCTCCCAAATGAAAGAAAAGGACAAAACCACAGCAAAAGACCCAAGTGAAACAGATTTAAGCAATAAATGTGACAGAAAATTTGAAGTATACCATCATAAAAATACTTAATGGACTTGAGAAAAGAGTGGAGGGCATCAGTGAGACCCTTAATAAAAAAATAAAATGAATCAATCACAGATGAACATAATAAATGAAGTTAAAAATACACTGACTCCATCAAGCATAATAACATTCACATTATAAGCGTCCCAGAAGAAGAGAAGGAAGAGGGGGAAGAAAATTAATTTGAAGTAATAATAGCTGAAAACTTCCCTAATCTGGGAAATCTAGGAGGCACAGAGATCCCTCCAAAAAGTCAAACCAAGGAGGTCCACACCAGAGACATGGTAATTAAAATATGAAAACCTAGTGATAAAAAAATTTTAAAAGAAGCAAGAGAGAAGACAGTTACATATGTGAGGAACCTCATAAGGCTATGAGAAGATTTTTCAGCAGAAATTTTGCAAGCCAGAAGAGTGGCATGATATATTCTAAGTGCTGAAAGTGAAAAATCTGCAGGCAAGAATACTATACATAGCAAGGTTACCATTCAGAATAGGAGGGATAAGAAGTTTCTCAAACAAAACTAAATGAGTTCATAACTACTAAACCAGCCCTACAAGAAATAATAAATGATAAATGGAGAATGCCTGGGTGGCTCAGTTGGTTGAGCATCTGACTCTTGATTTTGGCTCAGGCTTCGATCTCACCATTGTGAGTTCAAGCCCTATGTTGGGTTGCTTGATGGGTATTGAGACTACTTTAAAAAAAGAAAGAATAAAAGGTACTCTGAGTGGAAAGGAAAGACCATAAGTGAAAGCAGGAAAAGTAAAAAACACAAAAACAGTAAAAATAATTATTTCTGTAAAAATCAAATTATGAATAAAATAAAACGATGTAAAATATGACACCATATATCTAAAATGTGAAGGGGAGTAGAGAAGTAAAGAATGAGTTCAAACTTAAGTGGCCATCAGCTACATGTATACTGATATATGCAGAAAATATTATCTAGAACCTGAATTGTAATGATAAGTCAAAAATCAGTACTTGATATGCAAAGAATTAAGAGAAAGGAATAAAGGAATCCAAGTATACCACTTAAGAAAGAAAAAAAAAAAGACCCAAGAAAAGAAAGGATCAGAGGAAAACTACAAAAACAACCACAGAACAAGTAACAAAATGGCAATAAATACGTATCCATCAATACTTACTTTGAACATGAAGTAGGAAGATGATGATGGAATGGGAGGACCCTAGTTTTACCTCATCTCACAAATGCAACTATATGAATATTGAATCATCCTCAACACTCCAGAAATTGGCCTAAAGACTAGCAGAATAAACACCACAACTGAAGGTAGAGAAGAAACCACATCAAAGAAGGTAGGGACTGTGGAGACACAGTCTCAGAGAGAAACAGATCCTGCAGTTGGGAGGGAGACACAGTTGTGGAGAGGGGGAGAGACATACTAACACACACACAGAGGACCACATGGGATAAATCCCCATAGTAACTCATTTGGGAAGTGAGAGGGGGTGAATTTCATGAATTTTGGCAACCAGCAAAGCTTTGACCCTGGAGGTTGAAAGGTCAACAGACTTGTCTGGGATAGAGCCCAGAGGACATTGTGGTAAGAAGGCAGGCAAACCACCTGGGGACATATAGCATGGAATCTGCAATCTGAAAAGCACCTGGGTCACATGGTAGGGAGGTTATTCATTCATCTTGGAATACATCCCAGAGAGAGCATTCATAGACACATGCTCTGGGAACAAAGGAACTGGCTGGTGTCCTTTCCCTCCCTTCATCATTTATAAATACTGGGTACCCAGCAAAAACCAACACAGTGCCAACACTGTTGACTAACTTGCTTACACCAAGCACCCATCCCTCCAACAGAACCACCATTCCCAGTCACAATTGCCTCAGTTCCAGCAGAGTAGGCCCACTCCCCAAAAAGACTAGGACAAACCCCTGCACATATTGCATCTCCTGATGTAGATTTCTGGGCTTTCAGTTCCACTGGCAGTGGGGATAGGTATTACTTCGCAGAGAAGAGCACACTTAACTTAAAACACACCACACTTAGGTCATGAACAAAACACTGCCCCAAAATGGCAAAGATAGTCTCTACAAATGAGTGGCCTGAAAGATAAAGCAGCCACAACAAAACATCAGAGCAGAAGCAACACATATCAGAGACACTCCCAGAAATGCTAGGCCATGGGGACCACGAAACACTACAGAGCAGGGAACTACAGGACCTCTTTCTTCAGCAATTACCCTTAAGAACAGAAAAGTAGCTGACTTTCATAGTACACAGAGACTCAAAGAAAATGAGAGTACAGAGAAATTTATTCCAAATGATGAACAGAACAAGTCCACTCTCAGAGATATAAGGGAAAGAGATGTAAATAATATGCCTGATGGAGAATTTAAAGTAATGATCACAAGAATATTCACTGGACTTGAGAAAAGAGTGGAAGACATCAGTGAGACATTTAAAACAGAGATAATGAATAACATAACAGAGATAAAGGGCTTAATAAGCAAAGTGAGAAACAACATGCTTGATGTAATGAACAGAAGTCTGGAAGAAGCATAGGAATGAATTAATGACCTAGAAGAGAGTATAATGGAAAGTAATCAAACTGAACAAAATAAAGAAAACAGAATTATGTAACATAAGAATAGACTTAGAGAACTCAGTTGACTCTATAAATGTAATAACATTTATATTAATGGTATACTAGAAAAAGAAGAGAGAGAAAAGGGGGCAAAAGATACATTTGAAGGAATAATAGCTAAAAATTTCTCTAATCTTGGGAAGAACACAAATATCCAGATACAGTAGGCACAGACTACCCCCATCAAAATCAATAAAACTTCATCAATACCAAACACATTGTAATTAAATTAGCAAAATATAGTGACAAAGAAAAAAATTTAAAAGCAGCAAGACAGAACTCAAAAGAGAAAGCCCAAAAGGATGGCAGGGGATTTTACAGAAGAAATTTTCCAAGCTAGACTAAAGTAGCATGATATATCCAAATAGCTGAATGGGAAAAAATCTACAGGCAAAAATATTCAGGAAGGCTATCACTTTGAATAAAAGAGATAGCAAGTTTTCCAGAAAGACAAAAACTGAAGGACTTTGTGACCCCAAATAAGCCCTGCAGGAAATATTAAAGGAGATTCATTCAATGGAACAGAAAGACCAAAAGTAGTAGTATAAAGTAAAGAAACACAAAAGCAATAAAGATGATTTTTCTGTAAATAAAATCGGTCAAGAAACCCACAAAATTAAAAGATGTAAAATATGACAATATTTACCTAAAATGTGGGAAGGAGAGTAGTAAAGATTGGATTCAAACTTAAATGATCATTAGCTGCCTAGAGAATGCTATACGCAGATGATGTTTTATACAAAGCTAGTGGTAAATCATATATCAAAACCACTAATAAATATATGAAAAGTGTAAAGGCAAAGAAATCCAAATATATTACTAAAGAAAAGAAGATAAAGCATGCAAGGGAAAGATAAGAATGTATTAGGGAAAATCTTCAGAAACAACCCCAAAACAAATAATAAAATGGAACATTCTCCAGAATAGATAACATTTAGCCCATAAAGCAAGCCTCAACAAACTCAGGAAGATTGAAATAATGCCATGAAACTTTCCTGAATACAATACTATGAAACTAGAAGTCAACCACAAGAAAAAATCTGGAAAGCCCACAAATAATATGATGGTTAAATAACATGCTACTAAACAACAAATGTGTCAACCAGGAAATAAGAGAAATAAAAAAGTACATTGGTCCAAAATTTCTAGGATGCAGTAAAAGTTGTTCTAAGAAGGAAGTTATACCAATACAAGCCTACCCCCAAAAGAAAACAAATCTCAAATAAACAAGTTAACTTTACACCTAAAGAACTAGAAAAAGAGCAAACAAAACCTAAAACTTGCAGAAGGAAAAAAAATAAAGGTTAGAGCAGAAACAATAAACATAGAATATTTTAAAAAGAAAGGATCAATGAAACCAGGAGCTAGTACTTTGGAAAACTAAATAAAATTGATAAAACTCTAGCCAGGCTTATCAAAAAAAGAAAGAGAAAGAACTCTAATAAACAAAATCACAAATGAGAGAGAAAAAATAGGGATCCCTGGGTGGCGCAGCGGTTTAGCGCCTGCCTTTGGCCCAGGGCGCGATCCTGGAGACCCAGGATCGAATCCCATATCGGGCTCCCGGTGCATGGAGCCTGCTTCTCCCTCTGCCTGTGTCTCTGCCTCTCTCTCTCTCTGTGTGTGACTATCATAAATAAATAAAAATTAAAAAATTAAAAAAAAGAGAGAGAAAAAATAGCAATCAACACCACAGAAATACAAAAAATATAAGACAAATATAAGACCATATTATGAAAAAGTATATGCCAACAAATTGGACATTCCAGAATACATGGATAAATTCCTAGAGCCATATAAAGTATCAAAACCAAAACAGAAATATATAGAAAATATGAACAGACCAATAACCAGAAAAAATTGAATCAGTAATCCAAGAATCCCTCAAAACAAAAGTTCAGGACAATATAGCTTCACAAGTGAATTCTAACAAACATTTAAGGAAGAATTAATACCCATTATTTGGAAACTATTTCAAAAAGTAGAAAAAAAAGGAAAACTTCCGAATTCATTCCATTGGCCAGCATTACCCTGATACCAAAACTAAGTAAACACACCACTGGAAAAGAGAACTACAGGCCAATATCCCTGATGAACATAGATGCAAAAATCCCTGAACAAAACAAACAAACAAACAAACAAACAAACAAACAAACACTGTCAAGCCAAATCCAACAATACATTAAAAATCACTCATCTGGATCAAGTGTTATTTATTTAAGTTTGAAATGATTGTTCAATATTCACAAATCAATTAACATGATATATTACATCAATAAGAAAAAGGGTAAGAGTCATATTATCATTTCAATAGATGCAGAAATAAAGGCATTTGAGAAAGTACAACCTTCATTCATGGTAAAATCTGTCAAAACAAATTAGGCTTAGAGGTAACATACCTCAACATATTAAAGCCTATTATGAAGATACCATAGCTAACATCATTCTTAACAGGAAAAAATTGGGAGCTTTTCCCATAAGGTCCAGAACAAGACAAAGATGTCCATGCTCACCACTTCTGTCTGACATAGTATGGGACATCCTAACCACAGCAATCAGACATTTCCACAAGCAAGGGAAACAAATGCAAAAATTAACTATTGGGACTTCATCAAGATAAAAAGCTTTTGCACAGCAAAGGAAACATTCAACAAAGCTAAAAGGCAACTTACAGAAGGAGAGAAGATATTTGCAAATGACATATCAGACAAAGGGCTAGAATCCAAGATCTATGAAGAACTTATCAAACTCAAAACACATAAAACAAATAATCCAGTCAAGAAATGGATGGAAGACATGAACAGACATTTCTCCAAAGAAGACATACAAATGACCAACAGACACATGAAAATATGTTCAACATCATTTGTCATCAGAGAAATACAAATCAAAGCCACAATGAGGTACCACCTCACATCAGTCAGAATGGCTAAAATTAACAAGTCAGGGAACAACAAATGTTGCCGAGGATGTGGAGAAAAAGGAACCCTCTTACACTATTGGTGGGAATGAAAGCTGGTGCAGCCACTCTGGGAAACAGTATGGAGGTTCCTCAAGAAGTTAAAAAGATCAGTTGACTAGATTTTTGGTACATTTATAGCTTTTCTATTTTGGTCCATTGATCTATGTGTCTGTTTTGTGCCAGTACCATACTGTCTTATTGATGACAGCTTTGCAATATAACTTAAAATCTGGAATTATGATGCCTCCAGCTCTGCCTTTATTTTTCAAGATTGCTTTGGCTATTTGGGGTCTTTTGTGGTTCTATCCTAATTTTAGTATTGTTTGTTCTAGCTCTGTGAAAAATGCTTCTGTTATTTTGATAGGGATTGCATTAAAAGCACAAATTGCTTTGGACAGTATAGAAATGATCATGGACTTTTTTTTTCCATTTCTTTGTGTCATCTTCAATTTCTTTCATCAGTGTTTTATAGTTTTTAGAGTATAGGTCTTTGGTTAGGTTAATTCCTAAGTATCTTAAGGTTTTTGATGCAAATGTAAATGGGATTAATTCTTTGAATTCTCTTTCTGCTGCTCCATTATTGGTGTATAGAAATGAGCAGATTTCTGTACATTGATTTTTGTATCCTATGACTTTACTGAATTTGGGTATCAGTTCTAGCAGTTTTTTGGTGGAGTCTATTGAGTTTTCTACATAGAGTATCATGAACGTTTGACTTCTTTCTGACTGATCCAGATGCCTTTTATTTCTTTTTGTTGTCTGATTGCTGAGGTTAGAGCTTCCAGTACTATATTAAGTAACAGTATTGAGAGTGGACACCCCTGTTTTGTTCCTGACCATAGAGGAGGACATTTCAATTTTTCCCCATTGAGGATGATATTACCTGTGAGATTTTTGTATATGGCCTTTTTGATGATGAAGTATGTTTCCTCTGAAACTACCTTGTTTGCAGCTTTTATCATGAGGGGATGTTGTAATTTGTCTAATGCTTTTTCTGTATCTGTTGAAATGATCATATTGTTCTTATCATTTCTTTTATTAATGTGGTGTATCAAATTGATTGATTTATGACTTGATCCACCCTTGCAGCCCAGCAATATATCCCACTACTCTTGGATTCAATTTGTTAGCATTTTGTTGAGAATCTTTGCATCTATGTTCATAAGGGAAATTAGCCTATATTCTCTTTTTCAATGGCATTGTCTGGTTTTGAAATCATGATATTACAGATCTCATAGGATGAGTTTGGAAGTTTTCTTCCATTTCTATTTTTTGAATGATTTGAGAATTATAGGTGGTAGAATTTCTTCTTTAAATATGTGGTAGAATTCACCTATGAAGCTATCTGTCCATAGACTTTTGTTTGTTGGGAGTTTTTTGATTATTGATTCAATTACTTTGCTGATTATCAGTCTGGTCAAGTTTTCCATTTCTTCCTGCTTAAGTTTTGGTAGTGTATATGTTTATAGGAATTTATCCATTAATTTCGGATCATGCAAGTTGTTGGCATATAATTTTTCATAAAATTCTCTTATAATTTTTGTATCTCTATAATTATTGTGATCCCTCTTCATTCAGAATTTATTTATTTGTGTCCTTTCTCTTTTCTTTTTGATAAGTCTGACTAGATGTTTATCAGTTTTATTTATCTTTCAAATAACTAACTCCTGGTTTCATTGATCTGTTCAACTGGTGTCTTCTTTCGTATCATTTATTTCTGCTCTAATATTTATTAGATATTCCCTTCTTTTGCTGGCTTTAGGAATAATTTGTTGTTCTTTTTCTAACTCTTTTAGTGTGAAGTTAGGTTTTATATTTGAAATTTTCTTGTTTCTTGAGGAAGGGCTCTATTGTATGTACTTCCCTTTCAGAAACACTTCTGCTGCATCCCAAAGTGTTGTATTATTGTGTTTTCATTTTC
The DNA here is from genome assembly GCF_018345385.1 of Vulpes lagopus. NCBI lineage: Eukaryota > Metazoa > Chordata > Mammalia > Carnivora > Canidae > Vulpes > Vulpes lagopus. The sequence continues at coordinate 61,018,863 of NC_054848.1, read as the reverse complement.
ATTTCTTTTCATGTATTTTTTCTATTTCTTGTTTAATTTCCTGGTTTACTCATTCATTCTTTAATAGGATGTTCCTTAAACTCCATGTATTTTTGGTGTTTCCAATATCTTTCTTATAGTTGACTCTAACTTTCTTAGTGTTGTGGTAGGAAAACATGAGTAGAATGATCACAGGATTTCTGTACTTGTTCAGTCCTGATTTGTCCCAAGTATATGATCTATACTGAAGAATGTCCCATATGCACATGAAAAGAATGTCTGTTCCACTGCTTTAGGAGGAAATGCTCAAAATATATCTGTTAAGTCCATCCAGTCCAGTTGTACTTCAAAGCCATTGTGCCCTGGTTGATTTTCTGCCTAGATGATCTGTCCTTTGTTGTAAGTGGGGTATTAAAATCCCCTAATATTATTGTATTATAAATGAATTGCTTTATGTTCATTATTATTTCTTTATATATTTGGGTGCTCCCAAGTTGGTGGCATAAATATTTGCAATTGTTAGAACTTCTTCTTGGATATACCCCTTTATTATGATGCAGTGTCCTTTTTCAATTCTTGTTAATAGTCTCTGCTTTAAAATCTAGTTTTTCTGACATAAGTATGGCTACTCTGGTTTTCTTATGACTTCTATTTGCATGATAAATATTTCTCTATCCCCTAACTTTTAATCTGTAGGTTCTCAGGGCTAAATTGAATTCCTTGGAAGTAACATACAGATGAGTCTTGTTCTTTTATCCATTCTGACACTATATATCTTTTGATTAGCATACTTGTTCCATGCACATTCAGAGTAATTATTGACAGAAATGTATTTAGTGCCATTTTATTATTTCTTTTGTCATTGTTCCTGAGGATTTTCTATGCTCCTTTCTAATCTTTATTGCTTTTGGTCTTTCTTTCCCACTCAAAGAGTTCCCATTTAATATTTCTCACAGGATTAGTTAGGTGATCATGAACTCCTTTAGTTTTTATTTGTCTGGGGAACTCTTTATCTCTCCTTGTCCTCTGAGTGATACCCTTGCCATATAGAGTATTAATGGCTCTAGACTTTTCACATTCAGCAGATTAAATATGTCATGCCACTGTTTTCTGGATTGTTAAATTTCTGTGGAAAGTTGTGCTGCTAACCTATTGATCTTCCCTTTTAAGTTAGGGACTTCTTTTGACTTGGTGCTTTAAGATTTATTCTTTATCTCTGTTTATTTCAAATGTAACTACAATATGTCTTGGTGTTGGCCTGCTTTTGTTGATTTTGATGGGAGTTCTCTGTGCCTCCTAGATTTGGATGTCTGTTTCTTTCCCCATATTAGGGAAGTTTTCAGGTATAATACCCCCAAATATAACTCCTGTCCCCATTTCTCTCTCTTCTTCTGGGGCTCATATGACATAAATACTATTACATTTTATGGAGTCACAGAGTCCCTAATTCTACTTTCATAATCCAAGATTTTCCTTTCCATCTCTTGTTCAGCTTCATTATTTTCCATAATTCTATCTTTTAAATCACTTATCCATTTCCCTGCTTCTTGTTTCCTTGTGGTTATTATTTTCAATTGGTTTCTGTTTCTCAGTTATTGTATTTTTCATTTCAGTCTGATTGGTTTTTAGCTCTTGTATCACTGTCGTAAGGGTCTTTCTGATGTCTTCTATGCTTTTTTCAATCCCATCTACTATCATCATGGTTGCTGCTTTAAATTCTGAATCAGGTACATTACTTATAACTGTTTCAATTAACCCTGGCTGTAACCTTTTCTTATTCTTTTGTTTGGGATGAATTCCTCCATCTTCACATTTTTTCTAGGTATCTGAGTTCTTCTCTACGTTAATAAAGCCTGTTACATTTCCTGCTCCCAAGAGTAATGACTTATTAAGAAGAGATCATTTAATGTCTAGAGCCTGGAGCTTCAAGAAGTGTCTCTGGTGTGTACTGCATGCACTTTGCTGCTCTTTTGGGTGCTCTGTCCCTCGTTAGTCATCTACAGAGTTTTCCCTTGCCTGCAGTGGAGAGTGTTTTGACCTTGGCCAGAGTTTGGTGAGTTTTAACTAGTTGTGCTCTGGTCTTCTTGTTAAACGAGACATGATACTATTTCCACTAAAACTGAGACTTTGCAGAGCTCCATGATCAGTAGAAATGGTGTGTGCAGAGATTTTTGCTGTTCTTCTGCAGGAGAGACCCTCTGTGCTGCTCCTAAGGCACAGTTGATCTACAAAAGCAGTATCAGCAAAGCACAGGGAAGCAGGATTTGGTAAAAGCAGGTTAGACAGCCAGTGTTGACCTCACACTGTTTACTGATGTGGTTTATGCTGAGGACTGGGGAAAGGAAATGGTGCTAGCCCTCTCCTGTGTCTCTGAAAAAGGGTGTCTGTTTTTTCTGTTCTCAGGGAAACACTTCCAGAAAGGTGAATAATTTCTCCTTTTGTGTCACAGGTGTTTTTCAGATTGCTGATTTCACTTTCTTTCTCTGGGTCACTAGTCTTCCTGGAGCAGCAAAGTGTACTTTGCGCTTTACTCTAGGCAGGCATGCTTACTTTTAGGATAACAAACATCAGGGGTCTGGTCTGTTGGAGACCTACACTGGTCCTCTGGCAAAGAGTCTTGCCACACTGAGACTGGTGCAGATTTGACCTAGAAGGAAAAAATGTGCCAGAACACAAGGGCGTGTGATTTGGGGCAAGTAGGCTAAACACTCAATGTCCTGGTTAGCTGCTCTCATCAGATGTGTCTCTTCCATGGTGAATGTTAGAGGAGGAAAATGGAATATGCAGGTTCTTTTTTCCCCAGAGTGTCAATGCCACCTCTCACAGATGCACTCTGAAAAGAATGGACAGTGTATCCTTGTGCCACTAGTCAATCTTCAGATCACACAGTCTGCCCTGAGGTTGTTTGTCTGCCTCTACTCCAGGAATAGGGCAGTGTCCTCATGTCTCTATCTCAGCCAAGCCCAAGGGCCTCTGAAATTCTAGGCTTTGAGCCATGCTGGTTGCAAAAGCACATAAAATTCAGCCCCTCTCACTTTCCCAGCCAATGTCTTTGGGAAATTGTTCTTCTGGTAAATATCTTTTTGGATTCCACTTTTCACTGTTTTCCATGAACAGGGCTCCCTCCTCTCGGTAGCACCTGCAATCCATTTCTCCATCAAACCATGCTTCCACACTTCCTACCTTCCTCAAAGTGACCTCTTCTCTCCCTCTAGTTGTTCAGTTGGTTTTATCAGTCCTCAGGTCGATTTCTTTGAGTATTCGGAGTGAATTAATAATTATCTACCTGTGATTAAGGGATGAGGCAAGCTTAGAGTCCTATTACACCACCATCTTAGCTCCCTAAAGGGGTCTAATGTTTTGCATATTTTTCACTAAAACTTTTTTGAGTCATACACTGAAGTATCTTTCTTCAATTAGAAAAAAATACTTTGGGGATCCCTGGGTGGCGCAGCGGTTTGGCGCCTGCCTTTGGCCCAGGGCGCGATCCTGGAGACCCGGGATCGAATCCCACATCGGGCTCCCAGTGCATGGAGCCTGCTTCTCCCTCTGCCTGTGTCTCTGCCTCTCTTTCTCTCTCACTGTGTGCCTATCATAAATAAATAAAATTAAAAAAAATACTTTGTAGAATAGTTAAGATGACAGAAGTTTAGGGGGATCCTAATCTTTTCTTGTCCCTCAAACACAACTTGATAGTTACCAAATCTTTTGGAACACCCAAGAAATCAATTGGTTGCTTGAGAGAGCAAAAACTGCAAGCCTACAAGTAGAAAAAGCTACCAACTTTTGGAAGGTAGGAGGTGTAAAGATTTGAATTGGGGGATATTTTGCTGTGGAAATGGCAACAGGGAGGGAACCTGCTTACAGAGACTACCACAAAATATTATAAAAAACAGAGTGCAAAATCTGGATTCGTAAAAGTCTGCTACAGTCAGGGACTTGCCTGGCTTATAGGTTCTCAGGTGGCAAAGTGGAATGGAATCCTAAGTCTAAGAATCCCCTGGGTTGCAAGAAGAATGGGTGGCAACTAAATGTTACACTGTTCTCAGACAAAAGAGCTCAGAAGCTGGGTGAGAACAATGATTCCTGGTGCCAGCTTTCTGTTCTGTTTTGCCATAAACTGTGAACTGCTGTGAAATTGTGTGACCACTTTCCTAGAATGGCAAATGGCAAAATCTTGGCAAGAACATCCCCTGGAGGAACAGTTGCAGGTCTGTACATTGGAAGTCCCTAATATTTGGAATTTTGAAACTCTGTCATGCACCTGAGATTAAAACAAAACAAAACAAAACAAAACAAAACAAAAGCAAAAAACAAAAACAACAACAACAAAAAACCTTCGTCACAGGCAGAGTAAATGCAGGGTTCTGACAGCAACCAGAAACACAAGAGTGATTGATTTATCTTCTATAATGGCTCACGGCACTACGTGGGATGAATTTTCAGCTCTGAGGCTTTTGAGCACTGCCATATATATCCCACCTTTCAGTGACGCAAGTCTTCAACGAACAAAACAATGCCACCTAGTGGAGGCTGGAGCTGCTTACACCAAGTCTCACCCCCTGTGCCCTGGAGGCACATATTCACTAGGACAAGACCACCCAAAAAATTCAGCCCAACAGGCTCCTCCCTTAGAAGACCTGCAAAACAAAACAAAACAAAACAAAACAAAAAAACCTTACTTGTGGGCAGCCCAGGTGGCTCAGCAGTTTAGTGCTGCCTTCAACCCAGGGTGTGATCCTGGAGACCCGGGATCTGGTCCCATATAGGGCTCCATGAACAGAGCCTGCTTCTCCCTCTGCCTGTGTCTCGGCCTCTCTCTCTGTGTCTCTCATGAATAAATAAATAAAATCTTTTTTTTTAAAGAAATTTGATGCTTTATTTAAGACATTGTATTTACTGTGAATAGTAAAGTGAAACAATTTTTAGAACTAAAAAATGTTCCTCCCCATTATTTCATATAGAGTAGTATAACTATCAGAATAAAGGAGTAATTAATTTCCACATTACAAACCAAAAATTAATCAGAATATTAACTTTTCTAAGTCAATATATTTTGAGTTATACTTGAATCATTGGATTTATTCTGGGTCATTTTTTTTTGTTTTTTTTGTTTTTGTTTTTTTTTTAATTAATTTTTATTGGTGTTCAATTTACCAACATACAGAAAAACACCCAGTGCTCATCCCGTCAAGTGTCCCCCTCAGTGCCCGTCACCCATTCCCCTCCAACACCCGCCCTCCTCCCCTTCCACCACCCCTAGTTCATTTACCCGAGTTAGGAGTCTTTATGTTCTGTCTCCCTTCCTGATATTTCCCAACATTTCTTTTCCCTTCCTTTATATTCCCTTTCACTATTATTTATATTCCCCAAATGAATGAGAACATACACTGTTTGTCCTTCTCCGATTGACTTATTTCACTCAGCATAATACCCTCCAGTTCCATCCACGTTGAAGCAAATGGTGGGTATTTGTCGTTTCTAATGGCTGAGTAATATTCCATTGTATACATAAACCACATCTTCTTTATCCATTCATCTTTCTATGGACACCGAGGATCCTTCCACAGTTTGGCTATTGTGGACATTGCTGCTAGAAACATCGGGGTGCAGGTGTCCCGACGTTTCATTGCATCTGAATCTTTGGGGTAAATCCCCAACACTGCAATTGCTGGGTCGTAGGGCAGGTCTATTTTTAACTCTTTGAGGAACCTCCACACAGTTTTCCAGAGTGGCTGCACCAGTTCACATTCCCACCGACAGTGTAAGAGGGTTCCCTTTTCTCCGCATCCTCTCCAACATTTGTGGTTTCCTGCCATGTTAATTTTCCCCATTCTCACTGGTGTGAGGTGGTATCTCATTGTGGTTTTGATTCGTATTTCCCTGATGGCAAGTGATGCAGAGCATTTTCTCATGTGCATGTTGGCCATGTCTATGTCTTCCTCTGTGAGATTTCTCTTCATGTCTTTTGCCCATTTCATGATTGGATTGTTTGTTTCTTTGGTGTTGAGTTTAATAAGTTCTTTATAGATTTTGGAAACTAGCCCTTTATCTGATATGTCATTTGCAAATATCTTCTCCCATTCTGTAGGTTGTCTTTTAGTTTTGTTGATTGTATCCTTTGCTGTGCAAAAGCTTCTTATCTTGATGAAGTCCCAATAGTTCATTTTTTCTTTTGTTTCTTTTGCCTTTGGGGATGTATCTTGCAAGAAGTTACTGTGGCCACGTTCAAAAAGGGTGTTGCCTGTGTTCTCCTCTAGGATTTTGATGGCCTCCTGTCTCACATTTAGATCTCTCATCCATTTTGAGTTTATCTTTGTGTATGGTGAAAGAGAGTGGTCCAGTTTCATTCTTCTGCATGTGGATGTCCAATTTTCCCAGCACCATTTATTGAAGAGACTGTCTTTCTTCCAATGGATAGTCTTTCCTCCTTTATCGAATATTAGATGACCATACATTTCAGGGTCCACTTCTGGGTTCTCTATTCTGTTCCATTGATCTATGTGTCTGTTTTTGTGCCAGTACCACACTGTCTTGATGACCACAGCTTTGTAGTACAACCTGAAATCTGGCATTGTGATGCCCCCAGCTATGGTTTTCTTTTTTAAAATTCCCCTGGCTATTCGGGGTCTTTTCTGATTCCACACAAATCTTAAAATAATTTGTTCTAACTCTCTGAAGAAAGTCCATGGTATTTTGATAGGGATTGCATTAAACGTGTCAATTGCCCTGGGTAACATTGACATTTTCACAATATTAATTCTGCCAATCCATGAGCATGGAATATTTTTCCATCTCTTTGTGTCTTCCTCAATTTCTTTCAGAAGTGTTCTATAGTTTTTAGGGTATAGATCTTTTACCTCTTTGGTTAGGTTTATTCCTAGGTATCTTATGCTTTTGGGTGCAATTGTAAATGGGATTGACTCCTTAATTTCTCTTTCTTCAGTCTCATTGTTAGTGTATAGAAATGCCATTGATTTCTGGGCATTGATTTTGTATCCTGCCACGCTACCAAATTGCTGTAATAAAATCTTTAAAAAAAGAAAAAAAAACTTACTTGAACCAAGTTTACTGATCTTAGAGTGCTGCAAAGCTTCAGCTCTAGGGTAAAAGAAGATCTAGCTTCCTCTTCTCTTTTATTTTTTATTTATTATTATTTTTTCATTTACTTTCTTATTTTTTTCAATTCCTCCTTTTAATTTTTATTACAATTTTAAAATTTTTGTTTATATATACTTATATGTTTTAATTATTTTTATTGGAGCTCAATATGCCAATATATAGCATAACAACCAGTGCTCATCCCATCAAATGCCCCCGTCAGTGTCCATAACACAGTCACCACAAAACCCTGCCCACCTCCCTTTCCATCACCCCTTGTTCATTTCCCAGAGTTAGGAGTCTCTAATGTTCTCTCTCCCTCTCTGATATTTCCCACTCATTTTCTCTCATTTCCCCTTTATTCCCTTTCACTATTTTTATATTCCCCAAATGAATGAGATCATATAATGTTTCTCCTTCTCTGATTGACTTATTTCACTCAGAATAATACCCTCCAGGTCCCTCCATGTCGAAGCAAATAGTGGGTATTTATTGTTTCTAATGGCTGAGTAATATTCCATTGTTTACATAGACCACATCTTCTTTATCCATTCATCTTTCGATGGACACCGAGGCTCCTTCCACAGTTTGGTATTGCGGACATTGCTGCTATAAACATCGGGGTGCAGGTGTCCCAGCGTTTCATTGCATCTGAATCTTTGGGGTAAATCCCCAACAGTGCAGTTGCTGGGTCGTAGGGCAGGTTTATTTTTAACTCTTTGAGGAACCCCCACACAGTTTTCCAGAGTGGCTGCACCAGTTCACATTCCCACCAACAGTGTAAGAGGGTTCCCTTTTCTCCACATCCTCTCCAACATTTGTGGTTTCTGCCTTGTTAATGTTCCCCATTCTCACTGGTGTGAGGCGGTATCTCATTGTGGTTTGGATTTGTATTTCCCTGATGGCAAGTGATGCAGAGCATTTTCTCATGTGCATGTTGGCCATGTCTATATCTTCCTCTGTGAGATTTCTCTTCATGTCTTTTGCCCATTTCATGATTGGATTGTTTGCTTCTTTGGTGTTGAGTTTAATAAGTTCTTTATAGATTTTGGAAACTAGCCCTTTATCTGATACGTCATTTGCAAATATCTTCTCCCATTCTGTAGGCTGTCTTTGAGTTTTGTTGACTGTATTCTTTGCTGTGCAAAAGCTTCTTTTCTTGATGAAGTCCCAATAGTTCATTTTTGCTTTTGTTTCTTTTGCCTTCCTGGATGTATCTTGCAGGAAGTTACTGTGGCCAAGTTCAAAAAGGGTGTTGCCTGTGTTCTCCTCTAGGATCTCTCTTTAAATCTCAGGTCGTATTTGTGGGTTTTCAGGATGATTTGAAAGTTATCTAGGTAAGTTGGTGGGGACAGGTGATTTTGGGACCCTACTCCTCTGGCATCTTGCCCTGCCCCCCCAAGGATATTTAAATAAATAATGGCTGAAAGTGTCCTAAACTTGATAAATAACATTAATCTACATAATTAAGAAGTTCAATGAACTCTAACTGGAATATAAAATGGTGGAATAAAGACTCCTGAAAGTTTTCTTCTTGATAAAAGCAACAAGAGCACTGAGGGAAAAAAACAGGTCAAAATCAACTTTTTTGGTACTCTTGAAATCGACTAATGGCTTGCAACAATCCAGGGAATGTTTATTGGAGAAAAATGGTTGAATCTTGGAAAGAATATTGAGCTGCTCTATTCCCATAACCCTCTCCCAAGATCTGAAGTAAACTTGAAAGCCAATAGCTTGGAACCAAAGTTTAAAACCAGCACCATGACAGCCACTGAAGAGGTATGAATTAGGTTCAAAGCCTTCCAAAACCATATTTCCAGATTAATTATCATTATTGGAGTTATCTGGATTCCCTAACAGGGCTTATTTGATCTGACTCATATCTCCCAATGCAAATAGAGTTTTACCGTGGACAATTTTCCCCCAGAAGAATTGGCATTAATTTATAAGATTGCAGTGTCCTTCAGTGGTAAATAATAATTAGGACAGACAATAGCCAAATAAAAATGTTTAGAAGGATAAACTGTGGAATAAAAAGTTCAAAAGAGGTTTTGAAAAACGTTATTATATTCCTAGACATCTAGAAGGTCATATACATATATAGGGCTATATGCATGCCCAGAGCTGTGCACAGGTTCAAGAATGAATGGAGAAGACCATAAACCCTCACCTATGGCCAAACATCAGACGCTGAACAAGGAAGAAAGGAAGGAAGACTAGAAGCAAATTTGAAACTGTCTGGATGAGTGTTGCTACAACATGCACACAAATGCCTTCAACAAATGCTGAGGCCTAATGGTTCCAGGCAGTTTCTTTTCAATCATTACAGGATCACTAGGATAACAACAGAGACCTCAATGACCACACACAACATATAATTTACAGAATTCACATTAAAATGTACATCTAAATGAAAATCAATATATAGCAATGACAACTAACTCAAGGGCAGGGAATAATCTAATTTCTATAATGGCCCAAAGTATTATTGTAAATATCCAGTTTCCTACACAAAATATTAGAAGAATAAATAATAAAAAATATGGTACATGTACAGAAAAAAAGCCAAAGCAATCAAATAAACTGTGTCTGAGGAATCCCAAAGAGTAGGCATACTAAAAGAAAAGCTTAAATAAGCTATTATAAATATGTTCAAAGACTTGGAAGAGGATAACTGGGTGGCTAAGTGGTTGAGCTCTTGTCTTTGGCTTAGGTTGTGATCCTGAGGTCCTGGGATCAAGTCTCGCATCAGGCTTCCTGCATGGAGCTTGCTTCTCCCTCTGCTTATGTTTATGTTTCTGTCTCTGTCTCCCTCTCTGTCTCTCTCTGTGTGTCTCTCATTAATAAATAAATAAAATCTTACAAAAAGATCTAGAAGAAACTATTTCTAACGAACTAAAGAATTGTGTGAAAATTATCTCACCAAAGATAAAATATCAATAAGTACAAATTTTTGTAAGAGACCACATAGAAATTCTGAAGTTGAAAGTACAACACAGAAATAAAATTCAGTAGAAATGCAAAAGAGCAAAATAGTGCAGGCAGAAGAAATAAATCAGTAAACTTGAAGATTGAATAATTAAGATTTTTCCATTCTGAGAAACAGAAGAATGAAGAAAAGTAAACAAAAATTTAAGGTTTGTGGGACACAATGAAAAATACAAATAAACACATAATGGAAGTTCCATAAGGGAAGGAGAGAAAAAGGCAGCAAAATATTCAAAGAAATAATTGCTGAAAATATTAAAATACTGAAAATCATTAATCCATACCTCCAAGAGGCTCCAAATATAATAAATTCAAAGAGACTTATACCTAGACACAGCATAATTAAACTATCCAAAGCCAAAAACAATTAGAATATTGAAACCAGCATGAGAGAGGTATTTCTTTATGTATAAAGCATCTTTAATAAGAATAAAATTGATATTTCATCAGAAACCTTGGAGACTATAAGTCAGTCAAGTGAGATATTGAAGCCGATTAAGAAAAAAAACTGTCAGCCAAAAATTCTACATGAAGTAAAACTATTTTTCAGAAATGAAACTAAAAATAAGACTCTTGAATAAACAGAAGCTGAAAGAATGTGTTGCTAGTGACCCACCATGTAAAAAATGCTAAAGCAAGTTATTCAGGCTGAAAACAAGTGATACTAGACAATTATTCAAATATATGTTTTTAAAAGTACCAGTAAATATAGGTACACATAAAATATATAACATAATTTCATATTTCTTCTCCTTTCTTTTAATTGAACAATATTAAAATAATTATATGATTGAGCTGTAATATATCGAAAATATATATTTCACAATAATACCAAAAAAAGAGGTGGAGGAGAACTAAAATATAATAGAGTGAGCAAATAACATCAAATTGTTACTCTAATCTACAAGAAGAAACCAAAAAATGGCAAATAAGAAGGCCAATATATAAAATTATATAGATATACATTACTCTCCTCTCCCAGCTCTTTTAAAAGACAAAATATACAAAATAAAGCTCTTTTAAAAGACAAAATATACAAAATAAAGCTCCTTTAAAAGACAAAATAAAGCTCTTTTAAAAGACAAAATATACAAAATAATAATATTAAAAACATAGTGTTGGATTTTTAACATACATAGACTTAATAGAATTGATAATAACACCAAGAGGTTCAGGGAAGATGGCAGACTAAGAGAATCCTGACCTCAGTACATTTCACAGATACACTGAGATAACAGCTATATATATGCAACTAACACTGAAAATGACCTGAAAATTGACAGAACAGTCCTTCCACAGTTAGTAATAGAGAGGAGGTTACATTGAAAAAGGTAGGAGATGTGAAGACATGATTGGGAACCAAACTCCTGGTGAGACTAATCACAAATGGGATGAACACGACAACCACAGAGAAGCAAGAGGTTCAGACCCCACACCAGGGATCCCAGGTATGGGGAACCTGCACTGAGAAGATGAGTCCCTATAACATCTGGCTTTGAAACTAAAGGGGCTTAACTTTGGGAGCTGTTAAAATCAGTGGGACCCAACTCTGAGTACTTTAAAAATCAGTCATCTTAACTTTAGGAGAGCCAGCAAGTGATAGGAAACCAAGTCCCTGCTCATAAGGAGACAGTATAATAAATAATTCAGCCTGAGGCACAGCACAGAAGCAGCACTTTGAAAAGTGCCTTGAGTATACGTGAAGATTTATTTACTAAACTCAAAATGCATTGGAAGGGTAGAGATCTTCAGAAGATTTCTCTAGGAACAAAAGTGCTGGTTAGTGCCATTTCCTTCTCCCCAAGCCTATATAGTCAAACATTTGCAATATCCAGTGCTAACACATCCTACCTATCCTGCTAGCACTGGGTGCCACTCCCCCACACTTCCCAGCAGACCCTCCCCATCCAACCACTCTCCTTGGCAGACATCCCTCCAATGTGTCTCTTGCCTTGCCACCCCCTAAAATCAGCTCCTGCAGTGACCAGCACCAATTCAAAGTGACTCCTATCCTAGAAAGAGAGGTAGAAAACTCCACACACCAGCACACCTACAGCAGCTAAGCCTCTTATCTGGCTGTTCAGGGAGTAAGCCCTGTTGTTTGGTGTGTGCACGACTGTGGCAGAGAGGCTATGGCAGATGGCTAGTCTGACTGCCAGCCCTGCCAACCAACAAAAGCTTCTGTTGGCCACTGGGAAAGTAAGCTTTGCCATTTGGTGTCTTCATAGCTATGGTAGAAAGCCTAATTGTAGACATATAGACTGACTGCCAGCCTCACTCACCCACAAATTAAAACTTCTCAGTTGGTTGTGCAGAGAGTAAGCCCTGATTTTCAGTGTATTCACAACTGTGGCAGAGAGGCTAATTGCAGACAATTAGACTAAGTGCCAACCTCACCAACCTACAAACCTGTGGCAGCCTCAGAGAGGCCTCTCAACAGTATAGGGACCCAACCCTGACCAGTGTTCCCATAGCAAAATAGTAAAATGATTTATTGTAGGTGGCTGTGCTGAAGTCAATCACAGCTCAGTCTCAAGGATAAGATATACACTCTCCACATGGGTGACACCTGGGAGCCTCTAATTCTCGTGGACCAAGTGGGGTAGCACTGTAGGGCACCCCAGGGCACTCCTTCTATATAAGGACACTACTTTCAAGATAAGGATACATAGATGAACTCCCTAACACATAGAAAAAAACCACAGAGAGTTAGACAAAAGAGCAGATAGAGGAATACATCTCAACTGAAAGAATAAGTCAAAATGATAACAGGAAAGCTAAATGAAACTGGGATAAGCAGTATGCCTTATAAGTAATTGATAATAGAACATAAAGACTCCTAACTCAGGGAAACGAACTAGGGGTGGTGGAAGGGGAGGAGGGCGGGTGTTGGAGGGGAATGGGTGACGGGCACTGAGGTGGACACTTGACAGGATGAGCACTGGGTGTTTTTCTGTATGTTGGTAAATTGAACACCAATAAAAATTAATTAAAAAAAATAAGTAATTGATAATAATGGTCATTAAGATACTCAATGAATCTGAAAAAAAGTGGATGAACTAGGTAAAAATTTTGAACAAGGAGATAGAAACTATAAAAATGAACCAGTCAGAGATTAAGATAAATCCAGTAAATAAATTTTTTTAAATGCACTAGAGTAAATCAATAGCAGATTATAGGATGCAGAAGAACAAATGTGCAATCTGAGAAACAGGGTAATAAAAATCAAGCAAATTGAGCAAATTTTTTAAAAAAATAATTTTCAAAAATGAGAATAAAAGTAACTCAATAACATAATCAAGCATAATAATATTTATATTATAGGAATGCCAGAAGAAGTGAGTTCGGGGGTTGCAGGAAACTTATTTAAAGAAATAATAGCTGCCAAAAACTTCCCTAATGTGGAGAAGGAAACAGACAACCAGATCTAACAAGGTGAACACAAGGAGGTCCACAACAAGGCAGACAACAATTAAACTAACAAAAAGTAATGGTAAAGAGAATTTTAAAAGCATTAAGATAAAGGAAAACAGATTCATAAAATGAAAACCCCAAAACTATAAGCTCAGCTGATTTTTCAGCAGAAACTACAGGCTAGAAAGAAGTGGAGTGATATATTTGTAACATATTCAAAGTGTCTCCTCTCACCACTTTTATTCATCATGGTACTAAAGCTGTAGATGCAGCAATCAGACAAGGAAAGAAAAGGCACATTAAAACTGGTAAGGAAAAAATAAACCTGTCATTATTTACAGATGACATGCTATTATACATAAAAAACCTAAAAGACTCCACTAGAAATCTATTAAAACTGATAAATTCAGTAAAATTGCAGGATGTAAAATTAATATGGAGAAATCTTTTGCATTTCAATATACTAACAACAAAGAAGTAGAAAGAGAAATTAAGGAAATGATCCATTTAAAATTGCACCCAAAAAAATGGCTAGGAATAAACTTAACCAAGAGATGTAAGACCTCTACTCTGAAAAAAATAAAACACTGATGAAATAAATTGTAGATGAGGCAAATAGAAAGGTATACCATGCTAATGTATTGGAAGAATTAATATAGCTAGAATGTGCATACTACCAAAAACAATCTACAAATTCAATGCAATTCCTATGAAAATACTAACACCATTTTTTCACAGAACTAGAAAAAAATCCTAAAATGTGTATGGAATCAGAAAATATCACAAATGGCTAAAGAATTCTTGAAAGAAAAACAAAGCTGGAGGTATCACAATCCCAGATTTTAAGGTATACTATAAAGCTGTAGTAATCAAAACATTTTGATACTGGTAGAAAAATAGACACATAGATCAATAGAACAAAAATAGAACATCCCAGAAACAAATCTATGCTTATATGTTCACTTAATTTATGAGAAAGGAAGCAAATGTTTACAATGGAGAAAAGACAGTCTATTCAGTAACAGTGCTGGGAAAACTGAACAACTACCTGCAAAACAATGGAGCTAGACAACTTTTTCATACCATAAACAAAGATACATTAAAAATGGATTAAATACCTAAATGTGAGACCTGATACCATAAAATTCTAGAAGAAAGCATAGTCAGTAATCTCTATGAAATTGATCTTAGCAAGATTTATTCTAGATATGTATCATCAGGCCAAAAAAAAAATAAAGGAAAAAAATTAAACTATAGGGATTATACCCAAATTAAAAATGTTTTACACAGGGAAGGAAACCATCAAAAAAAACAAAAAGGCACCCTACTGAATGGAAGAATATATTTGCAAATGATATATCTACAAAGAAGTTAGTAGCAATAAGGGGTGGGGGGATTGGTGAAAGGGAGTGGGATACAGAGGCTTCCATTTTGAATAAATAAGTAACAGGAAATAAAGGCACCACATAAAGAATACAGTCAATGATATTGTAATAGCATTGTATGGTTACAAATGGTAGCTACACTTGTGTTGGGCATAGCACAATGTATAAACTTGTCAGATCACTATGTTTTACACCTGAAACTAATGTAACATTGCGTGTCAACTACACTCAAATATAAATAATTAAAAACATGATAATTACAGTTGTTGACCTGGATGTGAAGAAACTGGAATCCTCCTCCAGTTGCTGATGAGAATGTAAAATGGTACGGGGGGGGGCAGGGCAAAATGGCAGGAGAATAGGGTCCCCAAGTCACCTCTCCCCCACCAACTTACCTAGATAACTTACAAATCATCCTGAAAACCTAAAAATTCTGCCTGAGATTTAATAAGAACAGCTGAAACGCTACAGAGAGAAGATTTTGAATTCTAACAAGGTAGGAAGATGGAAAAAATAAATAAATAAGAAAGAATTCAGTGGGGGAGACCCCCGCGAGGAGCTGGGCTAAGGCCAGGCATCGAGAGCCTCTAGAACAGGAAAGCCCAGTCCCGGAGAAGCAGGAACTTTACCAATCTTCCCAGATGGAAAGGCACTCGTAAGGAACTTGGACAGGAACTCAGGAGGGACAGTGGAGCCTCCAGGTTCCCGGAGTCACTAAAAGAGGAAGTGCGCCCCTGGGGAGAGCACGCAACACACCAGGGGCCAAGCGCGGAAAAGGGCTGGAGCACACACCTGGCGGGGCCTCTGGAGCAGCTCAGGTGGCAGCTCCATGCAGAGGGGGCTGCACGGCCCTTGGAGTGCGATTCCAGCAGCTAAGGACCCAGGGCCAAGGGTGCCAGGGGACATAGCCCAAGATACTGCATTCCTACCTGGGACAGGCAAAGGCAGGGAAGGCACAGGACAGCGAGGACATTCCTGCCCCCAGGTGTTCCCGATCTGTGCACATTAGTGCCCCCCGCCCCCAGAACATCCAGGCCAGGGCAGACTGGGAGACTGTCTGTGGTAGTTACTGTGGGACATGAGTCCAGGGCTGGAGAGCTGGCCACCGCCACTGTGGTTGTCCCTCCTGATGTGACCCTGTGCCTGGGATGGAGCAGGGCCACCAGGGAACAGGGGCTCATAGGATAAACAGCTCCCACTCTGCACCTGGAAGGGGGTGGGGCAGCTCTCCCAGGTGCACACACCTGAGAATCAACACAGCAGTCCCTTCCCCCAGAAGACCCCTTGGAAGGACCAGGGAAGAGCGGTCCTTGCTTGATCAAGCAACACGAGAGATCCAGGGGAAGTTGAAGGATTTACAATGTATAGAACCAGAGGATACCCTGCCTTGTTTCTTTTTGTTTTTGTTTTTGTTTTTTGTTCTTTGATTTTTTGAGGTTTTTTATTTTTTTATTTCTCTTCTTATTCTTCCTTTTTCCATAAAAACTTGTTTTTAGCCACTCCGCACTGAGGAAAATGACGAGAAAGAAGAACTCACCACAAAAGAGAGAATCAGAAACAGTACTCTCTCCCACAGAGTTACAGAATTTGGATTAAAATTCGATGTCAGAAAACCAATTCAGAAGCACAATTATAAAACTACTGGTGGCTCTGGAAAAAAAGAATAGAGGATTGAAGAGACTTCATGACTGCAAAATTTAGATCTAATCAGGCCAAAATTAAAAATCAATTAAATAAGAGGTAATCCTAATTGGAGGTCCTAACGACGAGGGTCCTAACGACCTTCTAATGAGGTAGAAGAATCAGTCAGTGACAAAGAAGACAAGTTGATGGGGAGGAAGGAAGCTGATGAAAAAAGAGAAAAACAAAAGACCGTGAGGAAAGGTTAAAGGAAATAAATGACAGCCTCAGAAGGAAAAATCTACATTTAATTGGGGTTCCAGAGGGCACCAAAAGGGACAGAGGTCAGGAAGTGTAATTGAAAGAATCATAGAGGAGAAAATCCCTAACTTGCAGAGGAAAACAGGCATTCAGATCCAGGAGATAGAGAGATCCCCCCCTTAAATCAATAAAAATCGCTCAACACCTCGACATTTAATAGTGAAACTTGCAAATTCCAAAGATAAAGAGAAAATCCTTCAAGCAACAAGAGACAAAAGATCCCTAAACTTTATGGGGAGAAGTATTAGGGTACAGCAGACTCTCCACAGAGACCTGGCAGGCCAGAAAGCGCTGGCAGGATAAATTCAGGGTACTAAATGAGAAGAACCTGCAGCCAAGAATACTTTATCCAGCAAGGCTCTCATTCAATAGAGAAGGAGAGATAAAGAGCTTCCAAGATAGGCAGAAACTGAAAGAATATGGGACCACCAAACCAGCTCTGCAAGAAATATTCAGGGGGACTCTGTAAAAGAAAGAGGAAGTCCAAAGAAACAATCGACAAAAACAGGGACTGAATAGGTATTATGTTGACACTAAATTCATATATTTCAGTAATAACTCTGAACGTGAATGGGCTTAATGATCCCATCAAAAGACACAGGGTTTCAGACTGGATAAAAAGCAAGACACATCTATTTGCTGTCTACAAGAGACTCATTTAGACATAAGGACACCTACAGCCTGAAAATAAAAGGTCAGAGAACCATTTACAATCCAAATGGTCCTCAAAAAAAGCAGGGGTATCAATCCTCATATCAGATAAGTTAAAGTTTATCCCAAAGGCTGTAGTAAGAGTTGAAGAGGGACAGTATATCATACTTAAAGGATCTATCCAACAAGAGGAACTAACAATCATGAATATTTATGTCCAAATGTGGGAGCTGCCAAGTAGATCCATCAATTAATAACCAAAGTTAAGACATACTTAGATAATAATACACTAATACTGGGAGACATTGACAGGACGCTTTATGTAAATGACAGATCTTGTAAGCACAACATCTCCAAAGAAACAAGAGCTTGAAATGATACACTGGACCAAATGGATTTCACAGATATTCATAGAATTTTTCATCCAAACGCAACTGAATAAACATTCATCTCAAGTGCACATGGAACTTTCTCCAGAATAGAACACACACTAGGTCACAAATGAGGTGTCAACTAATACCAAAAGATTGGGTTTGTCCCCTACATATTTTATGAGGATGATGCTTTGAAGCTACTACTCAATCGCAAGAAGAAATTTGGAAGAAATTCAAACATGCGGAGGTTAAAGATAATCCTGCTTAAAGACAAAAGGGTCAACCAGGAAATTGGAGAAGAATTTAAAAGATTCATGAGAACTAATGAGAATGAAGATAGAACCATTCAAAATCTTTGTGATGCAGCAAAAGTAGTCCTGAGAGGGAAATACATTGCAATACAAGCATCCTTAAAAAAAGTGGGAAAAAAACCTCAAACCCATAAGCTAACCTTGCACCTAAAAGAACTGGAGAAAAAACAGCAAATAAAACCTACACCAAGTAGAAGAAGAGAGTTAATAAAGATTCGAGCAGAACTCAATGAAACCGAGACCAGAACTGTGGAATAGATCACCGAAACCAGGAGTTGGTTCCTTGAAAGAATTAATAAGATAGGTAAACCATAAGCCAGTCTTATTAAAAACAAAAGATAAAAGACACTCATTAATAAAATCATGAATGAGAAAGGAGGGATCACCACCAATACCAGGGAAATACAAACGATTTTAAAAACATATTATGAACAGCCATACGGCAATAAATTAGGCAATCCAGAAGAATTGGACACATTTCTGGAAAACCATAAACTACCAAAACTGAAACAGGAAGAAATAGAAAACCTGAACAGGCCAATAACCAGGGAGGAAGCAGTCATCAAAAACCTCCCAAGACACAAAAGTCCAGGTCCAGATGGCTTCCCAGGAGAATTCTATATAAACCTTTATAGAATTATAAAGGTTAAAAGAATTATAGAATTCTATTTAAACCTTTATAGAAGAAACAATACTTATTCTACTAAAGATGTTCCAAAAGATAGAAAGAGATGGAATACTTCCAACCTCATTCTATGAGGCCAGAATCACCTTAATTCCAAAACCAGACAAAGACCCCACCGAAAAGGAGAATTATAGACCAATATCCCGGATGAACACAGATGCAAAATTTCTCAGCAGGATATTAGCCAGTAGGATCCAACAGTACATTAAGATTATTCACCATGACCAGGTGGCATTTATCCCTGGGATTCAAGGCTGGTTCAACACTTGTAAAGCAAAGAATGTGATAAATCATATCTACAAAAGAGAAAACAAGAACCATATGATCCTGTTAATAGATACAGAGAAAGCATTTGACAAAATACAGCATCCATTCCTGATCAAAACTCTTCAGAGTGTAGGGATAGAGAGAACATTCCTTAGCATCTTAAAAGCCATCTACAAAGGGAGCACAGCAAATGTCATTCTCAATGAGGAAGCACTGGGAGCCTTTCCCCTAAGATCAAGAACATGACAGGGATGTCCACATTCACCACTGCTACTCAACATAGTAGTAGAAGTCCTAGCCTCAGTAATCAGGCAACAAAAAGAAATAAAAGGCATTCAAATTGACAAAGAAAAAGTCAAACTCTCCCTCTTTGCAAATTACATGATACTGTACTTAGAAAACCCAAAAGACTCCACCCCAAGATTGCTAGAACTCATACAGCAATTCAGCAGTGTGGCAGGATACAAAATCAATGCCCAGATATCAGTGGCATTTCTATACCCTAACAATGAGCTTGAAGAAAGAGAAATTAAGTAGTCAATCCCATTTACAAATGCACTCAAAAGCGTAAGATATCTAGGAATAAGCCTAACCAAAGAGGGAAAATATCTATACCCTAAAAACTACAAAACACTTCTGAAAAAAATTTAGTAAGACAGAAAGAGATGGAAAAATATTCCATGCTCATGCATTGGAAGAATATTGTGAAAATGTCAATGCTACCCAGGGCAATTTACCCATTTAATGCAATCCCTATCAAAATACCATGGACTTTCTTCAGAGAGTTGGAAGAAATCATCTTAAGATTTGTGTGGAATCAGAAAAGACCCCTAGTAGCCAGGGGAATATTAAAAAAGAAAACCAGAGCTGGAGGCATCACAATACCAGATTTCAGGTTGTACTACAAAGCTGTGGTCATCAAGACAGTGTGGTACTGGCACAAAAACAGACACATAAATCAATGGAACAGAATACAGAATCCAGAAATGCGCCCTCAACCTATGATCAACTAATATTCGACAAAGCAGGAAAGATTACCCACTGAAAAAAAGACAGTCTCTTCATTAAATTGTGCTGGGCCCTTTACTGACATAATGGAATCAGCATCCTGATCTTTAAAAAAATAGAAATAAAAAATAAATGGTGCTGGGAAAATTGGACAGGCACCTGCAGAAGAATGAAACTGGACCATTCTCTTACACCATAGACAAAGATAAACTCAAAATGGATGACAGATCTAAATATGAGACAACAATCCATCAAAATCAGAGAGGAGTGATCCCTGGGTGGCGCAGCGGTTTGGCACCTGCCTTTGGCCCAGGGCGTGATCCTGGAGACCCGGGATCGAATCCCACGTCGGGCTCCTGGTGCATGAAGCCTGCTTCTCCTTCTGCCTATGTCTCTGCCTCTCTCTCTCTCCCTCTCTGTGACTATCATAAATAAATTTTTAAAAAGTAAAAAAAAAAACTTCATTAAAAAAAAAATCCAAGAGGCGAACCCTGGCAACACCCTTTTTGAACTTGGCTAAAGCAACTTCTTGCAAGATACATCTATTAAGGCAAGGGAAACAAAAGCAAAAATGAACTTCTGGGACTTCATCAATATAAACAGTTTCTGGGATCCCTGGGTGGCGCAGCAGTTTGGTGCCTGCCTTTGGCCCAGGGCGCGAACCTGGAGACCTGGGATCGAATCCCACGTCAGGCTCCCGGTGCATGGAGCCTGCTTCTCCCTCTGCCTATGTCTCTGCCTCTCTCTCTCTCTCTCTCTCTCTCTCTCTCTCTCTCTCTCTCTCTCTCTCTCTGTGACTATCATTAAAAAAAAAGATAAACAGTTTCTGCACAGCAAAAGAAACGTCCACAAAACTAAAAGACACCCTGCAGAAAGGGAGAAGATATTTGCAAATGACCTAGCGGATAAAGGGCTAGTATCCAAGATCTCTAAAGAACTTCTTAAACTCAACAGCAAAGAAACAAATAATCCAATCATGAAATGGGCAAAAGACATGAACAGAAATTTCACAGAGGAAGACATAGACATGGCCAACATGCACATGAGAAAATGCCCTGCATCACTTGCCATCAGAGAAATACAAATCAAAACCACAATGAGATACCACCTTGCACCACTGAGAATGATAAACATTAACAAGACAGGAAAAAAACAAATGTTGGAGAGGATGTGGATAAAGGGGAACCCTCTTGCACTTTTGGTGGGAATGTGAACTGGTGCAGCCACTCTTGTAAACTTTGTGTAGGTTCCACAAAGAGTTAAAAATAGAACTGCCCTATGACCCAATTGCTAATTGCACTGCTGGAGATTTACCCCAAAGATACAGACGCAGTGTAATGGCAGGACACCTGCACCCCAATGTTTATAGCAGCAATGTCCACAATAGCCAAACTGTGGATGGAGCCTCGGTGTCCTTCGAAAGATGGATGGATAAAGAAGATGTGGTCTATATATACAATGGAATATTACTCAGCCTTCAGAAATGACAAATGCCCACTATTTGCTTCAACGTGGAGGGAGCTGGAGGGTATTCTGCTGAATGAAGTCAGTGAATTGGAGAAGGAGAACCATTATATGGTCTCATGCATTTGGGGAATATAAAAAATTGTGAAAGGGAATAATGGGGAAAGGAGAGAAAATGAGTGGGAAATATCAGAGAGGGTGACAGAATATGAGAGTTACCTAAATCTGGGAAATGAACAAAGTTTAGTGGAAAGGGAGGTTGGTGGTGGTTGGGGTCACTGGGTGATGGGCACTGAAGGGGGCACCTGATGGGATTAGCATCATTTGATATGCTATATGTTGGCAAATTGAGCTCCAATAAAAATAATTTAAAAAAAGAGACTCTCAACAGAAACAAACTGAAGATTGATGGAGGGAGATTGGTCAGGCTAGACATGGGATGGGGATTAAGGGGATACTTGTGATGAGCACTGGATGGTATATGTAAGTGATGAATTATGAAACTCTACTCCTGATAAAACATTTAAAAATTAAAAAATAAAAATGCAGATATGAACACTAAAATAAAAATAAAATGGTACAATTACTTTAGAAAAGAGCATAGCGGTTTCTTAAATGGTTAAACATAGTTATGACATGATTTTGAAATTCTACTTCAAGAATAATGAAAACATATTTCCACATTCATAGCATAAAGTGTTCAAAAATAGCCCCAAAGTGGAAAAATACCAAAGTCAGTCAACTTGTGAATTGATAAATAAAATGTTATATTCATACAGTGGATTATTACTCCTATAAATGCATGAAGTACTGAAACATGCTACAACATGAATAAACCTTGAAAACATTATGCTAAATGAAATAAGTTAGTAGAAAAAGGCCATTTATCGAATGATTTGATGTATAGGAAATGACTCAGCAAATCCATAAAGACAGAAAGTGAACTTATCGCTGTCTTGGACTGTGGGGAACAAAGAAAGAGACAGTGAATGACTGCTAAATGATATTAATTTGAAGCAAATACTTCAGTGTTTTTACTATATTCACTATGATGTGCAGCCATCACTACTAACTCCTGGACATTGTCATCATGTAAGGTTATGTAGTTCAGGGATTGCCAAACACATGAGGTGTGCTGTATGTAGCATAAGCTTAGATCTAGTTATGTACACTAGGATTATGTGACAATCCATCAACCATAACCTAATATTTTCTTCTAAGTTTTATACTTTTAGCTCCTACTTTTAGAGGTTTAAACTAGTTTGAGTGAACTTTTATATAGTATAAGGGTCCAAATTCATTGTTTTGCATGTGTACATTCCATTTTACAAAAACCAGTCATTGAAATAAAACGATTTTATCATTAAATGGTCTAGGTTCCCTTTTCAAAAAATTGTTTGGCAATGAGTATATATGAGGGTTAGTTTCCGAACACTCTATTCTATCCCATTGTTCTGAATATCTGCCTTTATGCTACTAAACATACTAAACAGTATTTTGAATACCATACCTTCATAAAAAGTTGTGTTGTCAGCAAATGCGAGATTTATTTAAAATCTTTTTCAAGTCTGCTATGGGCAGTTTTGAGTCCTTTGAGGTCCCAACATGGACTTTACAAGGGAATTTTCTATTTCTGAAAAGGTATCTAGGGAGTTAAAAAATGTTGGTGTTTTAAATTATTTTTTAAACATACAGTGTTTTATTAGTTTCAGGTGTACAATATAGTCATTCAATAATCACATACATCATATAGTCATGATGAGTGTGTATATAAATTCCTATGAACTATCTTACACATTCCCTCCAATCTCCCTTCTGATTAACCATCAGTTTGTTCTCTATGGTTAAAGCTATTTCTTGATTTGTCACTCTCTCTTTTCTTTCCATTTTCTCTTTTGTTTTGTTTCTTAAATTTCAAATATGATGAGGAAAATCTCATGGTATTTGTCTTTCTCTGACTTGCCTATCTTGCTTAGCATTATATTTTCTAATTCCATCCATGTAGAAAATAGAAGGATTTCATTCTTTTTTATGGCTGAGTAATATTTTATATTATATATAATATATTTTGATATTCTATATTATATATGTGTATATATAATCTATTTAATATTCTATATGTGTCTATATATGTACATATATAATATAGAATATTAAAATATACATATGTATACACACACACTCACACATCTTTATCCATTAGTCAATCCATGAACACTTGGGCTTTTTCTATAATTTGTCTATTGTAAATAACATTGCTTTAAAAATTGGAGTCCATGTAACCCTCTAAATTAGCGTTTTTGTATTTTTGGGGTAAATATCTAATAATGCTATTGCTAGATCATAAAGTAGTTCTATATTTAACTTTCCGTGGAATCTCCATTCTGATTTCCACAGTGGATACTCCAGTTTGTGCTCTGATTAACAATGCAAAATGGTTCCCCTTTCTCAACATCCTTGCCAAAACCTGTTGTTTCTTGTGTTGTTGATTTTAGCCATTCTGACTGGTTTGAAGTGATTTCCCATTGTAGAATCAATTTACATGTCCCCAATGATCAGTAATGTTGAACATCTTTTCATGTGTCTGTTGACCATTTGTATGTCTTTCGAGAATTGTCCATTTGTGTCTTATTCCCATTAAAAAAATTGGATTGTTTGTTCTTGGGTGTTGATATGAATAAGTTCTTTAGATATTTTGGATACTAATCCTTTTTGTTGTTGTTAACTAACTAGAATTAATTAAATTTAAATTCTATCTGCCAACATATAGTACAACACCCAGGCTCATCTCATCATGTGCCCTCCTTAATGCCCATCACACAGTTAGCCCAACTCCCCACCCACCTTACATTCTGCAACCCTCAGTTTGTCTCCCAGAGTTAGGAGTTTCTCATGGTTTGTCTTCCTCTCTAATTTTTCCCCACTCAGTTTCCCTCCTTTCCCTTATGGTCTCTTTCACTATTTCTTATATTCCACATATGAGTGAAACCATATGATAATTGTCTTTCTCCAATGGATACTAATCCTTTATCAGATATGTCATTTGCAAATATCGTCTCCCATTCCATAGGTTACCTTTTAGTTTTGTTTATTGTCTCCTTAAATGTAGAGAAGCTTTTTATTTTGATGAAGTCCCAATATTTTATTTTTGCTTTTGTTTCCCTTGCCTCAAGAGACATTTCTAGGAGAAAAAAGTTGATACTATCAACGTCGATGAAGTCACGGTCTGTGTTCTCTTCTAAGAATTTCTGGTCTCCCATTTAGGTCTTTAATCTATTTTTAATTTGTATTTGTGTGTGGTATAAGAAAGGGGTCCAGTTTCATTCCTTTGCATTTTACTGCTCTGTTTTTCCAGCACCATTTGTTTAAGAGACTATCTTTTTCCCATTGGATATTTTTCCCTGCTTTGTTGAAGATTAGTTGACTATATAGGTGTGGATCCACTTCTGGATTTTTCCCTTCTGTTCCATTGATCTACATGTCTGCTTATGTGCTAGTACTATAATGTGCTGATTACTACAGCTTTGTAATACAACTTGAAGTCTGAAACTGTGGTGTCTCCAGCTTAGCTTTTATTTTTCAAGATTGCTTTGGTTATTTAGGGTATTATGTGGTTCCATCAAAATTTTAGAATTGGTTGTTCTACCTCTGTGAAAAATGCTGTTTGTATTCTGATAGGGATTGCATTAAATGTGTAGAATGCTTTGTGTAGTATAGAAATAAAAAAAATTAACAATAGCTGTTCTCCTAATGCATAAGCACGGAATGTCTTTCCATTTGCAAATCTTACATTTCTATCATCACTGTATTATAGTTTTCAGAGTACAGTTCTTTAACCTCTTTGGTTAGGTTTATGCCAAGGTATCGTATGGTTTTTGGTGTCATTGTAAATGGGTTGATTCCTGAATTTCTATTTATGCTGTTCCATTATTGGTACATATAAATGCAACAGATTTCTGCATATTGATTTTATATCCTGCAATTTTACTGAATTCATTTATCAGTTCTAGTAGCTTTTTGGTGGAGTCTTTTGGGTCCCCTATATATTGAGTATCATGTCATCTGCAAATAATGAAAGTTTGACTTCTTCCTTCATGATTTGGAAGGATTTTATTTATTTTTGAGATCTGATTGCTGTGGCTGTTTCTTCCAGAACAGTGTTTAATAAAAATGGTGAGGGTAAATATCCTTGTATTTTTCCTGAATTTAGGAGCAGAGCTCTCAGTTTTCTTTTTTCATTAAGGAAGACGTTAGCTGTGGGTTTCTCATATATGGCCTCTATTATATTGACATATGTTGCTTTAAACCTACATTGTTGAGGGGTTTTTTAAACCTTAATGGCTGTTGGTCTTTTTTTTGTTGTTCTTTTCTTTTTTTTTTTTTAAAGATTTTATTTATTTATTCTTCAGAGATACACAGAGAGAAAGAGAGGTAGAGACACAGGCAGAGGGAGAAGCAGGCTCCATGCACCGGGAGCCCGACGTGGGATTCGATCCCGGGTCTCCAGGATCGCGCCCTGGGCCAAAGGCAGGCGCTAAACCGCTGCGCCACCCAGGGATCCCTTGTTGTTCTTTTCTGAAAAAATTTTCTGCATATATTGAAATGATTATTTGGTTCTCACCATTTATTTTATTGACGTGATACAATGTGATGCACTACATTGATTGATTTGCAATTTGCAAATATTGACTCACCCTTACAAACCAGGAATAAATTCCAGGAATAAATCATAGCGAATGATTTTCTTAATGTACTGTTGTACTTAGTTTGCTAGTATTTTGTTGAGGATTTTGCATCTATGTTTATCAGGAAAACTGGCCTAAATTCTCTTTTTCAGTGGTGTCTTTATCTCGTTTTGGTTTCAGGTTAATGCTGGTCTCATAGAATGCATTTGGAATTTTTCCTTCTTTTTCTGCTTTTTGGAATAGTTTGGGAAGAATAGGGATTAACTCTTCTTTATATATTTGGTAGAATTTGCCTGTGAAGACATCTGGTCCTAGATTTTTGGGGTTTTTTTTAGGAGGTTTTCTGTTTACTAATTCAATTTTGTCTTTGATGATAGGTCTGTTCAAGTCTTCTATTTCTACTTCAATTTTGGAAGTTTATATGTTTCTAGGCAAGTATCCATTTTCTTCAAGGTTGTCCAATTTGTTGGCATGTTTTTTTTTAGTAATATTTTTATAGGTGTATTTCTATGTTATTTGTTGTCATTTATCCACTTTCATTTGTTATTTATTTATTTATTTATTTATTTATTTATTTATTTAGATCCTTTATTTTTTCTTTTTGGTAAGTCTGGCTAGAGGTTTATCAATTTTTTAAAAATGTTTTCAAAGAACCAGTAACTGGTTTCATCAATCTGTTCTAGTATTTTCTGGTTTCTGCATCATTTATTTCTAATCTTTATTATTTCCTTCTTTCTACTGGCTTTAGGATTCATTTGATGCTCTTTTTCTAGCTCCTTTTGGTATAAGGTAAGTTTGATTGAGATTTCTATTGTTTCTTGAAGTAGAACTGAATTGCTATATACTTCCCTCTTAGAACCACTTTTGTTTCATCCCAAAGTTTTTGGATGGTTGTGTTCTATTTTCATTTATTTTCATGTATTTTTAAATTTCTTTTGTTTCCTTATTGACCTATTCATTCTTCAGTAGCATGCTGTTTAACCACCATGTATTTGTGTTTTTTCCCAAGTTTTCTCTTGTGGTTGACTTCTAGTTTCTTAGCGTTGTGATCAGAAAAGGTGCATAGGATGATTTCAGTCTATTTGTATTTGTTGAGGTCTGTTTTGTGATCTAACGTGAACATGTGATCTATTCTGGAGGATGTTCCCTGTGCACATGAAAAGAATGTGTATTTTGATGTATTAGGATGGAATATTCTGAATATATCTGTTAAGTCCATCTGTTCCAGTATATCATTCAAAGCCATTGTTTCCTTGTTTATTTTCCATTTCAATGATTTGTCCAATAATGAAAGTGGGGTGTTAAAGTCCCTTACTATTGTGTTATTATCAATTAGTTCCCTGTGTTTGTTATTGTTTTATATACTTGGGTGCTCCCATATTGAGTGTATAAATATTTACATTTATTATTATAAATATTACATTTATCTTCTTATTGGATTGTTACCTTTATGATTATATAAAACCCATCTTTGTCTCTTTTTTTACAGACTTTGTTTAAAGTCTGGTTTGTCCAATACAAGAATTGCTACTCCAGCATTTTTTGACATCTATTTGCATGATAAAAGTTTCTCCACTGCCCCACTTTGAATCAGCAGGTGTCTTTAGGTCTACAATAGTCTCATGTAGTCACCATATAAATGAATCTTGATGTGTTTTTGTTTTTATCTATTCTAGAACCCTGTCTTCCAATTGGAGTGCTTAGTCCATTTACATTCAAAGTAACTTTTGGTATATATGTATTAACAGCCATTCTCTTACTTGTTTTGTGGTTGTTTCTCAAGATTGTCTGTGATCTTTTCTTGTCTTGCTCTCATGGTTTACAATTTTTTTCAGTGATATATTCAGATTGTTTTCTTTATTCTCTGAGTTTTGATTACTGTTTTTTTTTTGATATATGGTTACTATTTAGTATATAACTTCTTCTGAAAATAGCAGTCTATATTATTGATGGTCATTCATGTTTAAACCCATTATTTTTTCCTCTCCTTCCCACATCTTAGGTGTATTTTTTCATATTTTATAACCTTTGTGTGTATGTGTGTGTGTGTACTTTGATTTTTTCAGAAATATTCATATTTTCTGCTTTTATGTTTCCTGCCTTTATACTGTCACTTTTGTTGTCTCCACTCAAGAGTCCCCTTTAATATTCCTTGAAGGGTTTGTTTAGGGTCACAAACTCCTATGAATTTGTTTGTCTGGGAAACACTTTATTTGTCCTATTCTAAATAATAGCCTTGCTGGATAGAGTGTTCTTGGCTGTGGATTTTTCCCATTCAGTGCTTTGACTATACCATGCTACTCACTTCTGCTTTGCCTGATGTGGGACTTGATCCCAGCACTCCAGGACCACACCCTGAGCCAACGGCAGACACCCATCTGCTGAGCCACCCAGGCATCCCTACAGTCTTTGTTTTTTAAAGTCTATTTTGTCAGATGTAATTATTGTTGCCCCATCTTTCTTTTCACATCCATTTGCATGATAAATGTTTTTCCATCTCCTTACTTCTAATCAGCATGTGATTTTTGGTCTGAAATTAGTCTCTTGTATGGGTCTTGTTTTTGTTTTTCTTGTTGTTGCTTATCCATTATAACAACTTATGTCTTTTGATTAGACTATATAGTCCTTTTACATTCAGAGTAATTATTGATAGATATGTATTTGTTCCATTTTTTTTACTTATTTTGTATTTTTTTCTATAGATTTTCTCTGATCCTTTCTTCTCTTGATCTTTTTCACAGTTTGTTGGCTTTCTTTAGAGATATACTTGGAATCCTTCCTCTTTATCCTTTGCATATTTATTAATGGTTTTAGCTTTGTGGTTACCCATAGGTTTGTATATAACATTTTCTGCATATAGCAGTCTATATGAAGTTGATGGTCACTTAAGATTAAACCCATTCTTTACTTCTCTTCCTCCCATGTTTTAGATACGTGGTGCCATATTTTATATCCTTTTGTTTTATGAATCCCTTGACTTATTTTTACAGAAATATTCACTTACTACCTTTGTGGGTTTTTTTTTTAAATTTTCATACTCTCACTTATGGTCTTCCTTTTCACTCAAAGAGCCCCTTTTGATATTTCCTGTAGGGCTGATTTAGTAGTCAACTCTTAGTTTTTGTTTAAGAAACTCTATCTCTCTTTTTATTTTGAATCATAGCTTTGCTAGATAGAGTATTCTTGGCTGTAGGTTTTTCCTTTCAGCATTTTGAATATATCAT
Source organism: Vulpes lagopus (assembly GCF_018345385.1). Classification (NCBI taxonomy): domain Eukaryota; kingdom Metazoa; phylum Chordata; class Mammalia; order Carnivora; family Canidae; genus Vulpes; species Vulpes lagopus. The sequence continues at coordinate 60,989,386 of NC_054848.1, read as the reverse complement.
GGCACTCTCTTCTGGCCTGTCAAATTTCTGCTGAAAAATCTGCTCATAGCCTTATGGTATTTCCTTTGTATGTAACTGTCTTTTTTACTGATTTTAAGGTTGTTTTCTTTGTTGCTACTTTTTGACATTTTAATTACTATGTGTCTTGGTGTGATCCTTCTTGGGTTGAATTCTTGAGAATATCTCTGTGTTTCTTTCCTCAGATTAGGGAGGTTACAGCTATTATTTCTTCAAATAAATTTTCTGCCCACTTATTGCTCTCTTCTTTAAAATCTCTATACTATAAATGTTACTACCCTTGATGGAGTCACTGATTTTCCTATGACTGTTCTCAATTTGCATAATTTTCTTTCCCCTCCTTCGCTCAGCTCAGTTCCTTTCCATTACTTTCTCTTTCTTAATTCATTAATTTGTTCCTCTACTACATAGCACCTATTTATTATATCCAGTGTATTTTTAATTTCTTTTATTGTGCTCTTGATATCTGATTTGTTCTTTACCCTTGTTAAGGGTCTCACTAAGGTCCTCCACTTTTTTCTCCAGCCCAGTATCTTTATGATCATTACTTTAAATTCTCTATGAAGCATTTTACCTATATACATTTTATTTTGGTCTTCTGCTTTTGTTTTGCCCTTTTCTTTCATTTGGAAAAGATTTCTCTGTCTCTTCATTTTGTCTGACATTCTGTGTCTGTTTCTGTATGTTAGAAAAGTTCAGATGCTTCTCTTGCTCTTAAGGATAATAGCCTTATGAAGAAGAGCTTATACAGTGTCCTGCCATGCAATGCCCCTGTTTCCCAGGGTCTGGTATTTCAGTGAGTGTCTCCTTTGTTGTGAGTGCTCTGCTGTTGAGTCTTGGCCTCTTTTTCTTTTAGTCCAGTTGTATGCAGAGCCTCTCTTTGCCTATTGTGCACAGCACTTGTTTATGAAACAAGACCTGCCCTTCAACACTGCCAGAACTGAGGTCTCACAAAATGCATGATTCAGGAGATGTGATGTTGCTGGGTTTGCACAGGTCTTCTGGTGGAGGGACCTGTATCATGTAGACTCAGACATTTGTAACTGGGAAGGGCTGATCTGCTGAAGCATGGGGTGACAGGTTTGGTGCAAGCAAGTTAGGAAAGGAGTATTGGCACCATACTGGTTCTTATAGTCAGGCATTGTTTATGCTGGGGCAGGGGAGGAAATTGGCACCTGACAGCTCCTATTTTTCCTGGAGTGGCCCCCCCATGGTCCCTGTCTTTCTATGCCATGCGCTAAGATGGGCAAATATCTCTCTCCTCTCTCTCTCTCTCTCTCTCTCTCTCTCTCTCTCTCTCTCTCTCTCTCTCCCTCTCTCTCTCTCATCTGCCCCTGCTGTTTTTCAAACTGCTGGTTCTATGCTGTATCTGCAAGGGCTGTTTGTGGTGCTGTATCTTAAGAGTAGGGTCTCCACTTCATAATGCCTTCCATGCTCTTCCAGAGCCAAGCACACTGATTTTTTTTTAATTCCAGGGCTTAAATCCTACTGGTTTTAATAACTTATGAAATTTGCCCCCCTCAGCTATGAAGGCAAATATCATGGGAATATATGCTCTGTGTTCATGGCTTCTTTATGTGAAAGACTTTTCTTCACTTCTGTGCACCACTTGCTCCTTCTCCACTGAAGAGAGTCATAGCCCATTTCATTGCCCTTCCTAACTTCTTCAGTCTGCTTTCTTATCTGCCTTTAGTTGTGAAGTGTGTTCTGTCCATCTTCAGGTCACTGCCTGAGTTATTTACACTGTTATGGATGTTATCTAGTTGTATCCATGGGATGAGGTGAGCTTAGGTTCCTCCTACTCTGCCATCTTTCCAGATGACCTTTCTGTTTTATTTTTTCTTAGTAGCCCCCAGGAATCTACAGTATGTTTTTTTGTTTTTTGTTTTGTTTTTTTTGTTTGTTTGTTTGTTTGTTTTGTTTTGTTTTGTTTTGGCACTGTGAGACTGGAAAATTAGCTAATATATCAGGAAAGTACCAAAGAAGATGGATTGTTGGACACAAGGTACAAGTCTTTCTGTCACCTGATGGAAGTTGGAAAGAGACTCTTTTGTCTGTTCACTCTGTGCTGAGCCAGGAGGAGTGGCTCTGGCAATTGACAGTCCAATCTTCCTTGAGTTCCCACTGGCCCAAGAGTGGCTAGATTACACCATATACCATCAGGCCTCTAGTATACCAGAGTGTGAATCCCATAAGCTGGACAGTAATCAGTATCCTGAGTACCCTGAAGAGATCAGGATATTAGTCATACAGTGCACCTTTTTTCCATTTTTCCTTCAAGGACAGTTGGAAGCTGAAGAGTTTTGGTCCACTTGCTCCCTGTTGAGCCTAGTGGTAGGCACTGCCCTTCTGTACTTTTCTTTTTTCATTGTCGATAGCTGGCTTGGGTATGCTATGTCTCTTGTCCTGTCAGAACTCTGAGACAAGGTAGACAGAATTCATAACTCTGGATAACCCCGAGAAAAGTTGAGACACTGATATGTGATGCACCTCCATCTCTCCCCATGTAAAAACTGGCATCTGACATTTTTCAACTGCTGTCTCTGTGCTTATCTTGGGGAAGTGGCTATGGCAACTGCAAATCTGAATTTCAGTCTTGGTTTTCACTGGCTTCAAATAGCTGAAACATGCTATGTTCCATGTTCCATTAGTGTTCTAAGACAATATATACATAAACTAGTATTCTCTGTAGCCCCTGGAAATATTTAGGAATTGTATATGCATTGCTTCACTTTTCCACCCCAGGAATAAGCTGGTTGCCAGGAATTTTCAACTGCTAGTTCTGTGCTGGGATGGGAGAAGGAGTTATGACTACTGCCATTTCTAGCAACCTAGTATGTCATGTCCCATCAGCCCTCCACGACAAGCTAGACAGACGTCAGTCCTCTGCATAGACCCCAGAAACTTTGGGGTACAGATGGACATATAGTACATCTCTTTCCCCTCCCAGTGAGAAGTTGGAAAGTATTGCCATGATCATATGGTGCTGTTCTGGAGGTAAGGATTATGGCAAGAAAATATTTCAAATGTCCCTACTGGCTTTGATGTATCTGGTTTCACACTTATCCTGGGTGCAGGAACTTTTTTACTAGTTTCTGAACTTCTTTCAGAGAGAATATTCCCCAGAATTGTTTAATTGGTGTGCTCATAAGGGAAATACGGTCCAGGGATTCCAATTTTGCCATCTTGCTGAACAGCATTGACCAATTTTAAAGAGGAGGTTTCCTAACAACACATTCTTTCTTCTCCCTTTATTTGCATCAATTTTCCTTCATTTCTGAAGATTTCTGATAGTTTCTCTAGATACAGAATTCATCATTGCTAGTTCTTTGATTTCATTACTTGAAAATGGTGCACCACTTTCTTCTGGATGTAATCCACTTATATTAGGGAGGGCAATCTTCTTTACTGAATCTACCAATTCAAATGTTAATCTCATTGAGAAATACTTACACAGACACATCCTGAATTATATTTTATCAAATGTCTGGGCATCCTAGACATAACAATATTTTAATTGAGTATAGAGTGATATGTTATCTACTTCATTTCTTAAATTTATTGAACACCTAATATGTGCCACATGCCTTACATATATTATGGAATATAATTCATAAACTAAACCAGTAAGGTAGGTATTATCATTATTCTAATATTTACAGGATGTTACTTATTTAGTCCCTACATTCCTACAACACTTGAGGATTTTATCATACTGTATTGTAATTGTTTATTTATAAAATTTTTAATCATACAAAGTACTCTTATTCTTTGCCAAATAGGCAACAGTTGTCAAAAAGCACTAATATGTATATTCTGAAAACTGATGTGAGTTAATATTTGTTGGCTTTGAACAGAGAATCCAAATGGGTTCTAGAGTTTGAACATGTTATTTGATGTAATTACAACAATCAACACTGATTCACAAGTACATGAAATTTTCATATGACTGAAACACACAGAATTTTAACATCAATAATGTATTCACAATGACATTTGATAGCTACATCAGGCACAACATATGTACAATGCAGTTAAATATGAGAAGAATAAGTGAATTGTTTTTCAAAAATCTTAAGAATTTTCCATAAAAAAAATGACTTTAGTTCTTTGTGAAAATAGAAGGCTTTATTGCTGTCAATAATTTCAAGTTAAAGTTAGGTATGCAGGGGATCCCTGGGTGGCGCAGCGGTTTAGCGCCTGCCTTTGGCCCAGGGAGCGATCCTGGAGACCCGGGATCGAATCCCACGTCGGGCTCCCGGTGCATGGAGCCTGCTTCTCCCTCTGCCTATGTCTCTGCCTCTCTCTCTCTCCCTCCATGACTATCATAAATAAATAAAAATTTAAAATAAAAAAAAATAAATGATTTACTCAAAAAAATAAAAAAATAAAAATAAAAAAATAAACTTAGGTATGCAGAAATATCACATGGAATATCTAATCAAATCTAAGTTTGGTGATGATTAAATACCTTATTGCAAAGTGTTTCAAATTTTTGGCTCAAATTTAACATATAAATTGTAGTTAAGCATTATTTTCTTAATTAGATTACGACATACTTTTACCAATCATGAATAAAGTTGCTTGTCTATACTAGCTATCAATATAAGCCACAAAAGAAAAGGTGTGTTCTAGAAATCAGCATTATTCCCCTGGGCATTAAAAGGGAAGACATATTATAAAGAAAGACCTATTGTCAAAGTAATAGTCACATTGCATGTAAATCATTTCCTTCATAACAATATCTATCTCAATGAGTTATGACTCAAAGGGCAAATTCACTCAATTCAATCACTGATTATTAAAATGTTGGATGAAATAATAACTTTCTTCATTATTTTAGAAATTGATCAATTTGATCAATTGATCAAAGTGGTTAAAAATAGCTTAGAAATCAACTGCATTAATTCTCAACTCTGTGAATTTACACAGTCTGCACTCTCTCTTGCTCAGCATATTATTAGTATATTGGTCTTGACATTTGAATTGAACGGGCACTGAGGGGGGCACTTGACGGGATGAGCACTGGGTGTTATTCTGTATGTTGGTAAATTGAACACCAATAAAAAATAAATTTATTAAAAAATATTATATATATCATATTATTTAATCAAGGTGAAGGTAAATTTCAGTGATAAAATGTTTCCCTTCCACCCATACCCACACCTAACATAGTGTCTGCGACTTAGTAGGTACTAATAAAATGGAGAGTAAGCATGTGGATCCATGTTTTATTCTTCTAGATTTAGTGATATGTCCAGTATAATATGCCATTATCTTCAGAAGATGATATATCCTACACCTCTTTGGAAACTCATCACCTATATCAGAGCATTGTACATATTAGGAACTCAATAAATGCTGTTAGGGAAGCATATAAAAATCAATGGCCTTCCTCAGTCATCATGCTGTTTGATCTCTAGAGGAGTTGATTGTGATATCCATCATCTCCTTTAATGTTTCTCTATGTGATCAATTCGACGCAACAGATGTATTAAATATATATTGAGTGCAATACACCATACATAGGCATGAGAAAGAACAAGAGAAAAACACATAATGTGCAGTCCTTACTTTCAGAGTGGGTAAGATAAATAAATACAGAAATCATTCTAGCATAAGACTAGATGCATGGGCTTGCTAAGACACAAAGTGTTATGTAGGTTGTAACTAATAGCATCTTTTTCTTTTATTTGTAAGACATATATGGTTTCTAAGATCCATTTGGATACAATCCATTCACTGCAGAAACTTAGGGCAAACATAACATTAATCTCTTTTGGACACTTAAAAGCCATTTTGCTTCTTTCTTAGCAATATACTACAGAGCTCAGTGTCTGCAAATATGAGTAATATTTGTTTTAAGAAGGAAAATAGTAAAAACCTTTGGCTTCTGAGAAGGAGCACATCCAGAAGGAATGCTATTGCTATTTTCTGGAGATAAAGAGAAAGAATTGATGTTTTTCCCCTAGTAGGTAGGAGGATTTTCTCTAAAAATTTTAAACTTGTATATTGTGCAAAACAATTCCTACCCTTCATGGAACAGTTTTATGGTAAGCATAAAAAGAAGCACTATCCTCTATCATTTTTCTCTATCTTTAGTAATAGACATTTCTGAAAAAAACTTTCATTAATACAAGTCCTAAAAATCTTTATTACAACAAGGAGTAAAGTGAACATTATCCCATACACTAAAATATCAGTATAAGTTACTCCAGGGAGAAGGATATGCCCTGAAATAAAAATGTCAGTCCGGCTAAGAAAAAATGAATACAGCCAGCCAAATTGACCAGATTAAAAAGAAGTGATCGGAAATTGTGTAGAAATAGCCATGATATAGAGCAATAAAGCAGAAATAGTTAACAAAACACACTCTCCATGCATAAGATTTTGCATAAGGTTTAACAAATATGATTTCTGAATCAGTGAAGTGAGGAATAAAAGGAAATGGACATAACCCAATAAGGAACACTTAAGGACTAAGAAGTGAAAATATTAATGGATGCCAGAATGTAAGTGTCAGTGCACTTGTCTTTGGGGCCTCATTTTAAGGAAATTTTTTCAACTACGTGTTGCAGGAAATACCACTAATGTTCTTTCCTTCTTAGAGATTTGGAATGCACAGCTCCCTGAACATGGTGGTAACATATGGGTGCTAGATGTGGCTTTCTGAATAAGCAAACATGTGAATAAAAGCTTTAGTTTTAAACCCAAACTAAACAAGAGTTCTAAAGTTTTCTCATAACTTTATTATCTTCAATTTTATTCATCACGGACACGTTTGTTTAACCCATTTCCTCTGAAGCTGAACCTCAACCAGCACCCTCAACTCGTATTTACAATAAACTTCTGTCAACCCAGACATGAAAAACCACAAGTGTAAGATCACCAAACTGTCATTCACTACCCTGTTCAAGGATTATTGATCTTCATAACGATGCTTTATTTCAGTAAATCTTGAACTCCATTTTAAAAACTTAAAAAATTGTACTCTGTTGTAGCTCTCATAAAATCATATATTTCATATGATAATATCAAACAACTACAGGATATGAAAAAGATATTGGAGAAAAACGGAAAATGCAGTTGAATAGATAAATGGGTGAAGGAAATCTACATTTACCAAATACTATATTTGTCATTCATGGAGAAAATACCTCATGGAAATCTTATTACAGTGTATGAGGTACATGTTATTATCCCTACTGGGAATCAAGGAGGTCAAAGTTTACTTTGTCCCAAATTCCAGTTAGTAAATGGTAGAATGATATATGACTCATGTCTGTCACTAAAACTCTGAGTCTTAACCATTCTGGTTCAGTTAGAGAAACTTATGGAATAGGTACTAAAATCCTTTAAAACAGCTTAAATATGTAAATTACAAAATATAAGCAGTGTATTAGGTAGATTAGAGTGGTAATTGGAGCAAGAAATAAAAAGAGGTAAAATATAAAAATAAGAAAGAGCCAGGTGACAGATGTGAGATACAGATATCTGTTTTGACAAAAATAATGTGTTATCCAATAAATACATGAACTAAGAGAATGGTAGCAGGATTAGAAAGGAGGGAATGTTAATGAGATATGAAAGAAATGATTGGGTGTAGAAGGTAAGATAGATATATAAAAGAGGAGTAACCCAAACCAGGGTGTTTTGTCTGAAGAGCTTCCATCCCTTTATGACACATTCCAAAAGGATCTATTCTGTGGAAGTATCACATCTATTTATATCACCCAAAAACCTATGAATAAAGTTGAGTGAAACGTTTTAAGAAGGAACAAAATAATGCCTGTCAGGAAGATAGGAAGACAGTATGTTCATAGTGTCTGTGAAGGAAACAAAACAGTGATATTTTGTCCTCATTTATTACAAGATCCCTAACATTTACACCTCAAGCATTTTTTTTTTAAGCTGGAAGAAAGTCATCATCTAAATCACAGGATGTGGCATGGTTTAAAAAGAATTTTGGGCAGCTGAGAGGTAATTTTAAGCAGAGACAAAAGTTGTAACTTGTAAGCTGACTGCTAGAAAATGAAAACATCACTTCATGAAGTTGGCTGGGTTTTTTTTCTGCCTCTGATTCTCTTCTTCTAAATTATCCATTTCCTTTTCTTCTTCAGTTATTGTCTTTTCCTGGTGCTGCACTGGATAGCAAATTAATACTCATTCAAGTAAACATTTAACTAGAAATGGTGAAATTGTGATAGGAAGACTTCTGATTACTGGTTCAGCATGTACGGAGCTTAGAAGTCATCACTTTCATCCTCACAACAAGAGAAAAGCTAAACACACTGAAAACTAATAGCTCTTCTTAGATTAATGAGCAAATTGAAATGACATGGAAAACAGTGCCTTCAAAATTGAAGACACAAACGGAATCACAGAATACCCTAACAGATACTACAATTGGTGCCAATACTAGAGTAGGAAATTTTAAACTATACTTGACAAATACCTGGAGACCAGGTATGGAGAAGCTTGAGAGGTAAAATCTCTGAGGGTGGTGACTAGTTTTAGAGGAGCCCTTCACATTTTTATGTATTTTGCCATCAGGAGCCCTATCACATTCTTTTTTTTTAATTTTAATTAATTAATTTATTTATTTATGATACCCACAGAGAGAGAGAGAGAGAGAGAGAGAGAGAGAGAGGCAGAGACACAGGCAGAGGGAGAAGCAGGCTCCATGCACTGGGAGCCCGATGTGGGATTCAATCCCGGGTCTCCAGGATCGCGCCCTGGGCCAAAGGCAGGCGCTAAACCGCTGCACCACCCAGGGATCCCCACCCTATCACATTCTTAAAGAGAGGTTGCAAAACTGGTGCAGCCACTCTGGAAAACAGTATTGAAATTCCTCAAAAAAGTTAAAAATAGAACTACCCTTTGACTCAGCAATTGCACTACTAGATATTTATCCAAAGGATACAAAAATACTGATTTGAAGGGGCACATGCTCTCCAATGTTTTCAGCAGCAATGTTCACAACAGCCAAACTATGGAAAGATCCCAAATGTCTATTGACTGATGAATGGATAAAGAAGATGTGATCTATATCTATATCTATATCATCTATCTTCACCTTATGTGAAAATCTTTTTATAGATAGATATAGATAGATAGATAGATAGATAGATAGATAGATAGATAGATGATAGATAGAGGTAGATAGATATAGATATAGATGATATAGATAGATATAGATATAGATATAGATATAGATATAGATATATATCTCAGCCATCAAAAAGAATTAAATCTTGTAATTTGTGATAATGTGGATAAAAATAGAAAGTATTATGGTAAGTGAAATAAATCAAAGAAAGATAAATACCACATGGTTTCATTCATATGTGGAATTTAAGAAACAAAACAGAAAATAGGGGAAAGGAAGGAAAAATAAAAATAAAAATGAAATAAAATGAAGACAGAAAGAGAGATGAACCATAAAAGACTCTTAACTAAAGGAAACAAACTGAGGGTTGCTGGAGAAAAGGGGGATGCAGGATAGGGTAATGAAGTGATGGGAATTAAGAAGGATACCTAATGATATAATGAGCACTGGGTATAAGATGCAACTGATGAAACAACAAATTCTATCCCAAAATTAATAATAGACTATATTTTAACTAACTTGAATTTAAATAAAACCAAAAACAGAGGTTACAAGAAAAATCTCCCCATGCTTCTGGCAGTGGCAGAAGAAGAGAACCATGAAATATGCCAAAAGCATTATTTTCTTCTTAACAAGGCTTGCCATCAGGGGAAAATATTCTACCAGAATCCAACTAATTGGGGTTATTCCAGAGTCTAACCAACATACAGTAAGGGAATTATCTAACTCTAGCCTCCTCTGTTATTCCTATCAAACCTACAGGGGAGAAAAATAGAAGCATTTACAAAGTCCATAGTCCAGACACATCAGCTCACTAAAAGATTGAAATCTAATCATAGTACTAAAGGATGCTTCTCCTGTGCCACACATTACCACCAAGTCAATAGGGCTCCTTGGTAATAGAGGAATTAAACAGAAAGAACTGCACTTCTTACACCTTATTTAAAAAAAAAATTTGTAAGGAAACCCAAAGACAATAAAGAAGATAAAATCAAAGACACCAAATAAGATTCTAGCTTTTTGCATCTACAGCTACAGCAAGCAGGAAATACAGCCTAACTTCTAGCCAGACAAACAGACCCTTGTGTGAAAAGCCTCTTTACCTCAGTTCTCTTTACCTAGTATATGGTGTCCAACTTTCAAGGCATACAAAAACCACACATATATACACAAAGAGTTTGAAGAAACAGAAAAAAACACTAAAACCAAATGAAGACGTTCAGAGATGTTTAAAGTATAAGACTAGAAATTTCAAAAAGCTACAATTAATATGCTAAGGGCTGTAAAGAACAAAGTGGACAACATGCAAGAACAGATGGAAACTCCAAGAAAGAACCAAAATTAAGCACAAGAAATCAAAAACACTGTAATATAAATAAGGAATGTCTAATCAATTGATGGATAGAGCTGAGGAAAAAACAGTGAGTTTGAAGGCATGTCAATAGAAATTTCTCAACCAGAAATGCAAAGATAAAAATTGGGGGAAAAAAGGGGCAAAACTGAATATCCTAGCACCATAGGAAAATTGCAAGTGATATAACACTTTATAATGGGAATATCAGAAAGAGAAGAAAGAAGGGAAAAAAAGGAGAAGAAATTGTTGAAATAATTACTGAGAATTTAACAAACTTAATGACAGAAATCAAAGCACAGACATAGGAATCTCAAAGAACACCAAGCAGGAAAAATACCAAAAAAATCTACATTTATCCATATCGCAAACTGCAGGAAATTAAAGACAAAGAAAAAAATCTAGAAAGAAGCCAGAGGGACAAAAACCTTACTAATAAGAAGAACAAATATATTAATTAAATTGTAATTTTCATCAGAATCCATGCAAGCAAGAAAATAGTGAAATATTTAAATTATTTAAAGAAAAAAAATCCCTACTAACCTAGAATCTGTAATCAGTGAAGTTTTCCTTAAAAAGTGGAAGAGAACTAGAGTTTCTCAGACAAATGACAATTAAGGGACTTTTTTGCCAGTATATCTGTCATGCAAGACTTATTAAATATTCTTTTTTGGAAAATATTTTATTTATTTATTTGAGAGAGAGAGAGCATGAATAAGGGGGGGAGGAGGGGCAGAGGGAGAGGTAGAAGCAGACTCCCCGCTGAGCAGGGAGCCCAAGGTGGGGTTCAATCTCAGAACTCCAGGATTATGGCCTGAGCCAAAGACAGATACTCAACTAATTGAGACACTTAGGTGCTCCAATATTAAATATTCTTAAGGAGAGGGGAAAATGATATAGATCAGAAACTTTGATCTACATAAAGAAAGGAAGGGCACTAGAGAAGTAATAAACAAAGGTAAATAAATGTTATTTTTCTTTTCTCAAATGATGTGATAAATGACAGTTTGTTCAAAAAAGTAACAGCAATAAACTGAAATGAATGAGACAAGTTTTAAGAGATGGATGAGAAAATTGGAATGATTCTGTTATAAGATACTTGCACTACCTGTGAAGCAGTACAGTGTTATTTGAAAATGGACTTGGCTTAGTTGCAAATATATACTACAAATTGTGGGGCAATCACTAAAAACAAAACCTTTTTAAAAAGTATATTGATATGTTACGAGAGGAAAGAAAATAAAATTATTTAAAATACTGAATTAGAACTAGAGAAGCCATTGTCACCATTTCTTTTAGCATTGAAAAAAGACTTGCTTAAAACAGTAAGGCAAGAAAATAAAAGGCAAACTGGAAAAGAAAAAAATGTGGGGATAAAGGAACACTCATGTACTATTGTTGGGAATTCAAACTCATGCAGCCACTGTTGAAAACAATATGGGGGATGCTCAAAAAATTAAAAGTAGAAATACCATATTATCCAGTATTCCACTATTGGGTATTTCTCCAAAAAAATGAAAACACTAATTCAAAAAGATATATGCACCCTTATATTTATTGTAGTGTTATTTATATTAGCTGATATACGGAAACAACTGAAGTGTCTATCAATAGATGAATGGATAGTGAAGAAGTGGTATATATAAACAATGAAATATTACTCAACCATAAAAACGTAGATCTTGCTGTTTGTGACAACATAGATGGAAACAGAGGGTATTATACTAAATGAAATAAGTCATATAAAGACAAATACTATATGACTTCATTGTATGTGAAATAAAAAAAATAAACAAATGATAAAAGTAGAAACAGAAAAATAAATACAAAGAACTAGTAGTTGCCAGAAGAGAAGAAAAGGGAGGGATGGGCAATATGGATAAAGGGGAGAGAGAGGCACAGACTTCCAGTTATAAAATAAACAATTCACAGGGATTCCTGGGTGGCTCTGCAGTTGGGCACCTGCCTTCGGCTCAAGTCATGATCCCGGGATCCAGGATCAAGTCCTGCATCAGGCTCCCTGTGAGGAGCATGCTTCTTCCTCTGCCTATGTCCCTGCCTTTCTCTTTCAGTCTGTGTCTCTCATGAATAAATAAATAATCTTAAAAAAAATAAAACAATTCACAAAGATGAAATGTACAATATAAGGAATAAAAGTCAATGGAATTGTAAAAGGTTATCTGGTGACAGATGTTAGTTAAACTTGGGGTGAAAATAACATAACATATTGACTTCTTAATCACTGTATTGTACACCTGAAACTAATGTAACATTGTACGTCAGCTATGTACTTCAATAAAAAATGAAGTAAAATGATCTCTACTTAGACAATAGAGTACATGCAGAACTCTTAAAGTTCCATTTAAACATATTAAAATACACAAATACAGCACTGTTGTAAGATAAAACTTAATAAATAAAATGTAGTTGTGTTTCTCTATGAATAATAAAAAATCTGAAAAAGAAATTAAGAAAGAAATTCCATTTACAAATGCAAAAAAAATACTATAATAAATTTAACAAAAAAGGCACATGACTTGACAATGAAAACTACAAAATGTTGCTGAAATAAATTTTTAAAAATAACAATAAAGAAAAAGATATCCATGTTCATGGGTTGAAGACTTAATAATGTTAAAATACAATACTAACCAAAATTATATACATATTTGTTGCAGGAATAGAAAAATCCATTAAAAAATTTACATGGAATATCCATGGATCCTGAGTAGTGAAAACAAGACTGAAAAAGAAGAAAAAAGTTGAAAGTCACACTTCTTGAATTCAAAGTTGCAGAAATCAAAATAGTGTGAAACAAAATGGAAATGTAAGAGGTTTTTACAAATTCCTCACCAATTTTGACAATCGCACATAAATGAGAGTGCCTTTGTAGAAGTCCAGGAGTCCAGTGAAGAAGTTTCAGCACAACATTGTAACAACAACAAAAACAACACAAATTAATAACTATTAAAATTGAAATAATTGAACAGGGTAAGAGAACGTTTCATTTTACCTTCATCACCTGTCCCTCAATGAAGCATAGCTAAGGGCTAAGGGAGACCTTGTTGGCCCATGATTTCTTTCATGGAGAAACAGAGAGGAGGAGTGAGTGCCTACTGCCCTCAGCTGTGCATAAAGCTGTCAAAGAGGCCTATCTCCTTCTTAATCCATCCAGAATACTGAGCCATGAGCTGGACAAATGGAGTGGATTAAGCAGTTTAGGCAAAAGCAGTGAGTGCTCAGAATTTTAAAATGGATCAAAGGGATGTGGATCCTAGTAACTACTTTGCAAACTCCATCAGGAAGCATGCCAACTAAATTCTGGGGGACACCTAACCTACAATTTCCCCAACTGGCCCATGACCACCCCTGATGCTCTGTGCTCCTCACCCACATGAACCTCTACCTTATGACTTACTCCTTATGCTTATTCTCAAGTTCATGAAGAGAAACATTTTGCAAATGACTACAGAGCATGCTTAGAAATCCTGTCCAATTCTTCAGGATTGGGAGAAAGCAGAGAAGCTTAAGCATTCAGCATTGCCCTAAGGAAAGAAAATGGGAGGCTGCCAGCACCCAATCTGGCTTTGCATGATAGAGAGAAGGCATACAATACGCTTTTTTTAAGTTTTTACTTAAATTCCAGTTAGTTAACATAAAATTCCAGTGAAATATTGGTTTCAGTTGTACAATTTAGTGATTCAACATTTTCTTTTTTTTCACATTTTTTTAAATAATAAATTTATTTTTTATTGGTGCTCAATTTACCAACATACATAATAACATCCAGTGCTCATCCCGTCAAGTGTCCCCCTCAGTGCCCATCACCCATTCACCCCCACCCCTGCCCTCCTCCCCTTCCACCACCCCTAGTTCGTTTCCCAGAGTTAGGAGTCTTTATGTTCTGTCTCCCTTTCTGATTCAATATTTTCATACAACCTCCAGTCTTTATCACAAATGCACATCTTAATCCCCACCACTTGTTTAACGCATCCCCACACTCCCCTCCCCTCTGGTAACCATCAGTTTGTTCTCTACAGTTAAGAGTATTTTTTTATTAGCTTCTCTCTCTCGTTCCTCCCCCATGATCATTTGTCTTGTTTCTTAAATTCTACATATAGGTGAAATTATATGGTATTTGCCTTTCTCTGACTTACTGATTTCACTTAGCATAATACTCTCAGCCCTACCCATGTCATCATACCACCCTGAAAGTGCTTATCTCTTCTGATCTCAGAAGCTAATCAGGGTTGGGCCTAGTTAGTACTAGGATGGGGAAGGCATAGAATCCTATGAATTCTCACTCAAGAGGGAAAAGTGGTTAAGCAAGCTTATCCATTAGGAAGGGCTCAGAAAGTCTCAGAATCATTAGCAGTCTGAAAGAAGGTATTACTTTCCCAAGCCAGACTATAAAGGCTGGAGAAGATGACTACTTCTTCAAATTCAGACTGTAGTGCAAGACTTCAAAGAACATGAAAAATCAAGAAACATGATACCACCAAATGAACACAATATTTTTCAGTAACTGACCACAAAAAATGAGATTTGCTCAATAAATAATACAAAATAGTTATTTTAAGGAAAATCAATGAGTTACAGAAAATACAAAATTGACTAAAGAATTGACTAAAACTGACTAGAGAAAAGAATTGACTAAAATTTAAAAGCAATACATGAGCAAAGAAATTTAACAGAGATAAAATCTTTAAAAAAATAAAGACCACATAGAAATTTTAGAGCTAAAGAATATAATATATAAAATAGAAAATGCAGTTGTAAGTAACAATAGTAGACTGGATCAAGCCGAAGAACAAATTTGTGAAGCTACTGACAGGACACTTAAGACTAGTCAGAAGAGAATGAAGCAAAATGACTATAAAAGAACTCATGTAAAGAAAGCCTACACAATTAAAACATACCATAAAAAGAAAAAAAACACCTATGTATTTTTGGAATCCCAGGTGGAGAAAAAAAAAAGAGACAAATGGGCAGAAAACTTAAATAAAGAAATAAGGCTTACAACTTCAAATATCTCAAAAGAGATTTGGACATCCAAATTCATAAAACTCACTCAAAAAATTCTGACCCAAAAATATATTCTCCAGAAACCTTGCTATAATGCAACTGTCTAAAAGCAAAAACAAAAAGAGTGTTTTAAAAGCAGCAAAAGAAAAAATAATCCTCAAATACAAGAAAACCCCCATAAAGCTATGAATAAATTTCTCAACAGAAAATTTGTGGGCCACGAGAGAGTGGAATAATATATTCAAAGAACTGTAAAACAAAACACAAAAATAAAAACAACAAAACCCTGCCAACCAAGAATACTTCACCTGACAAAATTTCTTATCAGAAATGGAGAGACAAAGATTTTCCTAGTCAAAAAAAAAAAAAAAAAAAAAAAGAAGTAAACTGAAAGAGTTCATTGCCAATAGACCTGCCTTACAAAAATGCTTTTAAAAATGAGTCAGAAATATCAGAGAGGGTGACAGAACATGAAAGACTCCTATCTCTGGGAAACGAACAAGGGGTAGTGGAAGGAGAGGTGGGTGAGGCAATGGGGTGACTGGGTGATGGGCACTGAGAGGGGCACTTGACAGGATGAGCACTGGGTGTTACACTATATGTTGGCAAATAGAACTCCATTAAAAATATTTAAAAATAAATAAAAATTCTCCAAACTTAAAAAAGAATGCTAATTAGTAACATGAAAACATAAAGCACTGTGGTAGAGGTAAGTATATAGTCAAATCAAGGATACACTATTTCATTAATATGATGGCATGCAGATCACTTAACTCTAACATAAAGGTTAAAGGACAAAAGTATTAAAAGTAACTAGAGTTATAGTAACTTGTTAGTAGATGCCCAATGTGAAAAGATATAAATTATGACCTCAAAAAACAAAAAAGGTGGGTGACAAATAAAAGAGTAAAGTTTTTGTATGTGATAAAATTAAGCAGTTGTAAGTTTAAAGTAGACTATATATATAGTGCTTTTTTTAAGCTTTCTGGTAACTATAGCCAAATAACTACAGTAGATATGCAAAAATATAAAGAAAAGGGAATAAAAATGTACCACTATGGAAAATCACCAATTTAAGAAGAAAGGCAGTAAGAGAGAAATGAAGACATGAAGACATTACTTACAAAATAATCAGAAAACTATTAATAACATTTGTAAGTTTTTACCTATCAATAATAACTTTAAAAAAAGAATATTAAATTATCCAATCAAAAAGTATAGACTGGCAGAATGGGAATAAGACCCAATTATATTCTGACTGCAAAAGATACACTTTTTTTAATAAATTTATTTTTTATTGGTGTTCAATTTACCAACATACAGAATAACACCCAGTGCTCATCCCGTCAAGTGCCCCCCTCAGTGCCCGTCACCCATTCACCCCCACCCTCCGCCCTCCTCCCCTTCCACCACCCCTAGTTCGTTTCCCAGAGTTAGGAGTCTTTATGTTCTGTCTCCCTTTCTCATATTTCCCACACATTTCTTCTCCCTTCCCTTATATTCCCTTTCACTATTATTTGTATTCCCCAAATGAATGAGAACATATAATGTTTGTCCTTCTCCGATTGACTTATTTCACTCAGCATAATACCCTCCAGTTCCATCCACGTTGAAATGCCAGGACACCTGCACCCCAGTGTTTATAGCAGCAATGTCCACAATAGCCAAACTGTGGAAGGAGCCTCGGTGTCCATCGAAAGATGAATGGATAAAGAAGATGTGGTTTATGTATACAATGGAATATTACTCAGCCATTAGAAAAGATACACTTTAAGTAAAAGAACTCACATAAGCTGAAAGTGAAGGGATAAAGAATGATATTCTATGCAAGTAGAAACCAAAAGAGATCACAGGTAGTTATACTTGAAGCAGTCAAAATACACGTTAGGTGAAAAACTGTTACAAAAGAGGAAGAAAGGTGTACCTTGGTGGCTCAGTTGGTTAAAGTGTCTGCCTTTGGCTCAGGTCATGATCCCAGGGTCTTAGGATCAAGCCTCATGTTGGGCTCTCTGCTCATTGGGGAGACTGCTTCTCCGTCTTCCTCTGCCTGCCACTGTCTCTGCTGGTTCTCTCTCTCTCTCTCTCTCTCTCTCTCAAACAAATAAAATCTTTTAAAAAACCAAAGAGGGCAGCCTGGGTGGCTCAGCGGTTTAGCGCTGACTTCAGCCCAGGGCATGATCCTGGAGAACCCAGGATGGAGACACACATCAGGCTCCTTGCATGAAGCCTGCTCCTCCCTCTGCCTGTGTCGCTGTCCCCCCCCCCTCACTTTCTCTCTTTCATAAATAAATAAAAATAAATAAAATCTTAAAAAAAATAAAAAAGTCATTATATAATTATAAAGCAGTAAATTCATCAAAAGGACAGAAAAATTATGAATGTATATCCGTCAATATCCAAGCACCTAAATATATTAACCAAATAGTAACAGAATTGAAGAAATAAATACACAGCATTCCAATAATAGTAGAAGACTTTATACCCAATTTTCAATGATATATAGATTTCCTAGACAGAAAGTCAATAAGAAAACATTGGGCCTGAACTGTAATTTACAATAAAAGGTCTTAACATGCATATACAGAACATTCCATTTAACAGCAGTAGGATGTATATTATTTTTTCCAATGAAGTAAAATTAACAAACAATGTTATATTAAAGTTGTACAAAATATTGATTTGACAATTCCACACATTACTCAGAATATATATTCTTCTGAAGCACACATTGAACATTCTCTAGGATAGATTATACATTAGATCACAAAATAATTCTTAGCAAATTTTAAAAGTTGAAGGGACACCTGGGTGACTCAGTGGTTAATCATCTGCCTCCCACATCAGGCTCCTCAAAGGGAGCCTGCTTCTCCCTCTGCCTGTGTCCTGCCTCTCTCTGTGTCTCTCATGAATAAATAAATATTTTTTAAAAGAAAAGATAGAGAGACACCTGGGTGGCTCAGTGGTTGAGTGTCTGCCTTCAGCTCAGGGGATGATCCTGGGGTCTTGTGATCAGGTCCCGCATCAGGCTCCCTGCATAAAGACTGCTTCTCCCTCTGCCTATGTCTCTGCCTTTCTCTGTGTGTGTGTGTCTCCCATGATTAAATAAATAACATCTTTAAAAAATTTAAAAAGTAAAAAGATAGAAATTACATCTATTGTCTTTTATAACTACAATGGTATAAAACTAGAAAATCATTAACAGTAGGCAAATACACAAATATTGTAAAATTAAGCAACATACTACTGAACAGTCAATGAGTCAAAGAAAGAAAATCAAAAAGAAAATAAAAAATCTTGACACAAAAAAAGAAACACAAAATTTATGGGTTGTAGCAAAAGCAGTTCTAAGAGGGAAGTTTACAGTGATAAACTCCTACATTAAGAAAAAAGAATGATCTCAAATAGACAATCTAATTTTATACCTCATGGAACAATAAAAAGAGGAACAAACTCAGTTTAAAGTTAGCAGAAGGAAGGAAATGACAATAATTGTAGCAGAAATAAATGAAACAGTAACCAGAAAAATAACAGAAGATAATAACAAAATTAAAAGAGCTAGCTTCTTGAAAAGATAAGTAAAACTGACCAATCTTTAGCCAGCCAAACTAAGAGGAAAAAAAATAACCAAGAAGATTCAAAATCAGTAAAGAGGACACAATACACTTGTTACCACAGAAATTCTGAACAATTATACATCAACAAACTGTGTAACCCAGAAAAAAATGGATAAATTTCTAGAGACACATAAACTATCAAGATTGAATCGGGAAGAAAGAAAATCTTTAAAAAAGACAATAACAACTAAGGATTTTGAAGAACAAATGAACAACCTCTCAATAAAGAATAGCTCAGGAACAGTTGGTTTATCCGGTGAATTATACCAAAATAATGAATAATACCAAAATAATGAATTAAAGTCAATCTTTACCAAACTCTTCCAAAAAATTGAAAAGGAATAACACCTGAAAAATCATTTCATGAGTCCAGCAGTACCCTGATAATATAGTTGCAAAAATTCTCAATATTAACAAACTGAATTCAACTGCACATTAAAAGCATCACACAGTGATCAAATGGAACTTATTCCTGGGTACAAAGATGGTTTGCATACACACATGAATAATATAATTTATCATATTAATATAATAAAAGATTAAAATCATACAATAATTTCAATAGATGGAGAAAAGGCATTTCACAAAATTCAGCATTCTTCATGATAGAAAACTCAACAAATTTGGTAAAGAAGAAGCATATTTAAATATAACAAAGTCCATACATGACAAACCCACAGCTAACATCATACTCAATGATAAATATCTGAAAACATATTCTTTAATATCAAGAAGAAGACAGATATGTCCACTTTCACCACTTCTATTTAACATAGTAATGGAATTCTTGGCCAGAGCAAGTAGGAGAAAGAAGAAAGGAAGAAAGGAAGAAAGAAAGAAAAGAAAAGAAAGAAAGAAAGAAAGAAAGAAAGAAAGACATCCAAAGCAGATAAGTAGAAGTAAAATGAACTTTATTTGAAATTTATATGATCATAGCTATAGAAAATACTAAAGACGCCACTCCATTAGTTATAACTAATAAATGAATTCAGTAAAGTGAAGGATAAAAATATATGAAAACCAATAGCATTTTTATATACTAATAACAAACTATCTAATTTTTTTAGATAATTTTAGATAATTTAGATAATTTATCTAAATTTTTTAGATAATTTTAGATAATTTAGATAATTTTTTTAGAAATCTAAATTATTTTATATACTAATAACAAACTATCTAAACTGAGAGAAAAAATCCCATGTACAATAGTATAAAAACAATAGCATATATAGAAATAAATTTAACTGAAGAGGTAAAAGATCTGCATACTGAAAACCATAAGACATTGATGATAGAATGTGAAGCTACAGGGATCCCTGGGTGGCTCAGCAGTTTGGCCCTTGCCTTCAGCCCAGGGCGTGATCCTGGAGTCCTGGGATTGAGTCCCACATCAGGCTCCCTGCACGGAGCCTGCTTCTCCCTCTGCCTGTGTCTCTGCCTCTGTGTGTGTGTATTTCATGAATAAATAAATAAATAAAATCTTTTAAAAAAACAAGAATGTGAAGCTACAAAGTAATGGAAATATCTCATGTTCATGAATTTGAAAAAATTAATGCTGTTAAAATATTCATAACACTCAAAGCCATCCTGGATTCACTTCAATCTCTACCAAAATTCCAATGACATTTTTTTCACAAAATAGATAAAACAATACTAGGATATACATGGAAACAAGCAAATAAAATAGCTGAGTAGCCAAAATGATTCTGAGAAAGAAAAACAAAACTGGAGGCATCACACTTTTTTATTTCAAACTATATTCTGAAGCTATAGTTATAAAAACAATAATGGTGTTGGCATAAAAACAGACACGAAGACCAACATAACAAAATCAAGATGCCAGAAATTGACTCATGCATTTGCAGTAAACTGACATTTAATAAGTGAGCAAAAAATACTGAATGGAGAAAGAAGAGTCACTTCAATAAATGTAGAGAAAACGGAATATTCACTCATGGAGAAAAAAATAAAATTGGACCCTTATCTTATACCACTCAAAAAATTAACTCAAAATGGATTAAAAGCTTAAATATAAGATGTAAAACTGTCAAACTTTTAGAAGAAAACAGAGGAAAACTTCCTTGACATTGGTCTTGGTAACAATATTTTTCACATCACACCGAAAGCACAAGCAACAAAAGTAAAAATAAAATGGACTATATCAAACTAAAAAATTTCTGCACAGAAAAAAAAAAACACACACACACACACAAAATGAAAAGGTATCCTATAGGATGGAAGAAAATATTGGCAAACCATATAATTAACAAGAAGTTATTATTCAAAATATGTAAAGACCTCAAGCAACTCAATAACAATTATAATTAATAATAATAATAATAATAAAAGTAATTTAAAAATGGGCAAAGGATCTGAGAAGATAATTTTGCAAAGAAAACATACAAATGGCCAACCAGTATATGAAAAGATACTCACCATGACTGACCAAGTAAATGCAAATCAAAATCACAAGATGTCACCTCATACCTGTTAGCATGGCTACCATGAAAAATACAAGAGATTACATTTGAGGACCATTTGAATGGTAAATGGTTTTCCAACCTTTTATTTTCAGGCTGTAGGTGTCTTTATGTCTAAAATGAGTCTCTTGTAGACAGCAAATAGATGGGTCCTGCTTTTTTATCCAGTCTGAAACCCTGTGCCTTTTGATGGGGTCATTAAGCCCATTCACATTCAGAGTTACTATTGAAAGATATGAGTTTAGAGTCATCTTGATATCTATTCAATCATTGTTTTTGTGGATTGTTCCACTGGACTTCTTCTTAAAGGGGAATTTTAAGAGTCCCCCTTAAAATTTCTTGCAGAGCTGGTTTGGAGGTCGCATATTCTTTCAGTTCCTGCCTGTCTTGGAAGCTCTTTATCTCTCCTTCTATTCTGAATGAGAGCCTTGCTGGATAAAGTATTCTTACTTGCATGTTCTTCTCATTTAGGACCCTGAATATATCCTGCCATCCCTTTCTGGCCTGCCAGGTCTCTGTGGAGAGGTCTGCTGTTAACCTAATACTTCTCCCCATATAAGTTAGGGATTTCTTGTCTCTTGCTGCTTTAAGTATCTTCTCTTTATCTTTGGAATTTGCAAGCTTAACTATTAAATGTCGAGGTGTTGAATGGTTTTTATTGATTTAAGGGGGGGATCTCTCTATTTCCTGGATCTGAATGCCTGTTTCCCTTCCCAGATTAGGAAAGTTTTCAACTATGATTTGTTCAAATACATATTCTGGTCCTCTGGCCCTTTCGGCGCCCTCGAGAATCCCAATTAAAAGTAGGTTTTTCTTACTCAGACTTTCACTTATGTCCCTTGATCTATCCTCATGATCTTTTAATTTTTTGTCTCTTTTTTCCTCAGTTTCCCTCTTTGCCATCAACTTGTCATCTGTGTCACTCACTCATTCTTCCACCTCATTAATCCTTGTCGTTAGGAGCTCTAGTTTGGATTGCATCTCATTCAATTGACTTTTAATTTCTGTCTGATTGGATCTAAATTCTGCAGTCATGAAGTCTCTTGAGTCCTTTATGCTTTTTTCTAGAGCCACCAGTAGCTCTATCATAGTGCTTCTGAATTGGCTTTCTGACATTGAATTGTAATCCAGATTTTGTAACTCTGTGGGAGAGAGGACTATTTCTGATTCTTTCTTTTGAGGTGAGGTTTTCCTTCTAGTCATTTTGCTCAGTGCAAAGTGGCCAAAAACAAGTTTTATTGGGAAAAGGAGAAAAAGAGAGGAGAGAAAGAAGGAAAGAAAAGAGAAAAATAAAAAAAGGAAGAAAAAAGGAAAAAAGAGAAGAAAAAGAGAAAGAAAAAGAAAGGGGGAAAAGGGTGGGAGAAGCAATCAGAAATCAAAAAGAAAAAAAAAACACGGGGGAGTATCTTCTGTTTCTGTATACTTTAAGTCCCTTGACTTACCCTGGAATTAACAAGGCAGGAAACCACAAATGTTGGAGAGGATGCAGAGAAAAGGGAACCCTCTTACACTGTTGGTGGGAATGTGAACATTATTGTGAACATTTTTTTTTAAATATTTTATTTCTTTATTCATGAGAGACACAGACAGAGAGGCAGAGGGAGAAGCAGGCTCCATGCAGGGAGCCCAATGCGGGACTCTATCCTGGGACCCCAGGATTACACCCTGGGCCAAAGGCAGGCGCTAAACCGCTGAGCCACCCAGGGATCCCCAGGTTTTATTTATTTATTTTTTTCTTTGTTTATTCATGAGAGACACCGAGAGAGGCAGAGACAGAGGCAGAGGGAGAAGCAGGCTCCATGCAGGGAGCCCGACGTGGGACTCGATCTCGGGACTCCAGGATCGCAACCAGAGCAGCCACTCTGGAAAACTGTGTGGAGGTTTCTCAAAGAGTAGGACCTGCCCTACGACCTAGCAATTGCACTGTTGGGGATTTACCCCAAAGATTCAGATGCAATGAAACACCGGGACACCTGCACCCCGATGTTTCTAGCAGCAATGTCCGCAATAGCCAAACTGTGGAAGGAGCCTCGGTGTCCATCGAAAGATGAATGGATAAAGAAGATGTGGTTTATGTATACAATGGAATATTACTCAGCCATTAGAAACGACAAATACCCACCATTTGCTTCAATGTGGATGGAACTGGAGGGTATTATGCTGAGTGAAGTCAGTCGGAGAAGGACAAACATTATATGTTCTCATTCATTTGGGGAATATAAATAATAGTGAAAGGGAATATAAGGGAAGGGAGAAGAAATGTGTGGGAAATATCAGAAAGGGAGACAGAACATAAAGACTCCTAACTCTGGGAAACGAACTAGGGGTGGTGCAAGGGGAGGAGGGCGGAGGGTGGGGGTGAATGGGTGACGGGCACTGAGGGGGGCACTTGACGGGATGAGCACTGGGTGTTATTCTGTATGTTGGTAAATTGAACACCAATAAAAATAAATTAAAAAAATAAAAAAGTAAATACAACAAAAAAAAGAGAAATTTTAAATATTTTGAACTAAAGAGTGAAAATACAACTCAAAATTGTAAGATGAAACAAAAGGACTATTTGAGGAGAAATTTATAGAATTTAATACATGTGTTTGAAAATAAAAAAAGATATAATAGATCAAAAAATGATGATTCAATCTGTTCCTCTTTCTGATCCTGAGTGTTGAGGAGGCAAGTTGAAATGGTATCATTTTATTCAGTGCTTGCTATATTTATTTTTTTGAAGTATAACTAAATACAATGTTATATTAGTTTCAACTGTAAGATATGTTAATTTGACAATTCTATACATTACTCAGTGTTCACCATAACAAGTGTAGTCATCATCTGTCACTATACAATGCTATTACAATATTATTGACTATATTTCCTATGCTGTACTTTTCATCTCTATGATTTACTTATCTTTAATTTTTTCTAATTTTTATTTAAATTCTAGTTAGCATATAGTGTAATATTGTTTTCAGGAGTGGTATTCAGTGATTCATCATTTACATATAACACCCAATGCTAAACACAAGTGCTCTCCTTCATACCCATCACCTGTTCAGGCCATCTTCCGGCCAACTACCTTCCACAAATCCTCAGTTTGTTCTCTATTGTTAAGAGTCTCTTATGGTTTGTTTCTCTCTCTTTTTTCCCCTTCCCCTATGTGTTCATCTATTTTGTTTCTTAAATTCCTCATATGGGTGAAATTATGCTATTTATCTTTCTAAGTGAATTATTTCTTGTAGCATTACAATGGACCCTCTTGGTCCATCCATGACATTGCAAACGGCAAGATTTCAATTTTTTGATGACTAATATTCCAGTGTATGTATGTGTATATATATATATATATATATATATATATATATATATGTATATATATACATATGTATAGTATATATGGAGAAAATCAGTATAAAGATATATATATAGATATAGAGATAGATAGATAGATAGATAGATAGATAGATAGATAGATAGATAGATATATGCCACATCTTTTCCATTCATCAATCAATGGACATTTGGGGTCTTTCCATAACTTGGCTATTGTTCATAATGTTGCTATAAATATTGGGGTGTGTGTACCCCTTCAAATCAGTATTTTTGTATTCTTTGGGAAAATAACCAGTAATGCAATTTCTGGGTCATAGGGTAGTTCTATTTTTAACTTTTTAAAAACCTCCACACTATTTTCCATAGTGGCTGCACCAATTTGCATTTCCTACAAAAGGTAAGAGGCTTCTCCTTTCTCTACATTCTCACCAACATCTGTATTTCCTGTGTTACTAATGTGAGCCATTCTGATAGGTGTGAGGTGGTATCTCATTATGGTTTTGATTTGTATTTCCCTGATAATGAGTGATGGTGAACATCTTTTCATGAGTCTGTTAGCCATCTGGATGTCTTCTTTGGGAAAACATCTATTCATTTCTTCTGCCCATTTTTAAATTGGATTATTTGATTTGAGGTTCTGGATTTGATAAGTTCTTTATATATTTTGGATACTAACCCTTTAACAGGTATATCTTCTCCCATTCAATAGGATGCCTTTTAGTTTTGTTGATTGTTTCCTTTGCTGTGCAGAAGCTTTTTATTTTGATGAAGTTCCAATAGTTCATTTTTGCTTTATTTTCCCTTGCTTATGGAAATATGTCCAATAAGAAGAAGCTTTGGCTGTGGTTGAAGAAGTTCCTGCCTGTGTTCTTCTCTAGGATTTGGATGTCTTGCTGTTTCACATTTAGGTTTTTCATTCATTTTGAATTTATTTTTGTGTATGTTCTAGGAAAGTGGTTCGTGTTCATTTTTTTAGTATTACTGTCCAGTTTTCCCAATACCATTTGTTGAAGACACTGTCTTTTTCCCACTGGATATACTTTGCTGCTTTGTTGAACATTAGTTGACCATATAGTTTCTGGGTTTCCTATTCTGTTTCATTGATATATGTGTCTGTTTTTGTACCAGGACCATAGTGTCTTGATGACTATAACTTTGTAATATAGCTTGAAGTCCAGAATTGTGATGCCTCTAGCTTTATTTTTCTTTTTCAAGGTTGCTTTGGCCATTTGAGGTCTTTTGTGGTTCCGTACAAATTTGAGGATTGTTTGTTCTAGCTCTGTGAAAAATACTGGTGGTATTTTGATAGAGATTGCATTAAATGTGTAGATTGCTTTGGTTACTGTAGATATTTTAACAGCAATCGTTCTTCTATGAACATGGAATGTCTTTCCATTTTTTTGTGTCATCTTCAATTTATTTCATAAGTGTTCTATAGTTTTCAGAGTGCAGATCTGTTATCCCTTTGTGAGGTTTATTCCTAGGTATCTTATGGCTTTGGGTGCAAATGTAAATGGGATCAATTCCTTTATTTCTCTTTCTAATGCTTCATTATTGGTGTACAGAAATGTAACAAGTTTCTGTACATTGATTTTATATGCTGTGACTTTACTGAATTCATGTATCAGTTCTAGTAAGTTTTTGGTGGAGTCTTTTGGGTTTTCTACATAAAATATCATGTCTGCAAATAGAGAAAGTTTGACTACTTTCTTGCCCATTTGGATGCTTATTTCTTTTTCTTATCTGATTGTTGAGGCTTGGTCTTTCAGTACTATGCTAAATAACAATGGTGAGAGTGGATGTCCCTGTCTTATTCCTGACCATAGAGGAAAAGCTCTTAGCTTTTCCCCACTGAGAATGCTATTAGCTGTGGGTTTTTCAGATATGGCTTGCACAATGTTGAGGTATGTTCCCTCTAAACCTACTTTGTTGAGAATTTTTATCAAGAATGGATGTTATACTTTGTTAAATGCTTCTTCTGCATCATTGAGAGGATCATATGGTTCTTTTCTTTCTTTTTTAATGTGATGTATCATGTTAATTGTTTTGGGAATATTGAACCACACTTGCAGCTCAAGGATAAATCCCAATTGATTGTACTGAAAAATTCTTCTAATATATGGTTGGAATCAATTTGCTAGTATCTTCTTGAGAAATTTTGCATTTAACTGGAAGTTTGTACCCTTTATATATTTCACCAATTTCCCCCTCCTACCTCCCCTCTGGGGACTATGCTTTATATTGTGAATTGCAAACTGTTCCACAAGTTCCCAGTATTCCACTACAGTATTTTAGTGGATACTGACAAAACAAACAAACAAACAAACAAGAGGCAGCTCCAGTTTTATCTTTTTATATATTGGTACTGAATAATTTAAGTAAAAAAAAAATCCCTGACGTGAAATTTTTTTGAAAACCACTGGGTTTTTTTTTTAAGATTTTATTTATTCATTTGAGACAGAGGGATACAGAGAGAGAGAGAGAAGAGAGCATGAGCAGTGGTAGAGGAGGAGTGAGGAAAAGCAGACTCCCCCCTGAGCTGGAAGCCTGCCCCGGGGCTCAATCCCAGGATCCAGATATCAGGATTTGAGCCGAAGTTAGATGCTTAACCATCTGAGCCACCCAGGTGCCCCTGAAAACCACTGTTTTAGATCAGAATGACAAACTTTCTGTAGAGAGCTAAATAGTAAATATTTTAGGCTCTGCAGGTCTAAAATATCTATCACAACTACTAATATTCTATCACAACTACTATCATGACAATCCCACTCTGCTGTGGTAGCATGATAGTAGGCAAAGAAAAATACTTAAATAAATGGGTGTGATGTGTTCCAATAAAACTTTATATGGATAACTGAAATTTGGATTTCATATGATTTTCATATGTAACAAAATATTCTTTTCTTGACTTATTTTCAACAGTATATAAACATGAATATGTAAAATGTAAATATAAGAGCCATCCTTACCTTGAAGGCTATACAAAACAAAGCAAAACAAACAAACAAACAAACAAAAAACAGGTAGTGGGCTTGATTTGGTACAGAATTGAAGGGTCAGATGTTTCCTACATTAAACAAAATGATGTGTTTTTTAGACAAGATCCACAATCTAATAAGTATTTCTACATTTTTGTTCTAAAGTACCTCTCAAATGAACAATATACTTCATGTCAAAAGCTTGACAAACTAGCTATTAAAATTCCATATTGTCCCTGGTGATATTGGGCCATGTAGAGTAGTAAGTTTACACATCAGCATTATTGTTGGAAAACATGAAAGAATCAGACGTTTAGCTTGCAAAGATAAAATTGTAGATTTGGTAAGACCGCATGAGAACTGAATGGACTGTAAAGATGATTTATATATAATTTCATATGTCTAAAAGCTTAAAGGTACAATCCACAATTAGGGCATGGACAAATACTCTTAATTCAAGACTGATGAAACTAAGCAAAGCAGTTCTCATGGACACAAAGACAAGATTAAGAAAGGAGTCAATAAAACATTTTAAAATGTTACTATCATGGCTTAAGACTGTACCTGATGAACTTCCTTGGAGTGTGGGTGAAACTTGGTACCTGCTTCTAGTCAATAGAATATAGTAAAACTGAAGGGATTTTTAAAAGAAATATAGAATTTATTTATATTCATGGTAAGATAGTTTCACATTTTGTACATGGTTACCAGAAGAGATATAACACTCTCAGAGTTTAACATGGCATTATATTGCTATCAAACATTGCTTATGCTGTGTGAGTTGGGAAAAACTTATTTCTCCCTTTAAAATATTTAAGGGTCAGTTTCCAAAAGGTAATTTTACCACTTATTTTTCTGTTTAAGAAACTGGGAACATTCTGAAATAAACCTCAAAGGGGTGGAGGGTGAGGGGAAGCACACACACCTGGCTCATTCATACTCCCGCTGAAGACACTGTGATTTTGTTGTTGTTGTTAAAGGCTCTCCTGTTTGAAAATACGTTTCAGTACAAAATCAAATCAGTAGATAGGAGAGGCACTGGATATAAATCTTTAGTGTGCAAACAAGGAAAACTTAAAACTTTATCACCAATTGCCAGCTAGAGTGTTCATTCAAAATTCGCCTACATAAAAGTGCACACACACAGAAACCTGCACTTCCTTTTCTTTGGTAAAGCTTACCAAATAGTAGTTCTCTTCTAACACACTAGTAAAAAAATATTTATACTTGCTTTCAACTTTCAGATCAAGTGGCCACAAATTCCTTCTTCTCTCCTAAATACCATCCTTCATTTTTTTTTCCGAACTTGCAGTAGAACATAAGTGCAGTGGTAACCTTGAACAGATGTTTAATCCTGCTGTTTAAGTGATTGAAGGGGGAGAGGGAGCAGTGAGATAGTTAATCATGAAAAGAGCTTAGGGTTTTTTTGAGAATTACCATATCAACAAAGTCCTAAACACAGTGAGTTTTGAAGATGTAATTAAAATTTCAAGTGAGTTGATGCTAAGTTAATCAAAAATAGATTATTTTGGCTGGGCTTGACTTAATCAGGTGAAAGCTCTAAAAAGATCATCTGGATCCTCCCTAAAGGGAGAGACAATCTGCAGCAAGATAGCGGAAGAGTAGGGTCCCCAAGTCACCTGTCACCACCAACTTACCTAGATAACTTTCAAATCATCCTGAAAACCTAGGAATTCGGCCTGAGATTTAAAGAGAGAACAGCTGGAACGCTACAGAGAGGAGTTTCCGCTTCTAACAAGGTAGGAAGACGGAAAAAAAGAATACATACATACATACATACATACGAATCAAGTGGGAGAGGGACCCCCCGCAAGGGGCCAGGCTAAGAGGATCAGCGATAGCCTCCAGGACAGGAAAGACCAGTCCCAGAGAAGCAGGAACTTTAAATTCCCCAGAGGAAAAGGTGCTTGCAGGGAACTTGGGCAGTATCCCAGGAGGGGCAGTGGAGCCTCCAGGTTCCTGGGGTCACTAACAAAGGAAGTGCACCCCGGGGGAGAGCGCCCCACTGACCGTGGGCCTAGGGCGGCAAAGGGCTGGATTGCGCACCCGGTGGAGCCTCGGGAGAAGCTCAGGCAGCGGCTCCAGAAGGAGGAAGCTTCACGGCCCCAGGAACGCGATTCCAGTGTTGCAGGACCTGGATCCCAGGGAGCCAGGGTACACAGCCCAGGAGACTGCGCCCCTCTCGGGACAGGTGGAGGCCGAGATGGCACAGGACAGTGAGGACTCTCCAGCCACTCTGTGCCCCAAGATGTGCAGATCAGTGCCTCCTACTGCTGGAGCATCCAGGCCAGTGCAGACTGGGAGCTGCAGTAGTTACTGCGAAAGCTGACTCCTGGGCTGGAGAGCTGGGCGCCAACAGTGGGATTGTTCCTCCTGGTGTCACCCTGTGCCTGGGATGGAACAGGGCCGCCAGGGAACACAGGCCTCATGGGGTAAACAGCTCCCACTGAGCCGTGCACCTGGCAGGGGGCAGGGCAGCTCCCTCAGGTGAACACACCTAAGAATCAGCACAGCAGGCCTCTCCCCCAGAAGACCACCTGGAAAGACAGGGAAAGAGCAGGTTCTTGACCAAGCAACGCTGGAGAGCTCCAGGGGAAGTTGAGGGTATAGAACCAGAGGATACCCTGCCTTGTTTCTTTGTTTCTCTGTTTTTGTGTCTTTGTTTTTTCTTTTTTTTCTTTGCTTGAACTACATATAGTGAATGGGGTATTATATATTACATGAACATCAAAGACAGTAAAGAGTCAAGGATAATCTTTAAAAAAAAAAGGTAATCTGAATAATCCTAACCTAAGGGCTGTGAAAATTATGATAAATTTAAGAAGAGAAGCTAATTTAAGAAAAAAAAGCTATCAACTTCAGTTGTAAATCTGCTTATTATTTATTCAAGTAGAAATGGTATATATAGGCCACTGTGAACAGATCAATGGTTATGACTAGATATGGAAATTTTGAAGTTTTCAGTAAAGATGGATTATCTGAAGCCATTTTATTTATTGGATTATTTATTTATGAGATTATTTAATTTTGGGGATTATCGAGAATTCAAGAGAATAAAGGCAGCTGAAAAAAAAGAGTGGTGAAAATGCAGCATCAAGATAAGGTCTATATATAGTGATGGGATGATGAGAAGTTAAAAAAGAAAAATAAGAAGTTACAGTCAGGAAAAGAGGAGAAATAAGAATGTATGATTTGTAAGAAATATAAGAAAGAAGGAGATTTCATAAAGACAAGGGTAATCAGCTTTGTCAAATAAAATACAAAGGTCAAAAAGTGTAAAGAACAAAAATGATTAGAATTAGCATAAAAGACATGAAGGAAAACCTCAAGGAAGTGATTAGGACAAAAACGACATGGGCTTTTAAGAATAGTATGTGTGGTGAAGAAATGAAAGTAATAGCTTATAGACTTTGCTATCTGAACAGTGAAGAAGAAAAAGCATGTTAAGAGGAATAAACCACAGATTCATGTGTTTATTTTTGTAAATAAAAGATTTATGTGTACTGAAAGAAGTAAAATAGAGGAATAATGACTTTTAGAATGATGAGATAATCTCACTTACTTTCAAATAAAATTGAGTATAAAGCTAAAAGCAAAACCAAAGCACATTTTGGCTTCCCATTTTGAACAGGTATGATTTACTTCAAAATCCTGGGTTACCCTGAAATAAACCATCCTTGAACTGGAAGCCCCCCTCACCAATTCTCTAACACACCAGTTAAGCTAAGTCTGTTCTCCCTTATAACATTGGACCTAAATATGAGAAGATCCAAAGTCTGTGAGGTTTTTTACTGAACCATATGGTTAAAATGATGTTAATAAATTTATAAACATTTTAAATTTATTAGTTATATATTTAAAATGCCTTTTTCAGGGAGCCTGGGTGGCCCAGTCATTTCAGCATCTGCCTTTGGCTCAGGTCATGATCCCAGGGTCCTGGGATCAAGTCCCTCATCAGGCTCTTTGCTTAGTGAGGAGCCTGCTTCTCCCTCTCCCTCTTCTGCAGCTCCTCATGCTTGTGCTCTCTTTCTCTCTCTCTGTCAAATAAATAAATAAAATCTTTTTAAAAAATGCCTTTTTGATGTCATGTCCTTATTTCACTTACTCCTCCCACTTTCTCTAACTTGCTCACTCCTGCACCTCCACCAATTTCCAATAAAAATAGAATATATGTTACCCATTAGGGAAGAAGATGATTCAAAGAGGCTTTATGGGTCAAAAATATGTTTGCCACCAATTTTAGTGTCATCCAAACTTTCAACATTAGACATTCATTTTTTGGACCTCAAAAAGTTTTTATTTTCTTGGAAACTCTCAAATAGTGAATATATTAAATTATTTTCCTTTTACAGCAAGAAGTTAAATGAGTCTCTCTTTGGGTAGTACTGATGCCTGGGGGAAAAATGGGACACAGGATTTATGAGATGGAAAATATCCCTGGGGGAGAAAGGCAAGAAAATATTGGAAAATCTGAGATATAATCTATCCAGCTCTGTCCTCAGTATTCCACAAATATACGTGCTTGTAATTTTTATTTTCTTAAACTTGTTCCTCCTTACAGCCTCATTCTGTATCGTTTATATACACAAGGTGCAGTGCAATGATAGAAGACTCCAGAAAGTGAAAAGGACTGTAATAAAGATCCCATATTTGGGCATTTTCATTTTAACAAAAGAAACTGGGGTCCCACTCTCTCCAACCCCTTAGACCCTCCCTCCATCTCTTCCAGTCCATCTTCAAAGTTTCACTTCCTTCCCCACCCTGCCCAATCCTCTTTGTTGCCAACACCCTCTAATCTCTGAATCCCTCAAGTTCTGCTCCACCATCTCTTTTCAGCACCTACATTAGGTCAACTTAAAACATCTCCTAAACCTGGAGAAAATCACTTAGAGTACAAATGTTTGCTGTTAAAAAATGTGCTTCCTTCAATTTTACCGGGACACTCATTGCTAATTTGGTTTTCCTTCATTGTTTCATGTCAGTTCCCACTTTACTTCTTCACAATGGGAACCAACAAGTACTCCCAAAGCCCAGTGTCCTTGCTATCTGCAGACAATCTGACCTCATATTTCACAGGGAAAAATAATACTACCATGAAAAAAACTACTACATACACATTTGCTTATCTGTAACTACAACTCATCTTCTTTCCCTCAATCCAAAATAAATAGCTCTCTTTCTATTCACAGTTATTCTTCCAGTTGTGCTATTAACTCATTCCCCTTAAATCCTCCACCAGAAATTGGACCTTACTTTATCAGTATTTCTCATTTACACTCTCTTCTCAATCTTTCATCTTTTTCTACCATGTTGCCTATAAACACACTCAACTTCCTGTAGCTATTAACATTTTTTCTACTTCAATATAATGTTAACAAGCCATAAAACAGAGTACTTAAAATATGCTACACACCTTTTAAAGTCGTTAACTTAAACTCATTTAAATCTCATAACTAATTTATGGCATAATTCACTACTATTACCATTAGTTCCCAGATGGGAAAACAAAAGTACAGAGAGGTCAGAAAAGTTGTTCAAGATTGTACTGCCAGTAAGTGGAAAGATGGGCTTCAAATATAGACTGTCAGGGTCCAGATTGATTTTTCTGTATGGTGTTAGAAAGTGCCCCAGTTTCATTCTTTTACATGTTGCTGATGAGATTCCCCAAACCAATTGTTGAAGAGCCTGTCTTTTTCTCACTGGATTTTTGTTCCTGCTTTGCCAAAGATTAATTGACCAAATAGTTGTGGGTTCATTTCTTGTTTTTTTATTCTGTTCCACTGATCAGTATGTTTATACTTGTGCTGGTGCCATACTGTTTTGATTACTACAGTTTTGGAGTCTATCTTCAAATCTGGGATTGCGATACAACCAACATTGTTTTTCTTTTTCAAATTGCTTTAGCAGTTCAGGGTCTTTTGTGGTTCCATACAAATTTTAGGATTGTTCTACTTCTGTGAAAAATGCTGTTGGTATTTTGATAGGGATTGCATTAAATGTGTAGATTGCTTTGGATAATATAGACATTTAAAAAAATTGTTCTTCCAATACATAACCATGATATTTTTCCATTTCTTCCTATTATTAATTTCATTCATCACTGTTTTATAGTTTTCAGAGTAGAGATCTTTTACCTCTTTGTATAGCTTTATTCCTAGGTATCTTATGTTTTTTGGTACAATTGTAAATGGTATTGGTTCTTTGATTTCTTTTTGTGCTGCTTAATGAAAAATGCTCTATATTGGTGTATAGAAATGCAACAGATTTCTGCATGTTGATTTTATCTCTTGAGACATTACTGAATTCATACATCAGTTCTAGCAATTTTTGGTGGAGAATTTTGGGTTTTCTATATAGTATCATATCTGCAAATAATGAAGGTTTTACTTCTTTCTTTACATTTTGGATGCATTGTATTTCTTTATGTTGTCTGCTGTGGCTAGGGCTTCCAGTACTATGTTAACTAACAGTGGTGAGAGTGGGCATCTCTGTCTTTTTCCCAACAATAGAGGAAAAGCTCTCAGGTTTTCCCCAAAGAGGATGATATTATCTGCAGGTTTTTCATATATGGCCTTTATTTGTTGAGTGAGGTTCCCTATAATCCTACTTTGTTAGGCATTTTTATCATGAATGGATATTATACTATGTCAAATGCTTTTTGTACATCTATTGAGAGGATCATATGGTTCCTATCCTTTCTTTTATTAATGTGGTGTATCACATTGACTTATTTGTGAATATTGTAATATCCTTGCATCACAGAGATAAATCCCACTTGATCTTGGTGAATGATGCTTTTAATGTACTGTTGGATTCCATTTGGTAGTATTTTATTGAGAATGTTTGCATACATGTTCATTAGAGATATTAGCCCGTTCTCCTTTTTAGTGAAGTCTTAATCTGCTTTTTTGTATTGGGGTAATGCTGCCCTCATAGAATGAATTTGGAAATTTCCTTCCATTTCTTTTTTTTTTTTTTTGAATAGTTTGAGAAGAATAGGTATTAACTCTTTAAATATTTGGTATAATTCCCCTATGAAGCCATCTGGCCCTGGACTTCCATTTGTTGGAATATTTTTAATTAATGATTTAATTTCTTTGCTGGTTAATGACCTGTTCAAGTTTTCAATTTCTTCCTGTTTCAGTTTGGTGGCTCATATCTTTCTAGGACTTTATGCACTTCTTCCAGTCTTTCCAGTTTTTTAGTATATCATTTTTCATAAGATTTTCTTGTAATTGTATTTCTGTGGCGTTGGTGTTTTTTTCTTCTTTCTCACTTATGACTTTATTTAGGCTCTTCCTCTTTTCTTTTTGATAGGTCTGGCAAGGGAGTTAACAATTTTATTTTATTTTTTTCAAAGAACCAACTCCTGGTTTCATTGATCTGTTTTGTTTTGTTTTTAGTTTCTCTATCATTGATTTCTGTTGGTTTAGGCTTCATTTGTTGTTCTTTGTGTAGCTTCTTTAGGTGTAAGGTTAGGTTTTTACTTGAGATTTTCCTTCCTTCTTGAGATAAGCTTGTACTGCAGTATACTTCCCTCTTAGTACTGATTTAGTTGCATCCCAGAGGTTTTGTACTGCTGAGTTTTCAATTTCATTTTGTCCCAAGTATTTTTTTAATTTCTTCTTTGATTTCTAGATGACCCATTCATTGTTTAGCAGCATTTTTTTTTTTTGTTTAGCAGCATATTGTTTAAACTCCATGTATTTGTGGTCTTTCCAAATTTTTTTCTTGTGGTTGAATTGAAGTTTCATAGTGTGTGGTCAGAAAAGATGCATGGTATTATCTCCATCATTCTATACTTGCTGAGGCCTGATTTGCAACCTAGCATGTGATCTCTTCTGGAGAATTTCCATGTGCACTTGAAAAGAATTTGTATTCTGCTATTTCAGGATGGATTGTTATGAATACATCTATTAGGTCTATCTGGTCTAGTGTGTCATTCCAAGCCTTTGTTTCCTTGTTGATTTTCTGCTTAGATGATCTCCCCACTGATATAAGTGGGGTATTAATGTCCCTACTATTGATGTATTATTATCAAGGACTTCCTTATATTTGTTATTCATTGTTTTATATATTTGGGTGCTCCAATGTTGGGGACATAAATATTTACAGTTATTAGATATTCTTGTCAAATAGTTCTCTTTATTATGATACAGTGCCTTTCTTCATCTCTTATTATTAGTCTTTGGTTTAAAGTCTAGTTCATCTCATAGAAGTGTGTTACTCCAGCTTTCTTTTGACATCCATTTAGGTGATAAATCTTTCTTAACCTCACTACTTTCAATCTTCAAGTGTCTTTTGACCTAAAATGAGTCTCTTGTAGACAGCAGATAGACAAGACTTGTTTTTATATCCATTCTGACACCCTGTGTCTTTTTTTTTGGGGGGGGGGACGTTCAGTGCATTTACATTCTGAGTAATTACTGATAGATATGGATGTAGTGCCATTTTATTACTTGTTTTTTCATTGTTTTTGGAGACTTTCTCTGTTTCTTTCATATTGCTTTCCACCTAAAGAGTCCTCTTTAATATTTCTTGCGGGGCTGGTTTAACAGTCAAAACTCATTTCTCTTTTGTCTGTGAAACTCTTCATCTCTCCTTCTATTCTGAATGATAGCCTTGCTGGATAGGATTTTTTCGCTGCATAATCTCCCTACTCATCACGTTGAATATATCATGCAACTCCCTTCTGGCTTGTCAAATTTCTGCTCAGAAGTCTTCAGCTAGCCTTGTGGGTGCTCCCTTATAAGTGGGGGACTTCTTTTGTCATACTCCTTTTCAGATTTTTTTCTTTATCACTATATTTTGCAAATTTAACTACAACATGCCTTGATGTTGGCCTTCTTTCAGATTCTGCTGGGAGTGCTCTGTGCCCCTTGGATCAAGAGGTCTGTTTCCTTCTCCAGAATAGGAATGTTTTCAACATTATTTCCTCAAATACATTTTTGCTCCCTTTTCTCTCTCTTCTGGGACTCCTATAATATGAATTTTATTTCATTTGATGGAGTCACTGAATTCCCTAAGTGTATTCTCATGTCACATAGTTTTTCTTTCTCTCTTCCTTTCAGCTTCATTACTTTCCATTACTTGGTCTTCTATAGCACATATTTGTTCCTTTGCTTCCTCTGTCTTTGTGTTCATGCATCAACTCTGTTTCAAATCTTAGTTATTGCATTTTTCATTTCTGTATGATGCTTTCTAACTCTTTTCTCTCTGCAGTAAGGACCTTCCTGTTGCCTTCCATTCCTTTCTCAAGCCCAGTGAGTATCCTTTTGATTGTTTCTTTAAATTCTCCTTCAGGCATGTTATTTATATATACTTCACTTAGATCTCTGGCCATGACCTATTCTTGCTTCATTCAGGATGAATTCTTCCATCTTTGAATTTTGTCTAAGTATCTGTCTTCTTTTCTCTATTGGAAAAACCTGTTACATTTTCTGCTTCTGAAAATAATGGCCTCACGAAGAAAAGATCATGCAGTTCCCAGACCTGGCGCTTCAGGGACTGTCTCTGGTCTATGTTGTGTACACTCTCCTTATATGTTTTGGCTACTCTATCCTTCAGGCGAGTCATGTGCAAAAGGTCTTCTTCTCTGCAGTGGCCCTTAGCCAAAGTGCAACAAGTTTTAACTAGGTGTGTTTTGATTTGTTTGCTAAATGAAGCCTGATGCTAGCTCTACTATAACTGAAGCCTTGCAGAACTCCCTGGTTGTGAAACATGGTTTGGGCAAGTATTTCTGCTGCATTCTGGGAAGAGTCCTGTCATTCTGGAACTGAGGCAAATGTGACCAAAAACAGCAGTACCAGCAGAGTATAAGTTTGTGCTGTGCTGTTTAACCACAGGTGGCTCTGTGTTTATGTTGAGGGATAGGGGAAGGAAATGACACCAGCCAGCTCCTTTGTCCCCATAGAGGGGTCTCTGTGCCCACTACAATCAGAGAAGCACTCTGGGAAGAGTGAATAATCTACCTGTGTGTCCCAGGTATTTTTCAGATCATTGTCAGCCTCCAGGTTGTTTTTCTAGCTTCTCTGCAGGAGCAATGCAGTGTGCTCCACAATCTACCTCAGCCAGGTGTGTTGAGTTTTAAGTCTCCAGGCTTTAGGGACATGGTGTGGGCAGAGGCCTGCATTAGTCTCCTCAGGAGAGTCTTACTGTGCTGGAACTGAGGCAGGTTTGACCAGCTGTGGGACTTGGAACAAGTAGGCTAGGCAGTCAGTATGTGGTCAGGCTGCCCTCTGTAGGTGGTTCTGGGTTCATGTCGAGGGGTGAGGGAGGTAAGTGGTGCTAACTAGCTCCTTTGTCCTTGGATAGGTGTCTCCATGCCCACTAGCTCTCAGGGATAGTCTCCAAAAAGAGCAAACAATCTCTCCTCTGTGTGCCCCAGGTGTTCCTCAGATCACTGCTTACACCCTATACCCCCAGGTTGTTTCCCTGACTTATCTTTAAGAACAGAGCAGCACCCTCAGAGTTCTATCCCAACCAAGCCCACCAACCTTTGAAATCCTAGTCTTCAAGCCCCACTGGTTGCAAGAAATCACAAAAACCAGCCCTTATTTTCCCTGTCAATGGTCTTGGGGAACTGTTCTTCTCATACATTCTGTTGTGTGCTTTTTTCTTCCCCACCTTTCTCCACGACCAGGGCTCCCTCCCCTCCAAAAGACCCTCAATCCATTTCTCCCCCAAGCTACACACCTGTACTTCCTACCTTCTTTGATGAAGCCTCTTCTGTCCCTCTAGTTGTAGAGTTTGTTCTTTCAGTCCTCAGGTTGATTTCTCGGGTATTCCATATGATTTGATAGTTATCTAGCTGTGTTCAAGGGATGAGACAAGCCTGGGGTCCTCCTACTATACTGCCATGTTAGCTCTGCCTCCCTCACCAATATAAGTTTTGAAGTGAGAGACTCAGCTGCATTTCTATGGCCTAGCACTGTTCAATTTCAGAATAATGAAGCTCCTTAGAAAAGAGCTCAAGTAACATGTGGATAAAGATACACAGATGAGGGTAGAATAATCAGTAGAGGTCACCATTATTTGTGGAGGTGGCTGTTTTATATAATCCAGCTCAAGCACATGACAAGAGTCAGCTGAAAAACAGTCAGAAAGTTACCAAATGCTTCTGCTTTGTCAGTGGTAGGTAGTATGTCTGACAACAGTGAGACAAATTATTGCCTGGAAAGGTTCAGATAAGAGAACTGTTGATAGCAAAAGCCATCTGGGTTTTGTTTCTCTGTTTGAGCTCAAAACATAATGTTCCCAAGACTTTGGGATGGGTCTGCCAGATGTATGGGGCTCTTTCAGATTTTTATGTAAAATAGCGAACTGGGGTAAGGAATGCAACATTTGTTACTCTGTGCTGTAGCAGTTTTGGTTAACTAAGAGGAGAAAATCCAGCACATTGCTGATTTGGCATTGTCACCAGTGACAGTACAATACACAGTGCTTCTCATATGTGATGAATGTGGCTGGCTGAGATCATCAAAGAGCTTTACTATGGCCGTTATTTATTTCTTAGCCTTGAAAAAATGATGCCTTGGCTGGGCTACTTTGGATAGCTAAAGCTTAAGTATGCATAGTTGCAGCTCAAGCAGTTGAGCTTCCAACAGAAACTCATCCAAAGCATAGGCAGAGAAAAATAAAATAGTTGGGGGATGCAAACAAGATAGAATAAGGGTATCATAAAAGAGTAATTACCTCCAGGTAGTATTCAAGGTAAAGGAGGACATATCATAGAGGAGGTGCCTGTTGAAGGTAATTCATTAAAATAGATGACCCATAAGTCCAGGGAATAAAGTTTAGAGGTTAAGCAGATATGGATTTGAATCCTGCCCCTTTCATTTAATGGCTGTGTGGCTTTGGACAAGTCAATTAATCGCACTGAGGTTCTGTGATCTTACCTGTGAGATGGGAATAATAGTAATTATTTTCACACATGCTAGTTCTCTGTGTTTCAACTCTAAACATTTAGGACTCTATGTAGTTAATTGATCCAAATTTATTCCTTCCATCTCCAGGCTTATAATGGAGATCATACTCCACACATATAAGACATAAACATTTAACAGAGTGGGCACATGAACTGAGTTTTATTTTATTTTATTTTTAGGTTTTTAAAGCTTTTTCTGGATGCTCTTTGTCTATTTTTTTAAAATTTAAATTGAATTAACATATAGTGTATTACTAGTTTCAGAGGTAGAGTTTAGTAATTCATTAGTTGCTATAACATCCAGTGCTTGTAATCAGGTGTAAATGAGAGCCATTCCTCATTCCTAAGAGTAGGTTTAAATGGGAGGCAGAAATAAGGGCTCATAATATATTTATGGAGCAGTTATGACAAATAAGCACTGTGCTAGTATATATATATATATATATATATATATATATATATATACATATATATATATATATATTCATCAGCCTCCCCCAAGCTTTACTAAATAAAGGGAATTGTGCCTTTTTTACAGACTAGAAAGTGAAAGTTCAGACAATTTCATCTGGAGAATGAACTGAGATTCAAACCTAGGAATGATTGGTGTCCTAATCTGAGTTTTTTCTTTCTCCTTCAAAACAAATTTATTGGATCCTGAAAACAAATCTGTGAGGTAGGCATGTAGAGACCATTTTCTTTTAATGTCTGCATTTTTGGAGGAGGAAAAGTAAAAACCAGAAAAGTTTAGTGACATAATACAGTGAGTTTCAAAGCTAAAAATAGAATTTTGAATGATTCTTCTTACTACTCATCTCCCTCACAATAATTGGTTCTCCTTCCCAGTAAATTGGTAATGTTATCAAATATTCAAGCATAGAGCTTATCGGTATATTCCCAGGGTACATGCTCTGGCAGATGCTAGTGTAAACATTTAGTAGAAGGAAATAAAACTCACAAAAAATATCTTGAGAATCCATATTTTGAGATTTTAAGTTGTGATTATCCACCATTCTGAGTCATGCACTCTTACAAGGAAATACTGGAAGTAGTGGATTTTCCTACAAAAAAAAATATACATGCTTGGGACACCTGGGTGGCTTGGCAGTTGACCATCTGCCTTTGGCTCAAGGCATGATCCCAGGGTCCTCAATCGAGTCCCATGTTGGGCTTCCCACAGGAAGCCTGCTTTTCCCTCTGCCTATGTCTCTGCCTCTCTCTGTATGTCTCTCATCAATAAATAAATAAATAAAATATGTAAAATATATATGCATGCTTAACATTCCAAAAATGATTTCAGGGGTTTAACAAACATTCTGAGAAAATCTATTTTATAAATTGTTATCTTAAAGAAAGAAAAATTAACAGAACAACAAAGATACAGTCTCCAAAGTATTATATCACCCAGGAAGCTGTCTCAGAGTCATCCTGCCTTTATTGATCTCCATTTCTTCTTTTTTTTTTAATTTTTATTTATTTATGATAGTCACAGAGAGATAGAGAGAGAGGCAGAGACACAGGCAGAGGGAGAAGCAGGCTCCATGCACCGGGAGCCCGACGTGGGATTCGATCCCGGGTCTCCAGGATCGCGCCCTGGGCCAAAGGCAGGCGCCAAACCGCTGCGCCACCCAGGGATCCCCTCCATTTCTTCTTAACACCTAAAATATTTTTTCTATAGAGTTTAGCAATAATGGACGGTATTATGTACTCAGTTCTTATTATTTATAACATGCAGACATTTCTTATATCCCTTGCCTGACTGTGAGTGTCTTAAAGGTCGAGCCCTCATCAAAACCATCTTTGCATTACCTGATATCAATCTTCTGTAGCCTAAACTAGCATAACACTCTAGCTGAGTGATATGTGTACATATTTGAACTAAATTTACCACTCAGATCTTTTCTAAAGGAAAAACACTTTTCTATAGAAAAATAATTCAGAAGAACTTTCCTCACATTGACATATGAACTTATTTCTGTGTGCATAATTATGAAATAGCCTGGCAAAAATGGACAACTCTAAGAAATTTTGTATGGTTGTAATATATACTAGTAAAGAGAAAGCTTAATTTGTAACAAAAAAAAAAATCCTATCCTGATTACCTCAAAAAAAGTCTAAGGTTGAGGAGATTTCAAGAAAAAAATTTAAAATGGTCTTGTCTTATTTCTGGTGGATTTCTCTACAAGGGCTATCGTATTGGTTGGTAGTCAGATAATTAAGCTTAAATCCTGCATGCTACTTGTGTATAATACTGATCTCTGAAGTTCAGGTTTGCAAATTATAAAACAAGATACATATATTTTAGCTGAGGTGACTGCAAGCTAATAGTTCTCTGACATTGAGAAAAGTTGTTTAAGAACAAAATAGGCTAAAACCTATTTTGAGTAAAACCATATGGTACTAAATTGATAGAATTTATTAAAACAAGTTAGCATGGATATGAAATACAAGAGATGTAAAGAGTTGGCAAGACTTGGTCACCAACATCATTTAGTAGGAATGTAAAGTAACAGGATAGATTGAGCATAAATGAAGTTTTTGGCTTGTGTTACTAGCTGCTATTTATGAATATTTGTAATACAGAAGGAGGACCAGGCTTCTCAGTGGATAGCCAGGATTATGTATACTGTTTTGGACTTGTTGATTTGTAAATGCCTATGGGATGGTCAGACACAAATATCTGGGCCTGGAACTCAAAAAGAAAAGCCATATTTATTTTTTTTAATAAATTTATTTTTTATTGGTGTTCAATTTACCAACATAAGCTATAAATGGTAAATGACTGGCATAGAAGATGTAGCAAAGCCAATAAGTATAAATGAGATAAGGATAGTGATGATGATTGATGACAGTGGTGATGATGGTGGTGGTGGTGGTGATAGCAACAATAAAAACTAATACTCTTTGATCATCTTCTATATACCAGTCACTTTGTGTATTTTATATGCATTGTATAATTTGTTTCTCACAATATCTCTATGAGAGGAAGCAATTTGTTCAGGGCAATGAAGTTGGTTAATGATAGAACTTTAAATTCAAGACTTCTCGATTCCAGAACATCAGGAAACACAGATAACAGGACAGCAAAGAGTGCCGACATGGACAGAGGAGAAACAAACAAACAAACAAACAAAAATCTAGAGCATATAAGATGGTGGTGGACTAGTAGGAACCTAGGCTTGCCTTGTCCCACAAATACTACTAAATAGCCATCAAATCATCCTAAATACCCCAAGAAATTGATCTGAAGTCAGGCAGAACAAACTCCACAACTAAAGGTAGAGAAGAAGCCACTTTGAAGGTGGTAGAAAGTAAAGACAGTTTGGGAGATAAATAGATCATGGCCTTTGTAGAAGGGAGGGACATGTGGTCATGGAAAAGGACAAGATACAGACTTATATTCAGGGGAGCACATGCAGAA
This sequence comes from Vulpes lagopus, assembly GCF_018345385.1. Classification (NCBI taxonomy): domain Eukaryota; kingdom Metazoa; phylum Chordata; class Mammalia; order Carnivora; family Canidae; genus Vulpes; species Vulpes lagopus. The sequence continues at coordinate 60,946,116 of NC_054848.1, read as the reverse complement.
AATGAATCCCCATAGCAATTGGCTTTGAAAGCAAGAGGGGATGAATTTGACTTCTGGGCACCAATTGGGCTTAAACCCTAAAGTTTATGACCCCCCCTTTATAAGGGATCAGTGGGCTTGGCTCCAGGAGATCATGAAGATCATTGGGCTGCTCTTGGAAAGAAAGCAAGGTGAAACATTGACAAACATACAGCATGGAAACAGCAATCTGAAGAGTACCTGGGGCACACAATGAGTAGGTTATTTGCCCATCTCAGAGTGCATTCCATTGAGGCAGAGTTTATGGAGGGATGTGTTCAAGACCAAAGAAACAGACAAGTTCAATTTCCTTTCCCTGCCCTTAAGCATAAGCACAGGGCCACCTGCAGAAACTTCACAGGTCTAACACTTGCTGCCTAACTTGATTAGACAAACCCTGATCCCCTGCACTCTGATGGAATTGCTCTTCTCTGACTTGCTTGCCTCAGACCCGGAATGTGGCATCTCCCCCAGAAGCCTGGCTCAAACTCCTGCTCATATGTGTCTCCTGACTCGGGAGTTTGGTGGTGCCTCAGTTCCGGCAGTGGTGGCAACAGGTCTCATGTCACAAGCAGAGCAGAGTACACCAGTTAAAATGCATCACATTGAGGCCAGGGACTAAATGCTGCCCATAACAGGCAACGAAAGCCTCTGCAGACAGCTAGCCTGAAGGATAAAATGGTCAGGGCAAAACCACAGAGCACAAGGAGCATACATTGGAGACACTCCCAAAAAGTGCCAGGCCCTGGAAATCGGGGCAGAAGACATCACATCACAGAGCAGGAAATCTCACATCAAACTACAGGAAATCTTCTTCATAAGGCCATTACCCTTAAGAACAGGAGATGGGGACACCTGGGTGGCTCAGTGGTTGAGTGTCTGCCTTCAGCTTAGGGCATGATCCTAGGGTCCCGGGATTGAGTACCATGTTGAGCTCCCTGTATGGAGCCCACTTCTCTCTCTGCCTATGTCTCTGCCTCTGTGTGTGTGTGTGTGTGTGTCTCCTAAATAAGTAAATAAAATCTAAAAAAAGAGAGAACAGGAGATGTACCTGATATCCCTAACAGATAAAAACAGGCACAGAGAGTTAGACAAAATAAGAAGACAGAGAAATTTAGTCCCAATGAAAGAAGAAGACAAGGTCATAACCAGAGATCAAAGTGAAACAGATATAAGAAACATAACTGATGGAGTATATAAGCAATGACCAAAAAATATTCACTGGGCTTAAGAGAAGAGGGAAAGACATCAGTGAGACCCTTAATACAGAGATAAGGAATACCGTAGCAGAGATAAAGTTTCCAAAAATGAAATGAGAAATACACTTGGAGGAAGGAACAGCAAGCTGTAAAAACAGAGAAATGGATTAACAGTCTAAAAGACAGAGTAATAGAAAGTAATCAGGCTGAACAAAAGAGAGAAAAAAGAATCATGCAAAATGAGAATAGACAAACAGCAGGGCTTAAGCCCTAGAATATTAAAGGTCAGCAGGGTAGGCTGGGATAGAGCCCTGAGGGTGCTGCCCTGTTCCCAGGGAAAAGGCAGGCAAACAACATGGGAGCAGACAGTGTGGGAACAGCAATCTGAAGAGCACCTAGGTCACAAAGTGGGGATATTATACATTCTTATCATAGCATGTCCCTGAGAAGTAACATTTATAGAGACCCCTCTAAGGAACAAAGCAGCTGGCTGGGACAATTTCCCTACCCCATCCTCAGTATAAACACAGAACCACAGGAAGCAGCTCAGTACCCACACTCACTATTTTGCATACACCAAGCTTCACCCCACTGTACTCTGTTGGGACTTCTTTTCTCAGTCACACTTCACTTCAGTCGCAGTGTGGAAGGCTCCTGCCTCAGAAGACAAACACAAATCAATGCCCACACCAAGTCTCCTTATCAGAAATTTTAGCAGGGCCTCAATTCCAGTGGACATGTTGACAGGTCTCATTTCACAAGCAGACCAGACCACTGCTAGTAAAAACTCACCACATTCGGGCCAATGACCAAACACTGCTTACAGCAAGCAAGGAGAACCTCTGCAGATGATTGTCCTGAAGCATAGTGCAGCCAAAGCATAACAGCAGAGCATGAGGAGATGGCACACACTTCCTGAAGTACCAGGTCCTGGGCACTACATGACCTCTACTCTATAAGATATTACTTTTAGAAGCAAGAGAAATAACTGGTTTTTATAACACATGGAAGAAGACAGAGACTGAGGCAAAATGAAAAGACAGAGGAATTTGTCCCAAATATAATAAGGCCATGGACAGAGATATAAGCAAAACAGGTAAAAATAACACGCCTGATGGAGAATTAAAAGGAACAATCACAAGGATACTCACTGGGCTTAAGAAAGGATAGAAGACATCAGTAACATAATTACCACAGAGATACATGAGTTATAAAAGAATCAATAAGAGATGAAGAATATAAAAAACAAGACGAGAAACATGATCAATGCAATGAATAGCAGGCTGGAAGGAGCAGAGGCATGAATTAAGGAAAGACCAGGGCCAGATGGCTTCACAGGAGAATTTAAAGAGTTAATACCTATTACTTAAATAGTTAATATCTATTCTTCTCAAACTATTAAAAAAAATAAATGGAAGGAAATTTCCCAATTCATTCTTCATGAGGACAGCATTATCCCAATACAAAAAAAGGAGATTAAACTCCACTAAAAAGGAGAACAGGCTAATGTCTCTGATGAACATGTATGCAAACATTCTCAATAAAACACTAGCAAGTGGAATTCAATAGTACATTAAAAGAATCATTCACCATGATCAAGTGGGATTTATTCCTGTGATGCAAGGATATTACAATAGTCACAAATCAGTCAATGTGATACACCACATAAATAAAAGAAAGAATAAGAACCACATGATCCTGTCAATAGATTCAGATAAAGCATTTGACAAAGTACAGCATTAAAATGACAATTAGATATCACCTCATGACAGACAGAATGGCCAAAATTACCAACACAAGAAACAACAGATTTGCAGTGATTGCAATAGATTGCAGAGAAAGAGGAACCCTGTTACACTGTTGATGGAACTGCAAACTTGGTGCAGCCACTCTGGAATAAAAGAGTGTGGAGTTACCTCAAAATATTAAAAATAGAAATACCCTATTATCCAGCAATTGCATTACAAGGATACAAAAATACTAAATCAAAGGGACACATGCACCCTTATGTTTGTATAAGCATTATCGGTAATGGAAACAACCTAATGTCCATCAACTGATGAATGGATAAATAAGATATATATATATATATATATATATATATATATATATATATATAATGGAATATTACTCAAAAAATGAAACCTTGCCATTTGAACAACATGGATGGAGCTAGAGTGTATTATGCTAAGCAAAATACGTCAGTCAGGGAAAGACAAATATATTATTTCACTCATATTTGGAGTTTAAGAAACAAAACTGATGAACAAAGGGGAGAAAAGAGAGAGGCAAATCATAAAACAGACTCTTAACCATAGAGAATAAACTGAGGATTGCTGGAGGGAAGGAGGGTGGGGGTGGGTTAAATGGGTGATCGGTATTAAGTAGGACACTTCTGATGAGCACTGGGTGCTGTATGTAACTGATGAATCACTAAATACTACACCTGAAAGTAATATTATATTGTATCTTAAATAACTGGAATTGAAATAAAAACTTGGGAAAAAAAAGAAACCAGGTTCTTTTGACATCCATGTAAGTTCTCCCCCAACTATTCTACTTGGCCACTCTTCTAATATAAATTGGCAAGTTTCCTGGGGACATAGAGGGTGAGGTGAGGTTAAATGCTGCTGTTATTATATATAAATGCCATGATCTGCATTCCTAAATAACGTATACATTTAAATGAGGGATCCCTGGGTGGCGCAGCGGTTTGGCGCCTGCCTTTGGCCCAGGGCGCGATCCTGGAGACCCGGGATCGAATCCTACATCAGGCTCCCGGTGCATGGAGTCTGCTTCTCCCTCCACCTGTGTCTCTGCCTCTCTCTCTCTCTCTGTGACTATCATAAATAAATTTTAAAAAAATTTAAATGACTTAATTCTCTCTTCTAGATTGCATCCATCCTCCCCAAGCAGCAGGATTCCAATCTTCAACAGTTGGAGAAATTTTGTTGTTGTTTTATTTCTCAGATAAATCTTTTCTTAAAGATTTTATTTATTTATTCATGAGAGACTCACACAGAGAGAGAGGCAGAGACACAGGCAGAGGGAGAAGCAGGCTCCATGCAGGGAGCCTGATGTAGGACTCGATCCCAGGTCTCCAGGATCAGGCCCTGGACTGAAGGCAGGCACTAAACCGCTGAGCCACCTGGGCTGCCCTATTTCTCAGAGGTGATCAGAAACCACCTCTGTCATTATGGTCTGCAGATATAGGACTCTGACCAGATTTTTCTGTCACAGATTGGAGCAGAAGGATGGCTTTACTGTCATGTAAGGTAACTAGGAAAAGTCACTATTCTCCTCAGCATTATGCCTAGGATAACCTGGGACATTCAACTCAGCCTGAGCCTTCCAATCCAGTTACCCAGAAATCCACTGTTCTCAATATTCTTTCACAGTCCCTGATTTTTACAGTCTGCTTACAAAAGATCCTGGTTGAGACTGATACATATAAAACCCTAAGTGGAATTGACCTACACCCTTCTCACTCCACTGGTGAGCCCTTCCTTGCCATTGTTCTTCACAAAATCTGAATACTTTGGAGGAATTTATATATTTCTAGGTGGGGAATGAAAAGGAAAGAAAGGGAGAAGCTATGGAAAGCCAGGAAAGCTCAAGGGAGTTTACTGGGGCTCACTCCTAAGAAAGGGAGAAGCTATGGAAAGCCAGGAAAGCTCAAGGGAGTTTACTGGGGCTCACTCCTAAGGGACTCCATGTAGAAATGCTTTCTTGCTCCTCTTCCTGATTTTATTCTTGCAAGGACCTGCACCTTACCCTACACATGCCCTATAGTACAAATAATGTATGTCCATCTAAGAATCAAGGTGTTAATGATTTTTTAAGAGTTTATTTTTGTTTTTTTTTATCTTACAAATTTTTTAATTGAAATTTTGTTGACACACGTTACATTAGTTTCAGGTATACAACATTGTGATTCAGCAGCTCTATACATAATGCTGTGCTCACCACAAGTGTAGAAGTCTGTCACCATGCAACATTAACACTATTATTCCTATGCTGTACCTTTTATTCCTATGACTTAATCATTTCTTTTTTTTTTAATTAATTTTTATTGGTGTTCAATTTACCAACATACAGAAAAACACCCAGTGCTCATCCCGTCAAGTGTCCACCTCAGTGCCCGTCACCCATTCCCCTCCAACACCCGCCCTCCTCCCCTTCCACCACCCTTAGTTCGTTTCCCCGAGTTAGGAGTCTTTATGTTCTGTCTCCCTTCCTGATATTTCCCAACATTTCTTTTCCCTCCCTTTATATTCCCTTTCACTATTATTTATATTCCCCAAATGAATGAGAACATACACTGTTTGTCCTTCTCCGATTGACTTATTTCACTCAGCATAATACCCTCCAGTTCCATCCACGTAGAAGCAAATGGTGGGTATTTGTCGTTTCTAATTGCTGAGTAATATTCCATTGTATACATAAACCACATCTTCTTTATCCATTCATCTTTCGATGGACACCGAGGCTCCTTCCACAGTTTGGCTATTGCGGCCATTGCTGATAGAAACATCAGGGTGCAGGTGTCCCGACGTTTCATTGCATCTGAATCTTTGGGGTAAATCCCCAACACTGCAATTGCTGGGTCGTAGGGCAGGTCTATTTTTAACTCTTTGAGGAACCTCCACACAGTTTTCCAGAGTGGCTGCACCAGTTCACATTCCCACCAACAGTGTAAGAGGGTTCCCTTTTCTCCGCATCCTCTCCATTTGTTGTTTCCTGCCTTGTTAATTTTCCCCATTCTCACTGGTGTAAGCTGGTATCTCATTGTGGTTTTGATTTGTATTTCCCTGATGGCAAGTGATGAAGAGCATTTTCTCATGTGCATGTTGGCCATGTCTATGTCTTCCTCTGTGAGATTTCTCTTCATGTCTTTTGCCCATTTCATGATTGGATTGTTTGTTTCTTTGGTGTTGAGTTTAATAAGTTCTTTATAGATTTTGGAAACTAGCCCTTTATCTGATATGTCATTTGCAAATATCTTCTCCCATTCTGTAGGTTGTCTTTTAGTTTTGTTGACTGTATCCTTTGCTGTGCAAAAGCTTCTTATCTTGATGAAGTCCCAATAGTTCATTTTTGCTTTTGTTTCTTTTGCCTTTGTGGATGTATCTTGCAAGAAGTTACTGTGGCCAAGCTCAAAAAGGGTGTTGCCTGTGTTCTCTTCTATGATTTTGATGGACTCTTGTCTCACATTTAGATCTCTCATCCATTTTGAGTTTATCTTTGTGTCTGGTGAAAGAGAGTGGTCCAATTTCATTCTTCTGCATGTGGATGTCCAATTTTCCCAGCACCATTTATTGAAGAGACTGTCTTTCTTCCAATGGATAGTCTTTCCTCCTTTATCAAATATTAGTTGACCATACATTTCAGGGTCCACTTCTGGGTTCTCTATTCTGTTCCATTGATCTATGTGTCTGTTTTTGTGCCAGTACCACACTGTCTTGATGACCACAGCTTTGTAGTACAACCTGAAATCTGGCATTGTGATGCCCCCAGCTATGGTTTTCTTTTTTAAAATTCCCCTGGCTATTCGGGGTCTTTTCTGATTCCACACAAATCTTAAAATAATTTGTTCTAACTCTCTGAAGAAAGTCCATGGTATTTTGATAGGGATTGCATTAAACGTGTAAATTGCCCTGGGTAACATTGACATTTTTACAATATTAATTCTGCCAATCCATGAGCATGGAATATTTTTCCATCTCTTTGTGTCTTCCTCAATTTCTTTCAGAAGTGTTCTATAGTTTTTAGGGTATAGATCTTTTACCTCTTTGGTTAGGTTTATTCCTACGTATCTTATGCTTTTGGGTGCAATTGTAAATGGGATTGACTCCTTAATTTCTCTTTCTTCAGTCTCATTGTTAGTGTATGGAAATGCCATTGATTTCTGGGCATTGATTTTGTATCCTGCCACGCTACCAAATTGCTGTATGAGTTCTAGCAATCTTGGGGTGGAGGCTTTTGGGTTTTCTATGTAGAGTATCATGTCATCGGCGAAGAGGGAGAGTTTGACTTCTTCTTTGCCAATTTGAATGCCTTTAATGTCTTTTTGTTGTCTGATTTGTGAGGCGAGGACTTCCAGAACTATGTTGAACAGCAGTGGTGAGAGTGGACATCCCTGTCTTGTTCCTGATCTTAGGGGAAAGGCTATTTATTTGAGAGAGTGGGAGAGATCATGGAGGGAATAGAAGAAAGAGAAGCAGATTTGCCACTGAACAGGGAGCCCAATGCAGGGCTCAATTTCAGGACCCAGAGATCACTACCTGAGCCAAAGGCACACACTTAACTGGCTGTACCATCAGACTTTTTGGAGTCTTCAAGCACAATAGATAACATCTAAGGAGTGACTGGATGAGGTCACCATGTATGTTTTCCAAACCAGTGACTCCATATACCTTGATGTCAAGACCCCTAGCCCCAGGGCATAAGTGACATATAGAGGATATCTGGGCACTCATTTTTGCATTGAGCAGTTTCTGGATGCCTGAGTGAACACATATACCAGATCACAATCCCCAACAAAACCTCAGACCTCAAGCAAAGATAAGAATCAGGAGAAAAACACAGTATGTAAGTTGGTGATTTGGACTGTGGGCTACATTGTCCCATAGAAACCAGACTCTAAGTGACTATTATGGCCTTAAGCCATTCCCTCAACCTACTGCCGTCTCACTCTACATATTCTCTCTAAGTGGTCTTATTTCACATATACCTTCAGCCATCACCTCTATTGTGATGCTTACCAAATATTTCTTTCCAGCTGAGATCTGTCCTTTGAGTTTCAACCCTGTATTTATAATCGTCTACTGGGGCTCACCACCTGAAATATCCTACAGGGAATTCAACTGTAACATGTCCAAAAATGAACTCCTTTTTACCTGGTTTCTACTCTCTCTCCATTCCAACTCTTACCCAAGACTCCAAAAAAAGTGCTCCTTCTGTATTTCTCAGTGCAGTAAATTGCAAATTGAACTCCCCTCTCTCCCTCACCTTTTCTAAACCCTGTAGCTTACATCTCTGTAACATATGTCATATCCACCCTCCTCTCTCCTGTATTGCTTTATCTAACTTTGGGCTTTAACATTTCATCCTGGTGCTTGAATGATCTAATCATGCCACTCCCCTACCCATCTACCTTCAATAACTGTCCATTGGTAAAAGTATGAAGTTCTTTCTCCTTAAAATGGCATATTTTATAAGCTCACTTCTGCCTACCTCCACAGTCTCACGTGCCTTTAGTTTTCTAGTTAGTTTTATTTTTAAGATTTTATTTATTTATTTGAGAGAGAGAGAGAGAGCATGAGTAGGGAGAGGGGCAGAGGGAAAAGGGGAAGCAGACACCCCGCTGAGCAGGGAGTCCAACATGGGACTCCATCTCAGGATCCTGAGATCATGACTTAAATTGAAGGCAAATGCTTAACTGACTGAGCCTCCCAGGCACCTATATCATGTTGTCTTATACATCCATTTATACATTTATGTCTTGCATATACTTTCTTCTGTGTAATGCCCTTTCCACTCATTTACCAGGCAAATACCTACTCCCTCCAGACTCAGCTTTAACATTACCTCCTCTATAAATCTTTCATAACTCTATAGACTCTCAAAGCAGAGTTGATTGATCATTCATTAATACTAACATAGAACAGGGAAGAACTCACCATTTCCTGTTTTTTATCTCCTACGAGTCTGTGATTTGCATGATAGAAAGGAGTTTCTTGATTATCATTCATCCCTAGGTCCCACCACAGTACCTGGGAGAGAGCATATAGTTAGTATATATTTTTTGCATTAATCTTTAATTAAAATCAATTAATATACAAAATTGCTTCAAAATTGTATCAAATTGCAACTTTTAAAGTCAAAAGCATGTCTTAGTTTCAACCCTGTCATGGGAGTGACAACTCCTTCAATAACAACAATTCTTTTTCATTAGATTCAGGAGCCCCATTAAAGAAGACCAAGGCAGGGGTGCTTGGGTGGCTCAGTAAGTTAAGCATCTAACTCTTGGTTTCAGTTCATGTCAAGACCTCAGAGTCATGAGATTGAGCCTTATGTGAGGGGTCAGTGCTCAACAGGGAATCTGCTTGAGATTCTTCTCCTCTCCCTCTCCCCTTGTCCCTCCCCTGCCCACACTCCTTCTCTCATTTCTCTAAATAAATAAATAAATAAATAAATAAATAAATAAATAAATAAATAAATCTATCTTTAAAAATAAAAAGAAGTCCAAAGCAGCAAACAGTACAGGCACACACACCCATTTGAATTTTCTCCACTTAAGGTGTATAAGTCATTTGTCAAGATCAGTCATTCCTGGATTTCTGAAGTGGAAAATAAAAATTGGCAGCTTGGGGAGATCCAAGTCTAGATCACAGAATCAAAAGGGTCACAACACTCACCATTAGCTATAAGATGAGGTTGAGTGGGCAGCTATATTATTTGATTATAATTGAAATTATATATTGGGCTCAGGTGAGGGTTCATCCATCCATTCCAATAATAAATATTTATTGACTGCTTTTAATACCCAAGCTGCATTCAAGTTGCTGATGATTTAATAGTAAAGAAAACAGAAATCTACCATCAAAGAATTTATATTTTATATATATATTCTGTATTTTCCTTTTCACTTCAAAATCAAGGGACACATGGGTTGCCTCCATATTTTGGCTATTGTGTATAATGCTGCAATAAGCATAGGGGTATGTATATATCTTTTCAACTTAGTGTTTTTATATTATTTAGGGTAGACACCCAGTAGTAGAATTACTAGATAATATAGTAATTCTACTTTTAATTTTTGAGGAGTCCCCATACTGTTTTCCTTAGTGGCTGCAGTGGTTTCCATTCCCACAAAGAATACACAAAGGTTCCTTTTTTCTCCACATCCTCACTACCACTTATTGTTTCTTTAGTTTTTGATACCAGCCATTCACACAGGTGCGAAAAGATACCTTTAGATTTTGATTTGCATTCCCCTGATAATTAGTGATGTTCAGTAGCTTTCTGTGTGTCTGTTGCCTGTCTGTATGTCTTCTTTGGAGAAATGTCTGTTCATATCTTCTGAAAATTTTTCAATTGGATTACTTGTGTTTTACTGTTGAGTTGTATAATTTATTTATACGATTTGAATATAATCTCTCTTTTTAAAAGATTTTATTTATTTATTCATGAGAGACAGAGAGAGAGAGGGGCAGAGACATATGCTGAGGGAGAAGCAGGCTCCATTCAGGGAGCCTGATGTGGGACTGGATCCCATGACTCCAGGATCATGCCCTGAGACGAAGGCAGATGTTCAACCACTAAGCCACCCAGGCATCCGTGAATATAATCTTTTATCAGACATATTATTTTAAATATCTTCTCCCATTCAGTAGGCTGCCTTCCAGTTTTGTTGGTTGTTTCCTTTACTGTGCAGAAGCCTTTCCATTTTGATGTAACCCCAAACGTTGATTTTTGCTTTTGTTTTCCTTACTTTTTTTTTTTTTAAATTAACTTTTATTGGTGTTTAATTTACCAACATACAGAATAACACCCAGTGCTCATCCCGTCAAGTGCCCCCCTCAGTGCCTGTCACCCATTCACCCCCACCCCCCGCCCTCCTCCCCTTCTACCACCCCTAGTTTGTTTCTTAGAGTTAGGAGTCTTTATGTTCTGTCTCCCTTCCTGATATTTCCCAACATTTCTTTTCCCTTCCTTTATATTCCCTTTCACTATTATTCATATTCCCCAAATGAATGAGAACATACACTGTTTGTCCTTCTCCGATTGACTTATTTCACTCAGCATAATACCCTCCAGTTCCATCCACGGTGAAGCAAATGGTGGGTATTTGTCGTTTCTAATTGCTGAGTAATATTCCATTGTATACATAAACCACATCTTCTTTATCCATTCATCTTTCGATGGTCTCTCTTTAAATATCAGGTCAAATTCTTAGGTTTTCAGGATGGTTTGAAAGTAATCTCGGTAAGTTGGTGGGGACAGGTGAGTTGAGGACACATACTCCTCTGCCATCTACCCCACCCTGAATAATCCTTTTAATATCCTGTTGGATCCTATTGGCTACTATCTTGGAGAGATTTTTGTCATCCATGTGCATCAGGGATATTGGTCGGTAATTCTTTTTGGAGCAGACTTTGTATCGTTTTGGGATCAAGATAATGCTGGCCTCATAAAAAGAGTTTGGAAGTTTTCTGTCCATTTATACATTTTGGAAGAGACTCAGAAGAATACATACTAGTAATTTAAATATTCAGTGGAATTCCCCTGGAAAAGCACCTGGACGTAGACTCTTGTTTGAGAATAGAATTTAATTACTGTTTGAAATTCCTTACTGGTAACTGGTCTGTTCAGGTTTTATTTATTTATTATTTATTTATTTATTTATTTATTTATTTATTTATTTATTTATTTTTTTTTTTATTTTTTTTTTATTTTTTTTTTATTTATTTATTTTTCAATTTGCCAATATATAGCATAACACCAAGTGCTCATCCCATCAAGTGCCCCCCTGAGTGCCCGTCACTCAGTCACCCCCACCCCCCGCCCACCTCCCTTTCCACCACCCCTTGTTCATTTCCCAGAGTTAGGAGTCTCTCATGTTCTGTCGCCCTCTCTGATATTTCCCACTCATTTTTACTCTTTCCCCTTTATTCCCTTTCCCTATGTTTTTATATTTCCCATATGAATGAGACCATATAATGATTCTCCTTCTCCAATTGACTTATTTCACTCAGCATAATACCTTCCAGTTCCATCCATGTCGAAGCAAATGTCGGGTATTTGTCGTTTCTAATGGCTGAGTAATATTCCATTGTATACACAAACCACATCTCCTTTATCCATTCATCTTTTGATGGATACCAAAGCTCGTTCCACAGGTAGGCTAATGTGGACATCGATGCTATAAACATTGGGGTGCAGGTGTCCCGACGTGTCACTGCATCTGTACCTTTGGAGTAAATCCCCAGTAGTGCAATTGCTGGGTCACAGGGCAGATCTATTTTTAACTCTTTGAGAAAGGTCCACACACCTTTCCAAAATGGCTGCACCAATTCATATTCCCACCAACAGTGTAAGAGGGTTCCCCTTTCTCCACATCCTCTCCAACATTTGTTGTTTCCACCTTGTTAATTTTCCCCATTCTCACTGGGGTGAGGTGGCATCTCATTGTGGTTTTGATTGTTATTTCCCTGATGGCAAGTGATGCGGAGCATTTTCTCATGCACTTGTTGGCCATGTCTATGTATTCCTCTGTGAGATTTCTGTTCATGTCTTTTGCCCATTTCATGATTGGATTGTGTGTTTCTTTTCTGTTGACTTTAATAAGTTATTTATAGATCTTGTATACCAGCCCTTTATCTGATACGTCATTTGCAAATATCTTCTGCCATTCTGTAGGTTGTCTTTGAGTTTTGTTGACTGTATCTTTTGCTGTGCAACAGCTTCTTATCTTGGAGAAGTCCCAATAGTTCATTTTTCCTTTTGTTTCTCTTGCCTTCATGGATGTATCTTGCAAGAAGTTTCTGTGGCCAAGTTCAAAAAGGGGGTTGCCTGTGTTCTACTCTAGGATTTTGATGGAATCTTGTCTCACATTTAGATCTTTCATTCATTTTGAGCTTATCTTTGTGTATGGTTTAGTAAGAGAATGGTCTAGTTTCTTTCTTCTGGATGTGGATGTCCAATGTTCCTAGCACCATTTATTGAAGAGACTGTCTTTTTGCCAGTGGATAGTCTTTCCTCCTTTGTCGAATATTAGTTGACCATGAAGTTGAGGGTGCACTTCTGGATACTCTATTCTGTTCCATTGATCAATGTGCCTGTTTTTGTGCCAGTACCACAGTATCTTGATGACCACACCTTTGTAGTACAACCTGAAATCTGCATTGTGATGCCCCTAGCTCTAGTTTTCTTTTTTAATATTCCCCTGGATATTTGTGGTCTTTTCTGATTGCAAACAAATCTTAAAATAATTTTTCCATCTCTCTGAAGAAAGTCCATGGTATTTTGATAGGGATTGCATTGAATGTGTAAATTTCCCCAGGTAACATTGACATTTTTACAGTATTAATTCTATGAATCCATGAGCATGGAATATTTTTCCATCTCTTTGTGTCCTCCTCAATTTCTTTCAGAAGTTTTCTGTAGTTTTTAGTGTATAGATCCTTAACCTCCTTGGTTAGCTTTATTCTTAGGGATCTTATGCTTCTGGGTGCATTTGTAAATGGGATTGCTTTCTTAATTTCTTTATTGAGTCTCATTGTTAGTGTATAGAAAGGCCACTGACTTCTGGGCATTTATTTTGTATCCTGCCACACTACCAAATTGCTGTATGAGTTCTAGCAATCTTGCGATGGAGTCTTTTGGGTTTTCTATGGATACTATCATGTCATCTGCAAAGAGGGACATTTTGACTTCCTCTTTGCCAATTTGAATGCTTTTTGTTTCTTTTTGTTGCCTGATTGCTGAGGCTAGGACTTCTAGTACTATACTATGTTGAATAGCAGTGGTGAGAGTGGACATCCCTGTCTTGTTCCTGATCTTAGGGGAAAGGCTCCCAGTGTTTCCCCATTGAGGATGATATTTGCTGTGGGGTTTTCGTAGATGGCTTTTAAGATGCTGAGGAATATTCCCTCTGTCCTTACACTCTGAAGGCTTTTGATCCATTCCTATGGATGCTGTATTTTATCAAATGCTTTCTCTGCATCTATTAAGAGGATCATATAGTTCTTGTTTCTTCTCTTGCTGATATGATCAATCACATTGATTGCTTTTTGAGTGTTGAACCAGCCTTGCATCCTGGGGATGAATCCCATTTGGTCATAGTGAATAATCATCTTAATGTATTGTTGGATCCTATTGGCTAGTATCTTGTTGAGGATATTTCCATCCATGTTCATTAGGAATATTGGTCTATAATTCTCCTTTTTGGTGGGGTCTTTGTCTGGTTTTGGAATTAAGGTGATGCTGGCCTCAAAGAAAAGTCTGGAAGTATTCCATCTCTTTCTATCTTTCCGAAAAGCTTTAGGAGAATAGGTATGGTTTCTTCCTTAAAAGTTTGAGAGAATTCCCCTGGGAAACCATCTGGCCTTGGACTTTTGTGTCTTGGGAGGTTTTTGATGACTGCTTCAATTTCCTCCTTGGTTATTGGCCTGCTCAGTTTATCTATTTCTTCCTATTCCAGTGTTAGTAGTTTGTGGTTTTCCAGAAATGCGTCCATTTCTTCTAGGTTGCCTCATTTATTGGCATAATCATTTGTATTTCCTTGGTGTTGGTGGTGCTCTCTCCTTTGTCATTCATGATTTTATTAACTTCAGTCTTCTCTCTCTTCTTTTTAATAAGGCTGCCTAATGGTTTATCTATTTTATTAATTCTTTCAAAGAACTAACTCCTGGTTTTGTAAATCTGTTCCATAATTCTTCTGGTCTCTATTTCATTGAGTTGCTCGAATATTTATTAATTCTCTTCTTCTGCTGGGTGTAGGATCTATCTGTCATTTTTTCTCCAGCTCCTTTAGGCACACGGTTAGCTTTTGTATTTGAGTTATTTCCATTTTTTGGATGGATGCTTGAATTGCAAGGTATTTCTACCTCAGGACTGCTTTTGCTGTATCCCAAAGCTTTTGAAGGTTTGTATCTTCATTCTCTTACTTTCCATGAATCTTTTAATTCTTCCTTAATTTCCTGGTTGACCCTTTCATCTTTTAGCAGGATGGTCCTTCACTTCCACTTTTCTGAAATCATTCCAAACTTCTTCTTGTGATTGCGTTCCAGTTTCAAAGCATTATGGTCTGAAAATATGCAAGGACAATCCCAATCTTTTGGTATCAGTTAAGAGCTTATTTGTGACCTATAATGTGGTATATTGTGGAGAAAGATCCCAGTGCATTTGAGAAGAATGTGTATGCAGTTGAGTTTGGATGTAAAGTTCTGTAAATGTCTATGAAATCCATCTGCTCCAGTGTATCATTTAAAGCTCTTGTTTCTTTGGAGTTGTTGTGATTATAAGACCTGTCGAATGTAGAAAGTGCTACATTCAAATCAGAAGTATAAGTGTATTATTATCTAAGTATGTCTTAACTTTGGTTATTAATTGATTGATATACTTGGCAGCTCCCACATTCAGGGCATATACATTGATGACTGTTAAGTCCTCTTGTTGGACAGATCCTTTAAGTATGATATACTGTCCCTCTTCATCTCTCACTACAGTCTTCTGGATAAACTTTAGTTTATCTGATATAAGGATGGCTACCCCTGCTTTCTTTTGAGGGCCATTTGAATGGTAAATGCTTCTCCAAACTTTTATTTTCAGGCTGTAGGTGTCCTTATCTCTAAAATGAGTCTCGGAGGCGGGGCTAGATGGCCGAAGACTTGGGTCCCCAAGTTTCCTATCCCCACCAATTCACCTAGATAATCTTCAAATCATACTGAAAATCTACGAATTCCGCCTGAGATTTAAAGAGAGAACAGTTGGAATGCTGCAGTGAGAAGAGTTCACGCATCTATCAAGGTAGGAAGACAGGGAAAAAAGAAAGAAACAAAAGGAATCGAAGGGGGAGGGGCCGCTTGAGGAGCTGGGCTAAGGTAGGGACGAGTGTCCGCAGGACAGGAAAGCCCCATCCTGGAGAAGCAGGAGCTTCACCAAACTTCCCGGGCAGAATGGAGCTCGCAGGGAGTTAGAGCAGAACCACAGGAGGGGCGGGGATGCCCTCAGGCTCCCAGGGACACTAACAGAGCAGCTGCGCCCCGGGGAGAGCACGCCACACACCACAGCCGAGCTCCCTTAAAGGCTGCAGCGTGCACATGGCTGGACCCGGGAGCAGCTCAGAGGCTCCACGCGGGAGGGGCTGTGTGGCCCTGGGAGCAGCTCCGAGCAGCTCAGGTGTAGGCTCCACGCGGAGGGGGCTGCACAGCTCCAGGAGCAGCTCGGAGGAGCTCAGGCGGCAGCACTGTGGAGAGGGGGCTGCGTGGCTGGGAATGCGAATCCAACAGCGCAGGCCTGGGAGCACAGGGCACTGGGGACACAGCCCAGGATCTGGCCTGCCCCTGGGACAGGCAGAGGCCAGGAGGGCACAGGATAGCAAGGACACTCCTGCCACAAGCTGAGCAGATCAGCGGCCCTGCCACAGAGCATCCAGGCCCCTGCAGACTGAGAGCTCCGTAGTTACTGAGGGAGCTGAATCCAGGGCTCCAGAGCTGGCCTCCGCCACTGTGGTTGTTCCTCCTGGGGCCTCACAGTTTAAACAGCGCCCACTGAGCCTCACATTGTCCTCCCCGGAAAACAGGATAAACATTACACACTGAGTCCTGCACAAGGCTGGGGGCTGAGTAGCTCCCCCAAGTGCTAACACATGAAAATCAGCACAACAGGCCCCTCCCACAGAAGACCAGCTACAGGGACAAGGGAAAAACAAATTATTGACCAAGCAGCACTGGAAAGTTCCAGGGGAAGTCAAGGGACTTACAGTGTATAGAATCAGAGGATACTCCCCCTTGTTTGTTTTTTTTTTTTTTTATTTCTGTTTGCTTCCTCCACCCTTTTTTTTTAATTTTTCTTCTCTTTTTCTCTTTTTTCTTCCTTTTTTCTTTTTCTTTTCTTCTTTCTCGCCTCTCTTTTTCCCCTTTTCCCAAACAATTTGTTTTTGGCCACTCTGCACTGAGCAAAATGACTACAAGGAAAACCTCACCTCAAAAGAAAGAATCAGAAATAGTCCTCTCTCCCACAGAGTTACAAAATTTGGATTACAATTCAAGGTCAGAAAGCCAATTCAGAAGCACTATTATACAGGTACTGGTGGCTCTAGAAAAAAGTATAAAGGACTCAAGAGACTTCATGACTGCAGAATTTAGATCTAATCAGGCAGAAATTAAAAATCAATTGAATGAGATGCAATCCAAACTAGAGTTCCTAATGACAAGGATTAACGAGGTGGAAGAATGAGTGAGTGATACAGATGACAAGTTGATGGCAAAGAGGGAAACTAAGGAAAAAAGAGGCAAATAATTAAATTAAAAGATCATGAGGATAGATCAAGCGACATAAGTGAGAGCCTAAGGAAGAAAAACCTACTTTTATTTTTATTTTTTTTTAATTAACTTTTATTGGTGTTTAATTTACCAACATACAGAAAAACACCCAGTGCTCATCCCGTCAAGTGTCCACCTCAGTGCCCGTCACCCATTCCCCTCCAACACCCGCCCTCCTCCCCTTCCACCACCCCTAGTTCGTTTCCCCGAGTTAGGAGTCTTTATGTTCTGTCTCCCTTCCTGATATTTCCCAACATTTCTTTTCCCTTCCTTTATATTCCCTTTCACTATTATTCATATTACCCAAATGAATGAGAACATACACTGTTTGTCCTTCTCCGATTGACTTATTTCACTCAGCATAATACCCTCCAGTTCCATCCACGTTGAAGCAAATGGTGGGTATTTGTCGTTTCTAATTGCTGAGTAATATTCCATTGTATACATAAACCACATCTTCTTTATCCATTCATCTTTCGATGGACACCGAGGCTCCTTCCACAGTTTGGCTATTGTGGCCATTGCTGATAGAAACATCGGGGTGCAGGTGTCCCGACGTTTCATTGCATCTGAATCTTTGGGGTAAATCCCCAACAGCGCAATTGCTGGGTCGTAGGGCAGGTCTATTTTTAACTCTTTGAGGAACCTCCACACAGTTTTCCAGAGTGGCTGCACCAGTTCACATTCCCACCAACAGTGTAAGAGGGTTCCCTTTTCTCCGCATCCTCTCCAACATTTGTTGTTTCCTGCCTTGTTAATTTTCCCCATTCTCACTGGTGTGAGGTGGTATCTCATTGTGGTTTTGATTTGTATTTCCCTGATGGCAAGTGATGCAGAGCATTTTCTCATGTGCATGTTGGCCATGTCCATGTCTTCCTCTGTGAGATTTCTCTTCATGTCTTTTGCCCATTTCATGATTGGATTGTTTGTTTCTTTGGTGTTGAGTTTAATAAGTTCTTTATAGATTTTGGAAACTAGCCCTTTATCTGATATGTCATTTGCAAATATCTTCTCCCATTCTGTAGGTTGTCTTTTAGTTTTGTTGACTGTATCCTTTGCTGTGCAAAAGCTTCTTATCTTGATGAAGTCCCAATAGTTCATTTTTGCTTTTGTTTCTTTTGCCTTTGTGGATGTATCTTGCAAGAAGTTACTGTGGCCAAGTTCAAAAAGGGTGTTGCCTGTGTTCTCCTCTAGGATTTTGATGGAATCTTGTCTCACATTTAGATCTCTCATCCATTTTGAGTTTATCTTTGTGTATGGTGAAAGAGAGTGGTCCAGTTTCATTCTTCTGCATGTGGATGTCCAATTTTCCCAGCACCATTTATTGAAGAGACTGTCTTTCTTCCAATGGATAGTCTTTCCTCCTTTATCGAATATTAGATGGCCGTACATTTCAGGGTCCACTTCTGGGTTCTCTATTCTGTTCCATTGATCTATGTGTCTGTTTTTGTGCCAGTACCACACTGTCTTGATGACCACAGCTTTGTAATACAACCTGAAATCTGGCATTGTGATGCCCCTAGCTAAGGTTTTCTTTTTTAAAATTCCCCTGGCTATTCGGGGTCTTTTCTGATTCCACACAAATCTTAAAATAATTTGTTCTAACTCTCTGAAGAAAGTCCATGGTATTTTGATAGGGATTGCATTAAACGTATAAATTGCCCTGGGTAACATTGACATTTTTACAATATTAATTCTGCCAATCCATGAGCATGGAATATTTTTCCATCTCTTTGTGTCTTCCTCAATTTCTTTCAGAAGTGTTCTATAGTTTTTAGGGTATAGATCTTTTACCTCTTTGGTTAGGTTTATTCCTAGGTATCTTATGCTTTTGGGTGCAATTGTAAATGGGATTGACTCCTTAATTTCTCTTTCTTCAGTCTCATTGTTAGTGTATAGAAATGCCATTGATTTCTGGGCATTGATTTTGTATCCTGCCACGCTACCAAATTGCTGTATGAGTTCTAGCAATCTGGGGGTGGAGGCTTTTGGGTTTTCTATGTAGAGTATCATGTGATCGGCGAAGAGGGAGAGTTTGACTTCTTCTTTGCCAATTTGAATGCCTTTAATGTCTTTTTGTTGTCTGATTGCTGAGGCAAGGACTTCCAGAACTATGTTGAACAGCAGTGGTGAGAGTGGACATCCCTGTCTTGTTCCTGATCTTAGGGGAAAGGCTCCCAGTGCTTCCCCATTGAGAATGATATTTGCTGTGGGCTTTTCGTAGATGGCTTTTAAGATGTCGAGGAAAGTTCCCTCTATCCCAACACTCTGAAGGGTTTTGATCAGGAATGGATGCTGTATTTTGTCAAATGCTTTCTCTGCATCTAATGAGAGGATCATATGGTTCTTGGTTTTTCTCTTGCTGATATGATGAATCACATTGATGGTTTTACGAGTGTTGAACCAGCCTTGTGTCCCAGGGATAAATCCTACTTGGTCATGGTGAATAATTTTCTTAATGTGTTGTTGGATCCTATTGGCTAGTATCTTGTTGAGAATTTTTGCATCCATGTTCATCAGGGATATTGGTCTGTAATTCTCCTTTTTGGTGGGGTCTTTGTCTGGTTTCGGAATTAAGGTGATGCTGGCCTCATAGAACGAATTTGGAAGTACTCCATCTCTTTCTATCTTTCCAAACAGCTTTAGTAGAATAGGTATGATTTCTTCTTTAAACGTTTGATAGAATTCCCCTGGGAAGCCATCTGGCCCTGGACTCTTGTGTCTTGGGAGGTTTTTGATGACTGCTTCAATTTCCTCCCTGGTTATTGGCCTGTTCAGGTTTTCTATTTCTTCCTGCTCCAGTTTTGGTAGTTTGTGGCTTTCCAGGAATGCGTCCATTTCTTCTAGATTGCCTAATTTATTGGCGTACAGCTGTTCATAATATGTTTTTAAAATTGTTTGTATTTCCTTGGTGTTGGTAGTGATGTCCCCTTTCTCATTCATGATTTTATTAATTTGAGTCTTCTCTCTCTTCTTTTTAATAAGGTTGGCTAATGGTTTATCTATCTTATTAATTCTTTCAAAGAACCAACTCCTGGTTCTGTTGATCTGTTCCACAGTTCTTTTGGTCTCGATATCATTGAGTTCTGCTCGAATTTTAATTAACTCTCTTCTTCTGCTGGGGGTGGGGTCTATTTGTTGCTTTTTCTCTAGTTCCTTTATGTGTAAGGTGAGCTTTTGAATTTGAGATCTTTCCAGTTTTTGAATGTATGCTTGTATTGCGATGTATTTCCCCCTCAGGACTGCTTTTGCTGCATCCCAAAGATTTTGAACGGTTGTATCTTCATTTTCATTAGTTTCCATGAATCTTTTTAATTCTTCCTTAATTTCCTGGTTGACCTTTTCATCTTTTAGCAGGATGGTCCTTAACCTCCACGTGTTTGTGGTCCTTCCATATTTCTTGTTGTGATTAAGTTCTAATTTCAAGGCATTATGGTCTGAGAATATACAGGGGACTATCCCGATCTTTTGGTATCGGTTCAGACCCGATTTGTGACCCAGTATGTGGTCTATTCTGGAGAAAGTTCCATGTGCACTTGAGAAGAATGTGTATTCAGTTGAGTTTGGATGTAAAGTTCTGTAGATATCTGTGAAATCCATCTGGTCCAGTGTATCATTTAAAGCTCTCGTTTCTTTGGAGATGTTGTGCTTAGAAGACCTATCCAGGGTAGAAAGAGCTAGATTGAAGTCACCAAGTATAAGTGTATTATTATCAAGGTATTTCTTGAGTTTGGTTATTAATTGGTTTAAATATTTGGCAGCTCCTACATTCGGGGCATATATATTGAGCAGTGTTAAGTCCTCTTGTTGGATAGATCCTTTAAGTATGAGATAGTGTCCCTCTTCATCTCTCACTATAGTCTTCGGGGTAAATTTTAATTTATCTGATATAAGGATGGCAACCCCTGCTTTCTTTTGAGGACCATTTGAATGGTAAATGGTTCTCCAACCTTTTATTTTCAGGTTGTAGGTGTCCTTCTGTCTAAAATGAGTCTCTCGTAGACAGCAAATAGATGGGTCCTGCTTTTTTATCCAGTCTGAAACCCTGCGCCTTTTGATGGGGTCATTAAGCCCGTTCACATTCAGAGTTACTATTGATAGATATGAGTTTAGTGTCATCATATCTATTCAGTCCTTGTTTCTGTGGATTGTTCCACTGAACTTCTTCTTAAAGGGGAATTTTAAGAGTCCCCCTTAAAATTTCTTGCAGAGCTGGTTTGGAGGTTACATATTCTTTCAGTTCCTGCCTGTCTTGGAAGCTCTTTATCTCTCCTTCCATTTTGAATGAAAGCCTTGCGGGGTAAAGTATTCTTGGTTGCATGTTCTTTTCATTTAGGACCCTGAATATATCCTGCCAGCCCTTTCTGGCCTGCCACGTCTCTGTGGAGAGGTCTGCTGTTACCCTAATATTCCTCCCCATAAAAGTCAGGGACTTTTTTTCTCTTGCTGCTTTAAGGATCTTCTCCTTATCTTTGGAATTTGCAAGCTTCACTATTAAATGTCGAGGTGTTGAACGATTTTTGTTGATTTTAGGGGGGGATCTCTCTATTTCCTGGATCTGAATGCCTGTTTCTCTTCCCAGATTCGGAAAGTTTTCAGCTAGGATTTGTTCAAATACATATTCTGGCCCTCTGTCCCTTTCCGCGCCCTCGGGAACCCCAATTAAACGTAGGTTTTTCTTCCTCAGGCTATCATTTATTTCCCTTAATCTATCCTCATGGTCTTTTAATTGCCTGTCTCTTTTTTCCTCAGTTTCCCTCTTTGCCATCAACTTGTCTTCTATGTCACTCACTCGTTCTTCCACCTCGTCAAGCCTCGTCGTTAGGACTTCTAGCTTGGATTGCATCTCATTTAATTGATTTTTAATTTCTGCCTGATTAGATCTAAATTCTGCAGTCATGAAGTCTCTTGAGTCCTTTATGGTTTTTTCTAGAGCCACCAGTAGCTGTAAAATAGTGCTTCTGAATTGGCTTTCTGACATTGAATTGTAATCCATATTTTGTAACTCTGTGGGAGAGTGGGCTGTTTCTGATTCTTTTTTTTGAGGGGTTTTCCTTCTAGTCATTTTGCTCAGTGCAGAGTGGCCAAAAACAAGTTGTATTGGGAAAAGGAGAAAAAGAGAGAGAAGGAAAGAAAAGAGAAAAAGAAAAAAGAGAAAGAAGAAAAAAATAGGGGAAAAAGAGAAGAAAAAGAAAGAAAAAGAAAGAAAGGAGAAAAAAGAAAAAAGGGGGGGTGGGGGAAGCAATCAGAAATCAAGAAGAAAGAGAGAAAAAAAAAAAAGCACAAAACAAAACAAACAAAAACAAAACAAAAACAAAAACAAAAAAAACAAAAAACAAAAAAAAACCCACGGGGGAGTATCTTCCGATTCTGTGTAGTTTAAGTCCCTTGATTTCCCTTGGAACTGGTCCGTCTCGCTGGTCTTCTGGGGGAGGGGCCTGCTGTGCTGATTCTCAGGTGTTGGCACTTGGGGGAGCTGCTCTGCCCCTGCCTGGTGCAGGGCTCAGTGGGGGTTGTTCACCCCGTGAGGCCCCGGGAGGAAGCCACAGTGGCGGGGGCAGCTCTGGGACCCTGGAGTCAGCCCCCGCAGTAGCTCCGGGGCTCTCCTTCTGCAGGGCCTGGGGGCTCCGGGGCGGGGCCGCTGATCTGCTCAGTTCCAGGCAGGAGCGTCCTTGCTGTCCTGGGCCCTCCCGGCCTCTGCCTGTCCCGGGGGAGGCCGGATCCTGGGCTGTGTCCCGGCGCCCTGTGCTCCGGGGCCTGCGCTGTTGGATTCGCGCTCCCGGCGGTGCAGCCCCCTCCGCGGAGCCGCCGCCCGAGCCTCTCCGAGCTGTTCCCGGAGCCGCGCAGCCCCCTCCGCGCGGAGCTTCTTCCTCTGCGCGAGCCGCCGCCGCTGAGCTGTTCCCGGAGCCGCGCAGCCCCCTCCGCGGAGCCGCCGCCTGAGCCCCTCCGAGCTGTTCCCGGAGCCGCGCAGCCCCCTCCGCGGAGCTTCTTCCTCCGCCCGAGCCGCCGCCGCTGAACTGTTCCCGGAGCCCCGCAGCCCCCTCCGCGGAGCCGCCGCCCGAGCCCCTCCGAGCTGTTCCCGGAGCCGCGCAGCCCCCTCCGCGCGGAGCTTCTTCCTCCGCCCGAGCCCCTCCGAGCTGTTCCCGGAGCCCCGCAGCCCCCTCCGCGGAGCCGCCGCCCGAGCCCCTCCGAGCTGCTCCGGGCCCCGCCGAGCGCTGCAGCCCTTAGGGAGCTCGGCGCACTCTCCGGGTCGCAGTTCCTCTGTTACTGTCCCAGGGAGCCCGAGGGCGTCCCCGCCTTTCTGGGGATCCTGCTCCAATTCCCGGGGAGCCCCTTTCCGCGGGGAAGGTCGGTGCAGCTCCTGCTCCTCCGGGACGGGGCTCTCCTGTCCTGGGGACACTCGCCCCGGCCTCAGCCCGGCTCCTCGCGGGGCCCCTCCCCCTTGGAGGCCTTTTGTTCCTTTATCTCTTTTTCCCCGTCTTCCTACCTTGATAGAAGCGCGAACTCTTCTCACTGTAGCGTTCCAGCTGGTCTCTCTTTAAATCTCAGGCCGAATTCGTAGGTTTTCAGGATGATTGGATGGTTTTCTAGGTAATTTGCTGAGGACAGGTGACCTGGAGACCCTACTCCTCCGCCATCTTGCCCCTCCTCGAAAAACCTACTTTTAATTGGGATTCTCAAGGGCGCCGAAAGGGCCAGAGGGCCAGAATATGTATTTGAACAAATCATAGCTGAAAACTTTCCTAATCTGGGAAGGGAAACAGGCATTCAGATCCAGGAAATAGAGAGATCCCCCCTAAAATCAATAAAAACCATTCAACACCTCGACAATTAATAGTTAAGCTTGCAAATTCCAAAGATAAAGAGAAGATACTTAAAGCAGCAAGAGACAAGAAATCCCTAACTTATATGGGGAGAAGTATTAGGTTAACAGCAGACCTCTCCACAGAGACCTGGCAGGCCAGAAAGGGATGGCAGGATATATTCAGGGTCCTAAATGAGAAAAACATGCAACCAAGAATACTTTATCCAGCAAGGCTCTCCTTCAGATTGGAAGGAGAGATAAAGAGCTTCCAAGACAGGCAGCAACTGAAAGAATATGTGACTTCCAAACCAGCTCTGCAAGAAATTTTAAGGGGGACTCTTAAAATTCCCCTTTTAGTGGAAGTCCAAATGAACAATCCACAAAAACAGGGACTGAATAGATATCATGATGCCACTAAACTCATATCTTTCAATAGTAACTCTGAATGTGAATGGGCTTAATGACTGCATCAAAAGGCACAGGTTTCAGACTGGATAAAAAGCAGGACCCATCTATTTGCTGTCTATAAGAGACTCATTTTAGACAGAAGGACACCTACAGCCTGAAAATAAAAGGTTGGAGAACCATTTACTATTCAAATGGTCCTCAAAAGAAAGCAGGGGTAGCCATCCTCATATCATATAAACTAAAATTTACCCCGAAGACTGTAGTGAGAGATGAAGAGGGACACTATATCATACTTAAAGAATCTATCCAACAAGAGGACTTAACAATCCTCAATATATATGCCCCGAATGTAGGAGATGCCAAATATTTAAATCAATTAATAACCAAAGTTAAGACATACTTAGATAATAATACACCTATATTTGGTGACTTCAATCTAGTGCTTTCTACACTCGATAGGTCTTCTAAACACAACATCTCCAAAGAAATGAGAGCTTTAAATGATACACTGGACCAGATGTATTTCACAGATATCTACAGAACGTTACATCCAAACTCAACTGAATACACATTCTTCTCAAGTGCACATGGAACTTTCTCCAGAAGAGACCACATACAGGGTCACAAATAAGCTCTTAACTGATACCAAAAGATTGGGGTAGTCCCCTGCATATTCTCAGACCATAATGCCTCTAAATTAGAACTAAATCACAAGAAGTTTTGAAGGATTTCAAACACGTGGAAGTGAAGGACCATCCTGCTAAAAGATGAAAGGGTCAACCAGGAAATTAGGGAAGAATTAAAAGATTCATGGAAAGTAAGAGAATGAAGATACAACCATTCAAAATCTTTGGGATACAGCAAAAGCAGTCCTGAGAGGGAAATACATCACAATACAAGCATCCATTCAAAAACTGGAAAGAACTCAAATTCAAAAGCTAACCTTACACTTAAAGGAGCTAGAGAAAAAAACAGCAAATAGATCCTACACCCAGCAGAAGAAGAGAGTTAATAAAGATTCGAGCAGAACTCAATGAAATCGAGACCAGAAGAACTGTGGAACAGAACAACAAACCCAGGAATTGGGTCTTTGAAAGAATTAATAAGTTAGATAAACTATTAGCCAGCCTTATTAAAAAGAAGAGAGAGAAGACTCAAATTAATAAAATCATGAATGAGAAAGGAGAGATCACTACCAACACCAAGGAAATACATACAATTTTAAAAACATATTATGAACAGCTATACGCCAATATATTAGGCAATCTAGAAGAAATGGACGCATTTCTGGAACACCACAAACCAGCAAAACTGGAACTGGAAGAAATAGAAAACCTGAACAGGCCAATAACCAGGGAGGAAATTGAAGCAGTCATCAAAAACCTCCAAACTCACAAAAGTCCAGGGCCAGATGGCTTCCCTGGGGCATTCTATCAAATGTTTAAAGAAGAAACCAAACCTATTCTACTAAAGCTGTTTGGAAAGATAGAAAGAGATGGAGTACTTCCAAATTCATTCTATGAGGCCAGCATCATCTTAATTCCAAAACCAGACAAAGACCCCACCAAAAAGTAGAATTATAGACAAATATCCCTGATGAATATGGATCCAAAAATTCTCAACAACATACTAGCCAATAGGATCAAACAGTACATAAGAAAATTATTCACCATTACCAAGTAGGATTTATTCCCGGGACACAAGGCTGGTTCAACACTCGTAAAACAATTAATGTGATTCATCATATCAGCAAGAGAAAAAACAAGAATGATATGATCCTCTTAATTGATGCAGAGAAAGCATTTGACAAAATACAGCATCCATTACTGATCAAAACTATTCAGAGTGTAGGGATAGAGGGAACTTTCCTCAACATCTTAAAAGCCATGTAGGAAAAGCACACAGCAAATATCATTCTCAATGGGGAAGCACTGGGAGCCTTTCCCGTAAGATCAAGAATAAGACAGGGATGTCCACTCTCACCACTGCTCTTCAATATAGTACTCGAGTCCTAGCCTCAGCAATCAGACAACAAAAAGACATTAAAGGCATTTGAATTGGCAAAGAAGAAGTCAAACTTTCCCTCTTCACCGATGACATGAAAAACCCAAAAGCCTCCACCCCAAGATTGCTAGAACTCATACAGGAATTCGGCACTGTGGCAGATACAAAATAAATGCCCAGATGTCAGTGGCATTTTATACACTAACAATGAGACTGAAAAAAGAGAAATTAAGGAGTCAATCCCATTTACAATTGCACCCAAAAGCATAAGATACCTAGGAATAAACTTATCCAAAGAGGTAAAGGATCTATACCCTAAAAACTATAGAAGTCTTCTGAAAGAATTTGAGGAAGACACATAGAGATGGAAAAATATTCCATGCTCATGGATTGGCACCATTGTGAAAATGTCAATGTTACCCAGGGCAATTTACACGTTTAATGCAATCCCTATTATTTATTCCTGTTTCAGTTTTAGTTGTTTGTAATTTTCCAGGAATGCATCTATTTCTTCCACATTGCCTAGTTTGTTGGCATATAGTTGCTTATAATATGGTCTTTAAATTATTTTTATTTCCTTGGTGTTAGTCATGATCCCTCCTCTTTCATTTATACTTTTGTTAAATTGATTCCTTTCTCTCTCTCTCTCTGTATTTTTGATAAATCTGGATAGGGATTTATCAATTCTATCAATTCTTTCAAAGAACCAGCTTCTATTTACATTAGTCTGTTCTACTATTATAGTTTCTATTTCATTGGATTCTGCTCTGATCTTTATTATTTCTCTTCTACTGCTTTGCTTAGGCTTTATTTGCTTTATTTTTCCAGCCCCTTTAGGTGTAAGTTTAGCTTGTGTATTTGAAACTTTTCTAACTTTTTGAGAGAAACTGGTATTTCTATGTATTTCTTAGAACCACATTTGTTGTATCCAAAATGTTTTAAACAATTGTGTTTTCATTTTTAGTAGTTTGCATAAATTGTCATTCATCTTTAATTATCTGGTTGACTAATTCATTCTTGAGTAGGATGCTCTTTAACCTTCAAGTGTTTGAGTTCCTTCCATATTTCCTCTTGCAAATGAGTTCAATTTTCACCATATTTTGGTCTGAAAGAATGTAGGGAATAATCACATTCTTTTGGTTTCAATTGAGACCTTATTTGTGATCCAGTATGTGTTATATTCTGGAGAATGTTCCTTGTGCACTCAAAAAGAATGTATATTCTGTTGCCTTTGTATGGAATGCTCTGTATATATCTGTGAATTCCATCTGTTCCATTGTATCTATCAAAGTCCTTGTTTCCTTGTTAATCTGCTTTGATAATCTTTTCATTGCTGTGAGTGGGGTGATGAAGTCCCCTAGAATTATTGTGTTATCAATGTGTTTCTTTAATTTTGTTATTAATTGGCCTATGTAATTGGCTGCTCCCAAATTAGAAAAAGAATATTTATAATCGTTGGATCTTCTAGTTGAAGAGACCCTTTAAGTATAATATAGTGTCTCCCTTCAGCCCTTACTACAATCTTTGGTTTAAAATCTAATGCATCTGATCTGAGGATTGTTACCTCAGCTTTCTTTTGGGGTCCATTACCATGATATATTATTCCCCACCTGTTCATTTTCAATCTGGAAGTGTCTGTAGGTCTAAATAGTCTCTTGTAGAAAGCATATGGATGAGTCTTGCTTTTTTATCCAGTCTGATAATCTGTGTCTTTTAATTGGAGCATTTATCCCATTTGCATTCAGAGTAACTATTGAAAGACATGAATTTAGTGCCACTGTATTACCTGTAAAGTCCCTTTTTCTAGAGGCACCTGAGTGGCTTGGTGGTTGAGCGTCTGCCTTTGAGTGAGGTTATGATACCAGGATCCTGTGATCAAGTCCTGCATCAGGCTCCCTGCAGGGAGCCTGTTTTTTCCATCTACCTATGTCTCTGCCTCTCTCTGTGTATCTCTCATGAATAAATAAATAAAATCTTTTTTTAAAGTCCTCTTTTCTGAGATGCCAGTAGCTCAGTGATTGAGCTTCTGCCTTTGGTTCAGGGCATGATCCCAGAGTCCCAGGATAGAGTTCCACATTGAGCTTCCTGTTTGGAGCCTGCTTTTCTCTCTCCCTATGTCTCTGCCTCTCTCTTTCTCTGTGTCTCTCATGAATAAATAAATAAAATCTGTTATTTTTTTAAAGTCCCCTTTTCTGCAGATAGTCTCTGTTCCTTTCTGGTCCCAGTTACTTTTGAACTCTCTCTTCACTTACAGGTTCCCCCTTAATATCTCTTGCAGGAGAGGTTTAATGGTCAGAAATTCTTTCACTTTCTCTCTGTCCTGGAAGCTCTTTAAATTTCCTTACATTCTGAATCAAAACCCTGTGAGATAAAGTATTCTTGGCTGCATATTTTTTTCATTAAGTACCCTGAAAATATCATGCCACCTCTTTCTGGCCTGCTAGATCTCTGTGGATAGGTCTTCTGCCAGTCTAACATTGCTGCTCCTGTAGGTTAACAAATGCTTGTCTTGAGCTGCTTTCAGGATTTTCTCTGTATCTCTGAAATTTTCAAGCTTCACTATTATATGTTAAGGTGTTAATATATTTTTCTGATTTTAGAAGTGGTACTCTCTACCTCTTGGACTTGAATGCTTGTTTCCTCTTCCAGTTTATAGAAGTTTTCTGCTATGATTTGCTCAAATAGCCCTTCTGTCTCTCTCTCTTTCTTCTCCCTCAGGGACCCAAATAATTCTAATATTGATTTGTTTAATAGCCTCACTAATCTCTCAAAGTCTCCTCTCATGGTCTTTTCTTGTTTTCTCTCTTGTCCTCAGCTACTTTCCTTTTTATCGTCTTCTCTTCTATGTCACTTACTCACTCTTCTGCCTCATTTACCCTAGCTGTTAGAGCATCCAGTTTAGACTGCATCTCAGGTAGAGCATTTTAAATTTTGGCCGGATTATATTTCATTTCTTCACTAAGAGATACTCCAGTGTCTTTTATGATTTTTTGAAGCCCAGCTAGTAACTGTGTCATTGTTATCCTGAATTCCTACTCTGACATCTTACTTATATCCATATTGATTACCTCTGTGTTGGAAAGTATTACCTCTAGTTCATCCTTTTATTTTGAATTCCTTCTTCTAGTCATTTTGCCCAAATAAGAATGTTTGAATGAGTGAACAAAATAAAAAATATTAACAATGTCTCAACAAAATACACACTAGACAAGTCCTAAGAGGCCAAAAAGCAAAAAATAAAAGGAAAAGAAAAAAAAAAACAAGGGAAAAGAGAATATAATATCATTGGATGGCAAAACAGTGTGATCCACTTGGTCTTGACTTTATTTTGGCCTCTGTGTTAAAAGACACTAAATCCCAAAACTGAAAAGAAAGCAAATATAAAGTTGAATAGAGTGAAAGGAAGCCAAATATGAATAACATACCCATAAAATGTAAATGTAACAAGTGAAAGTTAAAAAAGACTTAAAAACAAAGAGTTGATAAAATAAGAAAATAATTGGAAGGGGAAAAAAAGACATGGGAAATTTTAAACTGAATTATAAATGAATCATGTGGGGAAAAACCCTCAAATTATACATACTTTTTTCCCACTAGCCCTGGAGTTTTGTAGTCCAGTGTCTTCCTGGGCAGAGTTGCACCACACCTTGCCTGGGGGCTGGTCTCAGTGTAATTTGGTTGTTCTGTGTGACTTTTGTTCCCTGAAGGCTTTCTGCACCTCTTTGTAGAGTGAAAATAAAAAATGGTCACACCCTGATCTCCAGCCTTAGAGCTGAAAGATCTAATATGTGCCAAACTCTGCAGACTCCTTCAGTGTGTTTTGTCTTTGGCTGCTACAATTTGGGTGAATAAATATTTAAAATTGTTATATTTTCATATTCACTTGTTTTTTCATTTCAACACGTTGAGTACATTGTGCCACTTCCTTCTTTCCTGTAAAGTTTCTGCTAAAAAAATCTGCTCATATCCTTTTGGGGCTTCCCTTGCATGTCTGTTATGTTTTTGCTTGCAACTTAAAAAATTTTCTCTTTATTACTATTTTTCTTTGCCATTTTAATTCACTATATGTCTCTGTTTGGACCTCCTTGGGTTGCTTTTGTGGAAAGATCTCTGTACCTTTTGTATCTGGATTTCTTTTCCCTTCCCTTGATCAGGGTATTTTTCAGCTATTATTTCTTCAAATATATTTCCTGCCCCACTTTATCTTTCTTCTCTTTCTGGGATCCCTATAATGTGAAAATTTTGTCCTGATGTTGTCATTAAGTTTTACATTTTCATTTTTTTTTATTATTTTCTTTCTTTTGTTCAACTTGATTGTTTTCCTTTACTCTATCTGCTAGGTGGCTTAGTTCTTCTGTTTCATTTAGTATACTTTTGAGGCCCTCTAGTGTATTTTTAATTTCAGTTAATTATTGAGATCTTTGTCTCTGATTGATTCCTTTTTATTATTTCTCTTTGTTGAAGGTTTCACTGAGATCCTTCACTCTTTTCTCAAGTACAGTATCTTTATCACCATTACTTTAAATTCTCTATCAGACATATTGCTTATCTCCATTTCATTTAGTTCTCTCTGTGATTTTGTCTTATTCTTTCATTTGGAATGTATCTCTCTGATTCTTCATTTTCTCTAACTCTCTTTTTCAATGTGTTGGGAAAATCAGCTATGTCTCCTGCTTTTGAAAGTAGTGGTCTTATAAATGACAGGCCCTGTACTGTCCTTTGGCACAATATTCCCGGTTCACCAGAACCTAGCACTTTAGGGGTATCTCCTATGTGCATTTCATGCACCATACTGTTGTGGTTGAGATGTGTATCCAGTCATCTTTAGTGGTTCTCTTTGCCTGTTGTGGGCAGGGTTTGGTCCCTTTATTGTTAATGGACCAGTCTGGGACTGCTTTGGACTTGACTTGGGTCAGACTAGGTGTTTTCCAGAACTGCATACCCTGTCCTGCAGTGTGCTTTCCCTGTTTTGTTTACTGAAAGGCTTCCATTGGTAAGTAGGGCTTGCAGTCAGGCCAGATGTCTGCACCCAGCTCACTGCTGGGGCTGCTATCAAACTAGTGTGTGTATGTGGTTATCCTCTCCGCTCCCCAAGGCAGAAGTTGCTTTGGAGTGGTGCTGGTCACTGTTGGGTCTGCTTGCACAATGCAATGTTCATGACATTCTTTGGAGAACTCCTCCCTAGAGTGGTTTGGTGGGGGCAGGTCTGCAGGAGAACTTGGGGGTGGGGCACACTGTTAGTAAGCTATGTGGAGGCGTTTGTGCTGGTCCCTGAAGGTGTCTGAGTATCTCTGTTGGGGGCCACAAATGCTGCCTCTCAGGTCTTTTGTTCTTAGAGAATTCTCCTAAAGATCCCTGCTCCTCCAACACATGTTCTGAAATTAGTAAATAAATCTCCTTCCCAAATACCTGAGTCATTTTTTCAAACTGCTACTTCTATGCTGTATCTCAGACGTTTTTGTCATGCTTACTCTTTAAGGATGGAGGCATAGTTCCCTATTGTCCTCCAGCTCTCTCAGGGCTAGGCCTGCTGATATTTAAAGTTCCAGGTGTTGGGACGCCTGGCTGACTCAGTAGTTGAGCGTCTGCCTTCAGCTCATGGTGTGATCCCGGGGCCCTGGGATAGAGTCCCGCATCCGGCTCCCTGCATAGAGCCTGCTTCTCCCTCTGCCTGTGTCTCTGTCTCTCTCTCTCTCTCTGTATCTCATAAATAAATTAATAAAATCTTTTTAAAAATAAAATAAATAAAGTTCCAGGTGTTAAGCCCTCTGATTAAAAGAACTCATGAAATTAAGCTTCTCTTATTTTCAAAGTCAAGTGCTATGGGGATTCATCTTCCCAGTGCATGTGAGTCCATCATGACTAGGGTTCCTAGGTTGAAGTCTGCTCCTCTTTTTATTCTGTGCTTATGGTATCCCTCCCTTCCATGGACAGTGTCGCAAGTCACATTGGTTCCTGACTGCATCTCTGCCCTTCCAACTTTTTTGATGTGGACTCTTCTCTAAGAGCGGAGAATCTGTTATGCCAGTCTCTGGGTCATTTTCTGGGTTATTTACACTGATACGGGTGTTGTCTATGTGTATCCATGGGATGGGGTGTGCTTAGGATCCTCCTACTCCATCATTTTGCCCCAAAGTCTAATATATTTACTTTTAATGCAATTAATGATAACATAGAAATTTCATTTGTCAATTTGCTGTTTTTATATGTTTGATGTATTTTTTATTCAACTATTTTTCCATTACTGCTCTCTTTTTTGTTTCATAGATATTTTCTAGGCTATCATTTTGAAATATTTATTATTTCTCTATTATATATTTGTTGTATTTATAATGTGTTATATTTGTCCTAGGAATTATAATTAACATGGCACTTTATAAATATCTAGTTTAAGTCAATACAAATTTGGGGAAGCCTGGGTGGCTCAGCAGTTTAGAGCCTGGCTTTCGCCCAGGGCATGGTCCTGGAGTCCCAGGATTGAGTCCCACACCAGGCTCACTGCATGGAGCCTGCTTCTCCCTCTACTTTTGTCTCTGCCTTTCTCTGTGTCTCTCATGAATAAACAAATAAAACCCTTAAAAATAAATAAATAAATAAATCTGGTTTCAATAGTATACAAAAATTTTGCTCCTACATTACTCCATTCCCCTGACTTTTAAGTTAGCATTGTGACAAATTGCATTTCTATACATTGTGTGCTATCACTGTAGATTAGTAATTATTATTTAATGCAATTTTTTAATTATTTAGGAAAAATAGTAAAAAAATAAATTTAAACTGACTTATATTTACATATGCAGTCACTTTTACCAGTACTTTTTGTTTGTTTGTGTGTGTGTGTGTAGATTTGAGGTATTTTTTGGTGTCCTTTCATTTCAGAATAAGGACTCTCTTTAGCATTTTTTGTAGAGAAATTCTACTAGTGATACACTTTCTCAGCTTTTGCTTCTCTGGAAATGTCCTAATTTCTCCTTTTGAAGGATAAATGTCTAATTTCTCCTTTTGAAGGATAGTTTTATCAGATATAGAATTTTCAGTTCAGGGATGCGTGGGTGGCTCAGTCAGGTAAGCATCTGACTCTTGGGTTCAGCTCAGGTCATGATCTCAGGGTCCTGGAATCAAGTCCCATATCAGGCTCTACACTTAGTGTAGAGTTTGCTTGTCCCTCCCCCCACCCTGCTTCTTCCCCCACTCACACTCTCCCTCAAATAAATTAATAAAATTGTTAAAATAAAATAATCTTCAGTTTATAGTTTGCGTTCTGTTTTCTTTCAGCTTTTTAAATATGTTATCTCAATACTTTTGGGCTTCCATGATTTCTGATGTTATTTGTATTGATAATTACTGTTTATCATATTGAGAATTACATGTACAGAACAAGTTGCTTCTCTCTTGCTGTGGTAAAAATATGTGGCCATCTTTTTTTTTTTTTTTTGACCAAATGACCCCATGGAAAAATCATTTTGCATTAAACAAACTCCTCATGAGGCCAAATAAAGGCAAGCTGTGTAAGTGAGCAATTCCAGGGAAAGACCAGCATGGCCAAATGATGGTTCACTTGGAATGAGACTTGGCAGGATCTCCAAGCCTAATCTGTTTTCTAAAGTGGCTGCCAAGATGCTTGTTTTCACCTCAGCAGCAGGTAGTAGTATCTCAAGGCTACTGAGGCGATTGGGAGAGAAGATGGGAGTAGTTTAAGTTAAAATGCCACAGAATTCATTGTTACTAGAATTCATTGTTACTACCAAGATATATTATTGTCTTTTCAAAGTACTCTCTGGATTTCTGGAAAAAAATAATTTTCACAGTTTGAAAGTGTCAATTCTGACATATTTTGTCTCTGATCTCACTGCTCTATGGAGAAGAGAAATTTTGGAGGTTCTTACATCATCATTCCATCTGATATCACTAAATTAAATTTTATTTTACAGTGGTCTACTTATAGTCCCAACATCTGGATCATGTCTGTGTCTTATTCTGTGGATTTATCTCTTCATCGTGGTGGAATTTTTTTTTTGCTTCCTTCTCTGTATTATAATTTTTAATAGACTTCTAGATTAATGGTATATAAAATTGTGGAGATTGAAGTAAATACATTTTGCACAAAGAAATGGTCCAACTTCTCTTAGGTCATTGCATTTAGAGTTTGAGACAATCAAGTCTGTAGTTAATCTGTATTTGGGTTTTGTGACTACTGCCATTATCTTCAGTGCACCATAGGTATCAAATTATTTCAAATTATCCAGCAATGGGCTATCATAACTTTGTATTTAGTGTTTCTCTCTGGCTCCAGAAGCTTTTTCTCATTGTTCCTATTATCTTGACATCTGTTATTACTACCTGTGTGCCTATGCTATGGAAGGAGTCTCTCTCCATGGTTTTTATTCTCTCCAAGTAGCAGACCTTAGCTTCTTATTACTTGGAACTCTATTCTTGATGGATGTAGTAAGGGTTCCTTATGCTCTTGAACTTCAGGGTGAGGAATTCTCAGAATCCCAGCTTCTTCTCCCATGATAGTCTATTATGCCTTGTATCTACGGTAGGTATTTGGTAGAAAAACATTTTCTTAATCTTCTCATGATAGCAGTGGTAGAGTATTTGGAGCTTGTGATGTTTTCCTGTCTTTCCTCCAGGA
This sequence comes from Vulpes lagopus, assembly GCF_018345385.1. NCBI lineage: Eukaryota > Metazoa > Chordata > Mammalia > Carnivora > Canidae > Vulpes > Vulpes lagopus. Next base: position 60,910,995 of record NC_054848.1, on the reverse strand, counting down.
TCAGGATGGCTTTTGATTGTACCCTTCCTCCAAATGCAGTATATCTTTGATTAATTCCTGGGTGTGGGAAGAAAGACTTTTAGTCACTCTTTCAGAATTCAATGGCTTTCAAACTGTGGAAGGAGACTCGATGTCCATCGACAGATGAATGGATAAAGAAAGTGTGGTATATATATATACAATGGAATATTACTCAGACATTAGAAAGGAAAAATGCCTATCATTTTCTTTGATGTGGATGGAATTGGAGGGTATTATTCTGAGTGAAGTCAGTCGGAGAAGGACAATCATTGTATGGTTTCACTCATACGGGAATATAAGAAATAGCGAAAGGAGATTATAGGGGAAAGGAGGGAAAATGAGTGGGAAAAATTAGAGAGGGAGATAAAACATGAGAGACTCCTAACTCTGGGAAACAAACAAAGGGTAGTAGAAGAGAAGGCTGGTTGAGGATGGGGTGACTGGGTGATGGGCACTGAGGAGGGCACTTGACAGGATGAGCACTGGGTGTTATACCATATGTTGGCAAATCGAACTTCAATAAAAAATTTTTTAAAGATTCAATAGCTTTTTCTTCTATACCTCTTCAAGCAGCGTAAGGCTTATACTTTGTATAAAAGAAGGGACCAAAAAATACAGGTGATTTTTGTTGTTATCACAAGTGATTGTCAATTGCTTTCTTCTCTTCCTTTTCTTTCTCTCCTCTTTCTCAGTCCCCAAATTTTCTCATGTTTATTTTATGAATAGCCCTGGGGAAAAGTTTGTGAGATATTTTAGAATTTCTTTGTATCTGAGGGCCCCCATTTATTCTAAACTGATACACAAACTCATATTAGTCCTTTATGATTTAAACTTTTATGATCTTTTCTTTCCCACTTTTCTGATACTTACCTTTTCCTCTTTATGCTTTGTCAAAGATGGAGCAATTCATGTTTCTCATATCTCCTTAAAGGGGATTGAAATCATTTGGTATTCAGGTCCTTTTTAATTTTTTTTTAATTTTTAAATTTAAGTTCAAGTTAATGTACAGTGTAATACAATACATTGATTCAACACTTCCATACTCACCAGGTGCCCATCACAAGTGTATTCCTTAATCCCTATCACATATTTACCTATCACCCCACCCATTTTGCTTCTGGTAACTATCAGTTTGTTCTCTATAAATAAGTGTCTGTTTCTTGGTTTGTGCTTCTCACTGCTTTCCCCCTTTTGCTTTTGTTTTTGACTTGTAAACTCAACTCTTTGATAGGTTAAAATAATTGATTTGAAAGTTCCAGTTCAAGATGGGAATGCAGGAGAATCCTGAACCCATCTCTTTCCACAGAAAATATATACAGTACAATTTCTTCTTAAAAAAATAAAATTTTGCTTCGATGTGGATGGACCTGGAGGGTATTATGCTGAGTGAAATAAGTCAATCAGAAAAGGACAAACATTATATGGTCTCATTCATATGGGGAATATAAAAATTAGTGAAAGGGAATAAAGGGAAAGGAGAGAAAATGAGTGAATATCAGTGAGGGTGACAAAACATGAGAGACACTTAACTCTGGGAAATGAACAAGGGGTAGTGGAAGGGGAGGTGGGCGCGGGGTTGGGGTGACCGGGTGATGGGCACTCTGGGGGGCACTTGGTGGGATGAGTGCTGGGTGTTATGCTATATGTTGGCAAATTGAACTCCAATAAAAAAACTTAAAAAAAATAAAATAAAATTACTGGAGTGACTCCTACACAGTTGGTGAGTGAGAAAAAAAATCACACCAAAACAAATAGGAGAGGTTGAGACAAAATCTCACCATTAACCTCACCCATACAGCAGTGACCAAAAATTGGTAGTAAACTCAAAACCCCAAGCTTCTTCCTAAGGAAAAAAGGCTTGAATTCCACATTTCCCATTCCAACATTTAAGTCCTACACTTAAGAGATGAGCCTGCAAAACATCTATCTTTGAAAGCCAGTGGAGCTTGCATCCATAAGACTCATAAGTCTGAGAAATGGTTTTTAAATGGCCCATGTTTGTGGATCCACCCATCCTGGCCCAATGCAGAAGCAGTTGACTGAAAAGCTCCAACACTCTCCTGAGATCATGACCTGAGCTGATGTCAGAGCGTTAACTGAGGTGCCCCCAGCCTATGTTATATTTAGTGGCTCCCAGTAGTTGAAGGTATGCCAAGACCTGTCATTATCCCAAAGGGGGAGGATCTCAATTAGTACTTAGATTCAGGCTAATTGAGTGTCAGACATCAACTTTTAAAGTATAGTAATATACCTCTTTCAAAGGAAACTCTCTCTGCTATCTTTGTGCCAATTCTTGAGATGATAGCTAATTAAGCACTCTTTTTTTTTTCTTTGTTACCATCCTGTTGAACTCATCAACAGAAACCTCTCAGGATCCTGGGATCAAGCCCTGCATCAGGTTCCCTGTTCAGTGGGGACCTGCTTGTCCCTCTCCCTCTGCTCCTCCCCTGGTTCATGCTTTCTCTGCTCTCTCTCAAAGAAAGAAGTAAGATCTTTAAAACAAAACAAACAAAAAAACAAGAATAAAAAATAAAATAAAATAATAATAAAATAAAATAAAAAATAAAATTAAAATAAAATAAAATAAAATAAAATAAAATAAAATAAAATAAGCTGCTTGGAAATCACAAAGGGTGGAGAGACAATCAAGACCTAGGGCAAGATTCAGCAATAAGGTTTATTTCCTACATAGCCACACTCTTTCAAACTGGAAGTGGCTGTTGTATCTAATGCATTGAAACCAGAAAAGAGAGTCAAGGAGAATAAACAAACAGAGGAATACACTCTAAATGAAATAACAACATAAAAGTTTAGAAAAATCAATCACTGAAATGGAGATAAGGGAAACACTTGATAAAGAGTTCAAAATAATGGTCAGGAGGTGGGGCAAGATGGCGGAGGAGTAGGGTCCCCAAGTAACCTGTCCCCACCAACTTATACCTAGATAACTCTCAAATCATCCTGAAAACCTATGAATTTGGTCTGAGATTTAAAGAGAGAACAGCTGGAATGCTACAGTGAGAAGAATTTGCACTTCTATCAAGATAGGAAGATGGAAAAAAACTTAAAAAAGCATCCAATGGGGAGGAGCCCCAGCGAGGAGCCAGGCTAAGGCCACACAGCGAGTGCCCCCAGGACAGGAAAGCCCAGGCCCTGAAAAGCAGGAGCTTTACCAGTCTTCCTGGATGGAAAGGCGCTCTCAGGGAGCTCCTGCAGGATCCCAGGAGGGGCTGGGATGCCCTCAGGCTCCCAGGGGCACTAACAGAGTAACTGCGCCCTGGGGGAGAGTGCGCCACACACTGTGGGCCAAGATCCCTAGAGGGGCTACAGCGCACGCCCCACGGGGCGGGGAACAGCGCAGAAGGCAGCTCAGGCAGCAGCTCCACGGAGAGGGGGTGGCGTGGCCCGGGAGCAGCTGGGGGTGGGGATCAGACAGCGGCTCCTCGCAGAAGGGGCTGCGCAGGCCCGGGAAAGCAATTCCAACAGTTCAGAACCCAGAGCCCAGGGACCTGGGGGACACAGCCCAAAATTGGACGCTCCCCCCGGGACAGGCAGAGGCCAGGAGGACACAGGATAGCAAGGACACTCCTGCCGCTGGGCAGCCCCAAGCTGTGCACATCAGCACTCCCTGCTGCCACATCATCCGGGACCCTGTAAACTGGGAGCTGCGGTACTTACTGCTGGAGCTGACTCTAGATTTGGAGAGCTGACCGCTGCCACTGTTATTGTTCCTCCTGGTGTCACCTTGTAACTGGGACTGAGCAGGGGCATCACAGGATAAACAACTCCCACTGAGCCATGCACCTGGCAGAGGGCTGGGCAGCTACCCCAGGTGCACACACCTGAGAATCAGCACAGTAGGCCCCGCCCCCAGAAGACCAGCTAGAAGGATAAGGGAAAAGCAAGTTATTGAACAAGCATCCCTGGAAAATTCCAGGGAAAGTCTAGAGATTTACAGTATATAGAATCAGAGGATGCTACACCTTGTTTTTAATTTTCTGTTTGTCCCCCCCCCCCATTTTTTTTCTTTTTTTCCTCTCTCTTTTTCTCCCTTTTCCAGTACAACTTGTTTTTGGCCACTCTGCACTGAGCAAAATGACTAGAAGGAAGAACTCACCACAAAAGAAAGAATCAGAAACAGTACTCCCTCCCACAGAGTTACAAAATTTGGATCACAATTCAATGTCATAAAGCCAATTCAGAGGCACAATTATAAACCTACTGGTGGACAAGGGAGGGGCAAGATGGCAGAAGAGTAGGGTCCCAAATCAACTGTACCCAACAAAATACCTAGATGACCTTCAACACATCCTGAAAATCTACGAATTCGGCCTGAGATTTAAAGAGAGAACAGCTGGAATGCTACAGTGAGAAGAGTTCACGCTTCCATCAAGGTAGGAAGACGGGGGAAAAAGAAATAAAGAAACAAAAGGCATCCAAGGGGGAGGGGCCCCGCGAGGAGCCGGGCTAAGGCCAGGGCAAGTGTCCCCAGGACGGGAGAGCTCCATCCCGGAGAAACAGGAGCTGCACCAATCTTCAGGGGTGAAAAGGCGCCCGCAGGGAGTTAGAGCAGGACCCAGGAGGGCGGGGATGCCCTCGGGCTCCTTGGGACATTAACAGGCACCTGCGGCACGTGCAGGAGAGTGCGCCGAGCTCCCTAAGGGCTGCAGGGCGCACGCGGGACCCGGAGTAGCTCGAGGGGCTCGGGCGGCGGCTCCACGGAGGGAGCTGCACGGCCGGGAGCGCGAATCCAACACCGCAGGCCCCAGAGCACAGGGCGCCGGGTCACAGCCCAGGATCCGGCCTCCCCAGGGACAGGCAGAGGCCGGGAGGGCGCAGGACAGCAAGGACGCTCCTGCCCCGAGCTGAGCAGATCAGCGGCCCCGCCCCAGAGCCTCCAGGCCCTGCAGACGGAGAGCCCTGGAGTTACTGCGGGGGCTGAATCCAGGATTCCAGAGCTGCCGTAGCCATTGTGGCTATTCCTCCTGGGGCCTCACGGGGTAAACAACCCCCACTGAGCCCTGCACAAGGCAGGGGCAGAGCAGCTGGCCCAAGTGCTAACACCTGAAAATCAGCACAGCAGGCCCCTCCCCCAGAAGACAAGCTAGACGGACCAGTTCCAGGGGAAGTCAAGGGACTTAAAGTATACAGAAACAGAAGATACTCCCCCGTGTTTTTTGTTTGTTTTGTTTTGTGTTTTTTTTCTTTCTTTTTGATCTGATTGCTTCCCCCACCACCTTTTTTTCTCCTTTCTTTCTTTTTCTTTCTCTTTTTCTTCTCTTTTATCCTTTTTTTTCTTCCTTCTCTTTTTTCTTTTTCTCCTTTCTTTCCTTCCCTCTCTCTCTTTTTCTCCTTTTCCCAATACAACTTGTTTCCGGGCACTCTGCACTGAGCAAAATGATTGGAAGGAAAACCTCACCTCAAAAAAAAGAATCAGAAAAGTCCTCTCTCCCACAGAGTTACAAAATCTGGATTACAATTCAATGTGAGAAAGCCAATTCAGAAGCACTATTATACAGCTACTGGTGGCTCTAGAAAAAACCATAAAGGACTCAAGAGACTTCATGACTGTAGAATTTTGATCTAATCAGGCAGAAATTAAAAATCAATAGAATGAGATGCAATCCAAGCTGGAAGTCCTAACAACGAGGCTTAACGAGGTGGAAGAACGAGTGAGTGACAAAGAAGACAAGTTGATGGCAAAGAGGGAAACTAAGGAAAAAAGAGACAGACAATTAAAAGACCATGACGATAGATTAAGGGAAATAAATGACAGCCTGAGGAAGAAAACCCTACGTTATATTGGGGTTCCCGAGGGCGCCGAAAGGGACAGAGGGCCAGAATATGTATTTGAACAAATACTAGCTGAAAACTTTCCGAATCTAGGAAGGGAAACAGGCATTCAGATCCAGGAAATAGAAAGATCCCCCCCCCCTAAAATCAATAAAAACCGTTCAACACCTCGGCATTTAATAGTGAAGCTTGCACATTCCAAAGATACAGAGAAGATCCTTAAAGCAGCAAGAGAAAAAAAGTCGCTGACTTTTATGGGGAGGAATATTAGGGTAACAGCAGACCTCTCCACAGAGACCTGGCAGGGCAGAAAAGGCTGACAGGATATATTCAGGGTCCTAAATGAGAAGAACATGCAACCAAGAACTTTATCCAGCAAGGCTCTCATTCAAAGTGGAAGGAGAGATAAAGAGCTTCCAAGACAGGCAGCAACTGAAAGAATATGTGACCTCCAAACCAGCTCTGCAAGAAATTTTAAGGGGGACTCTTAAAATTCCCCTTTAAGAAGAAGTTCAGTGGAACAATCCACAAAAACAACGACTGAATAGATATCATGATGACACTAAACTCATATCTGTCAATAGTAACTCTGAACATGAACGGGCTTAATGACCCCATCAAAAGGCGCAGGGTTTCAGATTGGATAAAAAAGCAGGACCCATCTATTTGCTGTCTACAAGAGACTCATTTTAGACAGAAGGACACCTACAACCTGAAAATAAAAGGTTGGAGAACCATTTACCATTCAAATGGTCCTCAAAAGAAGCAGGGGTAGCCATCCTCATATCAGATAAATTAAAATTTACCCCGAAGACTATAGTGAGAGATGAAGAGGAACACTATCTCATACTCAAAGGATCTATCCAACAAGAGGACTTAACAATCCTCAATATATATGCCCCGAATGTGGGAGCTGCCAAATATTTAAATCAATTAATAACCAAACTGAAGAAATACTTTTATAATAATACACTTATACTTGGTGACTTCAGTCTAGCTCTTTCTACCCTCGATAGGTCTTCTAAGCACTACGTCTCCAAAGAAACGAGAGCTTTAAATGATACACTGGACCAGATGGATTTCACAGATATCTACAGAACTTTACATCCAAACTCAACTGAATACACATTCTTCTCAAGTGCACATGGAACTTTCTCCAGAATACACCACATAATGGGACACAAGTCGGGTCTGAACCGATACCAAAAGATCGGGATAGTCCCCTGTATATTCTCCGACCATAATGCCTTGAAATTAGAACTTAATCACAACAAGAAGTTTGGAAGGACCACAAACACGTGGAGGTTAAGGACCATCCTGCTAAAAGATGAAAAGGTCAACCAGGAAATTAAGGAAGAATTAAAAAGATTCATGGACTAATGAGAATGAAGATAAAACCGTTCAAAATCTTTGAGATGCAGCAAAAGCAGTCCTGAGGGGGAAATACATCGCAATACAAGCATCCATTCAAAAACTGAAAAGAACTCAAATACAAAAGCTAACCTTACACATAAAGGAGCTAGAGAAAAAGCAGCAAATGGACCCCACCCCCAGCAGAAGAAGACATTTAATTAAAATTCGAGCAGAACTAAATGAAATCGAGACCAAAAGAACTGTGGAGCAGATCAACAGAACCAGGAGTTGGTTCTTTGAAAGAATTAATAAGATAGATAAACCATTACCCAACCTTATTAAAAAGAAGAGAGAGAAGACTCAAATTAATAAAATCATGAATGAGAAAGGGGACATCACTACCAACACCAAGGAAATACAAACGATTTTAAAAACATATTATGAACAGCTGTACGCCAATAAATTAGGAAATCTAGAAGAAATGGACGCATTCCTGGAAAGCCACAAACTACCAAAACTGGAGCAGGAAGAAATAGAAAACCTGAACAGGCCAATAACCAGGGAGGAAATTGAAGCAGTCATCAAAAACCTCCCAAGACACAAGAGTCCAGGGCCAGATGGCTTCCCAGGGGAATTCTATCAAACGTTTAAAGAAGAAATCATACCTATTCTACTAAAGCTGTTTGGAAAGATAGAAAGAGATGGAGTACTTCCAAATTCGTTCTATGAGGCCAGCATCACCTTAATTCCGAAACCAGACAAAGACCCCACCAAAAAGGAGAATTACAGACCAATATCCCTGATGAACATGGATGCAAAAATTCTCAACAAGATACTAGCCAATAGGATCCAACAACACATTAAGAAAATTATTCACCATGACCAAGTAGGATTTATCCCTGGGACACAAGGCTGGTTCAACACTCGTAAAACCATCAATGTGATTCATCATATCAACAAGAGAAAAACCAAGAACCATATGATACTCTCATTAGATGCAGAGAAAGCATTTGACAAAATACAGCATCCATTCCTGATCAAAACCCTTCAGAGTGTTGGGATAGAGGGAACTTTCCTCGACATCTTAAAAGCCATCTACGAAAAGCCCACAGCAAATATCAATCTCAATGGGGAAGCACTGGGAGCCTTTCCCCTAAGATCAGGAACAAGACAGGGATGTCCACTCTCACCACTGCTGTTCAACATAGTTCTGGAAGTCCTCGCCTCAGCAATCAGACAACAAAAAGACATTAAAGGCATTCAAATTGGCAAAGAAGAAGTCAAACTCTCCCTCTTCGCCGATGACATGATACTCTACATAGAAAACCCAAAAGCCTCCACCCCCAGATTGCTAGAACTCATACAGCAATTTGGTAGCGTGGCAGGATACAAAATCAATGCCCAGAAATCAATGGCATTTCTATACACTAACAATGAGACTGAAGAAAGAGAAATTAAGGAGTCAATCCCATTTACAATTGCACCCAAAAGCATAAGATACCTAGGAATAAACCTAACCAAAGAGGTAAAAGATCTATACCCTAAAAACTATAGAACACTTCTGAAAGAAATTGAGGAAGACACAAAGAGATTGAAAAATATTCCATGCTCATGGATTGGCAGAATTAATATTGTAAAAATGTCAATGTTACCCAGGGCAATTTATACGTTTAATGCAATCCCTATCAAAATACCATGGACTTTCTTCAGAGAGTTAGAACAAATTATTTTAAGATTTGTGTGGAATCAGAAAAGACCCCGAATAGCCAGGGGAATTTTAAAAAAGAAAACCTTAGCTGGGGGCATCACAATGCCAGATTTCAGGTTGTATTACAAAGCTGTGGTCATCAAGACAGTGTGGTACTGGCACAAAAACAGACACATAGATCAATGGAACAGAATAGAGAACCCAGAAGTGGACCCTGAAATGTACGGCCATCTAATATTCGATAAAGGAGGAAAGACTATCCATTGGAAGAAAGACAGTCTCTTCAATAAATGGTGCTGGGAAAATTGGACATCCACATGCAGAAGAATGAAACTGGACCACTCTCTTTCACCATACACAAAGATAAACTCAAAATGGATGAGAGATCTAAATGTGAGACAAGATTCCATCAAAATCCTAGAGGAGAACACAGGCAACACCCTTTTTGAACTTGGCCACAGTAACTTCTTGCAAGATACATCCACGAAGGCAAAAGAAACAAAAGCAAAAATGAACTATTGGGACTTCATCAAGATAAGAAGCTTTTGCACAGCAAAGGATACAGTCAACAAAACTAAAAGACAACCTACAGAATGGGAGAAGATATTTGCAAATGACATATCAGATAAAGGGCTAGTTTCCAAAATCTATAAAGAACTTATTAAACTCAACACCAAAGAAACAAACAATCCAATCATGAAATGGGCAAAAGACATGAAGAGAAATCTCACAGAGGAAGACATGGACATGGCCAACATGCACATGAGAAAATGCTCTGCATCACTTGCCATCAGGGAAATACAAATCAAAACCACAATGAGATACCACCTCACACCAGTGAGAATGGGGAAAATTAACAAGGCAGGAAACAACAAATGTTGGAGAGGATGCGGAGAAAAGGGAACCCTCTTACACTGTTGGTGGGAATGTGAACTGGTGCAGCCACTCTGGAAAACTGTGTGGAGGTTCCTCAAAGAGTTAAAAATAGACCTGCCCTACGACCCAGCAATTGCACTGTTGGGGATTTACCCCAAAGATTCAGATGCAATGAAACGTCGGGACACCTGCACCCCGATGTTTCTATCAGCAATGGCCACAATAGCCAAACTGTGGAAGGAGCCTCGGTGTCCATCAAAAGATGAATGGATAAAGAAGATGTGGTTTATGTATACAATGGAATATTACTCAGCAATTAGAAACGACAAATACCCACCATTTGCTTCAACGTGGATGGAACTGGAGGGTATTATGCTGAGTGAAATAAGTCAATCGGAGAAGGACAAACAGTGTATGTTCTCATTCATTTGGGGAATATGAATAATAGTGAAAGGGAATATAAAGGAAGGGAAAAGAAATGTTGGGAAATATCAGGAAGGGAGACAGAACATAAAGACTCCTAACTCGGGGAAACGAACTAGGGGTGGTGGAAGGGGAGGAGGGCGGGTGTTGGAGGGGAATGGGTGACGGGCACTGAGGTGGACACTTGACGGGATGAGCACTGGGTGTTTTTCTGTATGTTGGTAAATTAAACACCAATAAAAGTTAATTAAAAAAAAAACAAAAAAAAACAAAAGCTAACCTTACACATAAAGGAGCTAGAGAAAAAGCAGCAAATGGACCCCACCCCCAGCAGAAGAAGACATTTAATTAAAATTCGAGCAGAACTAAATGAAATCGAGACCAAAAGAACTGTGGAGCAGATCAACAGAACCAGGAGTTGGTTCTTTGAAAGAATTAATAAGATAGATAAACCATTACCCAACCTTATTAAAAAGAAGAGAGAGAAGACTCAAATTAATAAAATCATGAATGAGAAAGGAGAGATCACTACCAACACCAAGGAAATACATATGATTTTAAAAACATATTATGAACAGCTGTATGCCAATAAATTAGGAAATCTAGAAGAAATGGACGCATTCCTGGAAAGCCACAAACTACCAAAACTGGAGCAGGAAGAAATGGGAAACCTGAACAGGCCAATAACCAGGGAGGAAATTGAAGCAGTCATCAAAAACCTCCCGAGACAAAAGAGTCCAGAGCCAGATGGCTTCCCAGGGGAATTCTATCAAACGTTTAAAGAAGAAATCATACCTATTCTACTAAAGCTGTTTGGAAAGATAGAAAGAGATGGAGTACTTCCAAATTCGTTCTATGAGGCCACCATCACCTTAATTCCGAAACCAGACAAAGACCCCACAAAAAAGGAGAATTACAGATCAATATCCCTGATGAACATGGATGCAAAAATTCTCAACAAGATACTAGCCAATAGGATCCAACAACACATTAAGAAAATTATTCACCATGACCAAGTAGGATTTATCCCCAGGACACAAGGCTGGTTCAACACTCATAAAACCATCAATGTGATTCATCATATCAGCAAGAGAAAAACCAAGAAACATATGATCCTCTAATTAGATGCAGAGAAAGCATTTGACAAAATACAGCATCCATTCCTGATCAAAACCCTTCAGAGTGTTGGGATAGAGGGAACGTTCCTTGACATCTTAAAAGCCATCTACAAAAAGCCCACAGCAAATATCATTCTCAATGGGGAAGCACTGGGAGCCTTTCCCCTAAGATCAGGAACAAGACAGGGATGTCCACTCTCACCACTGCTATTCAACATAGTACTGGAAGTCCTCGCCTCAGCAATCAGAGAACAAAAAGACATTAAAGGCATTCAAATTGGCAAAGAAGAAGTCAAACTCTCCTTCTTCGCCGATGACATGATACTCTACATAGAAAACCCAAAAGGCTCCACCCCAAGATTGCTAGAACTCATACAGCAATTTGGTAGTGTGGCAGGATACAAAATCAATGCCCAGAAATCATTGACATTTCTATACACTAACAATGAGACTGAAGAAAGAGAAATTAAGGAGTCAATCCCATTTACAATTGCACCCAAAAGCATAAGATACCTAAGAATAAACCTAACCAAAGAGGTAAAGGATCTATACCCTAAAAACTATAGAACACTTCTGAAAGAAATTGAGGAAGACACAAAGAGATGGAAAAACATTCCATGCTCATGGATTGGCAGAATTAATATTGTAAAAATGTCAATGTTACCCAGGGCAATTTATACGTTTAATGCAATCCCTATCAAAATACCATGGACTTTCTTCAGAGAGTTAGAACAAATTATTTTAAAATTTGTGTGGAATCAGAAAAGACCCCGAATAGCCAGGGGAATTTTAAAAAAGTAAACCATAGCTGGGGGCATCACAATGCCAGATTTCAGGTTGTACTACAAAGCTGTGGTCATCAAGACAGTGTGGTACTGGCACAAAAACAGACACATAGATCAATGGAACAGAACCCAGAAGTGGACCCTGAAATGTATGGTCAACTAATATTCGATAAAGGAGGAAAGACTATCCATTGGAAGAAAGACAGTCTCTTCAATAAATGGTGTTGGGAAAATTGGACAACCACATGCAGAAGAATGAAACTGGACCACTCTCTTGCACCATACACAAAGATAAACTCAAAATGGATGAGAGATCTAAATGTGAGACAAGATTCCATCAAAATCCTAGAGGAGAACACAGGCAACACCCTTTTTGAACTTGGCCACAGTAACCTCTTGCAAGATACATCCACAAAGGCAAAAGAAACAAAAGCAAAAATGAATTATTGGGACTTCATCAAGATAAGAAGCTTTTGCACAGCAAAGGATACAGTCAACAAAACTAAAGGACAACCTACAGAATGGGAGAAGATATTTGCAAATGACATATCAGATAAAGGGCTAGTTTCCAAAATCTATAAAGAACTTATTAAACTCAACACCAAAGAAACAAACAATCCAATCATGAAATGGGCAAAAGACATGAAGAGAAATCTCACAGAGGAAGACATGGACATGGCCAACATGCACATGAGAAAATGCTCTTCATCACTTGCCATCAGGGAAATAGAAATCAAAACCACAATGAGATACCACCTCACACCAGTGAGAATGGGGAAAATTAACAAGGCAGGAAACCACAAATGTTGGAGAGGGTGCGGAGAAAAGGGAACCCTCTTACACTGTTGGTGGGAATGTGAGCTGGTGCAGCCACCCTGGAAAACTGTGTGGAGGTTCCTCAAAGAGTTAAAAATAGACCTGCCCTAGGACCCAGAAATTGCACTGTTGGGGATTTACCCCAAAGATTCAGATGCAATGAAACGCCCGGACACCTGCACCCCGATGTTTCTAGCAGCAATGTCCACAATAGCCAACCTGTGGAAGGAGCCTCGGTGTCCATCGAAAGATGAATGGATAAAGAAGATGTGGTTTATGTATACAATGGAATATTACTCAGCCATTAGAAATGACAAATACCCACCATTTGCTTCAACATGGATGGAACTGGTGGGTATTATGCTGAGTGCAGTAAGTCAGTTGGAGAAGGACAAACAGTGTATGTCCTCATTCATTTGGGGAATATAAATAATAGTGAAAGGGAATATAAAGGAAGGGAGAAGAAATGTGTGGGAAATATCAGGAAGGGGACAGAATATAAAGACTCCTAACTCTGGGAAATGAACTAGGGGTGGTGGAAAGGGAGAAGGGCGGGGGGTGGGGGAGAATGGGTGATGGGCACTGAGCGGGACACTTGATGGGATGAGCACTGGGTGTTATTCCGTATGTTGGTAAATTGAACACCAATTAAAATTAATTTATTAAAAACAACAAATAACTTGAAAGGATTTTATGTGCATGGATTGAAATAATTAATTTGTTACAATGTCTGTATTGCCTAAAGCAATCTACCAATTTAATACATACCTAGCAAATCCCAATGCCTTTTTTTTTTTACAGAAATTGAACAATTCTAAAATCTGTATAAAACTACCAAAGAGGGATCCCTGGGTGGCGCAGCGGTTTGGCGCCTGTCTTTGGCCCAGGGCGCGATCCCGGAGACCCGGGATCGAATCCCACATCGGGCTCCCAGTGCATGGAGCCTGCTTCTCCCTCTGCCTGTGTCTCTGCCTCTCTCTCTCTCTCTCTCTCTCTCTCTCTCTCTCTCTCTCTGTGACTATCATAAATAAAAAAAAAAAATTAAAAAAAAACTACCAAAGACCCTGAATTTACAAAGCAATTTTGAGAAACAAAAGTGAAAACCATCACACTTCCTGATTTCAAGCTATAGAACAAAGCCAAACTGGTCAAAACCATAAAAGCATCAAAGGAGACACTCCATCAATGGAATAGAATGGAGATCCTAGAAATAAACCGATACATGTTTATGGTTAATTTAGCAGAGCCAAGAATATTCAAATAGAAAAAGCACAGTCTATTCAATAAATGTTGTTGGAAAAACTGGATCGTCAAATGCAAAATAAAAGATGGAACAATGCTATTATCTTACACCGTAGATAAATGATAACTCAAAATGGGTTAACATCTTGAATTTAAGACCTGAAACCATAAAAAATATCAAGGGAAACAGGTGGTAAACCTCTTGACATGATACCTGACCATTACTTCTTACTGAACTTCACAACAAAAGCAAAGGTAACAAAAAGAAAAATAAACGGGTGGGACTACATAAATCTAAAAGGCTCCTGTACAACAAAGGAAACTATGAACAAAATTAAAAAGCAACTTACCAAATAAGAAAAAAATATTTCAAATCATATATCTAATAAGAAGTTACTATCCAAAGTATATAAATAACTTATACAACTCAATAGCAAAAATAATGTGAAATCTGAAAAAAAAATAGCAGAAGATATGGATAGATTTTTTTTTTCCAGTGAAGACATACAGATGGCCGACAGGTACATGAAAAAGTGTTAACATTACTCATCATCATGGAAATGTAAATTCAAACCACAGTGTGATATTACCTCAGACTTTTTATAATGGCTATTATCAAAAGGAAAAGAAATAATAATTGTTGATGAGGATGTGGAGAGAAGCGAATTCTTGTGTATTGTTGGTAGGAAAGTAAATTGATGAAGCTACTATGGAAAACAATATTGAATTTCCCCCAAAATGTAAAAATATAACTATGGTCCAGACATTCTACTTCTGTGTATTTGTCCAAAGGAAACAAAAACATCAACTTGAAATACATTTGCATCCCCATGGTTATTGAAACATTACTCAAGACATGGAAACAACCTATGTGCTCATCAGTGGATAAATGGATAAAGAAAATGTGATAGATAGATGATAGATAGATGATAGATAGATAGATAGATAGATAGATGATAGATAATAGATATATGATGATAGATAGATAGATAGATAGATAATAGATGATGATAGATAGATAGATGATGATGATAGATAGATAGATAGATAGATAGATAGATAGATAGATAGATAGATAATACAGATATAGACATAGATGCATATGCATGCAGTGGAATATTAGTCAAACATAAAAATAAGAATAAAATCTTTTGGTTTGCTACAACTTGGATGGACATTGAAGACATTAGACTAAGTGAAATGACTCAGACAGAAAAAGATAAATACCATATGTACTTACTGATATTTGGAATCTAAAAACAAAACAAAAAACCAAGTTAATGCATACAGAGAACATATTGGGGTATTATAGGGGAAAGGAGAGAAAATGAGTGGGAAAAAATCAGAGAGGGTGACAGAACATGAGAGAATACTAACTCTGGGAAACAAACAAGAGGCAGTGGAAGGGGAGGTGGGAGAGGGGAAGTGTCATTTGGTAATGGGCACTGAGGAGGGCACTTGACAGGATGAGCACTGGGTGTTATACTATATGTTGGCAAATTGAACTCCAAAAATATATATACAATTTAAAAAAAAAGAGGGGGGAAGGGATCCCTGGGTGGCTCAGTGGTTTTGTGCCTGCATTTGGCCCAGGGCATGATCCTGGAATCCCCAGATTTAGTCCCACATCAGGCTCCCTGCATGGAGCCTGCTTCTCCCCCTGCCTGTGTCTCTGCCTCTCTCTCTCTCTCTCTCTCTCTCTCTCTCTCATGAATAAATAAATAAATAATCTTTTTTAAAAAAGGAGTGGGGAGAGAATATATTGGTGGTTGCCTGGAGCAGGGATTGGGGTTAGGAAAATTCATGAAGGGGGGTCAAAAAATGCAGATATTTACTTACAAAATGAGTAAGTCATGCAGATGTAATGTACAGCATGGGTACTACAGTTAATAATACCATATCTTATATTTGAAAGTTGCTAGGATATTAGATCTTAAAAGTTCTTATACGAATATAAAATTGGTAACTATGTGTGGGGATGGGATTTCAGGACTTACTGTGGTAATCATTTCACAATATATATAAGTATTTAATAATTATGTTGTACACCTGAAGTTAATATGTTATGTGTCGCTTATATCTCAATAAAATAACAGTGATTTGTAGATTATCAAGACTTTTCTAACTTTTTGAAAGGAATATTCTCCTGTAGCTTTCTGTAGCATAAGTAGAAGCAAAGTCACAATTAAACTTTATGAAAACCAAATATTTTCCTCTTTTTTCTCATTTTGTTGCTGATCAGCATTAATGAACCATGGAGGGATCCCTGGGTAGCTCAGCAGTTTAGTGCCTGCCTTCAGCTCAGGGCATGATCCTGGAGTCCTGGGATTGAGTCCCACATCAGGCTCCCTTCATGGAGCCTACTTCTCCTTCTGCCTGTGTCTCTGCCTCTCTCTCTCTCTCTCTCTCTCTCTCTCTCTCTCTGACTCTCATGAATGAATAGATAAAATATTTTTTTAAAATGAACCATGGAGATATTGTATGTGAAATATTGAGTTTATTGCATGATATATACTGACTTCTTGGTTAGGGAGAGTCATTATTATTCTTGCTATCATCATCATTATCTTCTTCATTATTGTCTATTTACTTATAGGCTCAATCAAACAAATTATGACTGATTACTTAGAATTTTTCTCTCCAACATGCCAAAGGGGAAAATCGTTTTTACTTTATTTTTTTATGTTTTTATTTTAATATGAGTTAGTTAACATACAGTGTTATATTAGTTTCAAATGTACAATATAGTGATTCATCACGTCCATACATCGTCCTGTGCTCATATCAACAAGTGCATTCCTTATTCTCTATACTTAAGAGTTTGTTTCTTGGGATGCCTGGATGGCTCAGAGGTTTAGCGCCTGCCTTCAACCCTGGCCATCATCCTGAGTTCCTGGGATCAAGTCCCGCATCAGGCTCCCTGCATGGAGCTTGCTTCCCCCTCTGCCTGTCTCTCTGCTTCTCTCTGTGTGTGTGTCTCTCATGAATAAATACACAAAATCTTTTTTTTAAAAAAAAGAGTTTGTTTCTTGCTTAATTTCTCTCTCTCTCTCTCTCTCTCTCTCTCTCTCTCTCTCTCTCTTCTACCCCTTTGCTCTGTTGTTTTATTTATTAAATTCCACATATGAGTAAAATCATAAGGTATTTTTCTTTCTCTGGTTGACTGATTTTTCTTAGTTTGACTTCTTCCTTGCTGATTTGGATGTCTTTCATTTCTTTCTGTTGCCTAATTGCTATAGCTAGTTTCTCCAATATTATGTTAATTAATAGTGGTGAGAGTGGACATCCCTGTCTTATTCCTGACTGTAAAGGAAAAGCTCTCTGTTTTTCCTCATTGAAGATGACATTAGCTGTAGGATTCTTGTATATGGCATTTATTATGTTGAGGTATGTTCCTTCTAACACCATTTTGTTCAGGATCGTTATCATGAATGGATGTTGTACTTTGTGAAATGGTTTTTCAGCATCTATTGAAAGGATCTTATGGTTCTTATCCTTTCTTTTATTAAAGTGGTGTATATCATTGATTGATTTATGAATATTGAGCCACCCTTGCTGCCCAGGAATAAATCCCACTTGATTATAATCAATGACTCTTTTCATATACTATTAGATTCAATTTGCCAATATTTTGTTGAGACTTTTGCATCCATGTTTATGAGGGATTTTGGCCTGCAGTTCTCTTCTTTTTTAGTGCAGTCTTTATCTGGTTTTGGAATCAGGATAATCCTGGCCTCATAGAATGAATTTGGAAATTTTCCTTCCATTTCTTTTTATTTTTTTGCAATAATTTAAGAACAGGTATTAACTCTTCTTTAAATGTTTGGTAGAATTTACTGTGGGGCACCTGGGTGGCTCAGAAGGTGAAGCAGCTACCTTCAGCTCAGGGTCCAGATCTCCTGTTCCTGAGATCAAGCCCCATGTCAGGCACCCCGCTCAGCAGAGAGTCAGCTTCCCTCTCTCCCTCTGACTTTCCCCTTCACCCTGCTCATCCTCTATTTTTCTTTCAAAAAAAGATGAATTAATAATAATAATAATAATAATAATAATAATAATAATAGCAGAAAGAATTCACTGGTCCTGGTATTTTGTTTGTTGGCTGATTTTTTTTTATCATACATCCAATAAAGAAATTGCTTTGGTCTGTTCAAAGCAATTCAATTGGTCTGTTCAAATTTTCCATTTCTTCCTGTTTCTGTTTGGTAGTTTATATATTTCTAGGAATTTATCTATTTCTTCTAGATTGTCCAATTTTTGGCATACAGTTATTCATAATATTCTCTTATACTTGTTTGTATTTCTGTGGTGTTGATTGTTATTTCTCCTCTCTCATTTGTGATTTTATTTATTTTAATCCCGTTACTTTTTGATATGTCTGCCTAGGAGCTTATCAATTTTATTAATTTTTCAAAAGTTTCTATTATTTTATTTCAATATAAATTATTTTTCTTCTAATCCTTTTTTTAAAAAATTTATTCATTTATTTGAGAAAAAGAGAGAGAGAGAGAGACAGAACACAGCAGGGAGGAGCAGAGGGAGAGGGAGAATCAGGCTCCTGGCTTGAGCCATGCAGGGGTCAATCCAGGGACTCCAGGATCATGACCTGAACCAAAGGCATATGCTTAGCCAACTAAGCCTCCCAGGCACCCCTGTCTAATCTTTATTAGTTCCTTTCCTCTGTTGGCTTTAGATTTCATTCATTGATTTTGTAGTTTCTTTAGGTGTAATCTTAGGTTGCTTATTTGATATTTTTCTTGAGTCATGATTAATTGCTATATACTTCCCTCTTAGGACAGCTTTTGCTGCATCCCAGAGGTTTAGTACCATTGTGTTTTCACTTACATCTGATTCCGTGTATTTTTTTTTTAATTTCCGCTTTAATTTTCTGGTTGACCTATTCATTTTTTAGAAGGATGATGTTTAACTTCCATGTATTTGTGGTCTTTATAAATTTCTTTCTTGTGGTTGATTCAAGTTTCACAGTGTTGTGGTCAGAAAGAATGCATGGTATGATTTCATTTTTTTTGTATTTGTTGAGCCCTGATTTGTGACCTATTATGTAATCTATTCTGGAGAATTTCCCATGTGCACTTGAAAAGAATGTGTATTCTGTGGCGTTAGGATAGAATACTCTGAATATATGCTAAGTTGTCGCATGTGCCATTCAAAGCCATTGTTCCCTGGTTGATTTTCTGCTTATATGACCTGCCCATTGATGTAAGTGGGGTATTAAAGTCCTCTACTCACATTATTGCCAATAAATTCTGTTCTTTTTGCCAATTGTTGTATATATTTAGGTGTTCTCATTCTGGGAGCATAAGTATTTATAATTGTTAGATCTTTTGTTGGATAGTCCCCAGTATTATTATGATACAGTGTCCTTCCTCTTCTTATAGTCATTGGCTTAAAATCTAGCTTATGTAAGTATTGCTACTCCAACTCTCTTTTGATGTCCATTTGCATGATAAATATTTCCCCATCCACTCACCTTCAATCTGCTGTTGTCTTTAGGTCTAAAATGATTATCTTGTAGGCAGCATATAGATGGGTCTTTTTTCCCCATTTTTATGCCCTATGTATTTTGATTTGAGCATTTAGTGCATTCACATTCAGAATAATTACCGATAGATATGTATTTAGTGCCATTTTAGTATTTGCTTTTTATTGTTTCCAGTGAATTTTTCTATTCCTTCTGTGTTTTTACCACTTTTAGTCTTTCCTTTCCACTCACAGAGTCCCCTTTAATATTTCTTTCAAGGCTGATTTATTTTATCCCTGTATTTTTCAGATTTAATTACAACATGTTGTAGTGTTTGCCTGCTTTTATTGATTTTGATGGTAATTCTGTGCCTCCCAAATTTGGTTGTCTGTTTCCTTCCCCAGATTAAGGAAATTTTCAGATATTATTTCCTCAAACTACCTTTTGTACCCTTTCTCTCTTTTTTTTTTTTCTGGAACTACTATCAGATGAATGTTATCACATTTGGTGTAGTCATCGAGTTCCCTAAATCTATTGTTCCACAATACTTCTTTCTCAATTTTGTTTAGCTTCATTACTATTTGTCATTATCTTTTATGTCACTTATTCCTTCCTTTGCTTCATCCATCCTTGAGTTCATTGCATCAATCTGTTTTGAATCTCAGTTATTGCATTTTTTTTTTGTTTCTGGCTGATTTTTTTTTAATTCTTTTATCTCTACAGTTAAGGTCTCCTTGAAGTCTTTCATTCTTTTCTCAGGCTCAGATTGTATCCTTATGATTGTTGTTTTATCTTTTTTAATTTTTTTATTTATTCATGAGAGAGAGAGAGAGAGAGAGAGGCAGAGACACAGGCAGAAGGAGAAACAGCCTCCATGCAGGGAGCCTGATGTGGGACTTGATACCAGGACCCCAGGATCACGTCCTGGGCTGAAGGCAGGCGCTAAACCACTGAGCCACCCAGGCATCCCAGATTGTTGTTTTAAAACTCTCCTTTAGACATGTTTCTTATATCTGTTTCACTTAGATGTCTGGTCATGACATTATCTTGTTTCATTTGGGATGAATTCTTCCATCTTGGCATTTTGCTTAAATCTCTGTCTTCTTTGTGTTTGTTTCCTACTTCTGAGAGTAATGGGTTTCTGAATAAGAGATCATATAGTGTCCAGGCCTGTTCCTTCAAATAATGTCTAATGTGTGCTTTCTGTGCTCTGCTACTATGTTTTAGCTGATCTAGTCTTTAGTCCAGTTGTTTGCAGAGGGTCTCCTTGCCTGCAGTGAGTAGTATTTGATGGTGGGGCAGAGTGTAGTTAGTTTTAATTAGATTTTTTTCTGGTCTACTTATTGAATGGACCTAATCTATTTGCAATAGAACTGAAGCATGCAGAACTATCTAGTCAGGAGACTGGTGTGGGCAGGGTTTCCTGCTGGTCTTCTGGGGAAGGGGTCTGCTGCACTGGGATTGAGGTACACTTGACAAGAAGGGCAGTACTAGCAGAACACAGGAGGTAGAACTTGGTGTAAGTACATTAGGCAGCCAGTGTTGGTGCTGTGTTTTTTTTTACTGAAGGAAAATCTTATGCTGAGGAGCTGGGAAGGGAAATGGTGCCAGCCAGCTTCATTTTCCCTGGAGATAGGTAGCGGTGCTTGCTTCTCTCAAGACAGTCATCCCAGAAGAATGAATAATCAATCTCCCACCTGCATTTCCCGGGCATTTTTCTTTCTTTCTTTTTTTTAATTTTTTAAATTTATTTATGATAGTCACAGAGAGAGAGAGAGAGAGAGAGAGAGAGGCAGAGACATAGGCAGAGGGAGAAGCAGGCTCCATGCACCGGGAGCTTGACGTGGGATTCGATCCTGGGTCTCCAGGGCCAAAGGCAGGCGCTAAACCGCTGTGCCACCCAGGGATCCCATCCCGGGCATTTTTCTTAATGCCATTTCCATACTGTCTCCAACCAAGTCATTTGCCTGCCTTCTCTTTAGGAGCAGTGCATTGCCTTCCAGACTATATTCCATCAGCCTGCTTTTTTTTTTTTAAACACTCCAGGCTTTAGGGACATGTTGTGGGCAGGCACCTAGTTTGGTCTTCTGAGGGAGTCTTCCCACAGCAGGAATGAGGTAAATTTGACCAAGTAGGGCAGTGGTGCCAGAATGCAGGAGCAAGTAGGCTAGGCAGCCTTTGTTGCACCCAGCTTCCCTTGGCAGGTGGCTCTGTGCCTATGCTAATGGTGGGGGATGGAAATGGCACTCACCAGCTCTTTTGTCCACGGAAAAGTAACTCTGTAAATGCTGCTTCTCAGGGTCACACTCCAAGAGGAGCAAACAATTTCCTCCCTGTGTGTTACAGGCATTCCTCAGATCATGTCATTTGCCCTGGATTGTTTGCCTGACTTCTTTCCATGAGTAAAACAGCACCCTGAGGGCTCTAATCCAGCCAAGCCCACCAATTATTAAAACTCCAGTCTTAGAGCTCTGTTGGTTGCAAAAACTCATGAACATCAGCCTTCTCATTTCCCCAGTCAATTGCTTTGGAGAGGTGTTCTTGTGCATTCCCCTGTATGCTTTCTCTCTCTCTCTCTCTCTCTCTCTCTCTCTCTCTCTCTCTCTCTCTCTCTCTCTCTCCTTTCTTGGAGACCAGGTTTCTCTCCTCTCAAAAGTACTCACAATTCATTTATCCCCAAACCACCTCTCTGCACTTCCTACCTTCCTCATTGTGGCCTCTTTTCTCACTTTAGTTGTGGATTTTGTTCTCTTAGTCTTCAGGTCAATTTGTTAGGTATTCAGAATGATTTGATAATTATCTACTTGTGTTGGAGGGATGAGATAAGCCTAGAGTCTTCCTACTATGCCACCATCTTATTTCCGTCATCTATTTGGATTTTTTGATTGCTCACTCAATTTCTTTACTAGTTATCAGTCTGTTAAAAATTCTGTTTCTTCCTGTTTCAGTTTTTGTAGTTTATATGTTTCTAGACATGTATGCATTTCTTCTAGTTTGTCCAACTTTGGCATACACTGGTTCATGATATTTACTTACATTTATTTGAATTTCTGTGGTGTTGGTCATTATTTCTCCTCTCTCATTTGTGATTTTGTGATTTTATTTATATGAGTACTTTTCTTTTTCCTTGGTAAATGTGGCTAGAGTTTTATCAATTATATTTGTTTTTGAAGCGACCATCTCCCGATTTCAAAGATATGATCTATTGTTTTTTAAAATTTCTGTATCATTTATTTCTATTGCAATCTTTATTATTTCCTTCCTTCTGCTTGTTTTAGGTTGTATTCATTAATTTTCTAGCTCTTTCAGTGCAAGCTTAAGTTGCTTATTTGAGATTTTGCTCACTTCTTTTTTTTTTTTTTTTTTTTTTTTTTTTTTGAGATTTTGCTCACTTCTTAAGGTAGACTAGTATTGCTGTAAAATTCCGTCTTAGAACCATTTTTCCTGTATTCCAGAGTTTTGGAACATTGTGTTCTCATCAAGAAATATATATGTATATATGAATATATAAAGAAATATAGTATTTATTTAATATTTAAAGTTAATTTTAAATATATATATTTTTATATATATAAAACTTAAATTTATATATTTTATATATATAAAATATTATATATTTGAAATATATAATGAATATATATATCACCTTTTATAGTTACCATTATATGTGTTTATAACCTCTTCTGTATTAGCAGGCTATATTAATTTGATGGTCATTTACATTTCAACTAATTATTCTCTCCTTTCCTCCCCAAATTTTTAGGCATATTATAAGTCATTTCCATTTTTTTGTGAGTTCCTTGACCGATTCTTTTACAGAAATATTCATTTTTTACTGTATTTGTGTTTCCTAACATTATATTGTTTAATGTTTGTGAACACTTTTGGTTTTTGTTTTTCTGGGAAACTCCTCATCACTCCTATTCTGAATGTTTTTGCCCTGCTGGATAGTGTATTTTAGGCTGAAGATTTTCCCCAACCAACACTTTGACTATATCATGACACTCTAGTGTGACTTTCAACATTTAAGTTTAAAAATATCCTGATCTCTTTATGAGTTTTCCCTTGCAAGTCATTGGCATCTTTTGTCTTGCTACTTTTTAAGATTTTTTTTTTTTTTTTGCTTTGTTAATTTTGTTTGGGTTTCCCTACCTCCTGGATCTGAATATCTATTTTTTCCCCATAGTAGGGAAGTTTTCAGCTATTATTTTATTTCAATATAAATTATTTTTCTTCTAATCCTTTTTTTAAAAAATTTATTCATTTATTTGAGAAAAAGAGAGAGAGAGAGAGACAGAACACAGCAGGGAGGAGCAGAGGGAGAGGGAGAATCAGGCTCCTGGCTTGAGCCATGCAGGGGTCAATCCAGGGACTCCAGGATCATGACCTGAACCAAAGGCATATGCTTAGCCAACTAAGCCTCCCAGGCACCCCTGTCTAATCTTTATTAGTTCCTTTCCTCTGTTGGCTTTAGATTTCATTCATTGATTTTGTAGTTTCTTTAGGTGTAATCTTAGGTTGCTTATTTGATATTTTTCTTGAGTCATGATTAATTGCTATATACTTCCCTCTTAGGACAGCTTTTGCTGCATCCCAGAGGTTTAGTACCATTGTGTTTTCACTTACATCTGATTCCGTGTATTTTTTTTTTAATTTCCGCTTTAATTTTCTGGTTGACCTATTCATTTTTTAGAAGGATGATGTTTAACTTCCATGTATTTGTGGTCTTTATAAATTTCTTTCTTGTGGTTGATTCAAGTTTCACAGTGTTGTGGTCAGAAAGAATGCATGGTATGATTTCATTTTTTTTGTATTTGTTGAGCCCTGATTTGTGACCTATTATGTAATCTATTCTGGAGAATTTCCCATGTGCACTTGAAAAGAATGTGTATTCTGTGGCGTTAGGATAGAATACTCTGAATATATGCTAAGTTGTCGCATGTGCCATTCAAAGCCATTGTTCCCTGGTTGATTTTCTGCTTATATGACCTGCCCATTGATGTAAGTGGGGTATTAAAGTCCTCTACTCACATTATTGCCAATAAATTCTGTTCTTTTTGCCAATTGTTGTATATATTTAGGTGTTCTCATTCTGGGAGCATAAGTATTTATAATTGTTAGATCTTTTGTTGGATAGTCCCCAGTATTATTATGATACAGTGTCCTTCCTCTTCTTATAGTCATTGGCTTAAAATCTAGCTTATGTAAGTATTGCTACTCCAACTCTCTTTTGATGTCCATTTGCATGATAAATATTTCCCCATCCACTCACCTTCAATCTGCTGTTGTCTTTAGGTCTAAAATGATTATCTTGTAGGCAGCATATAGATGGGTCTTTTTTCCCCATTTTTATGCCCTATGTATTTTGATTTGAGCATTTAGTGCATTCACATTCAGAATAATTACCGATAGATATGTATTTAGTGCCATTTTAGTATTTGCTTTTTATTGTTTCCAGTGAATTTTTCTATTCCTTCTGTGTTTTTACCACTTTTAGTCTTTCCTTTCCACTCACAGAGTCCCCTTTAATATTTCTTTCAAGGCTGATTTATTTTATCCCTGTATTTTTCAGATTTAATTACAACATGTTGTAGTGTTTGCCTGCTTTTATTGATTTTGATGGTAATTCTGTGCCTCCCAAATTTGGTTGTCTGTTTCCTTCCCCAGATTAAGGAAATTTTCAGATATTATTTCCTCAAACTACCTTTTGTACCCTTTCTCTCTTTTTTTTTTTTCTGGAACTACTATCAGATGAATGTTATCACATTTGGTGTAGTCATCGAGTTCCCTAAATCTATTGTTCCACAATACTTCTTTCTCAATTTTGTTTAGCTTCATTACTATTTGTCATTATCTTTTATGTCACTTATTCCTTCCTTTGCTTCATCCATCCTTGAGTTCATTGCATCAATCTGTTTTGAATCTCAGTTATTGCATTTTTTTTTTGTTTCTGGCTGATTTTTTTTTAATTCTTTTATCTCTACAGTTAAGGTCTCCTTGAAGTCTTTCATTCTTTTCTCAGGCTCAGATTGTATCCTTATGATTGTTGTTTTATCTTTTTTAATTTTTTTATTTATTCATGAGAGAGAGAGAGAGAGAGAGAGGCAGAGACACAGGCAGAAGGAGAAACAGCCTCCATGCAGGGAGCCTGATGTGGGACTTGATACCAGGACCCCAGGATCACGTCCTGGGCTGAAGGCAGGCGCTAAACCACTGAGCCACCCAGGCATCCCAGATTGTTGTTTTAAAACTCTCCTTTAGACATGTTTCTTATATCTGTTTCACTTAGATGTCTGGTCATGACATTATCTTGTTTCATTTGGGATGAATTCTTCCATCTTGGCATTTTGCTTAAATCTCTGTCTTCTTTGTGTTTGTTTCCTACTTCTGAGAGTAATGGGTTTCTGAATAAGAGATCATATAGTGTCCAGGCCTGTTCCTTCAAATAATGTCTAATGTGTGCTTTCTGTGCTCTGCTACTATGTTTTAGCTGATCTAGTCTTTAGTCCAGTTGTTTGCAGAGGGTCTCCTTGCCTGCAGTGAGTAGTATTTGATGGTGGGGCAGAGTGTAGTTAGTTTTAATTAGATTTTTTTCTGGTCTACTTATTGAATGGACCTAATCTATTTGCAATAGAACTGAAGCATGCAGAACTATCTAGTCAGGAGACTGGTGTGGGCAGGGTTTCCTGCTGGTCTTCTGGGGAAGGGGTCTGCTGCACTGGGATTGAGGTACACTTGACAAGAAGGGCAGTACTAGCAGAACACAGGAGGTAGAACTTGGTGTAAGTACATTAGGCAGCCAGTGTTGGTGCTGTGTTTTTTTTTACTGAAGGAAAATCTTATGCTGAGGAGCTGGGAAGGGAAATGGTGCCAGCCAGCTTCATTTTCCCTGGAGATAGGTAGCGGTGCTTGCTTCTCTCAAGACAGTCATCCCAGAAGAATGAATAATCAATCTCCCACCTGCATTTCCCGGGCATTTTTCTTTCTTTCTTTTTTTTAATTTTTTAAATTTATTTATGATAGTCACAGAGAGAGAGAGAGAGAGAGAGAGAGAGGCAGAGACATAGGCAGAGGGAGAAGCAGGCTCCATGCACCGGGAGCTTGACGTGGGATTCGATCCTGGGTCTCCAGGGCCAAAGGCAGGCGCTAAACCGCTGTGCCACCCAGGGATCCCATCCCGGGCATTTTTCTTAATGCCATTTCCATACTGTCTCCAACCAAGTCATTTGCCTGCCTTCTCTTTAGGAGCAGTGCATTGCCTTCCAGACTATATTCCATCAGCCTGCTTTTTTTTTTTTTAAACACTCCAGGCTTTAGGGACATGTTGTGGGCAGGCACCTAGTTTGGTCTTCTGAGGGAGTCTTCCCACAGCAGGAATGAGGTAAATTTGACCAAGTAGGGCAGTGGTGCCAGAATGCAGGAGCAAGTAGGCTAGGCAGCCTTTGTTGCACCCAGCTTCCCTTGGCAGGTGGCTCTGTGCCTATGCTAATGGTGGGGGATGGAAATGGCACTCACCAGCTCTTTTGTCCACGGAAAAGTAACTCTGTAAATGCTGCTTCTCAGGGTCACACTCCAAGAGGAGCAAACAATTTCCTCCCTGTGTGTTACAGGCATTCCTCAGATCATGTCATTTGCCCTGGATTGTTTGCCTGACTTCTTTCCATGAGTAAAACAGCACCCTGAGGGCTCTAATCCAGCCAAGCCCACCAATTATTAAAACTCCAGTCTTAGAGCTCTGTTGGTTGCAAAAACTCATGAACATCAGCCTTCTCATTTCCCCAGTCAATTGCTTTGGAGAGGTGTTCTTGTGCATTCCCCTGTATGCTTTCTCTCTCTCTCTCTCTCTCTCTCTCTCTCTCTCTCTCTCTCTCTCTCTCTCTCCTTTCTTGGAGACCAGGTTTCTCTCCTCTCAAAAGTACTCACAATTCATTTATCCCCAAACCACCTCTCTGCACTTCCTACCTTCCTCATTGTGGCCTCTTTTCTCACTTTAGTTGTGGATTTTGTTCTCTTAGTCTTCAGGTCAATTTGTTAGGTATTCAGAATGATTTGATAATTATCTACTTGTGTTGGAGGGATGAGATAAGCCTAGAGTCTTCCTACTATGCCACCATCTTATTTCCGTCATCTATTTGGATTTTTTGATTGCTCACTCAATTTCTTTACTAGTTATCAGTCTGTTAAAAATTCTGTTTCTTCCTGTTTCAGTTTTTGTAGTTTATATGTTTCTAGACATGTATGCATTTCTTCTAGTTTGTCCAACTTTGGCATACACTGGTTCATGATATTTACTTACATTTATTTGAATTTCTGTGGTGTTGGTCATTATTTCTCCTCTCTCATTTGTGATTTTGTGATTTTATTTATATGAGTACTTTTCTTTTTTCCTTGGTAAATGTGGCTAGAGTTTTATCAATTATATTTGTTTTTGAAGCGACCATCTCCCGATTTCAAAGATATGATCTATTGTTTTTTAAAATTTCTGTATCATTTATTTCTATTGCAATCTTTATTATTTCCTTCCTTCTGCTTGTTTTAGGTTGTATTCATTAATTTTCTAGCTCTTTCAGTGCAAGCTTAAGTTGCTTATTTGAGATTTTGCTCACTTCTTTTTTTTTTTTTTTTTTTTTTTTTTTTTTTTTGAGATTTTGCTCACTTCTTAAGGTAGACTAGTATTGCTGTAAAATTCCGTCTTAGAACCATTTTTCCTGTATTCCAGAGTTTTGGAACATTGTGTTCTCATCAAGAAATATATATGTATATATGAATATATAAAGAAATATAGTATTTATTTAATATTTAAAGTTAATTTTAAATATATATATTTTTATATATATAAAACTTAAATTTATATATTTTATATATATAAAATATTATATATTTGAAATATATAATGAATATATATATCACCTTTTATAGTTACCATTATATGTGTTTATAACCTCTTCTGTATTAGCAGGCTATATTAATTTGATGGTCATTTACATTTCAACTAATTATTCTCTCCTTTCCTCCCCAAATTTTTAGGCATATTATAAGTCATTTCCATTTTTTTGTGAGTTCCTTGACCGATTCTTTTACAGAAATATTCATTTTTTACTGTATTTGTGTTTCCTAACATTATATTGTTTAATGTTTGTGAACACTTTTGGTTTTTGTTTTTCTGGGAAACTCCTCATCACTCCTATTCTGAATGTTTTTGCCCTGCTGGATAGTGTATTTTAGGCTGAAGATTTTCCCCAACCAACACTTTGACTATATCATGACACTCTAGTGTGACTTTCAACATTTAAGTTTAAAAATATCCTGATCTCTTTATGAGTTTTCCCTTGCAAGTCATTGGCATCTTTTGTCTTGCTACTTTTTAAGATTTTTTTTTTTTTTTGCTTTGTTAATTTTGTTTGGGTTTCCCTACCTCCTGGATCTGAATATCTATTTTTTCCCCATAGTAGGGAAGTTTTCAGCTATTCCTTTTTTCTTTTCTTTTCTTTTTTATTTAAATTCAATTTAGTTAACATACAGGATATTATCACTTTCAGGGTAGAATTTAGTGATTCACTGGTTGCATATAACACCCAGTGCTCAGTACATCAAGTTCCCTCCTTAATGCCTTTCACCCAATTACTCCATCCTCTCACTCATCTCCCCTCCAGCAAACCTCAGTTTGTTCCCTGTAGTTAAGATTCTTTTGTGTTTTGCCTTTCTCTCCGGTTTCATTTTATTTTATTTTTCCTTCCCTTCCCCTATATTCATCTGCTTTATTTCTTAAATTCCACATATGACTGAGATCATATGGTATTTGTCTTTCTCTGACTGTTTTGCTTAGCATAATGCCCTCTAGTTCCATCCCTGCAATTGCAAGTGGCAAGAGTTCATTCTCTTTGATGGCTGAGTAATATTCCATTGTATAGATGTACCATTTCTTATTTATATATTCATTTCTTGTATATCTGGACTTTTTCCATATTTTGGGTAATGTGGACATTACTACTATAAACACTGTGGGGCATGTTTCCCTTCAAATCACTATTTTCTTTTTTATGCTTTGGATAAAAACCTAGTAATGCAACTGCTGAGTCATAAGATAGCTCTATTTTAAACTTTTTGAGAAACTTCCATAGTTTTCCAGAGTGGCTGCACCAGTTCGCATTCCCATCAACAGTGCAAGAGGGTTCCCCTTTCTCCACACCCTTGCCAACATCTGTCATTTCCTAAGTCGTTCATTTTGGCCATTCTAACTGGTGTGAGGTGGTATATCATTATGGTTTTGATTTATATTTCCCTAATAATAAGTGATGTTGAGCATTTTTTCATGTGTCCATTAGTCATTTTTACATTTTCTTTTGAAAAATATTTTTTTCTGTCTTTTTTCCATTGCTTAACTGGATTTTTTTTTTTTTTGTTTTTAGGGTATTGAATTTGATAAGTTTGTTATAGATTTCAGGTAATAGCTCTTAATATGATGTCATTTGTGAATATCTTCTCCCATTCTATAGGTTGCCTTTTAGTTTTGTTGATTGTTTCCTTTGCTGTGCAAAAGCTTTTAATTTTTCTTCATCATTATTATAGTCTTTGGATTAAAATATATTTTTTCTGATGAAAAAGTCAGCTTTGTTTTGGCATCATTAGCATGATAAATTGTTCTCCAACCCCTCACTTTCAATCTAGAAGTGTCTTTGAGTCTAAAATGAGTCTCTTTTAACCAACATATTTATGAGTGTTGTGGGGTTTTTTTCATTTGGATACCCTTTATCTTTTTATTAGAGCATTTAGTCCATTTACATTCAGAGTAATTATTGAAAGATATGCATTTAGTGCCATTGTAGTACCTGTGAAGTCTGTTCCTGTAGATTGTCTCTGTTCTTTTCTGGTCTTTGTTACTTTTGTGCTCTCTCTGGTCAGAGTTCCACTTTAATATTTCTTTCAAGGCTGATTTAGTGCTCATGATTTATTTTAGTTTTATGTTGCAAACTGTCTCGCCTTCTATTCCAAATGATAGCCTTGCTAGATAAAGTATTATTCGAAGCATATTTTTCCCATTTAGCACATTGAATATAACATGCCAGTCCTTTTTGGCTTACCAGGTCTCTTTGGACAAGTCTGCTGCCATTCTCGTGCGTATATCCTTGTAGATTAGAGACCCCTTGCTGCATGCTCTTTCAGGATTTTCTCTTTATCCTTGTAATTTGCAAATTTCACTGTAATATGTCAAGGTGTTGTCCAATTTTTATTGTTTTTTAGAGGATTTCTCTATGCCTTTTTGACTTGAATACCTGTTTCCATCCCCAGATTAGGGTATTTCTCAGCTATAATTTATTCAAACACACCTTCTGCCACTTTCTCCAACTTTTTGTTCTGAGACTCCTATAAAACAGGTATTATTTTGCTTTATGGAATTGCTAAATTCCCTAAGTCTACCTTAATCTATTAGTTTTCTTTCCCTCTTCTTTTCAGCTTCATAGTTTTCCATAATTTTATCTTCTATATCACTTAATGGCTCTTCCGTTTCATTCATCCTCACTTTATGGCCTCCACGTGGGAATGCATCTTGATTATAGCATTGTAAAATTCAGACTGACTGGATTTTAGTTTTTTTTTATCTGTATGGTAAGGGATTCTCTGGTGTCTATTATATGTTTTTCAAGCACAGCTAGTATTTTTATAATCTTTGGGTTTTAAAAAAATATTTGTTTATTTATTTATTCATGAGAGACAGAGGGGGGCGGGAGAGAGAAAGGCACAGACACAGACAGAGGGAGAAGCAGGCTCCATTCCATGCAGGGAGTCTGATGTGGGACTCGATCCCGAGTCTCCAGGACCACACCCTGGGCTGAAGGCAGCGCTAAACCACTGAGCCATCCAGGGATTCCCCAGACATCTTATTTATATATGTATTGATTAAATCACTAGCTGTGAGTACTACCTCTTGTTCATTCTTTAGGGATGAATTTCTCTATCTTATCATTTGGCCAGAAAATAAAAAGAAGAAAGACAAAGAAAATAAACAAGAAAAACAACTACAAGAACAATAGACTTCAGGAAGTGTTTCTGTTGTATGTCGTGTACACTCTGCAGTTGTGTTTCGACTGTTCTTTCCCTTGGTCTCCTCTACAGAGTTCCTCCTGGCTTGTAATAGGGATTGTTTGGACCTTAAACTAGGTGTACTTTTATTTTTTTTCTTAATATAAAGCCTGGAGAATTAAAAAAAAAAATCCTGATCCAAGTTTTTTTTTTTTTGTAAATAAACAATTTTATCGTTCTCTTCACATATGTGAGAGACATCACTACAGCATCCAGTACTCTCAAGTTACAAAGTTATAAACAAAAATTTTAAAGCTTAAATCAGTATCTTGATAAGGTGCTTAACTTCTAAACAAGGACAAATTAACATTTTAAAAAACTTACTGAATTATACGCATCTAATGCAGGTTTATCCAAAAGTAAATGTAACATGACAATTCCCTAATACAATTAAATAGTTTATAATTAACATCTGAGAATTGGGGTTCAAAACCACAGTTTGAATTTTTTTAAAAAAATGTAATAAAAGAAATCCATTAGCACAGTAAATTCTGGCTATAGGCCTGTTATCAATCTATGTCATGAATGACATTATTTTACTCATTAAGACAACAAAGGTTACAGATTTTGGAAACTAGCCCTTTATCTGATATGTCATTTGCAAATATCTTCTCCCATTCTGTAGGTTGTCTTTTAGTTTTGTTGACTGTATCCTTTGCTGTGCAAAAGCTTCTTATCTTGATGAAGTCCCAATAGTTCATTTTTGCTTTTGTTTCTTTTGCCTTCGTGGATGTATCTTGCAAGAAGTTACTGTGGCCAAGTTCAAAAAGGGTGTTGCCTGTGTTCTCCTCTAGGATTTTGATGGAATCTTGTCTCACATTTAGATCTCTCATCCATTTTGAGTTTATCTTTGTGTATGGTGAAAGAGAGTGGTCCAGTTTCATTCTTCTGCATGTGGATGTCCAATTTTCCCAGCACCATTTATTGAAGAGACTGTCTTTCTTCCAATGGATAGTCTTTCCTCCTTTATCGAATATTAGATGGCCGTACATTTCAGGGTCCACTTCTGGGTTCTCTATTCTGTTCCATTGATCTATGTGTCTGTTTTTGTGCCAGTACCACACTGTCTTGATGACCACAGCTTTGTAATATAACCTGAAATCTGGCATTGTGATGCCCCCAGCTAAGGTTTTCTTTTTTAAAATTCCCCTGGCTATTCGGGGTCTTTTCTGATTCCACACAAATCTTAAAATAATTTGTTCTAACTCTCTGAAGAAAGTCCATGGTATTTTGATAGGGATTGCATTAAACGTATAAATTGCCCTGGGTAACATTGACATTTTTACAATATTAATTCTGCCAATCCATGAGCATGGAATATTTTTCCATCTCTTTGTGTCTTCCTCAATTTCTTTCAGAAGTGTTCTATAGTTTTTAGGGTATAGATCTTTTACCTCTTTGGTTAGGTTTATTCCTAGGTATCTTATGCTTTTGGGTGCAATTGTAAATGGGATTGACTCCTTAATTTCTCTTTCTTCAGTCTCATTGTTAGTGTATAGAAATGCCATTGATTTCTGGGCATTGATTTTGTATCCTGCCACGCTACCAAATTGCTGTTTTTAAACTCAACACCAAAGAAACAAACAATCCAATCATGAAATGGGCAAAAGACATGAAGAGAAATCTCACAGAGGAAGACATGGACATGGCCAACATGCACATGAGAAAATGCTCTGCATCACTTGCCATCAGGGAAATACAAATCAAAACCACAATGAGATACCACCTCACACCAGTGAGAATGGGGAAAATTAACAAGGCAGGAAACAACAAATGTTGGAGAGGATGCGGAGAAAAGGGAACCCTCTTACACTGTTGGTGGGAATGTGAACTGGTGCAGCCACTCTGGAAAACTGTGTGGAGGTTCCTCAAAGAGTTAAAAATAGACCTGCCCTACGACCCAGCAATTGCACTGTTGGGGATTTACCCCAAAGATTCAGATGCAATGAAACGTCGGGACACCTGCACCCCGATGTTTCTATCAGCAATGGCCACAATAGCCAAACTGTGGAAGGAGCCTCGGTGTCCATCGAAAGATGAATGGATAAAGAAGATGTGGTTTATGTATACAATGGAATATTACTCAGCAATTAGAAACGACAAATACCCACCATTTGCTTCAACGTGGATGGAACTGGAGGGTATTATGCTGAGTGAAATAAGTCAATCGGAGAAGGACAAACAGTGTATGTTCTCATTCATTTGGGGAATATGAATAATAGTGAAAGGGAATATAAAGGAAGGGAAAAGAAATGTTGGGAAATATCAGGAAGGGAGACAGAACATAAAGACTCCTAACTCGGGGAAACGAACTAGGGGTGGTGGAAGGGGAGGAGGGCGGGTGTTGGAGGGGAATGGGTGACGGGCACTGAGGTGGACACTTGACGGGATGAGCACTGGGTGTTTTTCTGTATGTTGGTAAATTAAACACCAATAAAAGTTAATTAAAAAAAAAAAAGACAACAAAGGTTAGTGACAATCAATACGGACAAAAATGTAAACAAACAAAAATCTGTAAGCCTGATTCCAAAGAATAAGAAAGAAAGAAGGAAAAAGAGTAAGAAAAAATAAAAGAAAAAAATAAGAAGCCTGATTTGAGAAATAAGAGAAGGAAACAAATCAACAGATGATAGAAAAACTATAAGCCTGATACAAAGAAAGATAAAGGCTATATATATAATATATATAAGACTATATAATCATATATATATATGATTAAAAACTCAAAAATAAGAAATAGAAAAATAAAGAACTAATATTTTAAAAATTAAAGAAAAAAAGTAGCAAGCCTGGTCTTGTTTCTACCAGAAGCTGCTGTTTAATCAGTAGTTTCAGGCAACCACTTGGTCAGTTGGTATCAGTTGGTACATGTGGTGAGCCTGTGTTGGTCTTCTGAGGGATAGAGATCTGCTGGATGGTTCACAAGCTGACTTGCCCTCCTAAAAATGCCCCTGACAAGAGCAGGGTGACAGGGTTTAGTGCAAGGGACTCCAGACTCCACTGGAGGTTCTGTGTTTCTCTCTGAAGTCCTACTCTGCTGGTGGGAAGTTGGGAGGAGGGAGAGGTGGTGGGGGAGGAGTATGGCATTACTCTGCCCTCTGGTCCCTGGGGAGGAAAACTCCTGGCCCACTGCTATTCAGCAGGCCCTCTCAGAAAAGCAAAGAACCTCTTGTGTCCCAGGCTTTCATCAGTTCTCTGATCTAAACTTGTCTGTTCCCAGACCATTGTCATGCCCAGCACCACAGATCTGTATTTTATCTTTGGCCAGTGGCTGGGATTCAAAACTCAGTTTTAAAGGGCCTGGTAAAGGGTGGACCCATTCCCTTTCCCTGGATGAGGGCCTTACAGAGCACCCAGCACTCTTCTGTCCCAGAAAAGCAGCTGGACAGTGTGTGCATGATGGCTAGAATTTGTTGGGATACACAGCAAAAAGCTGCAACAATATTAACTGCATTCTGTGTACAACTCAGTCCCCTACTCCATTCTGTCCCAGAAAAGCTGTTGCAAAGGATTGAATATATTGTGGCAAACAGGGAAAAGCAGCAGGTAGGTTATCTGCAGTCTACCCATGTCTCTGCTTTCTGCTTGCTTCTGTCCCAGAAAAGCAGCCACTGGGCATTCCCATGATGGTTTAAGCCTATTGTGGTTCACAGAAAAAAGCTTTTTACAAGTTTACCTGCCTTTTGCTCACACCTCTGTCCCAGCTGTTGAGCACGGCTCAATGGCTCCCACCCAGGTGGCCTCTTGTTCTTGGAGCAGTAAGATACACTCTTCCAAAAGCAGTCTGGGAAGGGGTGAGATTTGTCCCAGTGAAGCCCAGGGTATCTCCTCACTGTGGTATAATGTGCAATCTTACTGACTGTACTCTCTCCTGTTCTGTCCCTGACTTTGCTCTGCAGAAAGGGTCTCTCCCCTTCATGGCCCTGTGGCTCTCCTCTCCCTCAGCTCACAGCTCTGATCATCATATCTGCCACACTTTCTCCCTCCAAATGTGCAGATTATTTCTTAATCCTCAGATCATATTCCTAGTTGTTCAAAATCGCTGGATGTTGATCCAGCTGTGTTTCAGGGGAAGAGACAAGCTCAGGGTCCCCCTAATACTCCACCAACTTAACTCCTTCCCCTTACAGCTATTATTTCTTCAAATACATTTTCTTTCTCCTTTGTTCTCTCTTCTTCTTCTTCAGGGACCCCTATTATATGAAAGTTATATTTGATGGAGTCACCAAGTTCCTAGAGTTTATTCTAGTTTTGTCTAACTATTTTCTTTCTCTTTTTGTCCTGTTTGATTGCTTTCCATTGGTCTGTCTTCTAGCTCTCTAATTTGTTTTTCTGCTTCTTCCAACGTGCTGTTCATTACATCATATGCATTTCTCATTTCGTTTTGGGTATATTTTATCTGTGCTATGTCATTCCTTATCTCTGTGTAATGGGTCTCACTTATGTCTTCCTTCTTTTGGAGTCCAGTGGGTATCCATATGATCATTGCTTCACATTCTGTCCTGTTTTTTTTTTTTTTTTAGATTTTATTTATTTACTCATGAGAGACACAGAGAAAGGCAAAGACATAGGCAGAAGGAGGAGAAGCAGGCTCCATGCAGATGCTTGATGGGGAACCTGATCCCGGAACCCCAGGATCACATCCCAAGCCAAAGGCGGACACTCAACCTCTGAGCTACCCAGGAGTCCCTGTCCTGTTGTTTCATTTGGGATAAATTTATCTATCTTCTCATTTTGTCTGCCTCTCTGTGTTTGTTTCTGTGTGAAGAAAGTCAGCTGTGTCTACTGCTTTTGAACGTAATGACTTATGGAGAAGAGGTTCTGAAGTGTTCTGCAATGCTATGTCCCCTGTTCACCAGAACATGGCACTTAAGAAGTTTATTCTCTGGGTGTTGGATAGTCTCCTTTCAGTACAGTTGTCTGCAGTGACTCTGCCTATTGTGGCCTGGGCTTGCTTTATGTGGATTTGGGGGGCTCAGGCAGGCCAAGTGTGAGGTGACATGCCTGCCAGGGAAATTGAGATTAGCGCAACAAAATTAGTAAAAATGGCACTGAGCCAATATCCTATCCTGTGTTCCTCGAAATGCTGTGGGGCCTGCGGGCTGTGTGCCAGGGCTGCTGGGGTGTGAAGCTGGACACAGCTGGGTCCAGTGCACAAAGGTGGCTTGGGGTACACTGCTGGGCACCAGGGTGGTTGTGCATGGTGCACTGCAGTAGCTGTGCAACCAGCAGCTGGTCAGCATGCATATGAGGCTTTAACAAAATTTGGCCTTGGCCCAGACTAGCCATCTTGGACTGGGCTCATCCTCAGGAAAACTCGTGGGCATGTGCAGCATTGCCTTTAGCATGTGGCTCTACGTTTATGCTGGGAGCAAGGGAGTAAAATGGCTCCTGCCAGCTCCCTCATTTTTGGAGAAGTTCCTCAGCACACTCCAAAATTATATTAAAATTCTATCTCCCATTTGGCCCTACCATTGTGTAAACTGCCATTTTTATGTTTCCTCTTTTAGCAGGCTGCTGTCTCTCTTCTTTAAAAATAAATTTTATTTAAATTCAATTAATTAACATATAATGTATTATTGTTTTCGGAGTTAAGTTCAGTGATTCATCAGTCTTATATTATATCCAGTGTTCATTACATCATATGCCCTCCTTAATATTCATCACCCAGTTAGCCTGTCCCCCCTCCCTCCCCTCCAGTGACTCTCTGCTTCATATGATTGAGATAATCTTATGGTTTGTCTCCCTCTCTGATTTCATCTTGGTTTATTCTTTTCCTCTCTTCCCTTATGATCCTGTTTTGTTTCTTAAATTCCACATGAGTGAGATCATATGATAATTGTCTTTCTCTGATTGACTTATTTCACTTATAATATCCTTTAGCTCCATCCACATCATTTCAAATGGCAAGATTTCTTTTTTGATGGCTGAGTAGTATTCTATTGTGTGTGTGTGTGTGTGTGTGTGTGTGTGTGTGTGTATCTCCATCCGTCAATGGACATCTGGGCTCTTTCCATGGTTTAGCTATTGTGGCTATTGCTGCTATAAACATTATGGTGCAGGTGACCCTTTGGATCACTACATTTGTATCTTTGGGGTAAATACCCAGTGGTGCAATTACTGGGTCATAGGGTAGCTCTATTTCCAACTTTTTGAGGAACCTCTATACTGTTTCCCAGAGTGGCTCCACCAGTTCACATTCCCACCAATAGTGTAAGAGGGTTATGCTTTCTTCACATCTTCACCAACATCTGTCATTTCCTGACTTATTCATTTTAGCCATTCTGACTGGTATGAGGTGATATTTCATTGTGGTTTTGATTTGTATTTCCCTGATGCTGATTGATGTTGAACATTTTTTCATGTGTCTGTTGGCACTCTCTGAAATAAATTGATGGTATTTTGACAGGAATTACATTGAATGTATAGATTGCTCTAGGTAGCATAGACATTTTAATATTATTCATTCTTGCAGTCCATGAGAATGGAACATTTTTTCATTTCTTAGTGTCTTCCTCAATTTCTTTCATGAATGCTCTATAATTTTCTGAGTACAGATCCTTTGCCCCTTTGGTTAGGTTTATTCCTAGGTATGTTACAATTTTGAGTGCAATTGTAAATGGGATTGACTCCTTAATTTCTCTTTTTTCTGTCTCATTGTTAGTGTGTAGAAATGCAGCTGATTTTTGTGCATTGATATGATATCCTGCCACTTTGCTGAATTCCTGTATGAGTTCTAGCAATTTAGGGGTGGAGTCTTTTCTGTTTTCCATGTAAAGTATCCTGTCATCTGCAAAGAGTGAGAGTTTGACCTCTTCTTTGCTGATTCAGATGCCTTTTATTTCTTTGTGTTGTCTGATTGCTGAGGCTAGGACTGGTAGGACTATGTTGAACAGCAGTGGTGATAGTTGACATTCCTGTCATGTTCTTGACCTTAGGGGAAAAGCTCTCAGTTTTTCCCCATTGAGAATGATATTTGCTGTGGGCTTTATATGGCTTATATGATATTGAGGCATGTCCCCTCTGTCTCTACACTGTGAAGAGGTTTAATCAAGAAAGGATGCTGTACTTTGTCAAATGCTTTTTCTCCATCTATTGAGAGGATCATATGATTTTGTCCTCTATTTTATTCATATAATGTATCATATTGATTGATTTGTGAATGTTGAACCATGCTTGCAGCCCAGGCTCATTTCTCTGCCTTTTCCACATGCATAGTTCCTTCCCTCCCTCTGTCCCTCCCTCCCTTCCTCCTATAAGTATCCTGCTTCTGTCTTTCTGATCTTCCTAATCTTTCAGACGCAGCTTTTTTTTCTGTTTAGTTCTGTAGTTTGTTCTGCCAGTCTTCAGATCACTCTCTGTTGTTTTTTTTTTTACTTAGATGTGTATGATATCTAGTTGAAAACATGGGATGAGGTAAATTCAGTGTTTTCCTACTTCACCATCTTCCCAAGCTCCCTCTCTTATTTCTCATTCTCTCATGACATATTCTAAGCTCAAAGAATGTACTAGAAAATCCATGTCAGTATAATGGAAAATCCCAGTGTTTTTAAGTATTTCTCTTAATCAAAATCAGAGTTATTGAAAGACAAGAGGGGTGTCAGAAGATGGGGGAAGCACAGTAAAGTATCCTTCAGACTGAGAATACAGTTTGAGACTGAAAATTGAGGTCAGCCACTCCATACCATTTTCACAATTTTAGTCAAGGTAACTTACTGATGGGAAGATCAGGCAGATGTATGATCCAGGCGCTATACAGCTCTTCTTTGCCTCCCCCACACACATTTGGACCTCAATCCACATCTTTTATAGAGAGAGGGCTATTGTGGTGAGGTCTAAGGATATTTATTTAAAGTGGTAAAGCCTGTTCAGTCATTTCTACTAGTTATCTAGAGTTGTGCCATCTGTGTACTACTTTAGGAATCATCAGAACAAGCCTTTCCATATTCCATTCAGGGAATATATTTACCTCCAAGTGGTGTGGAACATATAGTCCACACCTGTCCACACCAGTCCATATAGTCCATGAATAATACGGAGGGCCAAAGATGTATTCGATATTGTCAGGACTCCTACACTCCACCCCTGACATCTTTACAGCTTGTGGTCTTTATATGCCATTTTCCCACAATGACCCTAGAGCCAGATATTGGGGAGATGACTTGCATCCATATGCCACAGTTGCAATATTAATATATGTATAAGACAAAATAAAATACTTAGAATTATGGTTTCCCCAAAAACCTGATAAAGAGATAATTTCCACAGACCCAAGAGTTGGAGAGATTGTGAACTTCAAAATAAGTGGTGACCCATGACAGGAAGATGTATCCTGATGCAACAGGAAAGAGTATCAGCTAGTGGTGATAAGACAAATGTGTTATATAAGCAGCAGATATGGCAAATCTTATTTAGTAATGATATGTTGGTGGTTTGGTTCCATGAGCCAATACCAACCTTTGCTGATATTACCATATATATGCCCCTTGATATCATCAGAGAATCTGCCTATATTGTACATAGGCATTTAAGCTGGCACCCATACTAACAATGCTGCCTCAGTATGAAGTGTCAGAGGTTCAAAAGCCGTTATTTGCATGTGTGTTGGGCCCTGACCAATGTAGAACAATAGGTTAAAAATAATAGTGGATGTGAGCCCTTGACCCCAAGGGATTAGTATCTCAGGCCACAGGGGTGGGGTGGTACTCCAAGCTAATTTCCAATGAGCAAAAGTCTCACCATGTGTGAGGTCTTGTGGCAGTTGGAAAATGAGAAGCCTCCTTCAGCCAGATAGGTCTCAACCTCCTAACAATACTATACCTTCAGTGCCTGAACTTCAGGGGCATTGTTGATTGGAAATTCATAGGCTGATATCTGTCCTGCTGTGGGTGTGGCATTAAGGAATTGAATTGCCTCTGTTAGTCATGGAGACCATTCTGTGAAAGAGACATCTGGTGACAAAGTCATTAAAAAAAAGATTTATTTATTTTAGAGAGGTGGGGAGGGGAAGAGGTAAAAAGAGAGAGAGAAAATCTTAAGCAGGCTGCCTGCCCAGCATGGAGCTCAATGCAGGACTTGATATCATGACCCTGAGATCAGGACCCAAGTGAAAATCAAGTCAGAAGCCCAATCAACGGAGTCTTTCAGATGCCCCTGGTGACAAAGTCTTCAGTGTGGTTTTTTATTAGTCCATGTATCCTTTCACACAGGTTCAGAGCAGTAGGATTGTATGGCAGATGGGAAGTTCACAATAGGGATGCCTGGGTGGCTCACCGAGCATCTGCCTTCGGCTCAGGGCATGATCCTGGGGTTCTGGAATCCATTCCCACATCAGGCTCCCTGTGTGAAGCCTGCTTCTCCCTCTGCCTATGTCTCTGCCCCTCTCTTTCTGTGTTTCTCATGAATAAGTAAATAAAATCTTTTTTTAAAAAAAGAAAGTCCATAATATATCCTTGACCTCTTCCTATTTTTGGACCTCAAGGCCAGTAAAATGTTATGCTTAATCCCTATCTAAGTCAATGTCCCATATATGCACTCTAATTTTGTTAATACCTTTGTAGTTGCACCCTGATTGGCTCTTTAATAGGCAAATACTTGTAAAAGTCCTGTGGAAGTGTCTCTACAGACCAGCATATATGTGTGCCGTTCTAATACTGGCAAAGGGCTTATGTAATCTATTTACCTGCAAGTAATAGGGTATATAGTCAATTCAATATTCCCTGGGGTATGATGCAATGGACATTGCCTGAGGTAGCACTGGGGGCAATACTTGTCAGAAGCATGTAGATAAGAATATTTTAAAGGAAAATGTTCTTTTGCTTGGAAAATATTTCCAAGTAGCTTTGGGACCTTTGTGTCTCAATTTATGGACACATTCTTTCACATCAGATGAGACCAGAATTTCCTCCAGAAGAAAGACTTATGCCTGGGATAGAGCATCTGCCTCATGATTTCTGGCAGTATGGATGAGGTGTGATTGGACACACATCATATTTGGATGGATGCATTGAGTTTGGTGCATACTTCCAAAATATCTATCTATTGTGCCGCTCATCACAGGGGTCTATTTAATATAACCCAGCCTTCTATGTGCCATTGTGGCATCCATGTTGTTAACCCTTTCCATACTGCCCAGCTGTCAGGAGCCAAATCAATGGGCATGGGATCATGCATCAACACAATCCTTATCAACCTCATTCTGCATATTACTACTTTTAGTTTCTTCTTCAGCTAAAGTACATCAAAATCCAGTAGGACATCAGAGGAACACCAAATAGAAAGGTTTCCCTGCCAGCTGCCATCAGTGTACTATGTATCTGAAAGCAAGCCTAACTCTTCCTTTACTTGAGGAGGAAAGACACAATATTGGTCACTTCCAGAAGTTTGGCTGGTTTGACATAAGTGACAAACTCTAGTAACCAGTGCAGTTCATGAGATAGTAGGCTGGTATTGTAAGTGCTCTTCTGCTGTAGGTAAACATGCAATTTCTGTAAGGTGCTTACCTGGGCACAGGCACTCTTAGGTTTGCTGAGCATGTCCTTAATCAAATCTACTGACAGAAAAGTTTGTATCATC
Source organism: Vulpes lagopus (assembly GCF_018345385.1). Classification (NCBI taxonomy): domain Eukaryota; kingdom Metazoa; phylum Chordata; class Mammalia; order Carnivora; family Canidae; genus Vulpes; species Vulpes lagopus. The sequence continues at coordinate 60,868,725 of NC_054848.1, read as the reverse complement.
ATGGGCAGGTCAGCAGCAAGTCCTTTTTTTTTTTAGAACAATATTTTTATTTTTTTAAAATTTTTATTTATTTATGATAGTCACAGAGAGAGAGAGAGGCAGAGACACAGGCAGAGGGAGAAGCAGGCTCCATGTCCCAGGAGCCTGATGTGGGATCTGATCCCAGGTCTCCATGATCGCGCCCTGGGCCAAAGGCAGGTGCCAAACCTCTGCGCCACCCAGGGATCCCTCAGCAGCAAGTCCTTTCATTTGTTGCAGTGCAAGGTATACAGCTAAAAGTTGTTTCTCAATGCTACCATACCCAGCTTCTGTGTCTTTCGATAACTGAGAACAGAATCCTAAAGGGATTTTTCATTTTGTCATTGTCACAAGCCCCAGCCAAACCTTTATGGATATGAAATTATATCTAATTCACAATTAAGGGCAGCCCTTGGTGGCTCAGCAGTTTAGTGCCACCTTCAGCCCAGAGTGTGGTCCTGGAGACCTGGGATCAAGTACCACATCAGGCTCCCTGCATGGAGCCTGCTTCTCCCTCTGCCTGTGTCTCCACCTCTCTCTCTGTGTCTCTAATGAATAAATAAATAAAATCTTTAAAAAAAATTCGCAATTCGGGATCCCTGGGTGGCGCAGCGGTTTGGCGCCTGTCTTTGGCCCAGGGCGCGATCCTGGAGACCCGGGATCGAATCCCACATCGGGCTCCCGGTGCATGGAGCCTGCTTCTCCCTCTGCCTGTGTCTCTGCCTCTCTCTCTCTCTCTCTCTCTGTGACTATCATAAATAAAAAAATAAAAATAAAAAATAAAATAAAAAATAAAAAAAATTCACAATTCATATCTGGAATTAATATCCCCAGGCCCTGTATTTGTTTTACTAACTTTTTTTTTTTACTTTAAGAAAGCCACTTGTTACCTAATACCTCAATCCCATTGTCTTCCTTTTTTAACTAAGGCATATGAAGATCTTAATATCTGTACTAGATGGGGAATAAAAGGTCTCCAGTAAATCAATAAATCAACAAGAGCCTGTAATCCCTTTACAATTTTAGAGTTTCAGAAGGCTTATATTGCCTTATACCATGACTGCTTCTGGCATTACTTTTGTCTTACCCAACCACCTGATGCCCAGGAACTTTACTGTTTGATCCAGGTCTTGGACCTCATCAGTATTTACTTCCCAGTCTTGTGACTTTAAGGATGCCTGTAATGACATGATTGCTTGAGACACGGAGGATAAATCTTGAACATGGGGGATAAATCATCACCAGTTAACATAGCATCATCTAATGATAAAGCGCCATCTCCTCTGGCAATATCCATTTCTCCAAATCTCTGGTTACCATCCTGTGACAAACCGTAGGACTATGGAAATACCCCTGGGGTAATGCCTGGAAGTTCCATGGTCTCTCTTTCCATTTGAAGGAAAATTGGTCTTGGGATTCAGATCTTAATGAAATGCTGAAAAAGGTGTTAGATTGATTCAGTGCATAATGATATCTCTTAATGGATGCCATGATATTTTCTATTAAAAAGACCATGTTAGGCACCATGGCAAAAATAAGCACATAATGTTATTAAGTTCCTTATACTCTATTGTCATTCATTGGGCCTCATTATATGTTTTTATAGGCCAACTTGGATTGAATGGGCTTTGAGCAGGCCTGATTACCCCCTCCTTTTCTAATACTCTAGTGATAGCAATGATCTTATTATGCCCCCTAGGTAGTTTATACTCTTTTTTCATTTATTACTCTCTGCGGAACCAGCAGCTGTATGGCTCTCCATTTTGCATCACCCAACATGATGGGTTTCTCTACTGGGATATGCAACTTGAATTTGTCTATCATTGTAGTTAGATACAGGTTCTGTAAAATATCCACATTCAAAATATACTCAGGAATGGGGACAATATGCACTAGAAAGATTTGTAGATAAAGTCTAGTTTCTCAGTCTTTGATAATTTCCCTTCACAAACATTAATACCTTTTATTTCTCTCCAAAATTGCTAGGGATTTCCATAGATAATGTGCATTCAGCCTCAGTGTCTATTAGACCTTGTACAGTCTGTTAGTGCAAGAAAAATAAATGGTTAATTTAACGCTGGACCTCCAGTTGCTTCCTATTGCACACACTAGGGTGCAACATTGGCCTAACCCCTAGTGCCAAGAAGTTATATAAACCCCTAAAATACCTCCATTAGCAAAGAAGTACTCAATGACATACCAGGCTTTTTTCAGCCTTCTTTCAAGGGAGTAAACTTCTTTCATTCAGGCAGTACCTTCTATAGGCTTAACAAAACAGAATTAGATTGTCTATATTTTCTCCAAGGATGCTAGATAATCTTATATATTGCCACAATTGTTTACAAAAGACCTTGATGGGCCCTTTTCCCACCGTTTTATCATTGGCATGATACATATTTTTCCTAGTTTCTCAATCCATCTACTCTTATAACAGATTCTTTAGATTTGATGTAAATCAGTCACCACTGTGACTACTGTAGCTATGGGTTAATTAACCATAGGTGTAAGGACAGATACTAAGGTTCTGTATCATGTCTATGGGGCTTACTGAAAGATACAGTCTTTCAAACCATGGAAAATATTTCTTCATCTGGGCCTTTAAAATACTGGGCATAGAGTTAAGATGGTGGAGGAATAGGAAGGTAGTAAATTTGACTCATGCCTCAAACAAAGCAAGATAAATATGAAATTATTCTGAACATCCCAAAAATCAATCTAAGTACTGAGAAAACAAACTTAACAACTACAGGTAAAAAATAAATAAATCCACCTCAATGGAAGGATCTGACTTCTTTAAAAAGCAGAGTGAAACACACCAATTTAAAACTTGCCGGAGTGGACAAGGTCCAAATGCCCCACCCCCACTTCAGGCAAGGAGAAACTCTTCAAACTCTACAGAATATTGACCTGAGGGAAAAAAATCAAAACACAACAGCAGAGTATACACTCTAAAACATGTCTTAAGCATCAGGCCCAAGACAATATAGGACCTTTTCTTAAAATAGCCTTTACACTCAGGAATAGGAAATATAACAGGCTTTTCTAAAAATCACACACAAAAATGTAACCTGAACAAAATGACAAGATTGAGGAATTCACCCCATAAGAAAGAACAGTTAGAAGTAATGGACAGGGATTTCATCAAAACTGATATAAGTAAGGTGCCTGAGCCAACAACAATCATAAGGATATTATCTGGCCTTGAGAAAAGAATAGAAGATACTAGGGAATGACTTACTGCATAGATAAAAGAAGTAAAAACTAGTCAGACTGAAATAAAAAGCCTTATAACTGAGATGCAAAACTGACTGTATGCAAAGACAATAAGGATGGATGAAACAGAGGAACACAACAGTGATAGAGAAGATAAAATTATGGAAACTGATGAAGCAGAAAAGAGAGGAAAAGAAAAGTATTGGATCACAAATGTAAACCTACAGAACTCAGTGATCCTTAAAGTGTCATAGCATGGTATCACAGGAGTTCCAGAAGAAGAAAAGAGGACAAAGGGGGCAGATGGTTTATTTGAACAAATTATAACTGAAAACTTGTATCACCTGGGGAAGGATACAGACATCAAAATTAAAGAGGCACAGACAACTTCCATCAAATTCAAGAAACGCTAACCTTCAGCACAACAATTCATAATAAAATTCATGAAATACACAGACAAGGAAAGAATCCTAAATGCAGCAAAGGAAAAAAGTCCTTAACCAAGAGCGCACAAATCAGGTTTGCAGGAGACCTGTCCACAGAAACTTGGCAGGCAGAAAGTGAGTGCTATGATATAGTCAACATGCTGAATGGGGAAAATGTAGAACCAAGAATATTGTATCCAGCAACACTGTCATTCAGAATATAAGGAGAGATAAAGTGTCCCAGACAAAGAAAAACTAAAGGAGTTTGTGACCACTAAATCAGTCTTGCAAGAAATATTAAAAGGGAGGGGTGCTTGGGTGGCTCAGTCACTTAAATGCCCAGCTCTTGATTTCAGCTCAGGTCATGATCTTAGGGTTGTGCTATCAAATTCTTCATTGGGTTCCCCACTCACTGTATAGTTGGCTTGAGATTCTCACCCTCTCTATTTGCCCCTCTCCCTGCTTGTGCTCTCTTTCTCTCTCTCTAACATAAATAAACAAATGTTAAAAAGAAAAAAATAAGAAATATTAAAAGGGAATCTTTCAGTGGAAAAAAAGACAAAAAAGCAACAAAGATTAGAAAGGAATACAGAATATCACCAGAAACATCAACCTTACGGGTAACACAATGGCTCTAAATTCATATCTATCAAAAATCATTCTGAATGTTAATGAACAAATGCTCCAATCAAAAGACATAAGGTATTAGAATGAATAAAACAAGACCCATCCATATGCCACCTACAAGAGATTCATTTTAGACATAGAAAACATCAGCAGATTGAAAGTGAGGGGATGAATAACAATCTGTCATGCTAATGGTTGGGAAAAGAGAGCTGGAGTATCCATATTTATATCAGACAAAGTATATTTAAACCAATAACTGTTGTGAGAGATGAGGAAGAGCGTCAAATCATATTTAAGGGGTCTATCTATTAGGAAGAACTAACAACCATAAATATATATGCCCCCAACTTAGGAGTACCCAAATACATAAAGCAATTAATAACAAATATACAGAAACCCATTGATAATAATACAATAATCCTAGGGGACATTAACATCTAACATACAATAATTGATAGATCATCTAAGCAGAAAATCAATAATGAAAAATGGCTTTGAATGACAAACTGGACCAGATGGTTTAACAGATATATTCAGAATATTTCATTCGGAGGCAGGGCAAGATGGTGGAAGAGTAGGATCCACAAGTCACCTGTCCCCACCAACTTACCTAGATAACTTTCAAATCATCCTGAAAACCTACGAATTCGGCCTGAGATCTAAAGAGAGAACAGCTGGAATACTACAATGAGAAGAGTTCAAGCTTCTATCAAGGTAGGAAGACAGGTAAAAATAAAGAAATAAAAAAGCATCCAAAGGGGAGGAGCCCCCGCGAGGAGCCTGACTAAGGCCGGGCAGCGAGAGCCTCCAGGACAGGAAAGGCCAGTCCCGGAGAAGCAGAAACTTTACCAATCTTCCCGGATGGAAAGGCGCTTGCAGGGAACTCAGGCAGGATCCCACGAGGGGCAGTGATGCCCTCAGGCTCCTAAGGGGCACTAACAGAGGAAGTGCGTCCCAGGAGAGAGCATGCCACACACCTGGAGCCCAGCTCAGTAAAGGGCTGGAGCACATGCCCAGCGGGGACCTGGGAGCAGCTCAGGTGGTGGCTCAGGCAGCGGGCCTGTGCGGCCCCAAGAGCGTGATTCCAGCCGCGCAGGCCCTACAGCGCAAAGCGCCAGGGACAAAGCCCAAGATCCGGCGATCCCCCCAGGACAGGCAGAGACCAAGAGGACACAGGGCAGCAAGGACACTCCTGCCACTAGGTGGCCCGAGCTGTGCAGATCAGCGCCCACTGCCCCCGGAGCATCCAGGGCTCTGCGGACTGGGAAACTGCAGTAGTTACTGTGGGAGCTGACTCCAGGGCTGGAGAACTGGCCGCAGACACTGTTGTTGTTCCTGTGGTATCACCTTGTGCCTGGGAGTGAGCAGGGCCGCCAGAGAGCAGGGGCCCCACAGGAACAGGATAAACAGCTCCCACTGAGCCACGCCCCTGGCAGGGGCGGGGCAGCTCCCCCATGTGCACACACCTGAGATCCAGCACAGGAGGCCCCTCCCCCAGAAGACCAGCTAGAAGGACAGGGGAAGAGCAAGTTATTGACCAAGCAGCACTGGAAAGTTCCAAAGGAAGTCTAGGGACTTAAATTACATAGAATCAGAGGATACCCCTCCGTGTTTTTTATTTTTTGTTTGTACCCCCCATTTTTCTCTTTTTCTCCTTTTTCAAGTACAACTTCTTTTTAGCCACTCTGCACTGAGCAAAATGACTAGAAAGAAGAACTCATCACAAAAGAAAGAATCAGAAACAGTACTCTCTCCCAGAGAGTTACAGAATTTGGATTACAATTGGATGTCAGAAAGCCAATTCAAAACAAATAAAAAATAAAAGATCATGAGGATAGCTTAAGGGAAATAAATGAAAGCCTCAAAAGGAAAAATCTATGTTTAATTCGGGTTACAGAGGGTGCCAAAAGGGACAAAGGACCAGAATATGTATTTGAACAAACACTGCTGAGAACTTCCCTAACATAGGAAGGGAAACAGGCATTCAGATCCAGGAGATAGAGAGATCACCTCCCTAAAATCAATAAAAAACATTCAACACCCCGACATTTAATAGTGAAACTTGCAAATTCCAAAGATAAGAGAAGACCCTTAAAGCAGCAAGAGACAGGAGACCCATAACCATTATGGGGAGAAGTATGAGGTTAACAGCAGACCTCTCCACAGAGACCTGGCAGGCCAGAACGGGCTAGCAGGATATATTTAGGGTCCTAAAGGAGAAGAACCTGCAGCCAAAAATACTTTATCCAGCAAAGCTCTCAATCAGAATAGAAGGAGAGATAAAGAGCTTCCAAGATAGGCAGAAACTGAAAAAATCTGTGACCACCAAACCAGCTCTGCAGGAAATATTAAGGGGGACTCTGTAAAAGAAAGAGGAAGTCTAGGAAACAATCCACAGAACAGGGACTGAATAGGTATTATGATGACACTAAATGCATATATTTCAATAGTCACTCTGAATGTGAATGGGCTTAATGATCCCATCAAAAGGCGCAGGGTTTCAGACTTGATAAAAAAGCAAGAGCAATCTATTTGCTGTCTACAAGAGACTCATTTTAGACATAAGGACACCTACAGCCTGAAAATAAAAGGTTGGAGTACCATTTACCATTCAAATGGTCCTCAAAAGGAAGCAGGAGTATCTATTCTCATATCAGATAAATTAAAGTTTATCCCAAAGACTGTAATAAGAGATGAAGACAGACACTATACCATACTTAAAGGATCTTTCCAACAAGAGGACCTAACAATCATGAATATTTATCCCCCAAATCAGGGAGCTGAAAGTATATCAATCAATTAATAACCAAAGTTATGACATACTTAGATAATAATACACTTATACGTAGATACTTGAACACGGCGCTTTCTACAATTGAAAGACCTTGTAAGCACGACATCTCCAAAGAAAGAAGAGCATTAAAGGATAAACTGGACCAGATGGATTTCACAGATATTTACAGAGCTTTACATCCAAACGCAAATGAATACACATTCTTCTCAAATGCACATGGAACTTTCTCCAGAATAGACCACATACTGAGTCACATCATACCCTGCATATTTTCAGACCATAATGCTTTGAAACTAGAACTAATTCACAAGAAGTTTGAAAGGATTTCAAACACATGGAGCTTAAAGACCATCCAGCTAAAAGATGAAAGGGTCAACCAGGAAATTAGAGAAGAATTAAAAAGATTCATGGAAACTAATGAAAAGGAGGATACAACTGTACAAAATCTTTGGGATACGGAAAAAGCAGTCCTGAAGGGGAAATACATTACAAAACAAGCATCCATCCAAAATCTGTAAAGAACTCAACAAAAAATGCTAAGCTTGTGCCTAAAGGAGCTGGAGAAAGAACTGCAAATAAAACCTTCAGCCAGGAGAAGACAGTTAATAACGATTTGAGCAGAACTCAATGAAATAGAGACCAGAACTGTGGAAAAGATCAATAAAACCAGGAGTTGGTTCTTTGAAAGAATTAATAAGATAGGTAAACCATGAGCCAGCCTTATTAAAAAGAAGAGAGAAAAGACTCAAATTAATAAAATCATGAATGAGAAAGGAGAGATCACCACCAATACCAAGGAAATACAAACGATTTTAAAAACATATTATGAGAAGCTATATGCCAAAAAATTAGGCAATCTAGAAGAAATGGATGCTTTTCTGGAAAACCACAAACTACTAACACTGGAACTGAAAGAAATAGAAAACCTGAACAGGCCAATAACCAGGGAGGAAATTGAAGCAGTCCTCAAAAACCTCCCAAGACACAAAAGTCGAGGGCCAGATGGCTTCCAAAGGGAATTCTATCAAACGTTTAAAGAAGAAACCATACCTATTCTACTAAAGCTATGCCGAAAGAGAGAAAGATGGAATACTTCCATACTTGTTCTATGAGGCCAGCATCACTTAATTCCAAAACCAGACAAAGACCCCACCAAAAGGAGAATTATAGACCAATATCCCTGATTAACACAGATGCAAAAATTCTCATCAAGACACTAGCTGATAGAATCCAAAAGTCCATGAAGAATATTATTCACCAAGACCAAGTGGGATTTATCTCTGGGATGCAAGGATGGTTCAACACTCGTAAAACAATCAATGAGATAGATCATATCAACAAGAGAAAAAACAAGAACCACATGATCCTCTAATAGATGCAGAGAAAGCATTTGACAAAACATAGCATCCATTCCTGATCAAAACACTTCAGAGTGTTGGGATAGAGGGAACTTTCCTCGACATCTTAAAAGCCATCTACGAAAAGCCCACAGCAAATATCATTCTCAATGGGGAAGCACTGGGAGCCTTTCCCCTAAGATCAGGAACAAGACAGGGATATCTACTCTCACCACTGCTATTCAACATAGTACTGGAAGTCCTAGCCTCAGCAATCAGACAACAAAAATACATTAAAGGCATTCAAATTGGCAAAGAAGAAGTCAAACTCTTCCTTTTGCCGATGACATTACATGATACTCTACTTAGAAAACCCAAAAGACTCCGTCTGCATGTGGATTTCCAATTTTCCCAACACCATTTATCGAAGAGACTGTCTTTCTTCCAGTGGATAGTCTTTCCTCCTTTGTCGAATATTAGTTGACCATAAAGTTGAGGGTCCACTTCTGGATTGTCTATTCTGTTCCATTGATCTATGTGTCTGTTTTTGTGCCAGTACCATACTGTCTTGATGACCACAGCTTTGTAGTACAACCTGAAATCTGGCATTGTGATGACCCCAGCTATGGTTTTCTTTCTTAAAATTCCCCTGGCTATTCGGGGTCTTTTCTGATTCCACACAAATCTTTTTTTTATTTTTTTTTTAAATTTTTTTTTAATTTTTATTTATTTATGATAGTCACACAGAAAGAGAGAGAGAGAGGCAGAGACACAGGCAGAGGGAGAAGCAGGCTCCACGCACCGGGAGCCCGATGTGGGATTCGATCCCGGGTCTCCAGGATCGCGCCCTGGGCCAAAGGCAGGCGCTAAACCGCTGCGCCACCCAGGGATCCCCTGATTCCACACAAATCTTAAGATGATTTGTTCCAACTCTGAAGAAAGTCCATGGTATTTTGATAGAGATTGCATTAAATGTGTAAATTGCCCTGGGAAACATTGATATTTTCACAATATTAATTCTTCCATTCCATGAGCATGGAATGTTTTTCCATCTCTTTGTGTCTTCCTTAATTTCTTTCAGAAGTGCTCTGTAGTTTTTAGGGTATAGATCCTTTACCTCTTTGGTTAGGTTTATTCCTAGGTATCTTATGCTTTTGGGTGCAATTGTGAAAGGGATTGACTCCTTAATTTCTCTTTCTTCAGTCTCATTGTTAGGGTATAGAAATGCCACGGACTTCTGGGCATTGATTTTGTATCCTGCCAAACTGCGAAATTGCTGTATGAGTTCTAGCAATCTTGGGGTGGAGTTTTTTGGGTTTTCTATGGACAGTATCATGTCATCTGCGAAGAGGAAGACTTTGACTTCTTCTTTGCCAATTTGAATGTCTTTTATTTCTTTTTGTTACCTGATTGCTGAGGCTAGGACTTCTAGTACTATGTTGAATAGCAGTGGTGAGAGTGGACTTCCCTGTCTTGTTCCTGATCTTAGAGGAAAGGCTCCCAGTGTTTCCCCACTGAGAATGATATTTGCTGTGGGCTTTCCGTAGATGGCTTTTAAGATACTAAGGAATGTTCCCTCTATCCATACACTCTGAAAAGTTTTGATCAGGAATGGATGCTTATATCAGATAAGGTTTATTCTGAAGATTGTAGTAAGAAATGAAGAGGGACACTATATCATATTTAAAGGATCTATCCAACAAGAGGACTTAACAATCATCAATATTTATGTCCCAAATGTGGGAGCTGCCAAGTGTATCAATCATTTAGTAACCAAAGTTAAGACATACTTAGATAATAATACACTTATACTTGGTGACTTGAATATAGCACTTTCTACAATTGACAGGTCTTCTAAGCACAACATCGCCAAAGAAACAAGACTTTTCAATGATACACTGGACCAGATGGATTTCACAGATATTTACAGAACTTTACATCGAAACGCAACTGAATACACATTCTTCTCAAATGCACATGGAATTTTCTCCAGAATAGACCACATACTGGGTCATAAATCACGTTTTAACCCATACCAAAAGATTGGGATCATACCCTACGTATTTTCAGACCATAATGCTTTGAAATTAGAACTAAATCACAAGAAGAAGTTTGGAAGGATTTCAAATACATGGAGGTTAAGGACCATCCTGCTAAGAGATGAATGGGTCAACCAGGAAATTAGAGAAGAATTAAAAAGATTCATGGAAACTAATGAGAATGAAGATACAAGCCTTCAAAATCTTTGGGATACAGCAAAAGCAGTCCTGAGGGGGAAATACTTTGCAATACAAGCATCCATCCAAAAACTGGAAAGAACTCAAATAACCTATGCAAGCTAACCTTGCATCTAAAGGAGCTGGAGAAAAAAACAGCAAATAGATCCTACACCCACTAGAAGAAGAGAGCTAATGAAGATTTGAGCAGAACTCAATGAAATAGAGACCAGAAGAACTGTGGAACAGATTAACAAAACCAGGAGTTGGTTCTTTGAAAGAATTAATAAGATAGGTAAACCATTAACCAGTTTTATTAAAAAGAAGAGAGAAAAGACTCAATTAAAAAATCATGAATGAGAAAAGAGAGATCATCACCAACACAAGGAAATACAAACGATTTTAAAAACTTATTATGAGCAGCTATACGCCAATAAATTAGGCAACCTAGAAGAAATGGATGCATTTCTGGAAAACCACAAACTACCAAAACTGGAACAGGAAGAAATAGAAAATCTGAACAGGCCGATAACCAGGAAGTAAATGGAAACAGTCATCAAAAACCTCCCAAGACACAAAAGTCCAGGGCCAGATGGTTTCCCAGGGGAATTCTATCAAACGTTTAAGAAAGAAACCATACCTATTCTACTAAAACTGTTCGGAAAGATAGAAAGAGATGGAATACTTCCAAGCAGGATTTTCTTAATTCTGAAACTAAAGACACCACTAAAAAGGAGAATTACAGGCCAATATCCTTCGTGAACATGGATGCAAAAATTTGCAACAAGATAGTTGCAAATCAAATCTAACAGATATTAAAGTATTATTCACCACAATCAATTGGGATTTATTCCTGTAATGCAGTGGTGGTTCAATATTCACAAATCAATCAGTGTGAAACACCACGTTAATAATAGAAAAAGAACCATATGACTCTCTCAATAGATGCTGAAAAGCATTTGACAAAATATGGCAACCACTCTTGATAAAAACCCTCAGCAAAGTAAGGATAGAGGGAACATACCTCAACATCATAAAGACCATATATGAAAGACCCACAGCTAATATCATCCTCAGTGGATAAAAATTGAAGCCTTTTCCTCTGCTATCAGGAACAGTGATGTCCATTCTCACCATTACTGTTTAACGTAATGCTAGAAGACTTCACCTCACCAATCCGACAACAACAACAAAAAATAAATAAAAGACATCCAGATCAGCAAGGAATAAATCAAATTTTCACTATTTGCAGATGACAGGATACTCTATGTAGAAAATAGAAAAACTCCATCAAAATATTGTTAGAATTAATATATGAATTCAGAAAACTAATAGAATACAAAATCAATGTACAGAACTCTGTTGCATTTCTATACACCAATAATGAAGCAGCAGAAAGAGAAATCAAGCAATTGATCCCATTTAAAATTGCACCAACATCATAAGATATCTAGGAATAAACCTAACCAAAGAGGCAAAAGATCTCTACACTGAAAATTATAAAACAATTATGAAATAAAGAGGACACAAAGAAATGGAAAAACAATCCATGTTTATGGATTGGAAGAACAAACATTGTTAAAATGTACATACTACCTAAAGCAATCTATATATTTAATGTAATACCTATCAAAATACCACAAATATTTTTCACAGAGCTAGAACAAACAATCCTCAAACTTATATGGATCCACAAAAGACTACTGGCACAAAAACAGACACATAGATCAATAGAACAGAACAGAAAACCCAGAAGTGAATCCACATCCTTATGCTCAAATTATCTTTGACAAAAAGGAAAGAATATCCAATGGAAAAAAGACAGTCTCCTCAATAAATGGTGTTGCGAAAATTGGACAGCAACAAAGAAAAGAATGAAACTGGACCATTCTCTTACACCATACACAAAAATAAATTCAAAATTGGTGAAAGACATTAATGTTAGACAGGAAACCATCAAAATCCTAGAGAACAGGCAGCAACCTCTTTGATGTCAGCCACAGCAATTTCTTTCCAGACATGTAACTGGCGGCAAGGAAAATAAAAGCAAAAATTAACTATGGGGATTTCATCAATATAAAGTTTCTGCACATTGGAGGAAACAATCAATAAAACTAAAAGGCAATCTTCAGAATGGGAGAAGATATTTGCAAATAATATATCTGATAAAGAGTTAGTACCAAACTTAATAACTTATCAAAGTCAAAAGCCCCAAACCCCCAAATAATCCAATTAAGAACTAGGCAGACAATGGAATATTATTCAGCCATCCAAAGAATGAAATCTTGCCATTTGCAACAAGGTGTATGGAGCTAGAATGTATTATGCTATGAGAAATAAGCCAGCCAGAAAAAGACAAATTCACATGTGGAATTTATGAAAGAAAACATATGGGAAGGGGGAAAAAGAACAAAAAAGAAGAGAGGGGGAAAAAGCCATAAGAGACTCTTAAGGATAGAGAACAAACTGGGGTTCGATGGAGAACAAATTGATGGAGAACAAACTGAGGAAAGTGAGTGGAGGATGAGCTAGATGGGTGATGGGTATTAACGAGGCATTTGTGATGAGCACTGGGTATTGTATGTAAGTGATGAATCACTGAATTCTACTCCAGAAACCAATACTTCACTGTATGTTAACTAACAGAATTTAATTTAGAAAATAAGATCTAAAAATAATATATGGGCAGAAGACATGAAGACTTTTTTTCCAAGAAGCTGTACAGATGGCTAACAGACACATGAAATCATGTGCAACATCACTCATCATCAGGGAAGTACAAATCAAAACCACAATGAGATACAACCTCACACCTGTCAGAATGGCAAAAACTAACAAAACAGGAAATAACATATGTTGAGGATGTGGAGAAAAAGGAATCCCCTTATACTTTTGGTGGAAATGTAAACTGGTGTGGCCACTCTGGAAAACAGTATGGAGGTTCCCCCAAAATTGAAAAATAGAACTATCTTATGACCTAGCAATTGCACTACTAGGTATTTACCCAAAGGATACAAAAATACTGATTTGAAGGGGCACATGTACCCCAATGTTCATAGCAGCATTATCGACAGTAGCCAAATTATGGGAAGAGCCCAAATGGTCGTTAACTGATGAATGGATAAAGAAGAGGTGAAGAGGTGGATATATATATATATATATATATATATATATATATATATATATATATATATATATAAAGGTTACTCAGCCATAATAAAGAATGTAATCTTGCCTTTTGCTTGGACATGGATGGAGTTAGGGTGTATTATGCTAAGTGAAAAAAATCAAAGAAAGATAAATACCATATCATTTCACTCATGAGAATTTCAAGAAACAAAACAGATAAACATAGGGGGAAAAAGAGGGGCAGAGCATAAAACAGACTCTTAACTATAGAGAACACACTGAGGATTGCTGGAGGGATGGTTGGAGGGGGTATGGGCTAAATGGGTCATGGGTATTAAGAAGGGCACTTGTTATGATGAGTACTGTGTGTTATATGTAAGTAATTGTCACTAAATTCTCCTCCAGAAACTCTTATTACACTATGTGTTAAGTAACTGGAATTTAAATAAAAACTTGAAAAAGAAATACAGACATAAACAAAACAGAAAAGAAAAAAAACCTGACAGATGAATAAATATAACAGGTAAGTGCTCACAGAGGCATGCAAAATAATTCATGGAAACATAGAGAAACCACTTATAATGGGACGAAAGGATGGGGAAGAGGGAAACTGGCTAGTGGAGGGGGATTTTAGGAAAGACTTCCTGGAAGAGTCAACAGTATTCCTGAGTCGACTCTTAAGAATTATATAGAAGGTTGTGGGCAAAGATTCTAAGGAATGGGAATAGTATTTAGAAAAGCCTGGAGATGAGACAGTGGCATGGCACTTTAAGAAACTGAGTTAGGGCAGCCCCGGTGGCGCAGCGGTTTAGTGCCGCCTGCAGCCCGGGTGTGATCCTGGTGACCCTGGATCAAGTCCCAGGTCAGGCTCCCTGCATGAAGCCTACTTCTCCCTCTGCCTCTGCCTCTGCCCACCCCACCCCCCCGTGTCTCTATGAATAAATAAATAAAATCTTAAAAAAAGAAACTGGCTTAAATATAGTGTGCATGTAGAGGACTGATAATGATGGAAAATTAGGAACCCCTAGTAGGCATTTAATATTCTCTCTCTCTCTCTCTCTCTCTCTCTCTCTCTCTCTCTCTCTCTCTCATTTTTCCTTTATTATTTCCTTTTTCCATTTCTCTGTCTTTTCTATAATCTGATTTCTCTTTGCCTCTTCACTATTTTCTCCAGTTACTCCTCAAAACATACTCTTTGTTCTAGACAGACTGGTCTCTTCATTACCTTCAAATGTCCTATAACAATTTCTGTTCCTAGGATGCCTGGGAGGCTCAGCAGTTGAGCATCTGCCTTCGGCTAACGGTGTGATTCCGGGCTAGGGATCAAGTCCCATATAGGGCTCCCTGTAGGGAGCCTGCTTCTCACTCTGCCTATGTCTCTGACTCTCTCTCTCTCTGTGTCTCTCATGAATAAATAAATTAAATAACTTTTAAAAGTTTAATAAAAATAACAATTTCTGTTCCTGTGTCTTTGCTCACATTGTTTACCCTACTTAAAGTGACCCTCTCTGCTCATGTCTATCAAAGATGGCAAGCTCAAATGTCTACAAAGATCAGATAGGTAATATAGAAGAGTCAAGCTGTTCAGGCATGATACAATAGTTTATGCTAGGGGTTATGGGAAACTTCAGTTTTCTCATATAAAAATGGGATTTAAAAATCAAACAGTCTTGTTAAGAATCAAACGAAGTTTTGAAGATAAAGCAAGTGATTCTGTACAATAGTACACAATTAACAACTGGTGATACTCTCATTTTTTTTCCTGAGATTTTCTCCTTTTTTATTTACTGTAATTTGTTATTGCTTTTAGAATCATAGTATCACAGCTTCTTTATTTTTTTTAATTTTTATTTATTATTTATGATAGTCACACACACAGAGAGAGAGAGAGAGAGAGGCAGAAACACAGGCAGAGGGAGAAGCAGGCTCCATGCACCGGGAGCCTGACGTGGGATTCGATCCTGAGTCTCCAGGATCATGCCCTGAGCCAAAGGCAGGCGCCAAACCGCTGCGCCACCCAGGGATCCCTCACAGCTTCTTTAAAATAATTGTTTATGAGATCCAACATTTGACTCATCTTGGTGTTGCTGTCCGTTGATAGTCTTATTCAGTTTGTGATTCAGTGTATCATCCACACATTTAGTTACCATGGACATTTTGTCTGTTATTGTATGATACTCTAAGCCCTATTAAACTCTTTAATTTTAGCAGGAAGCAACCTGTGTAAGTTTAGTATGCACATACCAGGTCCTGGTATAACTTTGTGGGCTGTAATTTTGATGGAAGTTTGATTTTCATAGCTTTTTCTGGGTTATTTTGGTCTGCTTGGTTTAGTTGGTGCTGCTGGGACTCTCATTGGTTCTCACTGGTGCTTTCTGAGAAGATGGAAGAGGATTACCCAGGCTGTCTGTCTGGGTGGGGCATATCTCCATGAGTGTGTTTGTGGTGGAGTCTATCTATTGTCTGATCTCTTTTGAGATGTCTAGTTTCTGTGGGTGAGAGAAGAAGACTATTGGCCTGAGAGTACAAAGAGAATTCTGAGGCAGTAACTTATTAATGATGCATCCCTCCTAATAGTTCTGGTTGCCAGCCCTGGTGTCTGGATTCAGGAGGAGACTCTCATGATTAGGGGAACAAAGAGACTTCCTGGACCAGGTCACCTATGTATAGCTGGGTCTCTCCTGCCATCTCTGTCTATCAACCTTATTATCTCATGGAGGGAGGACAGTCTCAGACCTGGCATGAGTGCCTCTCCTGGCTCTTTATTTTTGTCCAAGCTCCCACTTGATATCTCTTTCTGAAAATGTCAGGCCCATTTCATGTTGTCAGATGGATTTTGATTTGGTCCAGTTAGGGAATGCACCTATTTTGGCTGCCTTGTCACTATGCCATAGGAACAGAAAGACTGGATCCAAGTCACCTTCTTCTTGCAAGTGGTCGACACTACATGTAGTTCACCTTATTCCTACGGTCTTTCAGTTCTCTTTTGGTTTATCTTGGGCCATTTCCAGGGTTTCTGTTTTTGCTTAATGAAGAGAAAGGGGAAATGGGTCTATAACATGCTGTTTTGACAGGAAGTCTCTGCATTTCTTTTTAATAAGAAAAATGATTTTAAAAAAGGAAGAAAAAAGTAGTATAGACTGGGTGTAGAATTAATGACATTTATTTTATTTTTCTATTTAAGTAAAACTAAAAATAAAATTAATCATCCATGGGATAATACGGTATAATGGAATAAATATGGATTGCTAATCTTGATTACCAGCTCTATAACTTCTTCGTGGAGTGATATTGGGCAAATGACGTAACTGATTTTAGCTTTACCATCCTAGGCTTAGAATAACTCTAATATCTCCCTTTTAGAATTTTGTGAGGATTAAGTGAGCTAATGTATAAATTATATTTAGCACAGTGTCTGGCCATTGTTCATGAGACAGCAGTTATCTTTATGTATTATTAGCATCTTTCTTCTAGAACTCTATTCCCTTCTATGTCAAAGGTCAACCCTCTGACCACTAACTGATTTTTAGAGTACTTTCTCTACTCTTGGAGATAAAAATAAGTAGCTTCCTTCTAAAAATGGCCAACTTCCAGTTTATGGGCTCTCTCTGGCAAAGAACCCTACATGCTGTGCTGTACACATCTGTACAAATACTTATTTTTTCTCCTTTGTCTTTCAAAATCAGGAATCCCCATTTCAGAGTTCCAGCAGATGTTTCTTTATTTAAACTCTATTAAGTAAGAGGAAGGAAAGAGAGACAGACATGCACAAGAAGGAAAGAGGTCTGGGTCATAGCACCACGTTTACTCAGAGGCCACAGTGCCAGGAAAAATGTGTACACCAATTGTAATTTGTTTTTTCCGTTGTATTTGATTTTTTTTCAAACAGGAATTTCTTGTTTCCTTAGACACAAATTAAATCTCAGTGAGAACCAGCCAGCAGACTTTCAATGCAATTATGGATGGCCAAATGCTGTATTTATTATAGTCCCTTAACAGGAAACTTGGTAGGGTATTTTGGTTTCAATGCAGTAGTTGGTTTTGTCTACATGTGTATGTGTTTTGTATGCAATGGACTCAGAAACATAGATCAAGGGAGGAATTACATTTAGAGTACTTTGGTATTTTCAGATTTGAGCCTCTCTTTTATTTTATAATCTTCTTATACATCAAGTTTATTGAGAGTTTTGTTGATCTAGAGAGCTGTTACTCTTTAGAGTATATAACTACTCCAGATAACCCATTATCCCAACCAATTACTTTATTTTAGATTCAAATTTCCTCATTGTTCTCATCCACAAATCCTAACTCCAGGTGCTTCAGCACTATGCAAGAAAATACTTATTGAAACATAAAAACTCAGTCAAACTAGTGATTAGTTATCAAATGGAACAAACGCCCATTCTAAACTGTCTGCCTGAATTCAGTTGTTTTTGCAACTGAACTCAATCACTCTGGTCAGTAGGAAACAAGTCTGTGAAGAAAACTGTTAAAGAAAAGTCCTAGAGGACTAACCAGAAAGTTAATTGTGACCAGCATCGAATTCAAGTCCCTTTATTTTTTTAAAAGATTTTGTTTATTTATTCATAAGAGACACAGAGAGAGACAGAGAGAGGCAGAGACACAGGCAAAGGGAGAAGCAGGATCCAGACAGGGAGTCTGATGTGGGACTCCATCTCAGGTCTCCAGGATCATGCCCTGGGCTGAAGGCGGCGCTAAACCACTGAGCCACCCAGACTACCCTCAAGTCCCTTTCTTTGGGTGTTTGGGCTCTAGAGGAGTCCAGGAATAATATGGATTATCCTGGTTAAATTTGCAGGAACACAGGCTTTGATATGTAGGGAGATGATGGATTGTGGAAATATTTATTAAGCAGGAAGCTAACTGAGTTAGACAACTCCGTTGTCCTTCATTAGCAAAGACAACTATCTTGAAAGGAGACATGGCAGAGTAGAAAAGAACAGGCCTTTAGAATGAGAATTAGGATACTTCAAATTACATTTATTGTGTATGTGATCTTGAGGAGGTTATATAATCTCTCTGGGTCTCAGTTTCCTCATCTGCAAAATGGAGCTAATGAAACATATCTTAATTCAACTAATAAGGAAAACACTAATAACCTCAAAGGAAAATGAACAAAGAGACCAAGAAACTTATAGAACCAAATATAAATGATTGAAAAATATGAAAAATTTCCAACCTCACCAACAATAAAGAAAAACACACTAAATGTGATACCATGTTTCTTTTTTTCAAATTATCAAAAATTACAAAAATAATAATCTAGTGTTGGTAAGGGTGTGGTAAAATTAGCATCCTCCTACACTGATGGAATGTAAATTGGCACAACTTTTCTGGAAACTACACCAGAAAGCTTCAAATAGTTTATAACCCATAAACTTTAGTACAAGGATTTCCATTCTAAGGAATTGGCCAAAGAGATTAGTCAGAAATCCAACAGATATTAATTTGCAAAACCACTTATCTCAATATCATTTGTAATAACAACTTTGGAAACCTAAAGGACCAACAATAAGAAGCTCAAATAAATTATGATGTATTCCTTTAATGGAATATTCTGTTAACATTTAAAATGATATTTTAAATAATATTTTACCTTAAGAGAAAACACTCATAATGTGAAGAAAAAGAGAATATATATATTATATATGTATGTATGTATATATATATATACACACAGTGTTGTCCCAATTTACAGATACACATATATACTGTATGTATGAGTTTATAAAACACATCTTTCAAGTCTTTCATTTTGTTTTATCATTTTTTACTTGACTCATATAACCACAGTGAGAGAGTCCTGATATCCTCCTCACCTTTGCTTCCAATTCCAAATCCTGCACATTTTTGTGGTTCAGGCTCAGAATTCACTACACTCAAAACTCACCTTTACTCTGATATTTTTCTCTTCTAGATTCCTTCAAAATGTATACACATATGAGAATATGTTCAAAATCATTAGGGATCAGGTAAATGCAAATTAAAACCACAATGAGATATCACACGCCTATCGGAGTAACTAAAATTTGAAAATGATGACAATACCAAATGTTGCCAAAAATGCAGAAAAATTAGATCTCTCATACATTGCTGGTGGGAATGTAAAATTGGACAGTCACACTGGAAAACAGCTGAGCACATTCTTATTTTAAAAACATGCGATGAGTATACTACCCAAAAATTGCACTCTGGAGCATTTATCTCAGAGGAATCAAGACTCCTATCCACAGAAAAAAAAATATCTGTAAATGAATGTTCAGAGCAGGTCTATTTATAATATCCCCAAACTGGAAATAGCTCAGCTGACCTTCAATGGGTGAATTAAACAAAATACGTATATCCTTCATACATAGATACTACTCAAAAATTAAAAAAGAATGAACTATCAATACCTGTAACAATTTAAATTAATCTCTAGGAAATTATGCTGAGCAGAAAAAAATAATATCAAAAAGTGACACACTATATGACTACATTTATATAAAATTTTTGAAATTACAAAATTATAGAGAACACATTAATAGTTGTCAGGAATTAGAAATTTAAACTGGTGTTGAAAGGGGAGGCAGTCTGTGTGGCTATAAAGAGGTAACATGAGGCAGTCTCTAGATATCCCAAATAGAATAGTTCTGTATTTTGATTTTGGTGGTTAATATAAAAACCTACACAGGTAATAAAACTAGTGAACTTACAATGCATACACATACATACACAAATGAATACAAGTTAAACTGGGAACTTTGAAAAAGATTGGTGGATTGTATTAATGTCAATTTTCTGGCTGTGAAAATGTACTAAACTTTTGCAATATTTTACCACTGGCAGAAAGTGGACAAATTATACAAGGGATTATTTTGTGTTATTTCTTAAAACTTTATGTGGATCTATAATTATCTCCATAAAAATTTCAATTGAAGAAAATATGTATATAGGCAATAGACCCTGTACTACCTCATATACTCCATGCTCTTGTAGACATTGCTACCTGGTCACCAAACTCCCTGTGAGCATACAATGTCTATTGTTTTTGTATCACTAGGATGCCTAACACATGGTTGAGCCCACCAATTTTTATTGAATTGGAAAATAATACCCTCACCCCCCAAAAAATAATTTTAAAATAGTGGTAGAACTTGATGTGTTTTATTTTTCTTTATTTTCTAATTATTTAGTAATGTTATTATACAATATTTTTGTATATTCTTTTATTGAAGTTCGATTTGCCAACGTATAACATCCAGTGCTCATCCCATCAGTGCCCCCCTCAGTGTCTGTCACCCAGTAACCCCATCCTCCCGCCCACCTCCCCCTCCACTACCCCTTGTTCATTTCCCAGAGTTAGGAGTCTCTCATGTTTTGTCACTGATTTTTTCCACTCATTTTTTCTCCTTTGCCCTATAATCCCTTTCACTATTTTTTATATTCCCCATATGAGTGAAACCATATGATGATTGTCCTTCTCCAATTGACTTACTTCTCCCATTATGAGACCCTCTAGTTCCATCCATGTTGAAGCAAATGGTGTGTATTCATCCTTTCTAATGGTTGAGTAATATTCCGTTGTCTTCTTTATCCATCCATCTTTCGATGGACACCAAGGCTCCTTCCACAGTTTGGCTATTGATAAAGTATTGGCCATGATAAAGTATCACAAAGTTGGTGGCTTGAAGCAAACTTGATTTCAAACAGATTTAGAGGCTACAAGTCTGAAATCAAGGTGTTGGCAAGGCTGATTTCTTCTGAACACTCTGAGGGAGAATCTGTTCCATGTTTCTCTACTAGCTTCTAGTTATTGCTGGCAATCAGTGCTTGGTTTTCCTTGGTTTGTAGACTCATCACTTTAGTATTTTTCTCCATCTTCACATGTCATTCTCCCCATATATCTCTGCCCCTGTGCTCATTTCTCCCTCTTCTTATAAGGACACTAACCATATTATATCTAGGGCCCACCATACTCCAGGATGACCTCATCTTAACTTGCTTATATCTGCAAAGACCATGTTTTCTTTGTTCTTTTTTTAAAGAGAAACAGAGAGAAAGAGAGAGAGAACAAGTAGGGGGGGCAAAGGGAGAGATAATCTTTTTTAAAAATATTTTATTTATTTATTCATGAGAGACACAGAGAAAGAGAGAGGCAGAGACACAGGCAGAGGGAGAAGCAGGCCCCATGCAGGGAGCCCGACGTGGGACTCGATACCGGATCTCCAGGATCACGCCCTGGGCCGAAGGTGGCACTAAACCGCTGAGCCACCCAGGGATCCAGGGAGAGAGAATCTTAATTAAACAGGCTCCATGTCCAGCACAGAGCTCAATACAGGGCTTGATTTCATAACCATGAGATCATGACCTGAACTGAAAGCAAAAGTCAGACCCTCAAATGAGCCACCTAGGAGCCTAAAAGAACCTGTTTTCAAATAAAGTCACATTCACAGGTTCTTGGAGTTAGGACTTTGGCATAACTTTTTGGAGGACACAATTCAACCCATAACTGTTAGAAACTAGGAGTGAGGGTAATAGCTGAAGAATGAAATAATTATTAAAAGATTTTGGAGGAAGTGGGATTAGTGGTCTTAATTTGAGTAGGTAAATAAGAGTGAACAAGGGAAGAAGAACAATGTCCGTAGACACAGGCATAATTAGAAACAGTAGCTGATGGATAAATTTACATATTTATCTCTTTCTATATTTAGTCTCTGAGACTCACATTAGGCTTGTATTAACCTAAAACTCCTTACTAGATTGAGAGATTTTGGTGGATGGGGAAAGATATTTCTTACATGTCTGTCTCCCCTAGATTGTCTTCCTCAGGGTTTGGCATAAATCCTGTACTCACTAAGAGCTTTCTGAAATTAACTAAATTTAGCAACTGTTATCAAGGAGTTGATTATTGAGGCAGTCTTCCAATTAATACATTTTCCCTTCTGTAAATATTTCCCAAAGATAAATAAATTTGTTTCAAAGATCCTTATATTATGCCTTTTGTGAATGCAGTATAAAGGTATCTAAGAGGCCATACTCCTATCATATTTACAAGTTCTCTCTTCCACAGGTGGCTGCCAAACTTTGCTTGAATGCTTTTGGGAATAGCCAACTTAATACTTTCTAGAACTCTAATTGTTAGAAAGTCTTTGTTTCCCTGCTTGCTTGATTAAATATTTAGTCAAATATATTTTTAAAATTTAGACATATTGGCCTTAGTCCTGCCCTCTGGGAATACATAAATTAAGCACTATTACCAAACCACAGTCCAAGTGTGATATTCAGTGGTGAAAGCCAACGTGGAAGAAGGGCAGTGGTACAATCAACACTGCTAAGGAAAACTGTTTCCATTTATATCTCTGATTGCCGCACACAGCAATTGACCTACTCTGTCCTTGTAACTTCTCTGAATGTTATTTGAAAGCACAGCAGACAAGATATCGGTTTTATTCAAGTCCAGGACCTAAGCTGCACAAATACATTTTTACTCCTAAGATGGTTAACTAGGTCAGTAGTTTACCATTGGAAAGTGCCTGCTTCTCTCTTCCTCTCTCCCAGGGCCTCTGAACCTAATGTATGACAGGAAACAGGTTTGAGTTCCTTCCTGGGGGTGTGTGAACATGTAATTTGTGTAATTTCTTTCCAAGGGAGTCCAGACAGCCTTATTTGCACTACCTGTTATTGGAGTGAGTACATATTACAGATGAGGAAACTCAGGCTCAAATGGGTGAAATGAGGTGCTAAAATCACAAAGCTGTTCTTTTATAAAGTCCTGAATTCCCTTTAAATGACCAAGAAAATGGACAGGAATTCTGCAACATGAGAAAAGAAAGTCACATATGCAATTTTACAGTGGATCAGACATAATCAACAAGCTACTGGTAACATAAAATAAAGACATTAACCTTAAAAGTTTGACACAGGAAATTTATCTAGTCTCTGGTACTCTTAGTGCTTCAAATTCATTAAGCCTGAGAAGAATTAGAGTCCCAGCAAGTTAACATTGGTCAGTTTACCTTTGTTTCTACAGCCATCACCCCAGAGCCTTCCCTGTCAGAAGTTGTGTGTTTCATGTTGTACACTTTATCTTAGCCTGCCAGCCCACTATTTCTTTTCCTTCAAGGAGTACTGTATCAGAAGGGAATTAAAGGTATGTTCCTTTGGCCACCTGCTTACTTGTAGTTATGGTGGTCACTAACAGAGTTGAAATTCTGGGGCACCTACTGTCCAAGCTATCTTAGCCATTTTCTTTTAAAAATACATAATTATATTACATAGCATCGCTATGTTTCTGTGACAACAAAATAGCTTGGGTTTGGCTGGGTATGCAATAATGGAATCACACTCTTTGGTTATTTAAAACAAAAACTTAATTTCCTGCCTGGAAAGTGAACTATCTGATTACAAAGATTTCATTGCTCCCACAAGAAGAGAGATTTAGTTCTTGCTTCCTAGTGGAAACTGTCCTTCCATTTCTCTAGTTATATTCCCATTTCATTTGTAAGTTCCCTGTGGATTTTATCAACAAAATGTAAAGAAGAAACTTCTTTTTATTGAATATTGATTGGCATACATTACATTTGTTTCAGGTTGTGCAACATAGTGATTTGATAGCTCTATGTTTTTTTTATATTCATCACATGTGTAGTTACCATTTGTCACTCTACATTGCTATTACAATATTATTGACTACATTCCCTATGCTGTACCTCTCATTGTTGTGACTTATTCATATCATAATTGAAAGCCTATATCATAAAAGAGAAACTTTTTAAAATCAGTATTACATGATATCCAAGGGAAATTTTATAAATAGTCAGAAGCCAATATTAAGTTTTCCATATAACTTTTATCTCATTTGACTTTATATGAAATGTATTTTTATTACTTCATGAAATAAGAATCACATACCTGGGGACAATCAGAATACCCATCCCAGGAATAATGACACACCAAGTCAGGCCATCAGAGCTACTTTCTGTAGGAGGATTTGATTGTGACTAGTGAGAAAAAAATGTGGTAAGAACAGTGACACTAAGTGTTAGACCATAGCACACTGAAATTTTAACTGTAGGATGAAAAGGAGAACAAGATACTCTTAATACCTCAGGAGGTTATTGTTGTCTGCATGGTACAATTTGACACTTAAAAGTCCCAGGAATGGAGGTGCTTGTCTTAACTTTCTCAAGAGACAGTTGTATACAAAATGAAGACAGAAAAAACATTCTTTATGAGAGCCCAATAAAAGAACTTCCCTCCTGAGATGATATAATGATCTGAGAGAAAATTTCTCCTCACACTTTTAGAAAGCCTAGTAAAATCTTTAATTCTGATGGAAAGTTACTCCTACTCCTCCTGAGAGAAATGATCATCTGAGGCAACACAGCCAGAAACAACAAGGAAGGCATGGGCAGGGGCCATCAATATGGACAGGAGTAATAAGGTTAAACCCTAGTAACAATGTAAAGGTATACCTATCAGTTAGACATACCAGAATCAAGAAAAGCCACAGGACAACAGAGCAGAGATAGCAGCAACAGACATAGCAGGAGAACTTGGGCCATCATGAGATATGTTTGATTCATTTGAGGCATTGCCATGGGATGGACTTGAAAGCTTTGGACACCCAGAAAATCCTAAGTGGGAACTTAACAGGAGAGATAGCTTTGGCTCCCATTAACATAGATACCAACATCTCTTGGCTATTCGTCCCCAGGGCTTCAGTCCATTTCAGTGAATATGCAGACATATAAATATACCTCTGAATAGCAACCCATATTCCAATCACAGCTCTTTTTTATTGGAGTTCAATTTGCCAACATATAGCATAACACCCAGTGCTCATCCCATCAAGTGCCCCGCTCAGTGCCCATCACCCAGTCACCCCCACCCCCTGCCCACCTCCCTTTCCACCACCCCTTGTTCGTTTCCCAGAGTTAGAAGTCTCTCATGTTCTGTCTCCCTCTGATATTTCCCACTCATTTTCTTAACTTTCTCAAGAGATAGTTGTATACAAAATGAAGACAGAAAAAACATTCTTTATTCCCTTTCATTATTTTTATATTCCCCAAATGAATAAGACCATATAATGTTTGTCTTTCTCTGATTGACTTAGCTCTTTTCCAAGAGATCACTTTGTGACTCTTCATACCAAATGGTATAACACCACGGTATAAGACCATTTAAAACCTGAGGCAATTCTTCAAGAATGACTTCACAGGACAAGAGTGAAACAGTCAATTCCATAATTTTTCAATCAAATCATCTCCATTTGATCTACTTTTTACACTTAGTTCTATGTAAATTTTGTTTAAACAAAGAATTGTGCTTTTAAAACTTGAAAAACACTAGACTAGTAAAACATATCTGGGCATCAGTCTCTTTTCTGACAAAACTGGGATAATAATAACATTTACTACATAACCTATAATAGTCCATTACATATTTGCACTAGTCTATCTCTCACCAGGAAAATTGGAGCTCTCTGAGAGTAAGTAACTGTCATTCATTCACAAATGTCTTTTTGTAGCAGGCACTGGAAATCGGCAACTAAGTATTTATGGGAAGCAAAGTAGACATGGCCCTTTCCTTCCTGGAACTTACTTTCTAATCATTCCAAGATCCTTACAACAGCCCACACAAAGCGCTATATGACAGGGTCTACTCAATCCCTCTGACTTCATTTTTTGCTACTCAATCCCTTGTTCCTTATATTCCAGCAACATTGACCTTTTTACTCTTTCTTGAACATGCCAGGCATGATGTAGTCCTAGGACCAATGCACTAGCTGTACCTTCACCTGGAATTCTTTTTGCCTAGATAAGAGTAAGGTTAATTTCCTACTCCCTTTAAGTTTGTTCTAGTGTCACTTTCTCAAATGAAATTCATCCTGATCAACCTATTTACAATAATTGCAACTCATATTCCCAGCATTCCTTATCCATTTTAATATATTATAATTATTTTTCCTCAACAATAATTACTTTCTATAAATTATACATTTTAGCTGTATATTATGTTTATTATCTCTCTCTCTCACCCTATAAAAATAATAGCTCCATAAGGCAGAGCAGAATTTTTATCTGGTTTGTTCATTTAATGGCCTAGAACAATGCTTGGAACTGAGTAGGTACTCAATATTTGTTAAATATTTGTTAAATTTCTGGAGACATTTTCCATATTGCCCCTCCTTCATGTGACAGATTTCCTTATTCTGGCATCCTCAATAAAGTACATTTTTTTTCTTTCCTGTTCTTTCTCTTTCCCTCCTTTTCAGAAAAACAAACAAAAAAACTGTCTTGTATTTCATCCATTCAAGGCCCTGTTTTCTGTTAAGTAACTAAGCAATGCCTCAGAATCTAATAACTGAAGAAACTTTGAGGATATCTTGACTACAAACCCAAATATATTAGGATAGTAGGGGAGATTTCAGAAACCCTACAAAGCTGGTGTGAGAGTTTAGGGCCAAGTAAACCCTTTTTTTTCTGGCCACGAGTTCTATCCCATACCATCAACGGGAAGCAGAAAGACAGCCTGGCATAATGGAAAGATTCTCGGACTTGGAAGCTTTGGTTTTGTCTTACTTTGCCCCTTGTTTGTGATTAGGGAAACTTATTTAATCTTTTTGATTCTCAATTTACTTATCTCAAAATTTGAGAGGGATAGTAGTAATTGTTTTTAAGAGTTGATAGGATGAAAAAACAAGATCATATAACTAATGCAGTAATCCTATATTAATCTCTTAATAAATTGTAACTACCACTTCCAGCACACTTTCTTACCATATAATTTGTGCACATTAAATATTAGTTCTCCCTCTCACAATGTGATTATTAAATAACATAATGCATTAAGAAACTATAGAATGTCAAACAAAGATTAATTGGTTGGTTAGGATATACATATCATATTAAGTGAAAAGGTAAAAATGTCAATATTTCAATATCTGCAAGTATGATAGTACTGTGAAAGCCAGTTACTAGTTAGGTCTGTATTTTAGAATAGAATGTGTTGTAAGAAAGTATTATCTGATTGACAGCTCAAGCTGCTTCTGATAAAATGAACTGATTTTGAACTGATAATCACATTCTGATTAACTGATAGAATCATTTGCCAAAATATTTTCTTTTAATAAACGCCCCATGTTAAATTATTTAGAACCACTTCAGACTGAACTATAGGGATGGGTAAAAGCCTTCAAAAGAGTCACAGCAACATTGAGACCATGCCCATTTAGCTCTCCGGAACAGTCATATACTTTCTTAATGCCCTATATCTTCCATTGTCTGTGAATTCCTGCTTCATTTGATCTC
Organism: Vulpes lagopus; assembly: GCF_018345385.1. NCBI lineage: Eukaryota > Metazoa > Chordata > Mammalia > Carnivora > Canidae > Vulpes > Vulpes lagopus. The sequence goes on along the minus strand of NC_054848.1, from coordinate 60,840,651 downwards.
CAATTTACCCATAGATTGTGAATCTTACCCTTCATTTTCTTAAGCAGTTTGCATGAGATTTCCAGATTAAAGCACTAGCAGATACAAAGGCTCAGAAGGCGTAAAAACTCAGGTATTTCTAAAACAAAAAGCAAATGCTCAGGCTGAATGATGCAGGAGAGTTAGATGGAAAGACACCTGGGTGGCCCAGTGGTTGAGCATCTGCCTTTGCCTTGGGGAGTGATCCCCTGGTCAGAGGATAGAGTCCTTCATCAGGCTTTCTGCAGGGAGCCTGCTTCTCCTTCTGCCTATGTCTCTACCTGTGTGTGTGTGTGTGTGTGTGTGTGTGTGTGATGAATAAGTAAGTAAATAAATAAATAAATAAATAATCTTTTTTTAAAAAGAGAGTTGGATGGAGGTTTATGTAAGCCACAATAACCTGGAGCCTGCAGTTACTTAAAGTCATAAGAAATTTCTTATTGCTGGTATACATTATCCAATTGGATAATATTAGAAGCAACCCAAACTGAACACAAAACAAAATGTTGGATTATATTCACTTCAGTACTATTTCTAATTATGGTGAATCTCTAACAAAATTATTACACTGATTCCTTTGCTTCACATTATTTTATTTTATTTTATTTTATTTTATTTTATTTTATTTTTCTTCTATACCCATTAACCCCTTCTCTCTCCTCTTACTCACTTTCCATGGAAATGAACAGTCCTCATTTTATTCATCTTATCTTAATTTTCACTGAAAGCCAGGAAAGTTAAAAGGCAGCTGGTTGCTGAATAAAAGAAAATGTTAGAAGTTGCTCATTTAAAGTACTTTTCTTACAAGAAACAAGTTTTTGTATTTTTTTTCTTGACAGAAGACCAAAATAACACCAAAATTCTAAAACATTATCAATTTTAAGCAAACAATTTTAATGCTCCTACTACCTGTAAAAGTATAATTGAGCATTTTAAAATATTCCCCTGGCTCTTTGGGGTCTTTTCTGATTCCACACAAATCTTGAGATTATTTGTTCCAACTCTCTGAAGAAAGTCCATGGTATTTTGAGAGGGATTGCATTAAATGTTCCATTAATGCAATTTAATTGCATTAAATTGCCCTGGGTAGCATTGACATTTTCACAATATTAATTCTTCTAATCCATGAGCATGGAATGTTTTTCCATCTCTTTGTGTCTTTCTCAGTTTCTTTCAGAAATGTCTGTAGTTTTTAGGGTATCGCTCCTTTACCTCTTTGGTTAGGTTTATTCCTAGGTATCTTGTGCTTTTGGGTGAAATTGTAAATGGGATTGATTCTTTAATTTATCTTTCTTCAGTTTCATTGTTAGTGTATAGAAATGCCACTGATTTCTGGGCATTGATTTTGTATCCTGCCACACTGCCAAATTGCTGTATGAGTTCTAGCAATCGTAGGGGGGAGTCTTGTGGGTTTTCTATGGACAGTATCATGTCATCTGCGAAGGAGAGTTTGACTTCTTCTTTGCCAATTTGAATGCCTTTTATTTCTTTTTGTTGCCTGATTGCTGAGGCTAGAACTTCTAGTCGTATGTTGAATAGCAGTAGTGAGAGTGGACATCCCTGTCGTGTTCCTGATCTTAGAGGAAAGGCTCTCAGTGTCTCCTCACTGATAATGACATTTGCTGTGGGCTTTTCATAGGTGGCTTTTAAGATGCTGAGGAATTTTCCCTCTATCCCTACACTCTGAAGAGTTTTGATCAGGAATGGATGCTGTATTTTGTCAAATGCTTTATCTGCATCTATTGAGAGGATCATATAGTTCATGAGTTCATCATTTTTTAAAATAAGATATTTGCCAATGACCTCTAAAGAAAAAGAATATACTCCAGTAGGGAGGTCCAAGATGGTAATGTAGGAAGACTCTGAATTCACCTCCTCCATGAACATACCAAATATATTCCTATTTATAGAACAATTCCTTGTAAAGAAGAACTGAACCACTTCTGCAAAAACAATAGAAAGACCAGATAGAAAACATCCAGAGAGATGGAGACATGATAATGAAGGGAAATCCCATCTCTAATGCTGCAAACTGCAGTGGAGAGCAATAGTACTGAGGAACCATGAGCAGATTCATCTCCCTAGAGGCACAGAAAAAAGCTGCAAATTAAAAGTGCAACGAGAAAATAGAGGAACCAGTCTTAGAATCCTGCCAAATGGTGCAAGAGCTTCTGGAACTCTCTCCAGGTTCAGGGGCTAGCAAGTTTCATGAATTATATTACCCTCCACCTTGATAGCACAGTCAGGAGCAGGTCTGGACAACCTAGCCATCCTGCCACTGCAGTTAGTCCCAGACCCCTAGTCCAGGCCAATCCCAGCCAACCAACCAAGACAGCACCAGCATGGTACACATCAGGAAAGGCCTGGCCAGCATTCACTGTAGCTTCAGGCAACCCACCAAAGTGGTACAGATGCAAAACAGCCTATAACAATCCAGGCTCACATGACTTTGACTCCCCTGTGTAGAGTACCCCAGACCCAATAGCCTGTGTTTGTCTCACTCCAGTCACTCTGCCAGAGTTCTCCTTGCACAGGGAACCCCAAGACCCACCACGATGCCCACTGCAGCATAAGTTGTCATTCCAGATCTGATTTGTTTAAAGAGGCCCAGGACTAACCAGCTTGCACCCAATTCAGCTTCAGGTATCTGATCATGGTAACTTCTGCATGGAGACCCCTGGAATAACCCCAGCCCACACCCACTTCGGCTGTCTGTCCAAGGTTCTCTCTCTGTGGAGAGCGCCAAGACCAACAAAACCTGCACCAACTTCACCTTCAGCCACTTTACTAGAACAGCTCCAGTACAGAGTGCCTCAGGACCCCAAGGCCCTACCAGACACAGCCCCAACCAGTTTCCCAACGTTACTAGGTGTACACAGTCTATAGAAGGACAACCATACACAATACCATTCCTTCAAGATTAGAAATAGCTACTCTACATAATTCATTAAAAAAAAACACATAAAGTCAATCAAAATGAGGAGCAAGGGGGATATGCTGCAAATGAAATAAAAAGACAAAACCTCAGGAAAATAAATAAATAAAATGGAGATGAGCAGACTACCTGATAAAGAGTTCACAGTAATAATTATAAAGATGCTCAGCAGGGATACTGGGGTGGCTCAGTGGTTGAACATCTGCCTTTGGCTCAGGGCATGATCCTCAGTCCGATGACTGAGTCCCCCATCGAGCTTCCTGCAGGGAACCTGTTTCTCCCTCTACTTATGTCTCTGCCTCTCTCTGTGTGTCTCTCATGAATAAATAAATAAAATCTTTTTTTAAAAGATGCACAGCAGACTGGACATAAGAGTAGATGAATTCAGTGACAACTTCAAATAGAACAATAAAAGTTAAATAATCAGAATTGAAGAATACAACTGAAATGAAAAATACACTGGAGGGAATCAAGAGTAGATTAGAAAATGCAGAATAGATAAGTGATCTGGAAGACAAGCTAATGGAAATCATCCAAGCTGAACAGCATAAAGAAAAAAAATAAATGAGGGAAGATTAAAGGATATCTTGGGGAGGAGACCAAGATGGCGGAGAAGTAGGGTCCCTAAATCACCTGTCCCCAACAAATTACCTAGATAACCTTCAAATCATCCTGAAAATCTATGAATTCGGTCTGAGATTTAAAGAGAGAACAGCTGGAATGCTACAGTGAGAAGAGTTCGCCCTTCTATCAAGGTAGGAAGACGGGGAAAAAAGAAATAAAGAAACAAAAGGCCTCCAAGGGGGAGGGGCCCCCCGAGGAGCAGGGCGAAGGCCGGGGCGAGTGTCCCCAGGACAGGAGAGCCCCATCCCGGAGGAGCAGGAGCTGCACCAACCGTCCCGGGTGGAAAGGCGCTTGCTCGCAGGGAGTTTGAGCAGAAACCAGGAGGGCGGGGATGCCCTCAGGCTCCCTGGGACACTAACAGACACCAGCGCGCCCAGGAGAGTGCGCCGAGTTCCTTAAGGGCTGCAGCGCGCACGCATTGACCTGGGACTCCTTTTCCCAATACCACATGAACCGGGAGCAGCTCAGAGGAGGCTCCCGCAAAGGAAGAGGCTCCATGCAGAGGGGGCTGCGCGGCTCCGGGAACAGCTCGGAGGGGCTCAGGCAGCGGCCGGAGCGCGAATCCAACAATGCAGGCCCGGGAGCACAGGGCGCCGGGGACACAGCCCAGGATCTGGCAGATCAGCGGCCTGGCCCAGAGCCTCCAGGCCCTGCAGGCTGAGAGCTCTGTAGTTACTGTGGGAGCTGAATCCAGGGCTCCAGAGCTGGCCCCGCCACTGTGATTGTTCTTCCTGTGGCCTCACGGGGTAAACAACCCCCACTGAGCCCTGCACCAGGCAGGGGGCAGAGCAGCTCCCCAAGTACTAACACCTGAAAATCAGCACAGCAGGACCCTCCCCCAGAAGACCAGCTAGAAGGACAAGTTCCAGGGGAAGTCAAGGGACTTAAAATATACAGAATCAGAAGATACTCCCCCGTGTTTTTTATTTTTGATTACTGTTTGCTTCCCCCACCCTTTTTTTCTGTCTCTTTTTCTTCTCTTTTTGTCTTTTTATCCTTTTTCCTTTTTTTTTTCTTTTCTTTCCTTCTTTATTATTTTAGAATAGGTATGGTTTCTTCTTTATCTTTATCTCTTCTATGTTTCTCCTTTTCCCAATACAACATGTTTTTGGCCACTCTGCACTGAGCAAAATGACTAGAAGGAAAACCTCACCTCAGAAGAAAGAATCAGAAACAGTCCTCTCTCCGACAGAGTTACAAAATCTGGATTACAATTGAATGTCAGAAAGCCAATTCAGAAGCACTATTATACAGCTACTGTGGCTCTAGGAAAAAGCATAAAGGACTCAAGAGACTTCATGACTGCAGAATTTAGATCCAATCAGGCAGAAATTAAAAATCAATTGAATGAGATGCAATCCAAACTAGAAGTCCTAACGACGAAGGTTAATGAGGGGGAAGAAGAAGTGAGTGACATAAAAGACAAGTTGATGGCAAAGAGGGAAACTGAGGAAAAAAGAGACAAACAATTAAAAGACCATGAAGATAGATTAAGGGAAATAAACGACAGCCTGACGAAGAAAAACCTACGTTTCATTGGGGTTCCCGAGGGTGTCGAAAGGGACATAAGTCCAGAATATGTATTTGAACAAATCATAGCGGAAAACTTTCCTAATCTGGGAAGGAAAACAGGCATTCAGATCCAGGAAATAGAGAGATCCCCCCCTAAAATCAACAAAAACCGATCAACACCTCGACATTTAATAGTGAAGCTTCCAAATTCCAAAGATAAAGAGAAGATCCTTAAAGCAGCAAGAGACAAGAAATCCTTAACTTATATGGGGAGAAATATCAGATTAACAGCATGCCTCTCCACAGAGACCTGGCAGGCCAGAAAGGGCTAGCAGGCTATATTCAGGGTCCTAAATGAGAAGAACACGCAAGAAAGAATACTTTATCCAGCAAGGCTCTCATTCAAAATGGAAGGAGAGATAAAGAGCTTCCAAGACAGGCAGCAACTGAAAGAATATGTAACCTCCAAACCAGCTCTGAAAGAAATTTTAAGGGGACTCTTAAAATTCCCCTTTAAGAAGAAGTTCAGTGGAACAATCCACAAAAACAAGGACTGAATAGATATCATGATGACACTAAACTCATATCTGTCAATAGTAACTCTGAACGTGAACGGGCTTAATGACCCCATCAAAAGGCGCAGGGTTTCAGACTGGATAAAAAAGCAGGACCCATCGATTTGCTGTCTACAAGAGACTCATTTTAGACAGAAGGACACCCACAGCCTGAAAAATAAAAGGTTGGAGAACCATTTACCATTCAAATGGTCCTCAAAAGAAAGCAGGGGTAGCCACCCTTATATAAGATAAATTAAAATTTACCCCGAAGACTGTAGTGAGAGATGAAGAGGGACACTATATCAAACTTAAAGGATCTATCCAACAAGAGGACTTAACAATCCTCAATATATATGCCCTGAATGTGGGAGCTGCCAAATATTTAAACCAATTAATAACCAAACTGAAGAAATACTTTGATAATAATACACTTATACTTGGTGACTTCAATCTAGCTCTTTCTATACTAGATAGGTCTTCTAAGCACAACATATCCAAAGAAACGAGAGCTTTAAATGATACACTGGACCAGATGGATTTCACAGATATCTACAGAACTTTACATCCAAACTCAACTGAATACACATTCTTCTCAAGTGCACATGGAACTTTCTCCAGAATAGACCACATACTGGGTCACAAATCGGGTCTGAACCGATACCAAAAGATCGGGATAGTCCCCTGTATATTCTCAGACCATAATGCCTTGAAATTAGAACTTAATCACAACAAGAAGTTTGGAAGGACCACAAACACGTGGAGGTTAAGGACCATCCTGCTAAAAGATGAAAAGGTCAACCAGGAAATTAAGGAAGAATTGAGAAGATTCATGGAAACTAATGAGAATGAAGATACAACCGTTCAAAATCTTTGGGATGCAGCAAAAGCAGTCCTGAGGGGGAAATACATCGCAATACAAGCATCCATTCAAAAACTGGAAAGAACTCAAATTCAAAAGCTCACCTTACACATAAAGGAACTAGAGAAAAAGCAACAAATAGACCCCACCCCCAGCAGAAGAAGACAGTTAATTAAAATTCGAGCAGAACTCAATGATATCGAAACCAAAAGAACTGTGCAACAGATCAACAGAACCAGGAGTTGGTTCTCTGAAAGAATTAATAAGATAGATAAACCATTAGCCAACCTTATTAAGAAGAAGAGAGAGAAGACTCAAATTAATAAAATCATGAATGAGAAAGGAGAGATCACTACCAACACCAAGGAAATACAAACGATTCTAAAAACATATTATGAACAGCTGAATGCCAATAAATTAGGAAATCTAGAAGAAATGGATGCATTCCTAGAAAGCCACAAACTACCAAAACTGGAGCAGGAAGAAATACAAAACCTGAACAGGCCAATAACCAGGGAGGAAATTGAAGCAGTCATCAAAAACCTCCCGAGACACAAGAGTCCAGGGCCAGATGGCTTTCCAGGGGAATTCTATCAAACGTTTAAAGAAGAAATCATACCTATTCTACTAAAGCTGTTTGGAAAGATAGAAAGTGATGGAGTACTTCCAAATTCGTTCTATGAGGCCATCATCACCTTAATTCCGAAACCAGACAAAGACCCCACCAAAAAGGAGAATTACAGACCAATATCCCTGATGAACATGGATGGAAAAATTCTCAACAAGATACTAGCCAATAGGATCCAACAACACATCAAGAAAATTATTCACCATGACCAAGTAGGATTTATCCCTGGGACACAAGGCTGGTTCAACACTCGTGAAACAATCAATGTGATTCATCCTATCAGCAAGAGAAAAACCAAGAACCATATGATACTCTCATTAGATGCAGAGAAAGCATTTGACAAAATACAGCATCCATTCCTGATCAAAACCCTTCAGAGTGTTGGGATAGAGGGAACTTTCCTCGACATCTTAAAGGCCATTTACGAAAAGCCCACAGCAAATATCATTCTCAATGGGGAAGCACTGGGAGCCTTTCCCCTAAGATCAGGAACAAGACAGGGATGTCCACTCTCACCACTGCTGTGCAACATAGTTCTGGAACTCCTCGCCACAGCAATCAGACAACAAAAAGACATTAAAGGCATTCAAATTGGCAAAGAAGAAGTCAAACTCTCCCTCTTCGCCTTGACATGATACTCTACATAGAAAACCCAAAAGCCTCCACCCCAAGATTGCTAGAACTCATACAGCAATTTGGTAGTGTGGCAGGATACAAAATCAATGCCCAGAAATCAATGGCATTTCTATACACTAACAATGAGACTGAAGAAAGAGAAATTAAGGAGTCAATCCCATTTACAATTGCACCCAAAAGCATAAGATACCTAGGAATAAACCTAACCAAAGAGGTAAAAGATCTATATCCTAAAAACTATAGAACACTTGTGAAAGAAATTGAGGAAGACACAAAGAGATGGAAAAATATTCCATGCTCATGGATTGGCAGAATTAATATTGTAAAAATGTCAATGTTACCCAGGGCAATTTATACGTTTAATGCAATCCCTATCAAAATACCATGGACATTCTTCAGAGAGTTAGAACAAATTATTTTAAGATTTGTGTGGAATCAGAAAAGACCCCGAATAGCCAGGGGAATTTTAAAAAAGAAAACCATAGCTGGGGGCATCACAATGCCAGATTTCAGGTTGTACTACAAAGCTGTGGTCATCAAGACAGTGTGGTACTGGCACAAAAACAGACACATAGATCAATGGAACAGAATAGAGAACCCAGAAGTGGACCCTGAAATGTATGGTCATCTAATATTCGATAAAGGAGGAAAGACTATCCATTGGAAGAAAGACAGTCTCTTCAATAAATGGTGTTGGGAAAATTGGACATCCACATGCAGAAGAATGAAACTGGACCACTCTCTTTCACCAGACACAAAGATAAACTCAAAATGGATGAGAGATCTTTTTTTTTAATTTTTTTTAATTTTTATTTATTTATGATAGTCACAGAGAGAGAGAGAGAGAGAGGCAGAGACACAGGCAGAGGGAGAAGCGGGCTCCATGCACCGGGAGCCCGATGTGGGATTCGATCCCGGGTCTCGAGGATCGCGCCCTGGTCCAAAGGCAGGCGCCAAACCGCTGCGCCACCCAGGGATCCCTGGATGAGAGATCTAAATGTGAGACAAGAGTCCATCAAAATCATAGAAGAGAACACAGGCAACACCCTTTTTGAACTCGGCCACAGTAACTTCTTGCAAGATACATCCACAAAGGCCAAAGAAACAAAAGCAAAAATGAACTATTGGGACTTCATCAAGATAAGAAGCTTTTGCACAGCAAAGGATACAGTCAACAAAACTGAAAGACAACCTACAGAATGGGAGAAGATATTTGCAAACGACATATCAGATAAAGGGCTAGTTTCCAAAATCTATAAAGAACTTATTAAACTCAACACCAAAGAAACAAACAATCCAATCATGAAATGGGCAAAAGACATGAAGAGAAATCTCACAGAGGAAGACATAGACATGGCCAACATGAACATGAGAAAATGCTCTGCATCACTTGCCATCAGGGAAATACAAATCAAAACCACAGTGAGATACCTCCTCACACCAGTGAGAATGGCGAAAATTAACAAGGCAGGAAACCACAAATGTTGGAGAGGATGCGGAGAAAAGGGAACCCTCTTACACTGTTGGTGGGAATGTGAACTCGTGCAGCCACTCTGGAAAACAGTGTGGAGGTTCCTCAAAGCTTTAAAAATAGACCTGCCCTACGACCCAGCAATTGCACTCCTGGGGATTTACCCCAAAGATTCAGATGCAATGAAACCCCGGGACACCTGTACCTCGATGTTTATAGCAGCAATGTCCACAATAGCCAAACTGTGGAAGGAGCCTCGGTGTCCATCGAAAGATGAATGGATAAAGAAGATGTGGTTTATGTATACAATGAAATATTATTCAGCCTTTAGAAACGACGAATACCCACCATTTGCTTCAACATGGATGGAACTGGAGGGTATTATGCTGAGTGAAGTAAGTCAATCGGAGAAGGACAAACAGTGTATGTTCTCATTCATTTGGGGAATATAAATAATAGTGAAGGGGAATATAAGGGAAGGGAGAAGAAATGTGTGGGAAATATCAGAAAGGGAGACAGAACATAAAGACTCCTAACACTGGGAAACGAACTAGGGGTGGTGGAAGGAGAGGAGGGCGGGGCGTGTGGGTAAATGGGTGGTGGGCACTGAGTGGTGCACTTGATGGGATGAGCACTGGGTGTTATTCTATATCTTGGCAAACTGAACACCAATAAAAAATAAATTTATTAAAATAAATAAATAATTAATTAAAAATAAATAAATATGTTTTAATAAACAAAAAATAAAATAAAATAAAGGATATCTTGGACTAGATCAAGACAACATTCACATTGTAGGGTCCTCAGAAGGAGGAGAGAGAAAGAAAGGGTCAGATAACTTTTGAAGAAATAATAGCAGAAATCTTCTGTCACCAGGGAAAAGAAACTGACATCCAGGTTCAGAAATCACAGGGAGTTTAAAACAAGTTGAACTCAGTGAGATCCACACCAAAAAACATAATCAAAATGTCAAAAGTTAAAGATAGAATTTTAAAAGCAGCAAGAGAAAAGCAAATATTTATATAGAAGGGAAACTCCAAAAGGCTATCAGCTGATTTTTCCAGCAGAAATTGCAGGCCAGAAGAGAGTAGAATTATATATTTAAAGTGCTGTAAAGGAAAATAAATACAACCAGGAATAACTACCTGAGAAAGTTATCATTCAGAAATGAACAGGTAGCTCCCCAGACAAACAAAAGGTAAAGGAGTTCATGACCATTCAGCCATCATTACAAAAATGTTAAAGGGGCTTCTTTAAGTGGAAAAGAAAAGAGCAAGATTAGAAGTTAGAAAATTATGAAAGGAAAAAAATTCCACTCATAAAAGTAAACATATAGTAGAGGGAATAGAGAAGTCACTTTTAAACCTAGGGTAAAGGTTAATCCACAAAAGTAGTAAGATAAAGTATATCTAAAAAAATAGTTAAATGGACTCACAAAGTAAAAAAGATGTGAAGTATAACAACGTGCATAAAATGTGGAGAGGTAATAAAAAGAAGTTCCCTAAGAATATGTTTGGACTTAAGTGTGCATTAACTTAAAATATACTGCTATACACTTAGGATGCTATATATGAACTTCATGGAAGCCAAAAATCAAAAACCTATAATAGAACACAAGAGAAAGAATGTCAAATGTAACATAAAAGAAAGTCAGCAATCACAAGAGAAGAGAGCAAAAGAGAAAGAAACAGAGAACTACAAAAACAACCAGAAAACAATGAATATATAGCAATTAGTACGTGTTATTACTAATTATATTAAGTGTAAATTGTCCAAATTCTCCACTGAAAAGATATAGGATGGCAAAATGGATTAAAACAATGAAAAGACCCATCTATATGCTGTTCACAAGAGACTCACTTCAGACCTAAAGACACATGCAAACTGAAAGTGTTAAGATGGAAAAATATATTCCACAAAAGTGGAAATAAAATTAAAAAGCTGGTGGTAGAAAGACCTATATCAAGTAAAATAAACTTAAAAAATATACTGCAAAAAGAGAGAAGGCCATTTTGTAATGATAAAGGGATCAATTTAACAGGAAGATGTAACATTGTAAATATCTAGTACCTAACATTGGAACACCTAAATACATAAAGCAAATATTAATACAGCTAAAAAAAAGAAATTTAGGGGCACCTGGGTGGCTCAGTTGGTTAAGCAACCAACTCTGGATTTTAGCTCAGGTCATAATCTCAGGGTTGTGAGATCAAGCCCCACTATGGGCTCCATGCTGGATATGGCGTCTGCTTAAGATTCTCTCTCTCACTCTGCTCCTCCCCCCACTATTCCTCTCTTTAAAAAACGAGAAATTTACAATAATGCATTAATAGTAGGGGATTTTAACACCCAACTTACATCAACGGATAGATTTTCCAGGCAGAAAATCGAGGAAGGAAACAGTGTATTTGAATAACACAACCAGATGAATTTAAGAGATATATACAGAACATTCCATCCAAGAACAACACAAAATACATTCTATTACAGTGCACATGGTACATTCTCCAGGAGAGATCATGTGTTAGGCCACAAAAGAAATCTCAATGAATTTAAGAAAATTGAAATCATGTCAAGCATCTTATCCAGTTACAATGGTATGAAACTAGAAATCCATCACAAGAAAAAAAAAAACACACAAACATGTAGAGGCTAAGCAACATGCTACCAAACAATCAATGGGTCAAAAAAGAAAATAAAGAGAAAATACAAAAATAGATGGAGTCAAATGAAAATAAATGAAAACACAATGTTTTGGTATCTTTGGGTCACAGAGAAAACAACTCTCAGAAGAAAATTTATAGTGATACAAGCCTACCTCAAGAAACAAGAAAAATCTCAAATAAACAATTTAACCTTATATCTAAAAAATGGAGAAAGAACAGAGCCTAAG